>NC_041023.1:15982707-16598540 GCF_900634625.1 Parambassis ranga
AAAAAGAAGAGCTCTAGGAACACATTCAGGGACAACAGCAATGTTTAATTTGAGGCACAGAGGAGAGCAATTTCTGTCCTGCAACTGTACAAATCAAGATAGTACAGGGAGAGAAAGGGCAAAAACATAGCTGGAGTAATTTATTCTGCCTCATTTTAACCTGCCGGAGAGGCCTATTTTAAGAGAAAAAAAAAGAGGGAGGAGGTGCTGAAGACAATGCATTTTAAAGAAGGCTCTTTCCACCAGTGTGCCTTTATCTGTCAGTCAAACCCGGCAACGTAAACACATATTAAGAGGGAAGACAGAGGGGTTTCCATAGCCACAGTTTTAAATGGCACCCCCCCCCCAACACACACACACACCCATCAGCATGGCTGTTTATGTGTTGGAAGAATTCAGGTTGCACAGATAGCGAAGCACCTTGTGAAGCTTGGCAGTGACTATTTCCACTGCAAGAGAAAAAGAGAGACAGAAGAGGGCCCAGCAGACTGAGGAAAACACACACACACACACACACACATACAAGGCCGGTTATGCAGAAACACAGATTTAATGTAAGGCTTGGCTCTCCTGTTATAAGCAGGGAGGAGAGAGGAAAAAGCTGGTCTGGACTGGCAGGGAGGGAGGAAAAGCGGGACTTTCTCCTAAAAAAGGTGAAAGGAGAAAAAGATTTGATCTTGGACCCCATTTGTGGGGGCCCCGACTGGCTCTTTGGGAGCCACTTCTCAAGAGAGAGGGACAGCACCCTATCTGAAGCCTCAACAGTGTGCTGAATTAACAACACAAGCCCTGGGGAAATCAGGCCTCTGCCTTAAAATTGGCAATCCCCCCCGCCCACCTTACCCCTGCATTAAACCATGATTTTTATGGTTTCAAGCTAGTTATTATTAAATCATGTTTACTGGAATCATGCGCAGGCCTTGGTCCTAGCTGTGATGATATTGGGTTCAAATATTTTATGTTCATTACATGATATTTCATAAGCACTTATTGATTGTGGCTGTGGGCAGAGAATCCAGCACATGCAGCCTCTGCTTTTGGAATGCAGGAACTGTATTACAGCTTTAAATCCATGTTGAAAAATGGCATTTGGTTAATGCCATTTGTTCAAATATATGACCGCTGGATGCTCAGTTCATCGGTCGCCCCCTGAAGCCTTGAGCTTCTCCCTCGGAGGTCTTTACTCAGGCAATACATAAAACATCAAGCATGTAAGCAAGCAACGCTGTTCGTCAATACAATGCACCATGTGTGATCTACACATGGTGAAGAGCTCTCCAAAAAACCTCTGATTCTGTTTCTCTCTGTCATCTCTGCTGGAGACCAGGTAGGAACCCCTTAACTGTGGCTTCTCACCCGCCGCTTAATCTTACCCACAATCACATTCAGTGACAGGAGCACAAAGCCGTCCGACGAGCCCAACAAGGCTCCGCTATTATGTAACCACTGACAGCTGGGCTTTCATAAGGGGAGGGGGTGAATCCCCCATCCGTGTGTGGCAGCACTTTGTGTCAACCAGACGTGACAGTTAAGAAAAGGCCCTGGGTAAGGGAAAAGGTATTATCAGGCCAGGCAGAGGTACATACAGTCACAACGCAGGGAGCAATGGAGTCCACAATCACAACAGCATTGGCTCTAGATCCTTTATCAAATGTCATGTAATGTGCTGTGTCTGTGTGATAACAAGTGCTGAGCCACGTTGCGATATATATATATATATATAAATCTCAGATTCTACAAGGAGCACACATGAACTCTCCTCACTCCAAAGAAGGTGAATTCTGCCCTTTGTTTCTCTCAATATGTCATTTCTTTGAAATAGTAGCAAATGACACCCAAAAACAGAGGTATCCAAACGTTTGATTAAACTGTGCATCACCTCTCTTTGGGCCCATGGATGGGCTTTGATTCTCTGAACACAAGGCAGAGCCAAAAGGATGGGGTGGGATGGGTGGGGTGGGGGAAGGATAATGGACAGACGGTGTGTTGGTTTTGCCACCCTTTCAAAAATAATTCCCTGTTGTCCCAGGGAAGAGAGTCACTGTCAGTGTCGGCATTCCAGGAGAGATTGCGCGGGATGAGGGCCGGCGTCTAGATAGCGGAGATCTAAAACATGTCTGTGGTCACACAGACCTGGCCTTCGGCGTGCTCTTTAGCCAAACTGAATGCGACTACAAGTGCTCCACAATAAGTGATTACTCCTCAGTGGAATTCGTGAAAGCATGCAGCTGAGACTAAGAGTCAGTAATATAGACTGTATATAAAGATGGACCATGTGACTCATTGTACAAAAGTAGACTATTTTTGAAACAGACACCATCTTGGAACCAGAGTGCAAGATAAAAGATGGAGAGGTGAAGCCTTACACTTTAAAAACACGCACAACATTGTGCATAGCTTGGCTGCTCCATTAGCATTAGCATTTGAACACATTTTAGTGTGATAAGAACTAGCTAACACGCTATAAACTAGCTCTGAAAAATGATTTGAGAAGTACTAGTTTGTAGTTTGGTCCCAGCAACTATCATGGAAGCTGAGCTATAATTTATGCAGTCTATGATCAAAAAAATATGATTGTTCAGTGATTTATTGAGAATTACATACACTAATGCAGCTTGGCATGCTAGTACAGAAAGTTAGTAGTCCAAGAATTTAGCGTCACAGCTAGCAAACACTTATCTACTATTAAATTGTGTTTACCTCATAGAAGAACACACATTTATGCCTTATTTTTTGTGTGTGTCGTTTTTAATACACGATGTTCCTGCTGTATACCTACTTCCACTGCCTGTGTGTGTGCTGTCTGCCGCTCTCACCGTTGAGCTAAAGATTGTCAAGTCTAGATAGAGGTCATAGTACAGCAACCGCTCCCTCCCTCCAGCAGCCACTTCATTAGCGCACACAGGCTAAAGACAGCAGAAACGTGATTGAAAATGACACATCGTACTATTATATTGTGGTAGAATAAACCTGTGAGACTATGTAGTCCTCTGCTGCACTTTAATTTCTTTTAAAATGTGTTTTTGTTTGAGATTAAAATCAAAATCCAGTCCGTGTTTTCCGCGTAGCCAGAGCCTCAATTTACTGTGTGTGCTTTCAGTGCCGTAGCACTCACTGGCAACCTTAAGGATTCCTCCGCGGCTCACTTGTGTGTGCGTGTATGTGACTCTTGTTTTACAACGCAGAAACGGTAAAAATATCTACACGGTACGGCGCAAAAAACAAACACAAATAGATCCTTTTGATTGTATTTTCACAGAATAGTTAATATAAGGCATTAAAACATTCCAAGAACGGGTTTGGGGAACTTAGCGCACTATTTCGTCCCAGTTGTCCTGTCTTTCTAACGCATACAATACATTCCAGTGTTGCTCCGCGGTGTGACAAGGCCCTGCCTGCCTGCTGTTCCTGTAAACTCCCGCCTTGACTCGATGAGCGAGAGAGGTAGACAGACACTGGGAGAGAGAGGGGAGAGAGAGAGAGAGAGAGAGAGAGTGGAAAAGCCCTATAAAACAAGCAGGCCCACAGCAGCACCCTCTCTGGAGTTCATTCCATAATAGACATCAAGTTTGCTGGGTTTAATGAACACAGTAATCACACTATAGAATAATAAAATATGAATATACACGAAAATTGTCCACAATTATAAATAAGATGTGCATAAATAAAAAAAGCACATTTTCTTAAACTGACATTTAAAGCTTAATTATAGTTTTTGGTGCTTTAACTCCTGATCAGTATAGGGTGGTTTATAATCCCTTTGTGGCCCCTTTGTCTTATCTCCTATCAGCTCTATGTGATCCTAAATTTAGTGCTTTGCTGCTCCTTATCGGGCCTCGCATCCCCAGCATCAATTAATTTCTGAGTCCATGTTGCAGGCTGCTAGTAAGACCACGTTCAAAAACCAGATTCCGCTGTCCCCTAAGTGACAATTTATGGTCTTTGATTTGGTTTGGCTGGAAATTGCCAGGCAACAAAACTATAGCCCAAGTCCTGAATGAAACAGCCATCTGTTCCAAAAGCCCAGTATAAACTGAATTCATTTGACATAGGGCCAAATCCTGCAGTAGGTTGATTTTTTTTTAGATCAAAACAATATATAGCTGATATTTTCTTCACAAAAAAGAGATCTTTGAAATAATGAATGAACACAATAAAGCAGGTCACATCAGGCTAATCCCCTTGTCTGGCTCTGTACTGTATATTGCAGGTGGAGCCTTGAGCAATCATAGTCTGTGGTTGCTGTGCTTCCTTTTTCTGATTTGTCTGATGAAGGGTGATGAGAGGACAGGCAAGTTCTTCCACACCACCACATACTCCACAGTTTTATTCATACAGTGTCAGAATACATTGATTGACGGCAGTCTGTCAATAAGTTTTCCCACCTTTAGAGCTAAAAACAGCTAAAGCTGCACATACGTACTTTTGTTTAAATAGTGTGTATGAAGTGAGAATGCTAGACAGGTGTGTGTCTGTGCTTCATCCTGTGACACCCCCCCCACCCTGCAGAATACCCCACCGCCCTTGACCTGCAGCATGCCGAGGGCAAGGCCCTTTGGCTCAGACAGCAGCCTCATCCTTCCCTTCTTCATGCCTGTTAAACCTATATGGATTGTTTTAGGCCCCCTCAATCCACGGCCCCTCACAATACCCATTGAGAGGAAGAGGTCAGAGGCTTAACACCACGACCCTGACTGGGCTTTCTTTGTAGCTTGTATCCCATTCTCCACCCAAATCAAGACACACGTCTGCGCTGAGGGTGTGAAGACTGGCTGCTAACAGTTTTAAGGGGTTAACTTCCTTTCTGTCTTTCTCTCTGAAATTAAACTGAAGCTGAGGGACCGCGGCTTTGACACTGACAAATCTACTAATACTGCCAACGTGTCAGACACACTTCCAGGCTATCTCTCTGTCACAGCTGGTGAAAGTGCCTACCTGATAACCCGCATGTTCTCGGATGTTGTCTAGCAGGTCATAAGGTGCGGTGGCGGCGGTTATGACACCTATGTTCACCTGCATGTTTGACTGTGGGAAAAGGAGCAGAGCTTAATAGCTTTTACAATATTTACAAGATTAACAGGGTCAGGGGGAGACGTGCAGCTGCTATTTTTTCAAAGTATTAAAAAAATGATATAGCCAGGCTATTCTTGATTTGAAAACTGCTTTGACAGCAAAACTAGAAAAGTGTCTATCTCAATTTGAGAAGAGTCTGAGAGGAGCTAGGTGAACAAACAGCTCCCTTTTTTATGGCAGTAATTGAAGCAGCAGTGGGTGGAATAGTGTGGGAAAGAGTCAGGGTGGATAGAGAAGGGCTGGTTGAGGACTGCCACCTAGTGGTGATGCTTAAGCAGTGCATGGCGTGACATGGAAAAAACAGCTTTTGATGCTTCTTTGCAGATACTGTGTGAATTAAACCACTTTCAGAAATTTTGAAGTTTTTCCCAGTACTTGAACGCATCACCTTTGAGATCTATCGTGAAAAAAAATATAGGGTGACCCGCACTTGGCAGCTGAAGTGGAGGATGGATTCTGATCCCTGTAATAAGTAGAGCTCAATAAGTGCCGCAGGAAGCTCCCAGCTCGGCTCCAGCAGGAGAATGACTGGGTCAGATTAAGGTTGAGGAGTTTAATTATGAACAAGGAAATGAAGTTCTCCAAATCTCTGGCTCATGGGATAATTTTAGCAGAGAGACGTGAGGCGGGTGTCTCTGTCTTTCTCCTCTCCTCCGTCTGCACGATGAAGCATCCTCTGCCACTTCACAATCAGAAGTCTCCTAAGGGAGGAGGAGGAGGAGGAGGAGGAGGAGGAGGAGGAGGAGGAGGAATAGGAAAGGAAAGAGGAGGGTGTATAGAAGAAGGAGACAGGGATGAAGTGCCACTTAGGATATTGCTTCAAGGACTGCTCTCCTTGTTAAACTCATTGCTGTGGGCATAAATATAGCCAGGCGTCAGATGATTTATTGACACGCGCTCCCTCTCCTCCTTCTTCCTGCCTAACAAGCCTGTGGACAAATGAATTGTCGAACCAGAGGAATTTTGCCTTGATTTACACTCAGTTCCCAGTGCCTGTGGGAAATCGTAGGAAAGGAGCTCAGTGTGTGTGTGTGTGTGTGTGTGTGCAGATGATCTTTGAGTGATAGAACTTAGGCAGATAATTTGTAAACCAAAAGAAAAGCATCAAATCTTATTATGTTGTATCGCTGTAAAACTGCATCAACATTACACACACACACACACACACACACTATGAGTCAATACTCAACTGTTAAAGAAAATTGTATAAGGTCCGACTGAAAGCCTTTAATAAACCATTAACTGCTCTTTCTCACATAATTGGAGATGGTTGTAGTTCTCACTACCAGAATAATTTGCTTAGGTAACTGGTGGTGGTGCTGGGACTCAGGACATGATCAACAGCAACCTGACATATGATCCAATCTGCAGTTCCTCTAATCACCACTTGAGGTTGGCTTCAAAAGTGAGTCAATCCTAATATTTATTAATACTAATATTAATAAATTAATATTTATTTCTTTTGTAAGATTGTACTTTTAAGAATTGAGGTAGGAGCTATAGGGTAACTTTTAGATCCACCCCAAGCGGCAACCTTCAGGGCTCAGACTTAAAGCTCATGTGGAAGTGTCAAAACTTGTAGTTCACACCACAACCACTGAGGGCTGGCTCCAGAAGCGACTCATAGACTCCCATAGACTCCCATGTTAAAATGGCCCACTTCACAGCAGAAATGAACATGTTTACAGCCTGGTACAAAAAACATTCTGGTCTTATAAGTTCTCTTCTAGTGTCAATTGTACGGGGGGTTAATTTTTTAAATTATATTTAGACTTGAAATTACGCATAATTAATAATTATGCGTAATTTCATAATAATTATTAACTGTCAATAATCCACCCTCAAGTGGTCATAGGGGGAACTACAGATTTTGAGACTTACAAATTTTCACTTTCAGCCCCTGATGTCACTGTTTGGTTCTGTCTTTGTAAGATGTGTCAATTTACCACTGTGATTTGAGGACATTTGGTGCCCTTTGTGTGTCTATGTACCTTATTAATACATAATAATTCCACCCTGTGTAGCCTTTTATTCATGTTTATGCACTAATAAAGGTTTTCTTAATCCTAATCTTAATCTTACACTGATATTATAAAGTAAGACTTGCATTAAGAAACAAATAGGGACCATATAGGAGAGGATAATCTTAAGTAAAGTGCATTTAGCTCAGGACTTCTGTGAATGTTTCAGCTTGGTCTGCAGCTGCAGGAGCAGATGAGGAGAAATGATTGTGAACTGCTCTTTGCCACGTCGATGTGCTTCACTAGTTGAAGATAATAATTGTACATCTCATAAACTGTCAGCACCATGTGCTCACATGTAATTTCTTTGTCTCTGTTACTCCTCCCTTTCTCTACCTCTGCTTTTTTTTCTTTCTTTCCCTCAGCTTCCTCGCAGTGTCAGTCCTCACTGCGGGTCGGAGGGTTGCACGTCAGCATTGATTTGCTCTGACAATGAGCCACTCGCGCTAATTTACTCATTTATGCTAATATGATTGACATTTCATTTCAGCACACTCCCCTCCCCTGCCACTGATAGGGTTGGTCGAGGCAGCCAGTAATCACTGACAGCCCCATTAAAGGGAGATTGCATGCAATTATCTCGCTAATTCAGAGGGTTCTTTTAATTTGGCAGCATAAAATTGTCAATCTTGGAAGTGTAATCGGCCTCATTCCCATTTGAGGCCCAGGACTAAAAATAAATAAGAGAGGGGTGTGTTTCTCTCTTTTTTTGTTGGTCTGTTGACAAAAGAAATGCAGAGACAACAAATGGAAGGGATAAAGACTCTCATCTGTGGTCCGTCCATGCTGACAGGAATCAGGATGATGCACGGAGTGCTGGAAATGAATATTGTTCTTACTCTCACATTACTTCTTTTGCTCAGAAGCCTATGAGATATCTCTTCATTTATTTCATTTGACATCCTATCTTCACCATAGACACATGTACAAGCAGAACATCAATGAGAAGAGTATGTTCGCAAAAAGTATGTGGATACCTCAGCAAGCTGTAACATGTGAGGGCCTGTCCATATATGACCAGAAGATGAACTTTTGACAGCTGGTTGTCCATTCTGTCCATTCAATAATCTGGATTATAGTGTTACTATTTTTTAAGACCATTTAGATCATTTTGGTTTCTCTTTTTTTATAATGAGAGAGAGCTGGTTGAATTTTCGAAATACTAAGGAAAGGAGCTGCAGTGCTTCCTTTATTATTAGGTAGGTGTGAATGACACTGTCCTTTGCTAATCCTCCAACATGTGTGTCTTTTGTTTTCCATTGAGGTTAAGAAAGAGTGGATAGGAAAGGATTTAGGAAGATATTTTTGACAGTCTGACAAGGCAGGAAGTGAAACAACAACAAGTTGTTCAAGAATCCCTGAAGCCTGACACCAACAGTGTGTGTGTTGGGAGAGGCTGAGCTTCTCCAGTTGTGTTTGGACTGCAGCTGGGGTTAAAAATAAAGGAGAACTATTATGTTTACGAAATTTTGACTTTAGTACAAGTAAACATTTTCAAGATGATTTCACAAACAAGCAGAGCAAAGATACATAAATTAATCTGCTGAAATTTAGTCACTCAGACTACAGTTATCAATTCGGATTAACATCATTATTTCATACTTAACTCAGTTAAAATAGAGGGAGGTAATATAATTTGTTTCTTCCGACCTACAGCTGGGTTAATACTTCCTGACTGAGGCTCTGTGCTAAGTGGTTAACACAACACACCCTCACACATGAACAGTTCATTTGGTCACTTTTCGCCTTCTAGAGATGTTGTTGCCTGGCAACAATGACGCATCTGGCCATGTTGCAGGCTCTTCACAATTGGATATCCAAAATTCTCAGTTAGATTGAGACAGCAGAACTAAAAAGTTAGGATTTGGGATTAAACGACTTGGTTAGGTTAAGGTAAAGATTGTGGTTTGGGTTAAACAGTTGCTTTCACTATGTTAAACACATTTTACAATCCAAATTTTTTAATCTCTGTCTGTCATTTCAGCTACCACGGCGACGAGTCTCCCCCTAAACAACACATTTTTTTTTACATGCACTACATAGATACTACCTTCCTCTTTTCTGGTTAGAGGAAATATTGATGTGCGATTTGTCGCCTCATGAGATCATGCAGTCAAAACACACAGAGCTTGCTTCTTTTGCTGGTGTCTTCACAGTTTATATTTCTCTTTTGATTGAAACAAAATCAAATATACAAATACAAATATAGCACAGAACATGATAATAAAAGTTTAAGGATCTCACAACTACTTTACCAAAACAACAGTGCCCTCTCCTGGAGGAGGGTACTATACATTTTATACAGACTTTACAAATTGCTCCTTTAAAGGGTGCTAAAATACAGACTGATTTGAGTCAGATTACCGAGTCAGATTAAAGCCATTTTTAATATAGATTGCAAATATTAGGTTTTATTCCAAATGTATAGTCTGTTGCCATAGAGACAAGCAGGAAACATGATGCTATGAGGTAAAGGATTTATATATTTTCAGGGTGCAGAGATCCCTGTATGACAGGTGCATTATAGGGGATACAAATGTCCGCAGTGGCTGTGTGAAGCTGTAAGCAGTCTGCTTACCTCATCATTATTCAATTTGCACATGTAAATAACATGTGACATCCACATTTCACCACTGTGCGGGCTACTTTAATTATATATTCACACACACGCAGGCCACCCAGACTTCCATCTCTTCTTCGTCGACTGTTCTCAGGATTTCCACACGAAGAACTGATTGTTCATTTCCCCATAAGTACGAGGAACCCCATAGTTCCCCCTAGCATCCATCCACCCACCCCATTCAGCAAACCATCAACTGGGCCCTGGACAAACTGGAGCTGGAGTGGATGGGAAAGGCTATGAGAAGTGGACTTTACATGAATGAGAGAGCAAACCCTTGGCATTCGGTGCTTGAAAATGGCTTTTCATGCCACCTTTTTAGAGAATCCAATTGGGCTGTAATGCGTAGCACGTCCCCCTCTTCTCCCTACATACTCCAGGCGATTCAATTACCTCCCATGCAAATTGGTCGGGGCTTTCATTTCTAGGGAGGCAACCCTGGTAACTCATAAGGCATCTCATTGGTAATCTCAGCAATTAAGGGAGCTAATGCATCTGTTTGTCATGGTTTGAAGGGAGTGAAAGACACTGGTGCAAATCAAAGTGTCCAACTCAGATATCATCGGGGGGGGGGGGGGGGGTCCAACGTGAATGCAAACTCACTTATCTAAATACCATAAAGCCTGATGAGATGTGCTCCAAAATGTGTCTCTCTGAAGTCAAAATCTTCAAAGAAGAGGGGGATGATTTGCCCACCGCCGCTGCCACTGACATCAGAATTCAAATTGCATTCATACAGGGAACATTTATACATTTCCAAGCGCTAACAATAAGAAAGAACGATTATACAACAAGCTAATGTGTTTGCTATTCTCATGAATCTGTTGTTCTGTGGGTGAGATTTTATTGTTTATCCAACCCCTCATGAATAAAACATCATCCAGTCATTTTTTTACTGCATGCTGTTGCATTATATCAATCATTCACAAAGCCCAGCGCCTGTAATTTGATTCTCGGTGTAATATTCATGGCAACAAAAGCAGGTCCACAAAAGTGAAACTGTGGAGACACGTGCAATTTTTTGCTTCCTCTCTAGATGATTTGTGGCTTATTTATCATTAATCTTGTGCATGCTTTTTGGAGAAAAAAAACACACAAACACACACACACACATTGTACATTGTTCCAGAGGAGATTAGATTATTGTATTCAGCATAATGCACAGTAATTTTAGGAAGGCTGGTGTGTGAAAGCACAATACAACCCAAGCACACAATTATATCGGTTGCAGCCACCAGAGGGTGACCATGCATTATTTAAGGGCTAAAGCAAAAAAAGGTCAACACACATATGCACACGGGCAGCAGCAGAAACACAAACGGCACAAGTCTTCACGGCTTATTCCGAACTCCCTTTACATATTGACACGTTTCAGCTGCAGCCCAGCCAAGGCCGTTCTAGTCCAAACCACTCATTTGTACAGATGTTTGCCTCTGTAATAAACAACCAGGGGGCAATTTAGCTGGAGATCACTGTGAGGATCAATGGAAATGTCACCAAACCTCCAAAGAGTGTCACCAGCTGTGTGTCTTTAAAGGACACTTACTCCTGAGGACTTCAGTGGATCCTTGTTAATCAGTAGGGTCATACTAAAGGCTTGTTTATGTCATACATGTGAATCTTAGGGTTCTTCAGAATGTAAACGTGACTTTTTTAGGAGATGCACTGTACTACTGAAGTTCTCAGATGCTTCCATAGAAAATAACCCTAATAATGTCAGAGTGATGTCATCAGAAAAGTATTTATGGGCAAGGAAATGTGTTACTGAATTGTGGTACAGCATCCAGGAAGTATGGAACTGATTGAATGGTTCGTTTCTAACATCGTTAAAATGTTTAAAATGCTTCAGAGTAACTTTGGGGAGAAAATTAACAAAAAAAAACTTGTAAAAATTGTGTGTTTAAGGATCCACAGAGACACTGGATGAGTGAACAAAAAGGGGACCGAATTTAAATATATATATAAAATACCCCAAAAACTGAGAACAATCCCACAACTGCACAGAAAACACACAAACAGAAGGCACGACCAGGGGGAAAGGGCCAGAAATACAGGGGAAGGCAGACAGACAAACTGACACAGGCACAAAGGGAAGCACATGAAGTAACCTGACAAGGTGAGGGTAATGAGACACAGGTGGAAACGAGGGCAGAGCAGCAATCACAGAGGAAGGAACAATACAAGGGCAGGAAGTAATGCCAGGCACATGGATTGTACCTCTGTGTAACACAAAGGATTCACAAACTGCTCCAACAACAACAAACAAACAAACATAAAACAATACATCATACATGGAAGTTTCTCTATCAGTGGACAGACTGATGCATTAGAGTGAAGGGCGTGAATTGGCAGAAACGCCAACTATCAGTATGCTACTAATCGCTAATTTATTGAGAGAATAATGTAAAACTGTCACTATTCTAAACTTCAGACAGGTTATTTTGCTCATTAGTGACATGCTAGTGTAATATATATACATATACACAGTGGTGGAGGAAGTACTGAAGCTTGGTACTTAAGTAAAAGTACAAATAACCAGCAAAATATATACTCAAGTAAAAGTAGAAGTGCTACATCAACAATCCTACTTAAGTATAAGTCTTAAGTACTTACTTTTAAATGTACTTAAAGTATTAAATGTAAAAGTACTCATGTACCGAATATATATTATTGATTTCCATTGCAAAGGATATCTGATCAGGTTAAAATAATCAAAGAAATCATCTTATAATTAAAATTGACAATGTGTAGTTAATTTACATTTTCAGTACAGACATCTTTGAAATGTACTCAGTTATGGACAGGTCTGTGTGTCATGAGGCAGGTTGTAGGCATCAAGGGAACAGAGAGGCTGCTAATAAAAAATAGGCATTCAGTATTTTTACTGTGTAAGTATTCCTGCTGTAGATTAATGCTATGAATTATAATTAATGTTAATCAGACATTAATGGATAGATTTGTGTTAGCAGACAGTAGCTAACTAGTTAGCTAACTGAGCTGAGGATCATTATATAAACACAGCTGGCAGCGTGACACCATCGTCATGCAGAGTCTGACCTCACATCAGTCCAGCACTGCGTTAAAATGATAACAAGTCAAAATGTAACAAGTGACTACAAACATTGTAGAAATGCAATGGAGTAGAAAGTATAGATACTAGCTGCAAAATGTAATGGAGTAAAAGTATAAAGTATGTACTGTAAAGAATAAATACATAAAAATGTACTTAAGTACAGTACCAAAGTACAAATACTTAGTTACTTTCCACCACTGCATATAAACAATATATTATATAAAGCAATATTAACAGTTTGGTGGGAAGATCATCCATCCATCCTTCCATCCATCCATTCTATATTTAGTCATCTGTGTACTGTTCTTTAACCACCCGCACAGACAACACACTTAAAAAACACATTAAATTGCATATTTACTATAAGTTAGTGAAAAAAATGAACATGTATAAATAGTATTTCTGCTATTGGAGTAGGAGAGCAGTGTGGAATGGTTTATATGTGTGTGTGTGTGTGTCGTTCCTGGTAAAAAAAATGCTTACACTACAATAAATCACACCGGGAACCTGCTACCTTTACTGTCACCTGGGATAAAACAATCTCCAAAGCAAATAAAGCGGAGGCCTGCTGTGGAGATGTTAGCTGCGGCTGAGCCTGGAGCTCGCTCCCAGCCTCGATGGCTCCCCCTGCAACAAAAGAGCAGACGGTGATTCCGACCTGGGTCTTTTGTCAGGGTCCACATGGGGCCCTGATTAAAACAGTTCAAGTCACAGAGGGGGTCCGGTGGCCCTCCCCTTCCCTTGACAGCAGCCACTACCTGCAGCCTTCCCATGCAGAGCCTGGGGAACCCGGGAGCCAGGAGGAACACTTCTGCCTGAGCTTCTTTTAAAATAAAAGCTTCAATCATATCAGTGTATCACCTACACACACACACTTTACACACTGCTTCTCACATGTGTGAGCTTCAGAGGGGATCCAGGCGTCCAACCAAGTGTCCGTGTGAAAGGACATGTTTGACTTAGGTTGTTTGCAGGTATTCACGCCACTGCTGATAGGATTACTGACCCACTGAAGCTGCTGATCGTTCTGTCCGCATTCATTCCTTCTGTTGTGGCTGCATTTACTTCTCGTCACCTCGGAAGTTCAAAGTGAGGAGAAGCCGGCCTGCGATGGGTCACAGTGTGAAGGTGTGAGAGTGTGTGTATCCTCTCCAGCTTGGTTTCCCAAGTGTTGATTCCACTTTCTCTGTGTGTGTATTTCATTCAGAATACAGACTTTCAAACATTTAATCCATTGTTCTACAAAATGCCTGTTATTTTTGTGTTTTATTTTCTCAAATATTGCCAGATGCTTTACACACAACTTCATATTTAACGCATTTTATCTGCTGCTTATGATAAAACCTTGTTTTTTAGGTGTAATTTTAATGACAACTTGTCCTATTTTTATACTTATACTTTGGTGATAAAATTCTGTGTTTTGCCTCATCCTGATAGTTAATTAACTTTCTTATGCTTTTCTGTTACACTGGTTATGTTTATTGCTACATCATTTCGTCGTTTCTGATGTAGCACACCTAACAAATGTCTATATAGCAATCATTCAAATATCAGGAGTAGTGTGTGTGTTCACTGATCAGTCGGTCACCCAGACAGACGGACAGATGTCCTCCATCTGAGGTCAGGTCAAAGGTCAGGGGAGTCTCAGAACCTCCAGTATATACAGAGCTTCCTCTCATGCTTGCTTTTTCAAAGTATTACTTTGCAAGAAAACTGAATGGCTCATCAAAGTTTTTTTAGGAGTATGTGAAGAAAATGAGTCCACGTTTCCGCAAAGCATCACTCTGCAATCAGCTCGGTGGACCTCTCAGAGACATAGTAGATAGATATAGAAGGATTGAGTGAGCAAAGAAGGAAGGGGGGGGGGTAAAAAAGAAGAGACACTCAAAGATGAAGGGGCAGCAGAAGAAAAGGGGCAATTACTGTTCCTTTCTTATGGAAATGGTAATGAAGTGGGACATGGGGCTCAGGACAATAGAAGGCCACAGGCAGGTTGAGCGTCACCGTGTAAACTGCTTCCTGTTAGGGAGCCATTTAGCCCTCACTTTTACTGACTAACAAGCCATCTCCAGGACAACTACAAAGAGGCTTCCCCATCAAAGCTAAGGCTGCTGCTGTCTGTGGAGTCTAGATAGGCTTTTCCCAGGCCAGCTCACATCTAACGGCGCAGCATAGGGCCTTCAGGCTGCTCCTTTAAAACGTCTTTTTTTCCATGGGGTAAAGTCTTCCTGCATCTTCTGACTGAGATTTCCCCAGTGTAAGACTTTCTGCCAAAGCAATTAACCTTAAATCCTAATTAAAGATCAGGGATTTGTTTGTGTCTACAAATAACTACATATCTACATATAACATGTGGAGTTCCACAAGGCTCCATTCTGGTTCCTGTACTGTTTAACATCTACATGGTACCACTGGCTCAGAGTTGTAATAACTTTTATAGTTGTGTCTATATTTTATTTACATTTCATGAACAATGTTGAGAAACCTGCATCACATTAGTCAGTTGATATTAATTGCTTATCCTGGTCCTTTTTAAAGGCTACATCATGGGCCATCTTTACCATCTACATGCTTAACTCAAATTATAGACACCAGCGAAAGTTACTTTACTATGCAGATGATACAAAACTCCACATGAAGAATCTTCCAGGAGTTTCTTCAGCCAGTTTGCATCCAATAAATATATATAGCTATCATAGCAGTCATCTCTGCATTCATTTTCCTACCTTACAGCAGGGGGCAGTGTTCTAGCCTCTGGCAGGACTGTTCACTGCTGTAAGCAGAGGGTGAAGAGATGAGGAGGAGGAGGGCAGCGTCTATTGTCTTTTAATGGGAGCCTTTGATGTGGCCCCACTGTTTGCTGTTTGTACACCTGGGTCACTACGCTTGCATTCAGATTGGCTGTCTGCTGGTGGAATGGGGAGGCAGGGGGGGGTAGCCAGGCATATTCCAGGTAACACTTTCCAGTCAGCTGCTGCTGCTGCCTGGCGTGGGAAGGCAGTAAAAGCGGCCTGGCCCCCTTTGTTTACCCCCACCATCTCTCCCTCTCCACTTTACGGTGTATAGGGAGCCTCCACCACCACCACCACCACCCCTAACAAACCACAGTGCTGCCTGTCCTCCAGACTCTACAGGCAGCAGACACTGGCTGCCTCTCTAAGGGGGCCCTGGGACACCCAAAAGTGGCCTGCTGCAGGGCTCCCAGGCAACAATGCTTCCTTCCAGTGGAGAAGGAAATGAGTATAATAAGTATGAGGACGAGAGAGGCTGGGATGCAGGAGACAGAGCGGCAGCAATCATACATTTCAGCCAAACTAGAATATATTAAACCAAAATGGCCAGAGTACATGAGCTGAAGTGATATCTCAAAATCATCTGGGTTCATGTTAGATGTTGTGATTAGAAGTGGCCTAGTTCTTGTGACTATTATTTTTAATATGTGAATATATGATGACATTTACTGTTGAATATTGTTGAAGAGGAACTCTCCACCTCCGCTGCTGATATAGTTTATATTATATTATTTATGTATTTAGCTTAAAAAATGGCTTCTCTCTCTACTCTTGGTATCAGCCATAAAAAGTCTGTACTTCTTACAAATGCAGAATTTCTGTCATGTGTTTGCCAAATAGTAGATTGAGGCATTATTTACTACCAGATTTATTATAGATAGTTTGCCACGCGTTGCTCTCAGTAAAGTTCTTTAAATTGAGTTTAAGGTTATGTAGTATTTTTGGGCCAATTTCATGAGAATAAACATATTAATTTTTAATGAATCAAAAGCATCCAGTTTTTACACTGACTTAATGAAAAGAAGGTTAGAATTTCAGGTGAAATTTATGCAAATAAAAGAAACATTTATATTACATTTTTTAAAAGAAAAGAAAGTTAATAAGAAAAGAAAATGGCAGAGAAGAGATGCTTAATGAGGAGACATCTGCATTTAAGTGCAGTTTGAGAAATGAGGTCCATCAGGTAGACCTTCTGATGTTTTTGGACCATATGAGTCGAAAGTATCCAACAATTCACAAACACAAACAGAAACCTCAGTTTTCTTGAGTTATTTATCACAAATGCATCTTTTCATCAGCCAGATATATGTGTGTCACAGGTGTTGTTAGTCTTCCTTATTTCTTGCTAAGATGCTGATAGGTCATTGGTTATGCATCAGAAGGTGACGCTGTGCTGTGTGAACATCTCATTTTAATTGTGAATTTATAGAGAGAGGAAGTGTCGGCAGAGGAAGAGGGAGATGAGCTCTGAAGTCACACGTCCTCCGACTCTGGGTAAATAATGTTCCTGGCTTGCACCTATTAATCCTCTGTCTTTAACACTTACTGTTTGTCAGTGGAAACTGGCCTTGCTCCTTTTGATCCCTCCCCTCCTCCATCCTTCCCTCTGCCCATTCAACCCTCTCACTAAAAAAAACCTCCCCGCAGCTCAGAGCACAGAGAGAGACAGAGAGACAACGAGAGCTCACACAGACGGCAGGGCTTGATTCAGATGATACACCCCCCCCCCAACAAAAAAAGAGTGGTGATTAATATCTGCTAATATTTGCTAATGTCTTTCACAGCCAGCTCCATCCTTCAGCATGTCAGGGAGGGAGATGAAGTGTGATCTCACTCCACAGGTTAATATGTGTGTGTGTGGGTGCATGTGCACACAGCTGGAGGGCTGCAGTGAGGGGATTTAACTGTGTTTTCTCACACACTGGTGTCTGCTGACCTCAGCTGCTCATATTTACATCAGGCATCACCAATCGCAGCCGAAAAAAAAGAGGAAACGGGCAAAAACAAACCTGCAAGGAGGAAAATTACCCAGCTGGGGGCCAAAATGAGTGAAGCAATGAGTATTTTTTAATGTGTGCGAGTATGTGTGTGTGTATGGCTGTGTGTTATGTTGGCTATATGAAACACTTGCTTATTTGTTTCCCCCCTTACAGATCCACAAAGAACACAAATGCAGTGGAAAGAGTTCTTTACACATAAAAAGAACAACTGTTCTTTATATAAAATTTGTTCACAGAATTCATTATACAGCTCTAAAGAAACAGCACAATCATGGCTCGAGAGCTGAACTCACATGTGTTTGCGCTGTGTAATACAGCTAGAAAAACAGATATTAAAAAAAGAGAAAAGAAGGCATTTCTTTCTGATTATTCATTTTACAAAATTTGAAATAAACCACAATCAAAAACTCAAAGTGTAAAAAAAGACACAGGGGCTCCACATGCTATAGATATTTAACTTTTTAACTTTTTACTTACTTACGTTTTTACTCTCTGCTCTCAACACATCAGGTATAAGCCTAAAGATCCAAAATCTCTTTTTCTATTTTTTATTTATATATTATTTATTCAATGACAGAGAATTTCAGGTTGTAAGCACAATATCTGTGCAGTTTGAGTGAGACAAGCTACATAAAATAAAATATAAAGTAATGATATAATATATATAATAAAGGTTTTATTTTATTAATAAAAATGACATGATTTTGGAGAAGGATTGTCAGACATTTACTTTTATACTTTGAGTAACTAATCTGTTCTAATCTGCTGTAAACCTATTTAATCCAACTTTGAATCCAGCCTGAAAAGAGGAAAAAAATCATCAGAGAGATGGCTCACTCAAGACTTTGATGTTATGTCACGCTCTTGTTGTGGACCTGACAAAACTCAGCACGCCTGGCTGAGGTCGGTCTCTGCAGTGTCAGAGCTGAGCCTCCTGTCATTTGCATGCCAAAGGTCCTCAAGGTCTACAGTGGGGCAACTAGATGAGGGGCCAAGAAAGAGGAGGGGGAGGAGGAGAAGGAGGGGGAGGAGGGTGGGGGCAATTACTGTCCTCACTAATTCTTTTTATCCTTTTCAAAGGGACGGGTGATTAGAAGAGGAAAGTTTAGATTTCCTGAACTTGAAGTGGAAATGCAAAAGTGACAGACGAAGCTCAGGGCTCAATCCACATCAGCGAGGGCTGAGGATGGGGTGTGTGTTTGTGTGTGTGTGTGGGGTGGGGGTTACTCAGTCCTCCTCTGGTATGGGATGTAAGGAAGTGCTGGCTAGTGGTAGTTTGAGTGTATTTCTGTCTTGGCAATCTTATAGTTACTTTCTAGAGTGACAGTCAAATAGCCTAAGTTAATAATAAATAAATACAATTCTTATTTATTCTATAGGTAAAAAAGGAAATCGTTGCTCTCTCACTTTTTACTACTCCTGTGAATACTGCATCATATTTTATCTTGTGATCATTTTAGGTACTTCAATACAATTGCCCTAAATATCCTATGTATTCATAGGATCCATATGTATCTGATCTCATATTTTGGTCCTTTTAATTAAGTACAAACAATATTTTCACAATATTTTGTATTGCTTTTTTGTGTCATATTGTGCTATTCTTTGCTAATGTACAAATGCATTGAATTTTATTCACACATTTTACTACCTTGCAGAGCTATATATATATATATATATATTAGGTTAGATTGGATTGCACTACATCCTGTCATATTGCATCATATCTAGAATAATTCTGTACCTTCATTGCATTTGTATTGTATCAAGTGCCTTTATATCAAAGATCATATTGTGAGTACAAATACTACTTTACTTTACTCAAGTATTTACATTTGTTAATCCTAATTTAGTAAATAATTTGAGGTTTGGCTCATTTATACTGTATAAAATAAATAAAAAATATCATTTTATGGATACAGTAATAATTTAAGTATGTATAACCACCTGTAGTTACCGTAAGAGGTATGATATCTATACCAGGCTGTGTTGTTTTGTACACTTATCAACTTATGTCATTATATATAAAAAAATATATTTGTGTGTCTGTGAGATAGTGTGTTTTTTTTGTTTTGTTCCCAGGGCTGACTCATCGACTCGTCTCTCTCTCTCTCTCTGTGTTTACTTATTTAGGCCAGCGAAGTTCTCTGGAAAATATGCATCGTTATAACTGTCTCTTTGTGAAGCACCAGACCTCTGCAATATTTCTCACCTAGGTGAGTGTGTGCTGATGCCAGAGCAGGGCCTGCATTGGTTAACCCCCAGCTTGCCGGGCGGCTGCAGTGTACATGTGTGCGTGCGTCCGTGGAGAGAAAAGCTGTGGGAAAACCTCAGCTGGTTTTTCAAGCAAACTTCATATTTTGGAGCAGACGTTCGCTCACTGTGTGGGATGGAGATGCTCCTCCTTTAGCTCAGTTTGGGCTGTCAATCAAAGCTATTTTGTGTTGTGTTGACATCTGATCATATTCTCTGGGCAACACCAGACAACCACAACACACAGCAGACGTTCAAGCAGAGAGTGTGTTTTGTTGCTGCAGGTACAGGCCTGACTTATGCAACAAGAACAGATTTAAATCTTGATTTTGGAGTTATGATGGGACTTGTTGTTGTGTGTCTGTCGGGGGTTATAAGCAGATCCCACAGACTGGCGGGGGTTATGTGTTCTGTATGCAGCCACTTTTTTAACACTCTCTGTCTCTTTCTCTCGGCTCTTCAAAATAAAAAGGAAGAGGCTGCTGAATGATACGGGATGGAAAGGTGTGAGAGAACCCCTTTACATTTATGGCCTTTGTAGAACTGGAGGAAGTGGTGTAGTAAAGCGGAGTCACGCTCCAAAGCCCTCACTCAATTCCAAGTACATCAGAGACGGAGAAATCTGAGGGGACGGGAAAAGAACAGGGACAAGGAGGCTCAGATCTTCAGCTGTTTTTTGTTTTAGTACTGTACACCAACCTGATGGTTGGGCAGCTGAAAGGTGAACATTAATGAGCGATCACTTAAGGTGAAAAAAACTGCATCAGACCAACAGTCCTTTCTTTTACTTTATATATAAATTTACATTGTTTTATGAGTGTTACAATTCTACAATTTTACTATTGTAAAACTTAAATGTAAACACAGTTTGAGCTCATAATGGCAAACTTATGTCTCAATTTGTATTTTACAAAAGTCATAACCATGTAAAAAAACTAAACATTATGCAAGAAAACTAAAAATATGTCATAAAATATGAAGCAAAAAAGACCACTTTAAACGTGTTTTATGTCATAAAGTCATAAAAAGTCATAATTGATTTATTTTATTGTTTTATAATGTATTTTTTATTATGGTTATCTGGTTTTTTGAATTTCTGCACATGTGCTAGCCAAGGAAAACAAATTTAGGTTCTTATTTGAGCATATATAAAATATTTATATTACATTTTTTGTAACTTTTTTATGAGACATTGCAGCCCACGCCTATCAAAAAAAACCACAGGTTGTGCCAAATAATAATAACATTTCTTAATAAAGCAGTTTAAATGTGAAAACCAAAATGTAAAAATGTGACTTAAAAACTAAAGTCTAATTAAAAATAAAACAAAGTCACTCAAAGTGAGTTCCCAGGCACATTTTTTTTTACCTCCTGTCCTAATTTCCCCTGGTATATTCCATATTAATCTATCAGAATTGTCTTCCACCTGGATGAAATATTTAATATCAGAGCCTCAGAGGGAGGCAGGCCCATTATGCAAATCCAGGCATCACTTGTCGTCCACACTTTTGCACAACAGGAACACAGAGTCTCCCCTAATGGCCCTTATTCAGTAAACACAAGTCCTCTCCCGTGTGGATTTGAGACAACAAAAGATTAGTACTATTTGCAAATATACAACTGAGTTCAAAGGCATGGCTCTCTTCCTTTGCTTCCCTTCTTTTGTTTGCATGCACAGCTTTGAATGTGTAGGGCATCACTTGCAACAGTTTGTAAAAGATTTTTAGTCAACAAACTTTAAATGTGAAATTTCAGTCTTACAGCATTTTTTAAATAACAAGACATCTATAAATATTTCAAACATTCATGTTTTTAAGTGGAGTTTGGAAAACATATATAGTATAAATATATAGTATGAATATATTAGTCAGAATTGATTTTATAAATTCAAAAAACTCATGGAGAGATGTTGAGATTGTTGTAGGGGTGGCGTTTGAGGAAGTTGATCTGAGAGGCGAGGTGTGCGCGCACAAACCACGCCCCACATCCCCATGAGGTCCCTTGGGGCCCTTAAATTAGGAGGCTTTGGGAGTTTGGAACTCAGTATCCACTCGGGCCTGTCTCAGAGTCAGTGAGCCCATCCATCCCTGAGATCAACTCAACAAATCGGATTCAGGCCTCTCCACATAGCAACAGGAAATATGACTTCTTCCAACCCCGACCAGCGTCTGGAGCATCTCCTCAGCGCCGTGGAGAGCGAGTTCCAGAAGGGCAGCGAGAAGGGAGACGCATCCGAGAGGGATATTAAACTGTCGTTGGAGGATGTAGACCTATGGAGCAAGTTTAAAGAGCTGACCAACGAGATGATCGTCACCAAGACTGGAAGGTAGGTGTTGCTGTAGCAGGCTGTGAGGTGGAGGCCGCGGTGGAGATCTCTGCGCACTGGCACATTTTACGCACGGGGTTGCGCAGAGCCAATTTAAAAGAAGGCTCTCGTTTTTCTAATCTGTTTTCAGTTTGAGATAAAGCAGAGTCCACTAACAAGTACTTCGTTAAGAATGATGCCCCGAGGCCTGAGAGGCTTTTGAATGTTTGTAAAAATGTCAAAGAATACCTCGCTTCTGAGATTAATCTACCCATTTAAAACAGTTTTGGTTGGCGGACCGCCTAAACCTTTGTTTAATTAATTTTAACAATTTTAACAAATTGTCATTTCTATCTGCGTTCTAGGAGGATGTTTCCGGTTCTCAGGGCCAGCGTGACCGGTCTGGACCCGAACGCCATGTACTCGGTGCTGCTGGATTTCGTTGCCGCAGACAACAACCGCTGGAAATACGTAAACGGGGAGTGGGTCCCTGGCGGAAAACCGGAGCCCCAGAGCCCCAGCTGTGTCTACATCCACCCAGACTCACCTAACTTCGGTGCGCACTGGATGAAAGCACCCGTCTCTTTTAGCAAAGTCAAACTCTCCAACAAACTCAACGGCGGCGGACAGGTGAGCGCGCAATCAAAATGCGTAAAACCAAAAAGTGTAAATCTGCAAAGTGTTTTGATTTAGGCGTTAAAAGAATACCAAAAAGAAATACAAGTATATTCACTTGAAATGCTGGATCTTGAGTGAATTTGTGTCAACATGTTTCCACAGATCATGCTGAACTCTCTGCATAAGTACGAGCCGAGGATACACATTGTAAAGGTTGGAGGCATTCAGAAGATGATCAGCAGCCAGTCTTTCCCTGAAACACAATTCATCGCTGTCACTGCTTATCAGAATGAAGAGGTCAGTATCAAAACCTCACAACTGTTTTTAAAAAAATCAACTGGAATGCTAACAGCTGTGTCCCCCTCACAGATCACCGCTCTGAAGATAAAGCACAACCCCTTTGCAAAAGCCTTCCTGGATGCCAAAGAAAGGTACAGACAGAAGCCAAAACTTGGTCCTCAAAATTCTCAACATAGTACACAAATATCTAATGTTTGCATTTGATTGCAGGAGCGACCACAAAGAAGTCCCAGACCACAGTGCAGACAGCCAACAGTCCGGCTACTCTCAACGTGAGTCAACATCTTTAGGACCTTCTTCTTTTGTGTGCATTGAAAGCCCTGAATATGGACTAAACCCTGATTTTTTTTCCTTCACAGTTGGAGGTTGGTTCCTCCCGGGTCAGAGTCCCATCTGCCCCAGCAGCAGCCCCCCTCAGTTTAGCAGCACAGGCGGACACTCCTCTGGGTCCTACTGTGAGCGCTACTCCAGCCTGAGGAGCCACCGAGCGGCCCCGTACCCGAGCCACTATCCCCATCGCAGCTCCAGCACAAGTAAGGCCACGATCAGACCGCTTGTTACGTACATGACAAAAAATTGGAAAAAGGATTGGAACTAATTTGTTGTCTTTTGTCTCATTTTCAGATAACTACATGGACAACACTTCAGGGACTTTGCCTACTCATGACAGCTGGTCTGCTCTCCAGATCCCTAACTCCACAGGCATGGGTACTCTGTCCCACACCACCAACTCCACATCCAACTCCAGGTGAGTTTTGCACTTGTGTGTGTGTCATATTAATGGAGAGATCCAGTTCAAATCACGCTCAAATAAATCACGCTCTCTGTCCTTCTTGTCCACAGTCAGTACCCTAGCCTGTGGTCGGTAGCCGGCACCACCCTCACCCCTTCGGGATCCGCTTCAGGCTCCATACCCGGGGGCTTGACCTCCCAGTTCCTGAGGGGCTCCTCCTACACAGGCCTGACCTCCTCGCTGCCCGTCTCCTCGCCTTCCTCCATGTATGACCCAAGCCTGAGCGAGGTCGGGGTTGGCGAGGCCCAGTTTGAGAGCTCCATTGCCAGGCTGACAGCTTCCTGGGCGCCTGTGGCTCAGAGCTACTGAGCGTTAGACTGACAAAAGATTGATCCATTCCAGAGTCTTGAAGGAGACCTTGTGATGTGCAAAGATAGAACTTGAAAGACACACCGCTCTTTTTATTGCCTGAACATCATTGATTTTTTTGTTTTTGTTTTTATTCTTAACCATAAAAGAAAAAAATAAGGGTTCTGCTAACATCAATGTGTACATGTGTGTATATAGAATAAATTAATGTCCTGTGTTTTCCACATTAATGTGCCTTTTTTTCCTGATTGCAATATGAAATGTTTGGACTGAGACACAAGTGCCTTCTGCATCCCGGCCTGTACATAAACTATCTATTTGTATTTGAACTCACTGTGAGTTTTATTTATGTCATTTAATAATAAATTAAAAATGTTTGTTTTCTCAAATAGATTTTGTCCGTGTGTTTGCTTGTAGTGGGATTGAAAGCAGCTTAAAAACGAAAAAAGAAATATGAACACAATCCAATCTGTCAAAGGTCAATCCGTGGCTTGTTTTTTTTTTGTACAATCCTCAGGTTCAGTTTTCATGCATCAAAACCTCCACCATGAAACTTTTGATGAGCTTTCTTTATATAACAAGCGATGGCACAGCTACGCTAAGTGAATGGCACTTTCTCTGACATGTGATGGATTCAGGAAATCTAATTTGGGGGGCGTACACTTTTTGCTATCACTGCCACCTTTTTGCTACAATCTGCATTGTGGTGTGACACACAGTTCGCATATTCAGATCTGGATGCAAGGAAAGAATACAGACCTAAAACACCTGAGGCTAAATAAAGATGGACCCTTCGGAGTTAGTCACGTAACATCAGGTGACACAGTGAACAGGCTTTAATCCATGTAGAGCCAAAATAATGTGAATAAGATAGATGATAAATGATTACAATCATTAAAAAAAATTGAGTTTTATAATATATATTATATATTATAATATAAATTAAATATAAAAGAACATCTAAACCAGAAAACTCTAATAAAGTCTATAAATACACAGGTATTTGGTTGATTCAGCTCTGTCCCTTCTCATTCCTGAGGACAGAGGCTTGGCTCATGATGTCAGTGGTGTGATGTGTGTGTATGTGTGTGTGTGTGTGTGTGTCAGGCCCTCAGAGGTTTCAGCCCTCTGAACAGTGATGGAGAGGTCCACACCAAGGTGCAAATGAAGGCGGGAGGGTCATGGGGCCACGGACAAACAGTAATGAAGCAGCAATGTGACCTGCAGCTGGCGGAGCAAAGGTCCCCTCATGAAATCTACCGGACCTCCACTTTACTGCCGTTCCACATTTAGCAACCTATCTCTGTTAAGCATGGATAAAATACAGTAACCCTTAGTTTGGCTGTGACATAGAAAAAAGAAGTTGATGATAGTGGTTAGACTCTAAAGCTTAGCCTGTCATCACCAGGAAAACATAACATGAGATTAATATGATCAGAAAACAACCACTCTGGAGCCCGCATGTCACATGTGTTATTGGGGCTGTGACTTGTTACCATAGTAACACAGCAGAATGTCCATTTTTCCTAATTAAAATGTGTTCAATATTATGAATGCATGCCTTTTAAACCATCCATATGTGTTGTACCCATATGATGTATTTCGTGATATGTGCCATTTATTTGTGAGGATGTGCTGTTAAAATGACTTTTGTTTGGTTTTGTTGGTCAAGCAATAAAGTCTGTCATCAGTGGCCGCCACCACAGTTCACTACAAACAAGCGGAGTATAAGAAGACTATATTCTCAAAGGTTTATGGACAACTAAACATGATGTAACATAATGTAAAGTCTGGCTTTACAAAAAAACAAAAAAATAAATAAAAATGATAAATGTCCACTCAAATGTCCAAATACTGGAAAGACATAAAGCAACACAAAAGACAGACAGGTAACACAAAGGGCTGCAAACAGAAAAACTCTGAAAGTACATACCTAAATGCACAAGGTGAGGGGTAATGAGACACAAGTGGAAACAATAAGGCTTTGGCAGGTAATCACAGTGCAGGGAAGGTAAACCAAGATACACAGGGAAAGAGGACTACCAAAATAAAACAAGAAGTACAAAAAGGAAATTGACACCAAACAAGAAATGATTCTATAACTAACTCATGGTACAGAAAGTTCTGTTTAAACAGGAAAATATAACACAGAAACCTGAAACACAAGAAAAAAACCTTTCAAAATAAAACAGGAAGTGAGACATACTGGCTTCAGCATTGATAATAGAACTTTTAGTGCAGCTTTGATACTGTATTAATAATGTAGTAATAATTAAGGTGATTGTATGAGATACTCCTGTGTGTGTGTGTGTGTGTTTATGAGCAGTTGTCCAGACTTGATGGGGAGGATGTTTGCTGATGGTCTTTGCTCAGTCTGCAGCGGTAAACATCTCACGCTGGGCCAAGGGGCCGTCTCAGTTATGGTGTGTGTGTGTTTGAGCTGACTGAAGTCTTTGTCCACCCAAGATGGCTGATCTGCTCTGTACACTGCCAGCCTGCAGCCTCTGTCAGCCTCCGCTAATTGCCAATCTGAGTTTGTCTTTGCACACCGGCCTCCTCTCCACCCCTGGAAGTGTGTGTTCTAAATACGCTTTACAGAGTGTGCCCAACACCCAAGTGTGGAGGACTCCTAACAGCAGATGGAGGGTTGGGTCTCTGTTGCATAATTGTGACCAGCAAAACTTTGTTTCATTTTAGCAGTGGGGGAAAAAAAGACAGAAAAGGAACCTACACAAGAAATGAATACATAATCTAAATCTCTGTCACATATCCCTCCTTCACTTCCAGGAATAATCCACCATAGTCAGAAAAGGCCTCATCATCGTGATCATGCCGGTGAGTCACATTGTGCAGGGCTGATTTACGAGGGTGGGTAGGTGGGTGGGTGGGGCCGCTGCCAAAAAAACAAGTCCTCAACAAGTCTGGAACAGCCAGCGAGCACAGTGGCGGAGAGGTTGTGTTTACCGACCGCCCACCAGAACCCCAGCCCCATCCCTCTGATGTCTGTGTGTCTTCGTTAATGAAGAAATTCTGGTACCTTGGTGAGACATTGCTCTCAGCTGAGCAGGCTCTGCCTCCTCTGTGCCCTCGGCCCCTGCCTGCGCAGTCATACTGCCGCCCCACCTAACTGCAATCCCATTAAGGCCCTGGCAACGCCTTCACTTACTCTGTGGCAGAAGAGTAGCTGTATTATTGCTTTTTCATATCAGACCTATGGGTACTGTACGAATGTAGCGCCCAAAGCTGACTTTTTCACCAACTAAAACCACTTGTACAATAAATTGAACAAAAACATTGTTTTAGACGAACATCACAGGTTAAATCATGATGGTCCATTAAGCTTGCTTTTATTGTCCATAGAACATCTTGGTTTCTCTATCACCAGTCAGACTCCATAACATCACACAAGTACAGTTTAAAACTATCTGGTGAACAGACATGATAGCAGTGGAAGGCTACACATGGTTGCTATTTACATAGCTGTGCGCCCTCTTGTGGTCACTTATCTGAAGTAGCTTGAACCTTCCATGCATCAGCTTTATGAGTGTTGGACATTTTAACATTAACATCCACCCTCAAGTGGCCTTGACAGGAACTGCAGGTTTTTGGCACTTCAGTTAAGGTTTCATTTTATCTAACACATTATTGATGATATATCAGAATCGAATTGAATCATACAGCTAAGGGAAGCACTCTGCTAATGGATGCTGATCAGTTAAGATTTTGATAGGAGATCCTCCCTTGATGGCAGTCCTCAGACATATGTCTTTATAGTGGTTCTGCTGCTGGTCGTTGGATCCATTACATGCACACGATGGCTGTTTTAAAGGTAGGGTAGGAGATTTTGAAAACTCAGTGAGAGTCAGCCAGATTTTGAAAGTAAACACACACCTCCCAACCAGTCTGTGACTGCGGCCATCATGCACGTACCTCTCTGGTGCGCGCAGAGCAGGAAGAGAGTGACAACCAGCCAATACTCTGCGCAGGTGCGCCTCGTAGGATTGGCTGATGTTTCTAGCATTTTAGAGCTTCCACAGATGATTAATATTCTTCTTTTTAAAGTGAAACTGTCGAACTAATCGGTTGCTATCAGATTGTAAAGAGAAGTTACACTAATTTAACAAAAAGTGCATCAGAATGAAATCTCCTACCCTACCTTTAAAGGGCCTTGTGTTTTGTAATGAAACTAATAGTTAAAAAAATGAATTTTAATAGATTTGAAAGCTGTAAACTAAATCTTAGACCTGTTGTTTTAATTCATAATATTGAAAACATGTTAAACATAGACTCCATAGGACTCTGGACTATCTTGAAAGCGCCCTTATTCTGTTTACTTGTGCTCTGTGGTGAACTGGTCAGTCTTCCCTATAACACCATCATCCAGCTGTCCGAGGGCTGTTTTTGAACTACATGAGCAATTTCACACATTAGGAAGACTTGCTGGCCAACATAAGCTAATGTATGTTTCCTCCCAGTCGCCCCAGTGATGGTGACAGCCTCTCACCGTCCTGACAGGCCAGTCCGTTTAGCTGCTGACTGCCGCACAAACTGAGAGAGACTTGTAAGCAAACTGGTCTTCATTTAGCAGAGGTGCATGATATCCAGCCAGTGGAAAAGTGAGTGCTGTTCACTCACTGGTGGCAGCATGTCAGTTATTCTCAGGGTACAGTTAACATGTTAATCACTGCAAGGTGAATTGTTGGTAATGTAGGAGCCAAACTTTGATGCGGAGGATCATATCAATGTGGATGTCTTCCTGGTGCTGTTTCAAATTAAAAAAAAATAGTAATACATGATAGCTGGATGTCACACATATGATAGACTAGGTTACTCATCAATTCTCTATACATTATTTAAATGTATAAGTACTAAAGTAATTATATAATAATACTTAAGATATGTTTATTTACAAAAATATCTACAATTTTTTTTTCTGAACATAAACAATAGGGCAGATAAAGGGTACCGTAAATCCTTGTATCTGTTCAGCTATACCTGCCTTGTGCACTTCCTTTATGCCTCACTTGGCTGCTGTTACCATTCACAGGAAGACACTGCTCTCTGGTGGCTAAAATCCCTTCCAACCTCTGCACATAACATATAGTCATTTTCTGCAGAATATTCAAAGCTAGCCTTACCAAAAACCTTTGAAATCTGTGTCTGTGCAGTTAACCAACATTCCAGTAAATTGTGTACTGATTGTGGCCTAGTATCATCTCGATGTCATCCAAACATAATACACATCTGAGTTCAGTGACACAGAGGGCTCACAAAAAACCAGTCTCGGTGTTTAACTTGCGAGCTTAAAAACCTGTTTAACTGTAAAATAAACACAGTTCATTGTCAATTTAAATGTATTTATTTAAAAAAAACAGACACAGCTTTAAATATTGATGCAACATGCAAAAAGAAAACCGAGTTGTTACATTTATCCAACAAAAACATGTCCAGTAAAGAGATGAATAGGGAAGTTGGGCCAGTTGGTGTCTGGTGTGTTGAACATGGATCATGTGTGTCTACAGGTGAAGCTGCGAGCAGCAGGTCTCAGCTAAATTTGGCTTTAGAGAAATCCATCTCCGGGTGCTGAGCCATGAACCTGCAGAGAGAAGGTGGACCATTAGCATAAAGTTATTTTATGTAGCTGTGCATTTTATAAAAGAACATACATGGTATATTGTGGGACTTTCAAATGGAAGGTCTCTTTTGTTCTCTTAGCTTTAGCTTATAGCACCTCCATGTGGTCAAACAGAGAATTGTAATAAATGCATAAACAGTGAAAAGATGCTCTGGTCCTTCCAATATATTTGACGGGACATACACAATGTGTTTTTTGTGTTGGTGGAGTTGTTGTTTAGGCTCTATAATTTTAAACAACATCCATGTAGGCAGCATTAACAAGCTAAAAGAGGAAGCAGACTTTAAAAAGCAGCTGCCACAAATATTCTGGCCTTCAATGGTATAATAGTAGAGAAGGCTCGGGTCATTTATTACAGTGATAGGAAATATTTGGGCTATGTAAAACTAGCATAGGTAGTTGCAGCAAGTTGAATTAAATAATTCTGGATAATGAAAAATCAAACATATGCTTTTATATTTCAGGCCATTTCATGCACTTCAATCTTAGATATAATAGGAGCTCCACATGTGATTTTTAACTCTTGCCATGTTTACAGTCTCTGTGTAGGAAGCCTGCAGATCAGCCAGAATGATATATGCACGCCACACATGATGCACAGCGGTATTTTTGTGAAGCATTCATTTAAAATTTCCTGGTAGTACTTTTGGGGTCAGAGAGTTAAACAGTTTTCAAAGTCTGAGACTGTGAAACACACTACAAGTTACAGCTGCAGTTCTGGCCTTGAAGAAAATTATGTGACACTGAAGGCCACAATAGCCAGGTTGCTTTCACGTTATAAAGCTTCTGTTAAACGGTCAAGTGGTCTGCCTTTGAGAGTTACCCTGCTGACACAGAATAAAACGATCTATAAAAGTTTGTCTAACAGAGTGTGGTAAACTGAACAGGTTAAAATGTCTCTTACTTTTTCAGAATGTCTTGTTTCTTCTGCTCTTCAGATGTAGGCAGGCCCATTGATTTCTGCCTCTGGTCATACATCATCTTCTCCACCATGCCACGCGTCTCTCCGTCCAGGTCTGACAGCTGCTCAGCAGGTAAAAAACACACACACACACGGTGAGGAGGAGGCAGGATGATGAAGCAACAACATTTACAACAAACTTGCATGGAGCTATGCTTTTACCTTTGAGTTCTCAGGACAGATTTTCTTGGTGTTTATTTCTGGATCTGTGGTAACAATCCTGTTCCACCACTCCATCTTGTTAATCTGAAAACAGAACGCAATTTGACGTAAACACATCACAACAAATGTTAATGGCTGGAATGTGTCTGCAGTGATGCAGACATTTCTTACCTTTTCAAAATGAACTGTAACCACTTTTCCGTCGTCGATGAGCCAGGAGCTCTCCTCTACCTTCACCTCGTTGAAGAGCTGGCCTTCAATAACAGGAGGGTGTCCTTTCAGGCCCACCTTGATGGAGCGTCGCTGGATGTCCACCACCACATCTCTACCTTTAATGCGAAACTTCACATCGAAAGGTACAGCCAGCTGTGGAGAGATGTAAAGATTTGTAATCAGATTCTGTTTAACTGACATTAAGCAGCAATCCATGCAAAGAAGATCACACAACTACTGGGTTTCAGTTCGGGAGTTACATCCTTCAGTCCACAGTGAAATTATAACCTTTGCAAATGTGGAAACGAGCCTGAGAGATCAATGACAATGACACCATCTTTCATAGGAGGGAATTCCTGATTGCCTAGCAACCGTGTCTACAGTAGCAGATGCATTTTAGAGTGTACTTTTCAGCTTCCAATCAACCAAGCACCACTGGCCTGCAGTGAATCCTGGCATGACCTGGATATAGAGAATCCATCTGGGAAAAGATGACAGCACCTTTAAAATCCAACAGGCTTGTCATACTGCTATGATGTAATATATTAGGGCAGGATGCTTTCAGGTATCGGCTCCTTTCCCCTGGTAAACGGTTATGAGGTTTAAAAAAATGTACTTGTTCATGATCAAACAAATCTGTCAAATGTTTTAAAGCTGTTGACGTCGTCTTCTCTGTGGCCCATCACCTTTTCACACAGGACAACTTAAACAGACTATGACAAAAAGGGTCTAGCGTGTCCACCAATCACAGGAAGTGGCCCTTAAAAAGCTGCATCATAGAGATAAAACAGGTGGTATCCTCTTTCTACTGAAGACCAGTTAACAAGTTATTTTAACCGGGCTGTAATGTAACTTCCTGTACTTTCTAGGCACATCATCTATTCAGGGAACACATCTTATACCATGGTATGTCACTTCAATTCAGGCAAAAGTCTGAGATTAAAGGTGTGTGAGATTAAAAGGTCACGATGATACATTCAAGTGGCACAGGGGCCAGCATCTATGTGGCCAGAATTCAACAAAGCCTTCTATTACACAAACACAAAAAAACAAACACTTAGGAGAGATGGAGAAGGGTATAAGGAAAATAAAGAAATACCAACTCTCATATGGTTATGGCTCATTAGTAAACACAATTTTCATAATAGAGACTTAATAAACTCACATCAACTTCAGACAGAGTCTGTGTCCACTTGTAGTTGGGCAGATCAGCTCCATTTCCAGCATTAGGTTTCAGTTTGTCTTTGTCCTTCTCATCCTCCTCTCCTTCAGAGTCAGACTGGAAATGGAAATCAAGTAGTAAGTAAGGAGAAACAGATTGTATAGTACAGTACATTGTACAACTAGCATGTTGTCATGTGTCCACTCACCCCCTTCTCTTTTTCTGCTGTCTCCTTTTCTGCTTTCTCAGTGGTCTTTTCTGCATTTGCCGTTACACTCTCCATTTTCTCCTCTTCTTTCTTTTTCTGTCACAGATACAAGAAAGTTAGGTCATATGCATAAAAACACTGTGGTGGGACAACACTGAAGCAGGTTTTACCTGGTCAAGCTCAGACTGAAGCTTCTCCGCTTCTTCATCGGTCAGCTCCTGAATTCTAGGACCGTCATCCTTTTTCTTTTTCCTCTCTTCCTCTGCCAGCTTGGCGGCTCTTTCTGCTTTCTCTTTCTTTTCTTTCTCCTGTTTCGTCTGCTTGTCTTTGTGGGCCTTTAGTGCTAGTTTACTATGGTGAGCAAAGGCATCCTTTACCAGCTGGAAGAAACAGACAGTGAAAACAGAGAGATAAGTCGAGGTGTGCCTCAGTAAGTGAATGGAACCGTTTGTTGATGGTCTTTAATGTCACCTAAGGAGTAAATATAAAGAGACACTGCTCACCGTTTCTGCAGCACCTAAGTCTCCACCAGTGAAGAAGTCCGTTTTACGTCTTAGGAAGCTGAAAAATGTGTTTACTAACTGTTGAAAACACAAAATATGACAATGAGTCACGTATCCTGTAATATACTGGAATGACATTCACCTTTACACCTTACAATCCATCAGTAAACGCTGCACCTTCGTTTAAATGTCTACCTAAAGAGACTCACAAAGCATTTGTACAAAAATCAGTACTACACCAAATGTATTTCAATATTTCACATAGCATTGTTATTTGTAACATATTTCAGGAACAATGTCGCTCTACTAATTCACTTTAAAACGAAATAAAATTACACTAATTAAATTTCATGCCACCTCCTTGGGCACGTGTATATTTACTAAAAACATCTTTCACCGTAAAACTTAAGCCCAGGCCAAAAAGGGAGGCTTTCAACAAAGACAACAGCGTTTGTTAAATATGTGCAATGGTTATTAAAGTCATTTTTAATACATATGAACGCTGACAGCCGAGCTGTGTCTACTAGCTTGCAGGCTAACCACGTTAACTACAACGTTAGCACGGTAGCTTTAGCACGTTAGCAACACAACGATTTACCTCCTGCACCCCTCCTTCATGTTGCTGCGCCATAACAAGCAACATCCCGTCATACTTTTCTTCGTCATCCCCCATATTGGTAGATTTACAAAGTGTATTCTAAAGTGCTAGCAGCTAAAGTTGGCAAGGTAGAAGTAGCAAATATCGGATGTAGGTAGTCACGCTCTACACTTCCTGGAAACAAACCCCACCATCTCCTCGGGTTGGCCAATGGGAACAATAGATTCAAAGTGACAGCTGAAACAACCAATAAAATGAGAGTATTATGGCATTAGGGGAGGGACTCATGGGTCCAATCTAAGAATATTCTAGAGAATCCTTAATGTTATGTATGTTATGCAGACCAGCGAAAAAGTGTCTATTTAATAATTTATGCATGTTGCATTGTGTAAACTGGTGTTATTTGTATGTCACTCAGTTATAGATATGTCGATGTGATAATGCACAATAAAAACAAAAACAGAATCAATAACACCTGAGTAAAGCAAGTAAAGTACCTATATCTATTACAACGATTCTATTCTATTCTATTCTGAAACAACAACGCATTTGATTGAAATGCAAAACTTGCCGTTTACTTAAGAGTTTAGTTTCATTTTCCACTGAAAGCCACTCCCTCCAGCCCCCCAAAAGACGGAAAAGGGAAACCTAAAAGTCATAACCAACTTGATCTTGAATGCAACAAGGTAAGCTTGTTGTTGCTTAAACAATTTCTTATACTCTTTAAACTTTTAGAACAGCTTATTTTAAATTCTGTGCTTATCATTTTTATTCTCAGATGGGTGCAATTTACAACCTGCTTGAAAAACACAGACTGGAGGCTTTTTACAACAAGTTTCTACAGTTGGGTGTGACGGATGAAAGAGATTTCATCGATGGTGTAACAGATGAAGACCTCACCAACCTTGGTAAGAGTACATTTGTAAAAGTAAACACACTCTTAGAGGGCTTATGTACTTTGTGTTTAACATGATTTCCATAACGTGCTCATTTTTATATTTAGATATCTTTACTGATATAGACAGAGTTAAACTAACAAACTAACAACAAAGTGAACTTGATGAAGTTGATCACATGAAAGAACCACTTTCAAAATAATAGACTACTGAAACGGAAACTGAAACCATGGACTTATATTTGCTTCACAGGTCTCAGTCAGGTGGAGAAGAATCGTTTTGCTGCCATGAAAAAAACCATTGGCAGATTTAGAGCTCCAGCAAACCCAGCAGCAGCAATGTCAGTGCAGAAGTCAGTAAAGAAGTTCTCTCTGCTGTACACATACCCCAAATGTCCAGAACCGAAATGCATCCAAGGTAGGAACATATGTGATGTATATGCAGTTTTTCTGACTAATTTGACGGTTTTGATGTTTTGTTTTTGATCATAAATATTTCTTTGAATAACTAACAATATGATACCACTACTGTATATTTTGCAAATTGTTATAGCACCATGAAATCGACAAATAGAAAAAAATTACTTATAAATCTGATGGCTCGGGCATCTGTTTTGGATGCCTCCTGGACGCCTACCTGGGGAGGTGTTCTGGGCATGTCCCACTGGGAAGAGACCCCGGGGAAGACCCAGGACGCGGTGGAGAGACTATGTCTCTCGGCTGATCCCCCAGAAGAGCTAGAAGAAGTGTTCGGTGAGAGGAAAGTCTGGGTGTCCCCGCTTAGACTGCTGCCCCCATGACCTGGCCCCGGATAAGCGGCTGAAGATGAATGTATGGATGGATACTTATAAACTGTGGTTTGCCAGATCTCCTGAAACTTTTACTTTGTTTAAAAAGTAGCTTTGTTGTCATTTTCCTTTTCCGCAATTTTTAAACTCATCTTGAATCCAGCTTATTCAACACCAAGCAAGCAGATGTCCTCTTTTTTATTCTTTATTTTTTTTGAATCTGTAAGATCTCACAAAAGTCTGTTGAGGTTTCTTAGGAACCTTTCCTGAGATGTTGCATTCGTGTTTTTGTCAAGAACATAATGTCCATATTTGTTTCCTGTCTGGGCTCCATTAGATATGGACCCTGCACAGAACACTGTTGAAGATCTGATGTTAAGGATCTGCCACCTGGAAAGCATTGATCCTTCCAGAGGTGTCTGCCTCTACACAGTGGATGGAATGCCTTTGACCGACGATCCCTTCTTTAACACATGTGAGTTCATACAGTGTTAGCTTCTACAGCAAATTCTCTGACAGTGTATTTTTAAGTGTGCTCTTTATAAAGGAAAATAAGTACATTAAATATGTAAAGTTTGTTTTTTCATATATGTAATGTTGCTTACAGGGTCTTTACAAGACAGACACATTAAATGTGGAGATGTCATCTACACTATATTCACACCAAAGGAAAACCTGATGACAGCTCCTCCTCCAAATACAGCGCATCAGCCAACTGAAACTTATGGAACAGATACTGTTCGGTGCCACATCATGCTCAGGGTGAATTCACTGTACACTGAGGGTTTGCTGCAGCTGATCTACATATTATTCTATATAAATTTTCTAAATCTTGAATATTTTTCCTCAGAATTCTTATTAGTGTCAGAATCACCACATCACTGTTAGTAATCTGACTTTATTATCATACTTCTGAACCCTGTATTTATAGTCCTCCACTCAGTCTCAATAGAATATTATCGTGACATCAGGCAAAATCTCTCTACTAGATTTTGTAACATTGCTAATGTTTTCTCCTTCATTACATGCAGGACAAAATATATCTAATTTTTCTGAACATATTTAATATCTTACACAGGGCGACTTTGAGGTGACAGTGAACCTGACAACGGACACAATAACTAATCTGAAGAACAAGCTTGCAATTGAAAGTGGGGTCCCAACACATGTCCTTCACTACAAGTAAGGAGAAACTGAGTCAGTTTTGAATGTGAATTATACTAACAGTAATAACCAACTGTTAACTAAACATAATAAACACTAAACATATTTCATGTCAAACGTATTTTCAGAGGTGAAGGTGCCATTGGCAGTACATTGGAAAGTTGTGGGATCTCAGAGGAATCAACAGTGAACTTCAGGTTGTGTACGTTTGATGAGGAGGCCCACGCTGCCAACGCATTCTTCATTGATGACGTTGTGCCCTCAGTCCAGCAGACCCCCAAAGGAATCAGTGTCTTACTGTCATCTCTTTATATTATTGTGAGCTGTATTCAACAACCATCAGTATACTATAATAATGATAATAATAATAATAATAATAATAATTGTTGTTTCCTTCTAGAAATACAAGCTTTCTGTGGATGCACAAAAGAATTTGATTGGCTACATACGGAAGCTAACTGGATGTAACCCTCTGGCTCAGTGTCTGTATCAGTTACTCTGTAGGAATGAAACCATTTCCAGGACTCAAAAGGTACAGAACATACTCCTGATAGTACTTTTACCTTTTCTTTGTTTTGTCAATTTTTATTTTATTTGTTCCTTCTTTCTAACGCAGATCGCAACCATTGAAGGCTTGTATACTCTCTTCAGAGAGCTTTTGCCAGGTCTGGGAACAAAACAAAGGGACAAGATCATAGAAGATCTTGATGTGTTTGAGTATTCAACATACTGCTGGGCACATCTCATGTCAGAAGCAAAGGTATTTTTGATTTGAACCTAATGCGATTTAGGACAGATGTTAAATTTTACTTTCTCCTGGGCAGGTAGCTGATGATATGCAGCCTTAACCTTTCTTTAATTTTGCAATCCTATATTCACATTATATATTATTTATTGTTCCATAATCCAACGTCATGATTTATCAGTGTGCCTTAAAATTGCCTTCTTTTTCATGCTTTATAATATATATATAATTTATAATATATATATTTATATATATACAAGTTTCTACAGTAATTTCAGTAGTTTCTACAGTATAATATTTAGGGGACAACAGTGGCGCAGTGGTATAGCAGGGTTGTCTAGTAACTCTAATCACTGATTGTCTAATCACTGTGTGTTCTTGGGCAAGACACTTCACCCTAGCCTGTGGCGCGCCTTGCTAGTCATTGTATGACACTGCTTGGCAGCAGCCATAAAGAATTTCCCTCTGGGATTAATACAGTATCTAAAATAATGTCCTTTGCAGTCAGTCAATACAGACTGAATTAACAGTCATTTAAAACAGAAGGACCCACATTAAAGTTTTTTCACTATTTAATGTGTTGACATTGTTTAACCTCTTTTGGCCAAATATCAGTGTGGATACATGCACATATTACAGAGATTATGATACATACAGTGGGTACAGAAAGTATTCAGACCCCCTTAAATGTTTCACTCTGTGTTATTTTGCAGCCATTTGTTGAAATCATTTAAGTTCATTTTTCCTCATTAATGTACACACAGCACCCCACATTGACAGAAAGACACAGAATTGTTGACATTTTTGCAAATGTATTAAAAAGAAAAGGCGAAATATCACATGGTCCTAAGTATTCAGAGCCTTTTCTCAGTACTTAGTAGCACCCTTTGGATCTAATGCAGCCATGAGTCCTTTTGGGAAAGATGCAACAAGTTTTTCACACCTGGATTTGGGGTGTGTGATTTGGGACCAAACTGAGTAAAAAGCTTTCTTTTTTACTCAGTTTGGCATTAAAAGTTAAGGTTAGATGTCAAAAATGGGGTAAATGGTTTAGGTATAGGTCATGGTTTGTTTTAAAGTTCACAAATTAACAACATGAAATACATTTTACAAGGAAAACCATTCCTATCTGCTGCCACCATTTACAGCTACCATGTTGATGGATCCAAATTTGGATACACATTTATTCAATCTGCTGCTGCCCTCTGTGGCTCTTGTATGTATAACGTTGATAGAAAGAGACATCAGAACATGAGAACTACGCTCCATATTCTCTGATGAATGAGGAAGGCAGCCGTTTCTGTGAACCGGTCAAAGTACCTGGAGTACCAGGAGCCCTGGAAAGAGCAATGGTGCTGAAGAAAATGGAAGGTAGGAAATCTTCTATACAAGTTGGCATTATTCTAGAACAATGACCAATTTTCTAACTGTGTGTGTTGCATGTTACTTATTACAAGATGGAGAGAAGATTCCAAACTGCACTGAAGAGGTGCTGACAGAAACATCACTCCTAAGAGCCACTGACATTGAGAAGATTTTGTTCAGTGTTCATCCCTCCATTACAACATACCACCTTTGGATTGCTCATGCCACTGTGACTGGTCATAAGTATGTATTGTTAAATTACCCATGTACTGACCCATATTTGCTTGAATATGTGCACTTTGCATACACATTTAACGGAGGCCAAGTGACTCAATATCTATTGTGGACACCTTCCAGCTTTTGCATAAATGCTGAGAGTACTTTTGGAAACATGGCGGAGGAACTGAAGGCTTTTCCTGAACTCAGTGTGACTCCACCACTGCATCTGAAGGATCTTGGAATTCAAGCCCCCTGTCTTGTTTATCTGAGTGAAGGTACATGAACCACAAGGTTAAAATGTATATGAAGAACGAAGGACTGTGCTAGCACTATGTAACAAAACATATACAGTATCTTGTGATGTGCACCTGTGACCTGTGTAGGTGATATAGGCCTTGTGAATGTTCACTCTACATTATGTTACATACACAATGCTGTTCTACTTCTACAGACAATCTTGCAGTTTACCTGTTTAAAAATAAGCTGAAGCCTGAGATGATTGAAGTGCATAATTGTCTGTCTGGCAAATTCGAAGCAGTGGATGTGAACATACTGGCTGCTTCGTAAGTACTGATGATTAATTTATGTGATAGTGTTCTGTTGTTCTTTAATGCAGTATTAAAGATACACTGTATTTACATTGTAAACTTTACTTCTTAAAAATTTGATACCATTATGAACTTTAGCTCTCTGGCTAAAGAAACTTAAATAAGTTGCACTTGAATCATGTATTTTGTTTGATCACAGGCGTTTATTCACATAAAATTGCCACTTAAAAAAAAGATGTAATTTGGCAGCAGTGTGGCAATGATTATACTGCATGTTATGACTAATAAGAAGAATGTCTCCATTTATATGATCATGCTTGTTTCTATTGTCAACTGTCTTTTATTATTATTGATAAATGAGCAATAACATGTAATGGCATAAATTGTTCCACTTTTATTATAGAACTGGAGACCATAGGGATAACCAATCCTTTGTCACAACTAGGACTCCAAAGGAAGCCATATTGGTAATTATTGTCCTTTCAGTTTCTGTGATATTGGTTTTTAGGGCATTTTAGTACCACACTTCTTTTACCCTGGCTAGTTCTCTCAGTAATTTGTACAGTGAAGCTGTGGTCAAACAAGTCACAAACAAACACTGCATTCCAGCAGACAAACCCCACACTTTTCCCCATCAGGTGCTGATAGATGCAAGCTCATCAATGGCTGAGAAATGCTATGGAAGTGTGGATATACAGAAAATCCATGCTGTCAAAGAGCTTTTCGATAACTTTGCATCTCGAACCATGGCTTATGATTTCCACCATGTCATTGGCCTTGCGAAGTTTGACTCTACAGTGACGATGCTCCACACATTCACAGAAACATTGGAAAAGTTTAAGGTAATTATTCTACCCCCTTTTCAGCTATGTACCAATAACTTGAGAACTACATGTTAAGTCCATTTCAACATTTCAACATTATTTTCTTGTTTCTAGGAACATGTGCGGACTCTTAAGGCACTTGGAAATACCAAGCTGTATGACGCTCTAGCATATGGAAGACTTGAGCTGGAAAAAGTGAAGAAGGAGTTTCCAGAGTGTAGACTTCGCATTCTGTGTCTCACAGATGGAAATGACTGCAGGTACCTATCAATAGCTAATAGACTGTATGTGAATGTAGGCTCTTAGCTATTGGCTCAGTGATTCACAGACATACACATACTTTAGCCAGTGCTTAGTCCTATGTGTTATCATGTTTGGTAACCTGCGGCTGTTCTCATAACATTGTAGCCCTAAGTTGTGTATGTTTATACAACATATCTGAAAATCTGTGCCTAGATCCACACACAAGTCGACTAAGGTGGCTGCTGACCTGATAAAATCCAACATCATAGTGGACTCAGTTCTTCTTGGAACGGTGGCTAACAATGTTCTGCATGGAATCAGCAACGCAACAGGTAGGAACCAAAGGGTTTTTTTTATGATGTGTTTCATGTCAAAATGGAAGGCCTGGTCTCCTCCAATAGTTAGGATAGAAATAACAAGGATAGTGATATGAAAATGTATACAGTACATCTCTTTGATTGCTCTATATATATATATATACTGTTATCAAAGTTACTCTGTACATTTCTAGTTACTACAAAGTTACTACATTTCATACTGCATCTGTATGATTGATGGAACTATGAATAGGATTTGTCAGGGTTGTATAGAAGTATGTAGTATGGAAGGTGGACTCAAATGCAGGACAGCAGGCAGTGGTTAAGCAATTTAAAGTTCTTTATTCAGTCCAAGGGGGGTCAAAACAATGCAGGGCTGTACTAAAGAACAAAAACTAAAAAACTGAGAAACAAACTCAAAACCAAAAAACACTCAAGAAGCCAGAAAACAGGGATACAGCAGCTAAACACAGTAATACCAACAAGATGATGCGACAAAGACAAAAGGGACCACAGGACTTAAGTAGACAAGACAACAAGACACAGGTGAACACAATCAGGGCACGACAGGTAATCAACACTGGCAGAAAACACAGGGGAAGTAAAACAACAGGGAATACACAGGAAAGACAGGGCCTTCAAAGTAAAATGGAAAGCACAAGACACAACAGTAAATACAGCTAGGACAAACACCAAACCTACAGCTAAAGAGAACACAATAACACAACACAGAAACCAAACCTAAGAGAGCAAAACACAAAAGCAACACTGAATCACAACGACAAGATGCAAAAGAATCACAAACCATGACAGGACTTTGGTATTACATGTGTGATCCTCAAGGCTCCAATAGTCCATCCGTGCACAGGGGAAGGGGGCACAATAATTTTGAGAAAATAGAAAATATTATATTGCACTCAAACTTAATATAAACCCCAATAGCAGGAGAAGCTGTCAATATTTTATAGATCATCACCATAATTGCAGAACACAGGAGTGGTATACTGTATTCAAAAAGGATTTTCTAGTTACACATTAAAAATTGCATATCACAGTCTTCACCCAATTTTCTGTTATAGGTGGGTGTTGTTTCCAACCAGAGACAAGCAAAGATGGTCTGAAGCTTTTTGAGATTGAGACAGTGCTTTCTTTGGAGTTGAGGAAACCCAAAACCAAAGCTGACCCATCATCCATTACTGATGTAAGTACTTTGATTACAATGTCCTTAATTATGCTGAAATACTTTAAGAATTAGGCAAGGTAAGGTTTCATTTTCACTTGTGGTTGGAATTAGCATTAAAACCAACTGATTAGGTTAGGGATAGGTGTTATAGAAAGTGGCATGAAACCACACACAAAATGCTAAAAATCAGCATATATCAGCAATAACTTTGTGTGTTATTCATGTGTCTTTTGGTGGTACCAGGCTGAAATAGGCCACATTCAACGCCCACGTGTGCAGCGACTATAACACCTGGAGAGGCGTGATTGGGAGGACTGGCCTCCCTGATCTGAACCCATGTGGTGTTATTGGACTTCTGTGCCGGTCACGGTTTGTCCATAACGAACACCATGTTCGAGCACAAGGTTGTCCATCGGTGCACCTGGCACCAGGACACCCTAGGTCAGAGGTCAATGATCGATTTTGTAATCGTGTCATCTGATCTCCAGCCGTGTGTTTTGGACACTCGGGTGAAGAGAGAGGCTGAGCTGTCAACTGATCACTACCTGGTGGTGAGTTGGATCCATTGGTGGGGGAAGAGGCTGGACAGGCCCGGCAGGCCCAAATGTACTGTGCGGTTCTGTTGGGAGCATTTGGCCGCACCCTCTGCCAGGTAGATCTTCAACTCCCACCTCTGGGAGCATTTGGCCGCACCCTCTGCCAGGTAGATCTTCAACTCCCACCTCTGGGAGAGCTTCACCCAGATTCCGAGGGAGGTTGGGGACATTGAGTCAGAGTGGACCATGTTCTCCACCACAGAGAGGCTGAGCTGTCAACTGATCACTACCTGGTGGTGAGTTGGATCCGTTGGTGGGGGAAGAGGCTGGACAGGCCCGGCAGGCCCAAATGTACTGTGCGGTTCTGTTGGGAACATTTGGCTGGACCCTCTGCCAGGTAGGTCTTCAACTCCCACCTCGGAGCATTTGGCCGCACCCTCTGCCAGATAGATCTTTAACTCCCACCTCTGGGAGAGCTTCACCCAGATTCCGAGGGAGGTTGGGGACATTGAGTCAGAGTGGACCATGTTCTCCACCTCCATTGTCGATGCGGCTGTCTGAAGCTGTGGCTGCAAAGCCTCTGGTATCCTTTCGCGGCAGCAATCCCCAGACCCGGTGGACACCAAAAGTCAGGGATGCCATCAAGCTGAAGAAGGAGTCCTATCGAGCCTGGTTGGCTTTTGGGACTCCTGAAGCAGCTGATAGGTATCAGCAGGCCAAGCGTGCTGCAGCGAGGGCAGTTGTAGAGGCAAAAACTCGGGCCTGGGAGGAGTTCAAGGAGGCCATGGAGGAGTACTATCGGTCAGCCTCAAAGAGATTCTGGCAAACTGTCCGGCAAACAGTACTCCACCAACACTGTGTTTATTGGAGGTGGGGAGCTGTTGACCTCGACTGGGGATGTGGAAGGAGTACTTTGAGGACCTCCTCAATCCCACCAACATGCCTTCCATTATGGAAGCAGAGGCTGAGGACTCAGTGGTGGACTCATTTAGGTAATCGAATTGCTGGATTCGCCTTTGGTACCTTAAGTCTCGGGATGTTGTGGGGCTGTCTTGGCTGACACGCCTCTGCAACGTCACGTGGCAGTCGGGGGCAGTGCCACTGGACTGGCAGACCGGGGTGGTGGCCCCTCTTTTCAAAAAGGGGACCGGAGGGTGTGCTCCAACTACAGGGGGATCACACTCCTCAGCCTCCCTGGGAAAGTCTATGCCAGGGTACAGGAGAGGAGAATTCGGCCAATAGTTGAACCTCGGATTCAGAAGGAGCAATGCGGTTTTCGTCCTGGCCGCACAGTGCTGGAGGGTTCATGGGAGTTCGCCCAACCAGTCAACGTGTTTTGTGGATTTGGAGAAGGCGTTCGACCGTGTCCCTCGTGGCATTTTGTGGGAGGTGCTCTGGGAGTATGGGGTCCGAGGCCTTTTGTTAAGTGCTGTCAGGTCCCTGTATGACTGGAGCTGGAGTTTGGTTTGCATTGCTGGCAGTAAGTCAGACCTTTTCCCGGTGCATGTTGGACTCCGGCAGGGCTGCCCTTTATTACCGGTTCTGTTCATAATCTTTATGGACAGAATTTCTAGGCGCAGCGAGGGACCGGAGAGGGTCTGGTTCGGGAACCACAGGATTTAATCGCTGTTTTTGCAGATGATGTTGTCCTGTTGGCTTCATCGAGCCAGGACCTCCAGTGTGCACTGGGACAGTTTGCAGCAGAGTGTGAAGCGGCTGGGATGCGATCAGCACCTCCAAGTCTGAGGCCATGGTACTGGACGGGAAAAAGGTAGCTTGTCCTCTCTGGGTGGGAGGAGAGCTCCTGCCCCAAGTAGAGGAGTTTGTGTAACTTGGGGTCTCGTTCACGAGTGAGGGAAAAATGCAGTGGGAGATGATGACAGGCAGATCGGTGCAGCCTCCGCAGTAATGCGGTCACTGTACCGGTCTGTCGTGGTGAAGAAGGTGAGCCGAAAGGTGAAGCCCTCAATTTACCGGTCAATCTACGTTGCTACTCTCACCTATCTATGTCATGAGCTCTGGGTAATGACCGAAAGAATGAGATCGCGAATACAAGTGGCTGAAATGAGTTTCCCTCGAAGGGAGGCTGGGCGCTCCCCTAGATATCAGGTGAGAAGCTCCCAAGAGGAGCTCAGAGTAGAGCCGCTGCTCCTTCACATCGAGAGGAATCAGCTGAGGTCGCTCGAGCATCTGTTTCGGATGCCTCCAGAATGCCTCCCTGGTAAGGCATGTCCCACTGGGAGGAAACCCCGGGGAAGACCCGGGACGAGACTATGTCTCTCAGCTGGCCTGGGAACGCCTCGGGATTCCCCCGAGCTGGAAGAAGTGTCCGGTGAGAGTGAAGTCTGGGTGTCCCTGCTTAGACTGCTGCCGTCCTGGATAAGCAGTTGAAAATGGAAGGATGGATGGAAGTTGGTTAACTATGTGTGCTGTTGTTATTTTTCAGACACTTCTGAGTGGGTTCTTTGCTACTTGTGGGTATGATTCATCCCCAGAGACAATCTTACCAAGCCAGATCAACAGTAAAGTGACAGTGACACAAAAGTAAGAGACACAACAGGCCGCTCTCATGTAGTCTGCAATAAGAAAAAAAACTGTTGCAACTATTTTGTAATCTAGTGCACTGAAAAAGAAGATTCTGGAGGCCAAAGACAGTCGTTTGATGGAGAAGGACAAACGTATCCTTGAGGAGCTGAAGAACCTGCACTGTGACCCGCACCCATACTTTAATATCTTTCCATCTGAATCTGATTTCAGTAAGTTGAATGTTTTCTTAAAATATTATTTCTCTCTTTCAGTTCTAGTTTGTGAAATAATTATATATTTGAACTTTTCAGCCTTTTGGAAGATCCTCATGGAGGGGCCTCCTGACACTCCTTATGAGAAAGGAGTCTTTGAGCTGTTCTGCCAGTTTGGTTCTGAATACCCAGTGAAGCCTCCAACTGTTCGCTTTGTCACACGAGTATCCTTACAAATACATAAACCTCAGAAGAAGGCAATACTGACTGCTAAAATACATTATTAGACATTTTTGTGCAATAATCACATTTGTAATTTCTTTAACATGAATTAAGATATACCACTGCAACATTAACACCGTGGGGCGCATCTGCCACAACATATTTGACAGAAACTACAGCTCCCAAATCACTATGAGAGAGATCCTCGATGCTGTTTACGGACTGCTGATCATCCCAGAGCCTCAGGATCCATTGGACAGGTAAAGAGACACCCAGGCTGAGTAGGCTGACAGTGTAGACCAGAACCATCTCTGATGGGTAATATAAGAATTTATTGTGTAATAGGTGCAACAGAAAACATTCTGACCCCTTTTTCCCAGTTTTGCTGATCAGTCTATTCAGTATCCCCCATGAGTTCAGTGGCAGAGCCCAGTGAACCTCTACAAGTTCTCCCCAACTGGATTTTGGCAGTTCTTCCGTCAGATCGAGATGTTCTACCAGGGTTTCAGTCCAGGCTTTAGCTGGTACACTAAAGTACAGTCAAAGACTTCTCCCAAAGCCAAATCCAGCTTCATCTTGACTACATGGGCTATATACCAAAACCCATACATCTACTTTGTATTTTGTATTTATCTTGTACGTACTCCAGCTGCTCCCAAAGAGGAGCAAGAAACACATTCTGGTTTGCATATTACAGATTGTGACCAGATGTAGTGGCACATCCTGGTACTTTAGCATAAAGCATCTGATACACATTATGTACATACCATTCTTCTTCCATATTAAAGAGTGTCGAAGCAGCCATGCATTGATTACTGACCTATTTTTATGATATGTTTGCTTCTACCAGTTGTGAATAGTTAAGCATTTCAGTTAATTAATTAAATATTTTTTTTTGGTTGAAGCATTCTGGCTGAGGAATACCTGACCAGCCATGATAAGTATGAGGAAGAGGCCAAAAAGCAGACGGAGCAGACTGCTGGGGAATCACTGGAAAATATGGAGAAGGTAAATGAACTGTAACTTTTTATGCTGCAAAATAATTTGCAATGAATGTAGTGAGATGATACATACCAAAAAAAAACTTTTTTTAAAATTATTATTATAATAAAGTATTATTATTATATTGTTGTTAGTTCCTAAGATGTTATCACCACTCTCTCAGTCTAATAAATTAAAATGATGTGGGAATGAACACAGTTTGGTTAATTACAGAGTCACTCTTTTCTTATCATGCATGAATCATTAATGCAGCCCCTTAAATTATTATATATGTGCAAAAATTTGTTAATACTCAATGTTTTTATTTTGAAAGAAACTGGTGGAGCCAGTGAAACAGTCCCTTCCCCCACATCTCATCTGTCCACTGACCAAGAAGTTATTTGCTGATCCAGTGAAAACTAAATGTGGAAGAGTGTATGAAAGAAAGGCCATTGAAAACCACCTGAAAAAGTAAGATTATTATATTGGGGTATATATACATATACATATACATGCATACACACACATACATACATACATATATATAAAGGGTTAAAGACCAATATTCATTGGTTAACATGCTGCTAGTCATTGATTTAATTTTACAGAAATGAAAAACTGTTGGTATCCCTTTTAATATTTTCACTGACTGATTCTTTAACAGGTCAAGATATGATCCATTCGCTGAACCAAATATGCTTCTGAGAAGAACTGATCTCAAGCCAGACCGTGCAATGAAGAAAATGGTGAAAGATTATCGCTCTAGTCAAATTCAGGAAACTTATGTGTAACAAAACACACAAGATTCCTCATCTCTGGACATTGTTGTGGCCTATCCATGTGTGTTGATATCTGATGTTCCCTGAAGGGTAAGCCTAATGAATCCAGACATGGTTATCTTTGAAATTGTTGGTTCATGTCTGTCCTTCCAGATTTAAATAATCCTGTGTAGTAATTTGACCTTTCCTAAACAGAAAAACTGTTATCTGCTTTCAGTTATGATGATTATAATGATTGTTCAAGCAATAAGGTGTTAATTATATAACTTGTTACTGAAACATTAATCACAGCAGTAAAAATCCAATGGAAGGCTCTGATCTGTCTGCTTAGTTAAATCTAAGTAGTTAACTTTTGTTTTGTCCTGGAAATCTATAATAACAGTAACAAGATTAATATAACAAAAAAAGCCTTGTTATCTTCCTTGTAAGATTATAATTTTAGTGATTAAATGTGTAGGTATATTGCTTAGTTGTAGTATGCAAGGGTAGTTTTTCATTTTCGAGCTCTAACTCTTTATGAGGTTCACAGTTTTATATGCTGAATTTGGGAGAGCAGATAGAAAGTCTTTATTACATATTTTTTCATATTTTGAAAAAGACAAGTTTCACTAAATACAATTTGTTTTTTACATATTTTGAAAAAGACACATTTCACTAAATACTATTTTTTTTTTAATTTGTACAATAAAATTGGAAAAAGGCATTTTCTGGTCACACTTTGCCTCCTGTGTATATGCACACAAACACACACACAAAAACAAAACACAAAACACACACCGACACTGGAAAAAGCAGAGCAGGTAAACAGGTGAGACAAAAAAGTGATCTGACAAAGACACTGGGGAAGCACATGGACAACATACACCAGGTGTGAGTAATGAGACGCAGGTGGAGACAACAATTGCAGGGCAGTTAATCACTGAGGAGATGGAGAAAATAAACACAAAATAAAACTCCTACTATAAGTACAAAATAAAACAAAAATGCAACAGAGAAACATTTTTCTGACAAATATCAAGCAGAAAAAGGGTAGAAATGAGTCTATCACAATCCGTTAGTAGCCTACATGGCCTGTTGGTAGATAGATAGGTCAATAAGTTGGTAACCTTTTCAGAATCATAAATTTAGCTGTGCACACGTAATGACACACAAGTCAAGTTATTAGTCTGAAACCGGCTGCTTAACCTATAAAAAGCAGAAACTGGGGTAAAGGCCAGGTGCATTGACCCCCTTCAGTCATTGATACAGTGGCACAGCCTGAGGTAAAGCTGATAAAAGTGTCATTCACCCTGGAAGTTCTTTTATTTTGCTTCACTGTGCAGCTGCTGTGTGCAACTTCCAGCTTCCACGTGGAAGAAACCTAGATCTGCCTGTCCAGGGTCACAGGTGTTTTTTTTTTCTTTTGAAGCGACTCACAAAGGATCACAGAGGGTCAAGGTTGAAAATGCGTTCAGCAGGTGACATGTTGCATAAATAGGGCCAGAGTCTGTGACCATGCAATTCTTTTGTGATGCATTCACTGGAAGAGAAGATCACATCCAGAGCATGCCCCGGTGACCATGTCCGGCATGCTCACGCCGTCCTCTATAACATCCTCAGCTGGAGAGACGGCAGCACCCGCACACCGCAGTTTAATACTACAGCACACAACTGTCCCTGTGAGCAGAGGAGGACAGTTTGTCGCAAGGACCCAAGGGACACCTCCAGTGTACTGCTCAAAACGATCCGCTTTATGAGGAGCTTACCATCCTTCAGTCAGCTTCCGTTGGCAGATCAGTTATCGCTGTTAGGCCACTGTTGGGTTCCTTTGTTTGTTCTGGGGCTGGCACAAGAGAAGATAGAGTTTGAAGTGGCTCCTGTGCCTCAGTCGAGTATTCTCAGACAGATACTGCTGGGACCAGGATTCACCGAAAGCGACCATCCAACCCTTGCTGGAGTCCACAGGTTGACAACCTGCCTGCACGAGCTCCGGAATCTAAATCTCAGTACAAAGGAATATGCCTACCTGAAGGGTGCTATGTTGTTTAATCCAGGTAAAACACATTTATTTCATTTACCACATTTTAGCAAGCTGTGCTAATTTCTCACGACATCCTCTTTGTCCAGCTATTCCAGGCCTAAGTGCCCGTGTGTTCATCGAAGGCCTCCAGCAGGAGGCTCAGAGAGCTCTCAGAGACATCGTCCACCTTCTGTACCCAGAGGACTCTCATCGCTTCAGCCGCATCCTTCTAACAGCTTTGTCTGTTCAGACTATCAACCATGGCTTGGTCACAGAATTTTTCTTTAAGCCTGTCATCAGCAACAGAAACATGCTAGACCTAATAACAGAGATGTTATTTTGTCCAATGGAATCACAAAAAAACGTTTTACATATAAATATATAATATACTATAAGTGTCAAAGAAGATGGGTGTGAGGTGAAGCAGGACTCGATAGAAATGCATACTCTGTCTCCCTCATGTGGCCAAACAACAAGCACAGAATGTCACTGTTAAGTTTCACTTCACTCAGTTTATTGGTTTGTTACACAACGACAAGTTCTATGTGTACTATGTGGAAAGTCATAGTATTGTATGATGTAAGAACTTTACAATAATGCAGAGCAAAAAAAAGGCTTGATTGATACAGTTAACAATTCGATTCTTCTTGGCAACAAACGAACAACAACAAGTTTCATACTATTTCATTACAACACAATGACTCACTAAAAATGCCTTTAGTGTCCCATTGTGTTAACTTCAGTTACTACAGCTGAGTCCATGACCCTCAGCAGCCATAACATGGTGCTGATAAGGAGGCCAGGCAGCCAAACGCATTTCACTCAATCAGCTGGCCGAATTCCCATCAGGATCCAGGAGCAAACAAAGCAACGCACATACACTGCATGAGTCACCTCGGGGTAATGTCACTAATAAGTTATATAGTACATGACGCATCAAAAAGTCTGACTGAAAGCATGGATACCTACAAACAAGCTACACGTTTCCGTTTTATATGAACTTCATGTTATAACTGCTTTGAGAAGAGGAAAGAAATATCACATGTAAAACAGCTCCTGTGACATATGCTTAGAGGAAGATACCACTCTCATGTCTGTATGCTAATTATAAAGCTATGAACTGCAGAGCCTATTAACTTAGTCTGCCACAGTTCACCAATTCATATTTTTGTACAAAACAAAACTCAATGTGCTAATTAACAGAATATTGTCAGCTGACTTGCTGAAATTATGCTAAGCTAAGCTAAGTGAAAGTAGCACATCAATCTTTTTACCTTTCAATAAAAAAGTTAAAATAGCATGTGTGTACGTGTGAAGGTGTTTTTGTCTGTAGTTTCACCATCAGGCACATATAAATAAAACTTCAAGCAAACATTATTTAATTCCTGAAGCATGACATGAAAACAACCGGCATATTGTTGGGTATTCTTAAATAAGAAATCATTCACCTCATACACAGCATACCATAAAAACAATAACTGGAAATATGTGATACACTGAACTGAAAACAGTATGTATGAGTAAGGTTTCAAGACCGCAACTCCTTCAAGGACAAGGGGACGGCTAATCATATTACCAATTTTGAGAGCTGCTGGTGATGTTTGCCTGCAGGGCAGCAATCCTTCAAATATACACACATATTTACTAACCATAAATATCTACACACAGAGCCCTGAGTTCACTGAAGTCCTTCAGACAATGTGATTTTTCACATTTTGAGCTTGGCTCAGCCAGAGACTTCTGTGCAAGTAGTGTCTCCTTTCACTAAAAAAAAAAACAAAAAATACAAAACAAACATGGCCAATTCGCAGCAGGATTCATGTTCTCACAGAGGTACGAATCAGTGGGACACCTGAAGAATTAGTCTCTGTGCGAGAGGGTGAGTAGGCTGTTGGAGAGCTAGGAGTGTGACCTGCAAGAGCACAGGGACAGAAGAAAGAACCTTTTAATTCTGCTTAATGTATTTAGACTGAATTCTAGGTAATGTTATGAATGCTGCTACAAAAGAGGAGAGGGGCCATCATCTCAATGCATAAATAAAAAAATTTAGGGTATGTGTGGAGATTCATTCAAATAGAACAAAGAATCTTTACATCAGTCAAGTCATTGTGACCAGGAAGTCAGCAACAACTTTTCATTTGTATGAATTAGCATCTCAAATAAGTACAGGAAATGAGACAAGGGAAAGAACATAAAAGCATGCACAGGTAATAGTTTTCTCAAAATCCTATCTTTTAAATCAACATTCTCCTTTAGCTGGTTAAACAGGTGCAAGTGCTGCATGAGGTATCCCCCCCCCTTAATAACTATAAAAACAACAGCATGTCAAAATGTGACTTTTGACAACTAGTAAACTAAAACACATCTAGTGGTCTGGCCTTTACATAGTATTTGCTAATATTGATGGATGTTTTAGGCCTGCACATTGCATATTATTTCTATATTTCTATATATTATTTATTTATTTTATATTTCTTTCCTGTCTATACAACTTATTTCAGTTGCTATATTATCCAACTATTAAATTTGTGGACTATTCCATTCTGTTTATCTTTTATTAGTTTGCTGCTTGTAAACAACACTTTGAACAGCACTGGACTTTTTTTTAATGGTTCCATGTAAACTAAGCTTGAATGACTGATTAATGTATTGATTGATTTCAGTAGTCAAGAATGGAACTGACACCACTCTCTATTCCAAGTTCAGCCGTTTTATTCTCAGTTGAAATATTTAAAAATAAAGTTACAAATAAAAAAAAAGAATCCGTTCTAGGTTGGCAATACAGTTTGGCAAGACATTGTTATTGGCAGATATAAGCCTTAGAATGGTATAACAGCCAAATAAGGTGACACAGACTAATACTGTGTCCTCAGCTGATGAGGGAGGGACAAATATAGGCCATGTGGAGGTTTTTAAAGTGTCAGGAAGTGCTAGTGTAGTTGCTCAGCATTGGCTTCCTTCCTCACTGCAATTTTCAGAATCAGAATCAGAAATACTTTATTGATCCCCGGGGGGAAATTGCTTAAATTAATTTAATTACCTAATTTAATTATTTATAATTAAACTTATTATTATTTAAGTTAAATAATTCTTGCTACAGGACACGTGTTCTCTGCAATTAGGTGGACAAATGTTTGGTGAACATGTCTGAACTAGCACTGGCAACTCTGCAGTATCAGCACATCGGATATTAACAAAAATGTAATATTATGTAGCCCTATTTAGATCATATAAAAATTGAATGAAAGCGAAAGTGTTCAAGTAGGCGGCAGGCACAACACTAGTTACATTTCCTTCTAAATCAAACAAAGGTGTGTGTAATAATGTAAACTAGATAGTTAGAGCAGATCTCTCACCTCCATTGTTCCTCCACATCTCCCTGGCACACCTGTCAGAGGAGGTCTGTTCTGATATTTGGATGTCTGGATTTGATTTGTAGTCGTCTTGAAGAAAAAAAAAGGACTGTTATCCCATGGCATTTCTATAGCAGTACGTGTGGAGTTAAAGAGTAAAACTGTCAATACTCACTGTGGGTGCTGAATGAGAAGGATTGACTTTCCCTCATCGTCTCATTCCCGCTGTCTGACAGGGTTCTCTCCATTCTGGACATGGGCAGCTTCTTCTTTGTGCTCTTGCGAGTGCTGATGCGGATGATGCCGCGCACCAACCGGCACTCTGCCTCCTGCTCGTCCATTTGGTGCTCTTCCGCCAGTGAATTGATAAGCTGGTTGATGGTCTTGCTCTTCCTTAGGAACACAGAATCTGAGGTGCACCGGGCAAGCTCTTCGATTTGATATTCTGAGTATAGCTCCAGCAGCTTTTTAGTAATCAGGGAGTCCACATTCTCCTCGCCATCTTCCCAGTCATCAAACCTCATAGAGTCATGCAGGGATGAATGGCTGGGCTGTGTTTGACTGCTAGGAGGAGGCACATATGATGAAGACACAGCGTCACAATCTAAATACTCTCTTGCACTGTTCACTTTGACTCCAGCGATGTGGATATCTTCCAGCCAGTCTGTGTTGTCCTGTTCTTTATTCTCTCCCGGATTCACTCCTTGGAGGCTAACCTTCTCTGGTTCATCTGGGGAGCTCTCATTTGGCGCCAGACATGGAGCAAGGATGGAACGCTGGCATACCCTGTACAGGCCGCAGGTGAGCACACTGCACATAAAAGTCCTACAGCTTCTCGGAGAAGTGCAGGGATTGCAAGTTGGTGTCCCGGCAGAAGTTTCAGCTGAGCCAGGAATAAAGCCAATGGTCTCTGACTCCTTCCCGTTAGCATCTTTCAAGTCAGCTTTGTGGACTGACTTTGGTTCTGGGGTCGGTAATTTGTCTTCCACTGGGTCCACACAGCGCTCCTCATAAAATGATGACCTCTGGCTGCTGCTGCTCCGGCTGCGTTCAACCCTGTGGCTGCTGGGGTCTGAGCTGTATCTCAGACTGCCTGTACCACCGGCAGACATGGCTCACTATAAGAATAAGCATGAGAAGAAACAAGACACAGTGTTGAAATGACGTAACTTAAAAGACATTCTTGTTATCATTTTGTCACTTGTAGCCACCTGAGGGCACCTCTCTTGGAAACAAATGTGAAACTACTATCCCCAGGTAGCAGGAAAGGTCGTCCAACAGGTTTTATGGAGGCTATATGAGGACAGTCAAAGACAATTATCTATTCATGTGTCAAATTCACTGTATATCATGGACTTTTCCTCACTCACAGCAACACATGATGTGTTGCATGCAAATTTTTCCCAGTGTTTACAATATGTAGCTCTGACAGCCACATGCGCAGTGAAAACCTGTATTTACTATATTCAAAGTAGAAAGAAATAAAGAGTTAAAATAATAATCTTTAGTTATGTTATCGTATGAGTTATCTGAAAAGACAGTGTGCTTTATATTGACCCTTTCCTAAATGGAGTCTGACGTACCGTGCAGTGACGGGAAATGTTTACAGTAAGCTAGCCCTTTGGCTTACCCCACACACTAACAAGGGAAGCAGAAATATCATTCGATACTAATTTTATCACTCAGTTCACTAACACGTCAACTTTAGGCACACGTTATCTCATTACTCTTATCGAATATACAAAATGTTTTCACTTTCATGGCGACTTGTCATTGCTTCGCTTTCCTCCATTAGAGGACTTGATTTTCTCCCCTTAACATTACTTACCGTTTCCACGGTGCGACCGCCAGCTGGCTCCTGAATTGATGTCGGCTTCTCCGCTTTATGCTCAAAGTTTACGTTTCCAGTCCATTTCGAGAGACCTGTATGGAAAGTCTGCGCTTAAAATCCAGTTCCAGACAAGTTTTCGATCCCTCTACCTGAGCGTCAAGGTGGAGGAAGCGCAACAGGTAGCAGCGACAGGAACATCAACTTCCGGTTATAAGTGTCTTAAAATAAAACAGAAACATAATATAAAGTCTAACTACCAACCTGTTTTAAGCGCTTTACACACCATTAGGACACATAAACCGTGTGTATTTGAATCGATAAAGGAAAAAATACATTTTTTATCACTACCACACCTCAAAAATCACGAGTAAACATTATTGATTTTTTTTTTAATAATTTCCGGTTCTGCTGTTGACAACAGCGTTCATACACAGTGAAGCTACGTCAAGTTATCCAGAATAGCTGGATAAACAGCGTACCGGATGTGATAGCATACTATTTTGGAAAGAAAAAAAACTTTTTTTAAAGACATTTGAAAAAAAATATAGCCACGATAGTGCGAGCACTGCGGCACGTGACTATTAAATCCTGACGTTTGATGGGTTACATTCAGAATAAAAAAAATGTGTAAGAAGACTTTTATTTGGAAAGAAACCGGAAACACATTTCATTTGTTGGCACGGCAGTGCTACCGGGCGGCTTGTTTTGTGCCAGCGCAGCGTCACAGCCGTCTGTCACGTATGTGTTTGGATAAAAGAGCGATATATGCATTAAAACAGCAAAGTGTGTGCTACATTTAATTTAAAGTCGCTCGACAGTAGCACAAAGGTTGTCTAAAATGACCAAGTGGAGCAAGCTAACAAGCTAGCAGTGGCTGTGGGTTTACTGATGTTAAATACTCCGCAGCTGGATGAGCTGGCAGAGCTAACGATGGGCAGTGCGTTAACGCTTTTGCTAAGTCCTTGTGGTGACGGACTTAAAGAAGAGTAAATGCGTGGGAAGATGTGACATGGATTTAATTTTGGACATGAAGTCTCTGGGTTTAGTGAACACCCCCGGTGGAGGATTAGCATGTTTTCTCCGTGGGATGACATTTGCTCAGTTCGGCTGCTTTCAAGTACAGAGAAGTCGGTGATGCTGTCGGTGACTGGCCGAGCGGCCCGATTGCCCGAATTGGGACAGAGCAGGCAAACTTCGTTATAAATCATGAAAAACTGCGAGTATCAGCAAATCGACCCACAGGCACTTCCGACTCCCACCCCTACCCCGCCTCATCAGGGAGATGACAAGAAAAAGGAGACTAAAAGACCCAGGAGAAAGTGGGAAGTTTTCCCCGGAAAGAATCGCTTCTACTGCGATGGACGGATCATAGTAGCCCGGCAGAGCGGCGTCCTGCCCCTCACTCTGGGCCTCATCCTCGTCACAAGTGGTTTATTCTTTATATTTGAGTAAGCAGCTTTGCTATAATTTCATATCACCTGACTTCATTCTCTGTGTCCCCTGCACCTGCTCAGCATCAGTGTCATAAACCATGATGTGAGGTGGAAAATCCATGTCTGTGTAGCCACAGAGTAAAGCACAACAGAAAGTGGTCTGTTTGCATTTAGTGACACTTCACCTGTTTGACGTGGGAAACAAAATCCACATTGTCAGTTGCAGTTATTTCCCGATTGATCCTGCTGATCTATGAGGGGGTAATAATAAGCTACTGCGTCTGTGCCATGTGCGTAATTGCGCACAACAAGAGCATTAATTACTGAAATGGATGAATGTATGTAACAACTCATCACTTGATGTCCAAATAATAATAAGAAAGAGGTTTCTAGCACAGATGCTGCAAGCTGTCTCTTCAAATTAACATATTACTAAATTGAGCTCTAGGGCAGGTCCTATTTATCCATAAAATGTTTTTGTTGGTGTCCTTCAAAAGCACACTGCTTACTATTACACAATTGCAAAATATCAAATTTCATTATGTCACCTGCCCAAAAGCAAGCACACACCCAAGCTCTATCAGACCCATCATTTTGCCCTTGCACTCTGCCTATCTGCAGTTATTTAACAGTAGATCCACTGTGTAGTAAAAAGTGTGTTAGGTCTGCAGGGATTTAGCTGCTGATTAAAAGCACTGAATGTTAATTAAAAGTGAAAATCCCTCAGTGGTTACAAAAAATAATCTGTAACATGACACATGGTATAGTTCAGATTTCATCTCACACAGCATTTGATATGTTCAGCACGTTCGGGTTTATTCATCATCCTCCCCCCTCTGTCATTACAGCTGTCCCTTCCTGGTCAAACACCTGACCAGCTGCATACCTGTCATCGGGGGAGTCCTCTTTGTGTTTGTGCTCATCACGCTGTTCCAGACCAGCTTCACTGACCCCGGCATCCTGCCCAGAGCGACGCCAGATGAGGCTGCGGACATTGAGAAACAGATTGGTGAGTCAGGCTGGGTCGTAACCATAAAAGATATCTCAAGTGTTCTTGACTTTGTCATTAAATTTTACAGTTTTTAAGTGTTCGCTGTCTACCCTCAGTGTTATTTTATTTTATGGGCTTAAATGTTGACAAACTTGGCAGTAGAGATCTCTATGCGTCCTTGATGTTAACTTAAATTAAGATCATTTCTGTGGCTCTCAATATTGGTTTGTTTTTGCTTTGTATAATCACGCATAGTCACTTCCAGGTAGATCATGCTGGAAAAAAATGCAAAGCTTACACCATTCATTTTCTGACAAATAAAACCTTCGGCGTATGAAACAGCCAACATTGAATTTGCCATGACTCATGTAATAAATGTCACATATGGGCTAAGCCTTTGGAAGAAAGCTCACCAGCTGCTGTCTAAATTTTCTGTCTGTTTTTCAGCTATTATACTATCCTTCCTTTTCATATGGCTCTCTTAAATATCATGACTTCACTGTCTAAACTTGGCTTTGTGTGCACCTTGGAAACTCCTACACAAGACCAAAGTTTAGGCTGTGGTGATGTAATATCTACCGCTGCATGCTTGGAACTGTTTTTAAAAACAAGGGATGATTTTTACCTCATGCAATATGCTATATAAGTGCACAGTTTGATTAAAACTCAAAGTCCAAACACAAGGTTTCATACTTGCGGCTGGGAGAGAGGGAGACAGACAGAGTAAAGACATGGCAGCTGGAATAGCCTGGAAGGCCTAGCTGAGCAGCATTAGCTGACGACCCATTCCATGTCAGCCAGTTTTTTTCTACAGCTTTTTCCTTCCTTCTGACTTTAGACTTTAACACCAGAAGTCATCATCAGAATAAACCTGTACTTAGATCTTACTTTCCAGACAGACGGTTATAAACTTATAAACTAAATGAAAACAATATTTAAGGGGCTTTCAGTGAGAAAAACACAGATCGGGTGACGGTGCAAGTGCTCAATTGTGTAGTCGTCTTCTTGATCGAACCTTGTTAACAGATTTTTCTGCATTCTTCCAATGAGTGGGCTGGAAACAGAAACATTTTTTGGACATTATCCACTGGTTTGTTTATTTTGATTATTGATGGACAATCAAACAGTAATTCATTCTATTCTCTAAAGTAATTTTCATTCTCTCAGACAACACTGGAAACACCAGCTACAGGCCTCCACCGCGCACCAAGGAGGTCCTCATCAACCAGCAGGTGGTCAAGCTCAAGTACTGCTTCACCTGTAAGATGTTCCGTCCCCCGCGCACCTCCCACTGCAGCCTGTGCGACAACTGTGTGGGTGAGCTGTGGACACACACAGACACTGTGACATTTAACAACCATAAATAATAAAAAAGAGACAACAGACGAAGGCTACAGTAAATGGCCCTGTTAAATCCAGCTCTGAATTCTTTGTTCTTCATTCAGAGCGATTCGACCATCACTGCCCCTGGGTGGGGAACTGCGTCGGGAAACGCAACTACCGTTTCTTCTACACCTTCATCGTGTCGCTTTCCTTCCTGACAGCGTTCATCTTCGGCTGTGTGACCACACATCTAGCGCTGCGTATATAGTTTTGCTTCACATCACATCAAATATTTTTTTAGTGTGTAATAGGAAAATAACATAAATATTGTGAACACAACTTTTTCCTTTAATGGCTTAGAAGTTCATTAACTGTACCACTGTTATTCTTTCTACTTTTTCAGGGGCTCAAGGTGGAAAAGGCTTGGTGTTTGCTCTTCAGGAGAGTCCTGGAAGATATCCTTTACTATAAAATTAGCTTTTGCACTGACCTTGTTTGCTTCATGCTAATGCTAACATATCGATATTGCTCCCTGGAGTCCAGTTAGTTCAAACAGACAAAGAGAAGATAGTCTATACTAAGGCTTTTCTTGACCTAACCTTCCACTGCTGTGGAGCTGGTGATATGTTTCTTCTCAGTCTGGTCCATTTTGGGCCTCTCAGGCTTCCATACGTACCTGGTGGCTTCCAATCTGACCACTAACGAAGATGTAAGTACCTCTTTAAATCCTTCAATTTTCTGAGTTGTGTTGAGTGTATATTCAAAGGAAATAAATGGTTTTACTACCTCAGGAATATTTATTTGAGAGGTAACGGGGTGAAATCTTAAGATTATATCATATATGTTTTTTTTTTCCAGATAAAAGGCTCCTGGTCGGGTAAGACTGGAGAAGACGTCACCAACCCATACAGTCATAGAAACATCTTTATCAACTGCTGTTCTGTGCTCTGTGCACCCATGCCACCCAGGTTAGTCCTAAATCTCACAGACCTGTGGTGAATATTTTGCGTCCTGTTATCATGATAAGAAGGCGGAAACTTTTGTTTTCTTATTAGGGCTTTTACTGAGAAATATCTACAGCCACACCGCACACAATAGGCAAGCAGGACTAAACGATGATAAAACCAACTGCATCCTTAGTCACATGACTAAATATCAAAACAAACGCGTCTTCTCTCTGTGCTGTTCCAGCCTGATTGACAGACGAGGGTTCCTCCCTGCAGACGAGTCGGCCCAGACTGCCGCTGCGGACATCGAGGTGCCCAACAAAAGCGAGACAAACGTGGTAGGAAGGTCTTCTCAAATGGTTTTTGACTTGCGGTTTACCATGCGTCCTGTGTCTGCACTCCCCAACTCCCTCCAAAAACTCCTCCTATGCCTGAGAGAAGCCTTGTTGCCTGCTGTAGCCTAACCCAGCATCTGACTGCTGCCCGATGTTAATCCCTCAGTGTATTTACTCAGAGAATACAGTTGTTAGCAGCTGTAACTGCAGTGCAAATCTGACAGTTTTGTAGGGTAGTGTATAGCCTGCTCCATTTGTTTGTCAGAGAATAGCATCAACACCCAAACTCACCTCACCTCAACGTCATAATTAGTGGCAGGCATGCATATCCATCAGGGCTAGAGCTGGTCTAGTTAATCGACTGCTGTCTTTGTCACTATATTAAGCATGCAGACATTAAAGCTGAAATTCTGATTAAAGCTTTTATATACTACCGGATACATTTTCACGTTTTATTATTACTCTCTATATTACCTCAGTCAGTATTTAGCTCCTGTGCAGTACAGTATGCCAGCTCAGGGAGTTATGAGAGCAGGCGTGAGAAACATTTCTCCTCCACCTCCTCCTCCTCACAGTGTATTTCTTTTGTTGTTCTTGACAGCTAGGGTTATAAAAAGAAACCTAGAGATTTGTACAGCAGGTTTTGTTTACACAACATAACAGAGGTTCAAATAGAGCCACAGTCTGAGCCCTACTATTCTTGCATCAAGTATGTGCTATTGATGTCATGTTACTGAGTATGTAAAACCTTGTCTAGAGATGGTGCTCTGAAGATGGTGTAAGGAATAGTTTTTTCTTTCTTTATTTATTTGTTTTCTTTTACCATGTTTTTATTTGTCCATCTTTTCATTGATTGACTGATTAAATTTTTGTCTGTGCAGCTCATCATCTTTGTGTACTCATCTTTCATTGTTCTGTTTGTCCATTTGTGTACATATCAAGGTATAATCAATTATTTCCAAGTACGCTCTGTGTCTGTGTGTTCACCCAGTCCTGACTTATTTGGTGTGTCTCTGCCTGTGTCCCACTGCCGACACAAGGAGGAGAAATGTCTGGATTTTGCTGAGTCCTGCACTGGCTGATTAGTCGCTGTTAGAGCAGGAAAGGCAAGGCTTGAGCTTGGTAAGCCTGTTTCAGAGAAAGGGAAAGTTAACCGGAAGAGTGTCAGTGCATGTCTCCTCAGCTGGCTGCTGGTCTCCTGCATGGCTTGGTTGAGGTATATATAATATATAATAATAATCATTACTATAACGACCTCATCCCACTCACCGCTAGTCTTTAGGGACTTTATCTCCCAAGCACCCTCTAGGTGAAATGCTACATTCTGACATGAGAACGGTATATTCTGACAATACTCAAAACACTACCGGTTCAACCTAATGGTCATTAATGGCATTGCAACATAAAAATCAACTGCAATTCAAAAAATGGCAGGATCAGACAGGGTGCAGGGTGTTGCGATAAACAGGAAGCCTTTGAACACACTGTAGACTATGTCCTTCGAAAGGGTGCAGTTCCTGAATTGGGAAAAAAGGCAAGTGTGATCATTCCAAATCTGACCATTCTGACCCTTTGATGCTTGAAAAATTGTCGACATATTTTGCAGGTCCTGAGGAATGATAACCAGGTCTATATGAAAATCAAAAAGATGTCACTACACTAAGTTTTCCTCAGGTTGTATGTTCCACTGAGCAGAAACAGCAGCATCCCTCTTTATCTTCCCCACAATTTACCAGATAATAAGTTTCAACATAAATAAACACATCACCAGAAATGTCACACTAGACAGAAAAATAGCATTCACAGATGTCGTCTCGTTCCTGGATCATGTCATACTTCACAGTCTGTTCTATTACTCATTTTTTAACTATGTACTATATATATCTAAGCTGAGAATCTGAGCTCATGCCACCATCTTTGAGTCCAGTGATCAGTTCTCTTTACTGCTTCCATGAGCTTGCCACAAAAGGATTTGGAGACAAACGTGTGACGTGCATGTATATGCAGGTCTGTGGCATGAAACAGAACCTTTGGCTTCATATCATCTGCATGCACTGCCAGCTCGCCTTCATTTTAACACAGCTGTGACTTCTTCCATTTAACACCTCTTAACTTCACTGGCTTCTCTCATCAATTCTTGTCTCTTGTCTCTACCTCCCCTCCTCTTTGCTACGCTGCCCCCCACCTGTCAGTGCACACAGGGAACCAAAGGACTGCTGGAATCGGCTGCGCTCTCTCCGCTCCTGTCCACATCATGTCCTCAGGGGAAATCACAGACAGCTCACCCCTGCCCGGACAGCAACCCAGGCGCCGTGAACTCTGATCCTTCGCCACAGCTCTCTGAAGGCTGTGGGGCCCACCATACTGCTAGCTTGCGTGGTGATAGCTCCCATACACATCACACCAAGAAACGCTCCAAGAAATGCAAACGAGCGGCTTCGCATATTCCCAACCCTGCCTTTGATGCCCCTGCCCCCCCTACCTCTCCGGACACTGGCTCTGGCTCCAAAGCCAGAGGCCGTAAAGGGGCCAGCCTCGCCTCGTTGCACTGATGACTGCTTTCTTAAGTGAAGGCACACATTGTTCCAAACCTGCATGCTGTAACACAGTCAGATCCAAGTGATATAAATGTATGCTTTACTATGGTTGGTTCTCTCAGAGTCATTGAGAATGACAATCACAAAGATGGGCCAGAGTGGGAGGGGAACTTATGGATTACTCTGGATGTGATGGAGCTTTATGTCTTTCTTATGATTCTTGTGAATTTAACAACACGTCATCGGCGTTGATGTATCACAGAGGGAGGACGAGAGCTCAGCACTTAATGTTTCTATAGAAAGAAAAGTTGCTCTTAAAGGGAAAATCCATTTCAAATAAAGGATCACTTTTCTGCTTGATGTACTACGTGAGACACAACTTCTGCAGCCAGTTCCTAGAAACATCCTCATTGCACCCATACATGCACATGCAGGTGTATTATCTGTCGGTGTCTGCCAGTCGTGATGCACCCTTAGCTCTTAGACTGTAAATAAATAGCTAAGTTTGAGACTGTGAACATAAAATTGAACATTTGAACATGGTCTTTAAAGACTGACTCCATTTTGGAGCCACCCTCGAGTGGTCATTGGAGGAACTGCACTTTGTTTTGAACACTTTGGCACTGGCTTTATTTCTTCAGCCCCAGAAGTTGCTGCTTGTTTCAGCTTGGGAGCAGATGTTAAATCACTGTATGACATTAATTCAGTGATATTTTTAGATATTCCTAACTGATGACATCATCAGTCTACTCCAGGAACCGATTTGTTCCTTGTTGTAGTGAAATGCCAATTGTAACTTCTGGCTGTATTTGATTCATAAATCAGCTTCTTCCAAGAATTGATAACCTATATTAACTACACACAGTGTAAAGACAGGTGAATAACGTGACATCTTTTTTTTCTTTTTTTTTTTTCTTTGTAAAAGGTGTTAGGAAAATTAACAATGCCAGACACTAGGGACATATGGTAAAACTACAAGAAATCATTTCTAGTTTTTAAGTTGCAACTTCAAAAAACCACACATTGTAAAATCACCCAACCCCAACCCCACCCTACCCCACCCAACGCCATCATTAAGTCCCTCCCACCCCCAAACCCCTCACGAGGTGTCTTGCATTATATTCATATAGTCACAGGAGGGTGCAAATCGTCATTCTAATAGCCTGGAACAACCTAAGAGAACTGTACATTTTCACAGAATGGGCTGACTAATAGCAGTAGTGTATGATTAAGCTATACGTATTTGGTTTTCTTTTATTTTCTCTCCCATCTGTTCAATCATTCAATTTCACTGTCCACGAACAAAACCCCCAACATATCCACAAAGCCTGACAGCTGTATTTAAAATTCCATGGATCTTCCCTTTAACCTTGCACTTACAGCACAGTGAGTTCAGTGTGTATCAGTTGTATTGGTGTTGTTCAGATATCTGTGCTTAAAAATGGCAATGATTGCAACTGCATGGTAACAACAAGTAAAGATGTATTTTATAATACACTGTTATTTATTTACATCCATTGTAGACCACCTTTTTTGTAGGAAAGCAGTGTTGTATTTCAGAGCACATGGTGCTTGTGTTATCACAAAATGGTTTTCCTGCTCATGCTCACTTCAACCCAGCAGCAATACCTTGCCTCCTCTCCTTTTGTGCGCTTGGACAAATCAAAGACGTGTGTTGGTGGTGGCTGTCTTCTCAGGTGGAAAGTTGTAGGTTAGGTGTTAAATATGCAATTTTTCGTGTGACACATATCATCCACATTGTGACCTGATGGCAATAGCTGCACAAAAATGCAATGACCCCCCCCCCCCCCCCACAATGAAATGTAGGCACATTGTCCATCTCTAGATCACCTGTTTATGTGTCATCCCAAGCACATCCTGTGATGTCAGCGAGAGTGAACGCAAGCAGTATATTTATGAAGAGGAACATACTGTACTGTGTTTGTATGAAGTGTTAGCCAATGTTCCTGTCGATACAAAGAAGGGAAAATAAAGCTCATTGAAGTGCAGAAGTCTGGATCATTTGTGCATCATGGAAGTGCAGCAGATGACCACTAGATGGCAGCGACAACCTATGGACACAGAAACCTATATTACAGTTTTTTCTGATTGCTTACAGTTTTTTCTGATTGCTTAAGCACATTTCTGTAACTATTGGCTATTTGTGCAAAACTCTACACACAAATAAAAAAACCTTACACCAAATCAGCAAAACATTGTAGATCTTTTGCAAAAGCTAATACATCTTGCTTAACTCTTCAAACCTTTGTAAAAATGGTATTTTTGTACCACACAGTTAACACAAACCACCATATTACTAAGCACACAATGTGCCAACTACACACTGATGGTATTAACTGAAAACACATCTGGCTTTTGCTTTCTCTGTGCACAAGGTCTGTCCATGTGAGGTCAAACTTTTGTCATAAATAGTTCTATAGAAACACAGGGATTCAAATTTCAAGTATGAATGTTTATTCACACACATCAAAACAAACACTAGAAAACATACAATTTCACTGAAAGAGAGAGAGAGAGAGAGAAAATCAGTCTCATTGTCTCTCTGGGTCCGGCCACAGAATTTCATCAACATCACATGCAATGTCTTCTAGTCCAAGGCACCGAACATGTCTCCTGGAGTGCCGTATCCAGGCCTGACATGATGCCTGGTCCATATCCTCGCATGCCTCCTTCCAGGTGCTGGATGTCTAGCAATTCTATGGAGTAACAGTTTCAGTTTTACATGTACAGTATTGATGTTTTTCTCATTAGAGAAAAACTTAGAGTGAAGGAACTGTACTAACCCATTCTCATCAATATGTCCTCATGATGCTTGCTATATTGTAGCGGCTCAGGCTGAACCCGTTGTCCAGCTTCCCTCAGGGTCATTCCATGGTTGATCACATGATCCACTATTGTAGCTCCGATGACATCAGTAATTCTATTTCTTCTTACCCTTCCTCCTTCCTCTTCACCTCCTCGTCCTCTTCCTCTTCCTCCTGCTTCCTCATGTCCTCATCCTCCTCTAATTCTCACTCTTCTCAGTCTCCTTCTCCCTCCATTGTTCTCCACACTGAAGCTTACCTGTGTCTTATTTACAGAGCTCATGCTGATTGCAAAGTGAACTAATGATGTAAAACTGTTCTCACATGTGACAGTGTAGCCAGACAGTTGGCAAAATAGTGTAAATACCAGCCATAAATGTGTGTAGTTTTACTAGGAGTGTGTTGATCATTTGGAAGTTGTGTGTAAAGCAGTGAGTTGTGTTTACAGTTCAGCAAAAAGAGTGCTGTGAAGTTTATTATATTTATACAATTGCAAATTGTGTGTTACAAAAGTGCAAATTGAGTGTAAAGCAGTTTTTTTGCTTTTAGTTTTGCAAACTCAGTGAGTGATTTTGCTAAAACTATTAATAGTTTTAGAAATTGTGCTATAAGAATCATTGTTAGTGTTTAAGCAATCAGAAAAACTGTAAACACTAACAATGATTCTTATAGCACAATTTCTAAAAATATTAATAGTTATAGCAAAATCACTCACTGAGTTTGCAAAACTAAAAGCAAAAAAACTGCTTTACACTCAATTTGCACTTTTGTAACACACAATTTGCAATTGTATAAATATAATCCACTTGACAGCACTCTTTTTGCTGAACTGTAAACACAACTCACTGCTTTACACACAACTTCCAAATGATCAACACACTCCTAGTAAAACTACACACATTTATGGCTAGTATTTACACTATTTTGCCAACTGTCTGGCTACACTGTCACATGCGAGAACTGTTTTACATCATTAGTTCACTTTGCAATCAGCATGAGCTCTGTAAATAAGCCACAGGTAAGCTTCAGTGTGGAGAACAATGGAGGGAGAAGGAAACTGAGAAGAACGAGAATTAGAGGAGGATGAGGACATGAGGAAGCAGGAGGAAGAGGACGAGGAGGTGAGGAAGGAGGAAGGGTAAGAAGAAATAGAATTACTGATGTCATCGGAGCTACAATAGTGGATCATGTGATCAACCATGGAATGACCCTGAACGGGTTCAGCCTGAGCCACTACACTGTAGCAAGCATCATGAGGCTTATTGAGGCATATTGATGAGAATGGGTTAGTACAGTTCCTTCACAGTTTTGTAGTAGTACCATACTCTAATGAGAAAAACATCAATACTGTACATGTAAAACTGAAACTGTTACTCCATAGAATTACTAGACATCCAGCATCTGGAAGGAGGCATGCAAGGATATGGACCAGGCATCATGTCAGGCCTGGATACGGCACTCCAGGAGACATGTTCCCCGGTGCCTTGGACTAGAAGACATTGCATGCGACGTTGATGAAATTCTGTGGCCGGACCCAGAGAGACAATGAGACTGATTTTCTCTCTCTTTCAGTGAAATTGTTTGTTTTCTTGTGTGTGTTTTGATGTGTGTGAATAAACATTCATACTTGAAATTTGAATCCCTGTGTGTTTATAGAACTATTTATGACAAAAGTTTGACCTCACATGGACAGACCTTGTGCACAGAGAAAGCAAAAGCCAGATGTGTTTTCAGTTAATACCATCAGTGTGTAGTTGGCACATTGTGTGCTTAGTAATATGGTGGTTTGTGTTAACTGTGTGGTACAAAAATACCATTTTTACAAAGGTTTGAAGAGTTAAGCAAGATGTATTAGCTTTTGCAAAAGATCTACAATGTTTTGCTGATTTGGTGTAAGGTTTTTTTATTTGTGTGTAGAGTTTTGCACAAATAGCCAATAGTTACAGAAATGTGCTTAAGCAATCAGAAAAAACTGTAACTTCACACACCTCAGGAATTGTTCTGTTACTCACAGTGAAAATGACACCTGGGAGTCAGAGTCCTTGAATCATGTGACCCTGAGGTTGCTAGTTTGAATTTCACAGCTGGCTCTAGGAGCAAAATGAAAATAAAAGGAATTTGGTAAAGAACAGCTGGGTTTTAGTGACCCAGACACTGGTAGGTTTTTTTGTGTATGATCTAACATGTTTTGTATCCAAACAATGGGTAGAACTACATCTTCGACAGTTTTACCATCTTTGTTTTTTACTGCATCATTGAGCAGATGTGATTGAATGAACAAGCCTGATTGCTGCAGCTGACTTGTGTTTGCTAATTGGCCTGTAATTTGCTGGAACACAGTAGGAGGGGGAGACACGTTAACGAGTGAACTGCAGCAGGCACACAGCAAATCTTTTTGGTTATTCTTTGACATTTACTGCTAACATGCACTCCAGTGAGCTGTTCATGAAGTGCAAGTTGTTTTTGGATAACAGTTGCTGATTGCATCTTCAATTTGCATCCCAAACCCTAAATTGTATACACTACTGGTCAACATCTCAATTGTTTTCCTTTCTTTATTGAAATTCCTGCAGTTCAAGAGATCGAAATGGAACATAGGGAAGTGGTGAACTTAAAAAAAAATGGTAAGGTGACCCCCAAACTGAAGTGAAGTGATATACATTATTGCTAGTTGTCAGTGAGTACAGTTTACCATACCATCTGAATTTAACTCGCATTATTACAAATATGTGAAAGATTCAGCTAAGGCTTTAACCCAAACGATGGTTTTTGGGGCAACAGTGGCGCAGTGGGATGGCAGGGTTGTCCAATAACCGGAAGGTTGGTGGTTCAATCCCAACTCCTCCCTAGTCACTGTTGTGTGTTCTTGGGCAAGACACTTCACCCTAGCCTGTGGCGCGCCTTGTTAGTCATTGTATGACACTGCTGCTGCAGCAGCCGTAACGAATTTCCCTCTGGGATTAATACAGTATCTAAAATAAAAAAAAAAATAAAAAAAAGGTTTAACCCTATCAAAGTAGTTGAAGCCTAATCATGAGTGACAGCAATAACATTTGCAACTGACGCTCTGAGTTAATATTTTTGTCAACATGTTGAACACTGTAATATGTAATACAAACGATCGTGTCATACAGTAAATGTATGTACGAGGAATTTAAAAGTAATTTTGGCTCCCAATTTGTCATTATGAAATGACATTATTTGATGAGATGTGACATGAAAGTATTTTGTCACACACATCTAATGTAGGTTAGTGTGCATTAGGTAACATCATTTGCATGTTAACCTTGCAGTAAGAATGCGGTTGCTAGCTTTTTGTTTGTTGTTATCTGTCACTGAACTTCTGAACTTCTGAAGTCATAATGACCATCTCACACCTCTTCTGACAAACCCTGCTCACACGCAGGTTGTCTGATCGGTTTGTTTGCGTGAAGTAAAGCTTATGTTGTTAGCATTTTATTGTTGAGACATAATTCCCCTTACCGCTGGAATCTTGCTCTGTGGGTTTTGCATTTCTCTTCCCTTTCTTTAAAGCACCTAGTGACATTTTTGATGTTGAAGGTCTATATAAATAAATAAAGTTGATAGGTGTTCACGCTTTTACTTCCTGCTTCCATCCTTACTTTTCCTGGTACTCCCTTTTTCTTAAATCTGGCATTAATTCACAATATAACAGAGCTTTTTAGCTTCTTTTAGCATATTGTTTTGGTTTGCTCATTCTTCCTCACTGGGATGAAGACAAGGTAGTGATAGAGTTACTTCACCTGGATGATCAGTAGAGGGATATCTCTACCTCTCACTTGTTGCCTTTCAGCCTCTTTCTCTTACAGTTGTTCTGTGGCTTACAGTTAAACTAAACTAAAACTCACATATCATATCACATATCAATATAAACTTTGGAATGAGCTATAATTGGCTGAATTTGGTTAACTGTGAAGTGTTAAAAAAAAACAAAAAAACAAACATGTGAGATTATCTTTACATAAAGAAGTAGTCAGAGTTTCCCTTCTCGCCATACCCTTCCCAGGAATGTCAAGACAAATTAGGTTGCTCCCAGTCAAAACTGTCTGCCATGTTTAACGAGCTCCTCGGAAGAACAAATAAATGTTTATGGAGAACCACCGCTTAACATAGCGGATCTCCCCTTCCTTGTCATGAAAACACTGAGCTGTTGCCAGGGAGATCCCCCCTCTCAGTGTAATGAGTGGGGTCTTTGTCTGCGCATAAGGCTTTAGGTTAAAAACTTTTCATCGCCCTTTACTATGCATTCACCGATAACATCTCCTCAGACACTGTGACTGGCTCACAGGCCCCCTGCACCAAATGACAGTGCCAAAGTCACAATAAAGGGCAGCCAAGATCAAGGAAAAAACATTTCCAGAACTACATCATGTCATCACTTCCTAAGGTTTGGATTGTTTTTGACCTCCTTTCTTTTGTGTTTCTTTGTATTTTTTTCTTTTGCATTTTTGTCTGGCACTGTTTTTCAGTAGCCCTCCTTTTGTTCTCCCGCTCCTCTGGTCATTGTTGTAGTTTAGCTTTAAATAAAGCTCCCTTTTTGTTGAACTTTATTTTTTGTCTGCACCTGGGTCCTGTTGAAAACCTACACCTCACATAACACTCTGAGCCAGTTTGAGATATTATCTTAACTAATCAGCCGTATTGCCTTTTTGTTATAGAAGAACGAATATTTCTACTAAAACGGCAATTCCTAAATAAAGCTGGTGTGATTGCTGAAAGCAGCTTGTTGTTTGCTGTTAGGGCCTTTGCAGCAGTTACAGGAATTAAATTAATGATCATTGCCTTTAAATCATCTGCTCTACTCATTGAGCCACAGTTAGGTCGTAATATTTTTGCAAACTAAGACCACTACTGGCTAGTCCGATGTTAGACTCATATAGGGCACTCAATGACCAGCAATGGTTTGTAAACCACTTTTGTCTGTCTTATCTGCTTTCTAAAGGACATCAAACAACTTTAACAACATGAAAGTAAGTACACAGCAACCTAGAAATACTGACACTTAGAAAATCAAACATGACAACATGGTCAGAAAGAAATCAACATTGTGTTGGCATTAAATGCTGACAGATTCATCTGTGTCAGCCACACAGTCTTTTAAATAAAGGAACTATGCTGAGAATGTATGATTGTTAGAGAGATTTTGATGCCACAGATTTAAACTCGTGAGCAATGGTTCGGCAGGTCCCACCAGATGTGCTGTAGATAATTTCCAAAGAGTCCCGAAACCCAGCACTCTACTTCACTAAAAATACAAACGTTTAGCTGCACCAAGCAGTTCAAGCAGGCAGGAAGTTAGAAACAGTGTAGAGAAACAGAAAACCTCACTTGGAATCCGGGTCATACATCAGCATTAACCTGTGGGGGCTACAGAGCAACCAACATGGATGGGAAGAGGTTAATTTTGTCAAGTCAAAAAGCACAAATCACAGATGGGCGAAGAGGACTCCTAAGGCAGCAGCACATGCACTACCCAGATAAATAAATCTTTCTGTCACTATGTATTTATTGTTATTCAGGCAGGTTCATTCCAGCTTTGAATTCTTTCAGTCTGTGCTGTCTTCCTTAGAGGAAATGGTTGATTTGTCACATGTCCAAAGCATCGACACAGATGCTGCAGAGCTTCCGCTGCTCAGAGATGTTAAAAAAGACACAGCTGATTCGATCTTATTACATGCTGGCTGTCATCTCTACAGTCTAAATCCCTTATCAGATACATGTTTGTCTTCCTGAAAGTGATTGATATTCACAGGCAGCCTGTCTAACAGCAGGCAAATGGAAATTGTAATGGAGCACCTGGAGGCCACATGCTGACTGCAGCAAGAACAAAAGTATTTGTGACAGAGCAGAACTGATGAGATTACATGTGCTGTATTTCACAGCTTGGTTTATTCTGGGTAACCGCTTCCCTATCAGTTCTCCTGCCTCGTTTGGTAAAGTGAAACAGAATGACTGTTTTCTGGTGGTACCATTAGTTTAAAGTGGCTGGCATTGCCATGCCCTCCTCACCACAAACCACCAACGCTGTGTGGGGTCTGCCAGCATGAAAGCCTGCTAGAGATGGGAGGGTGTACACACAGGTGAAAAGGTGCTTTCTTTCCTGCAGCGACAAGTCACAACCAGCCGTGGGAATTCCGTGCTTTACGGGCTGCTTAGCTTTCCTGTCTTTGTCTTCAAAGCTGGCTCCAGCCATTTTGGTGCTCTAGGCAAGATTATGGTACAACATCATAGATAATAAATTCATCATCATCAGTCGTAGTGCTCTCCTCCTTCTCCTGACCTGATGTGCCAGTTTTACCAGGGTAGACCAGAACTCTGATACAGCTTTTGCAACAAGCAAAGTCTAGCCCTCTGCCTTAAAAAATGTCAGTAGCTTGGATTTTGGTCTTAAATCTTAGACTCCTTACCACTTTCCAGGCTCTGACTCGACCTTAATCATGTAACCCGGTATTTTTTTCCCCTGACCACACGCTCCTGCTTGAAGCAAACTCAGTTTGCGCCAGGACCTGCAAATCTCGTGGATTCTCTACCACCACCTCCTCCAGCAGGCGGTGCCCTAGGTCACCGCCTATGTTGCCTGTGCCAAGAGCCGGCTCAGTAATCTTTTATCACTATGTATAAGTAATGCAACTCAATCATTCAATCAATCATCATTTTTCATGATTACCTGGCCTGCTCTCACCTGGTGTATTATGTCAATCATGTCATGTCAATCAATGTCAATGTACTCCATTTTAGCAGGATTTTTCTGCTACAATATAACAGTAAAAATCATATTGCTTAGGCACGCGCGCACACACACACATATGATATTTGCAACATTTGCAAATCATTTCTCTAATGCTAACTGTTAGCTCATAGCTGTGTAAATGTTTGATTTTGCAACCCACCAACTGAGGAGATAGGAAGTCATGGATTTCATGCTATGGCTTTGTAACATCTTTCACTGTTGACTTGACATGTCTTTACTGTTAGCTGTAGTGGAAGGATGTCATGCTGCTGAACTTGTGTTTGACCTTGGGAGGTTGTAGGAATGGTTGCTGGTCATTGAGGCTACAAAGTGGACCTGAGCGTTTGGTTGTGCCTGCCATGCAATCCTGACCAAGAACCAGAAAATAAGAGGCCTAACATAGAGCAAAGCACTGCAATTCTGTCAATGAGCCGTGCTGTGCGAGTAAAAATAATACAGTGGGAAAATATAATCTAAGAACTTTCCAAGTCCTTACACAGATTTAAGTCCATTCAGGTCAAAATAAAGCAACTGTGGGAGTTAAGAGGTCTCCCAGAGTGCTTGCAATAATATTAGGAAAGAGTAGCACCACGCACACACACACACACACACACACACACACACACACACACACACACATGCACACACAAGAAAAGACCACAGAAGAAAAATGTACAGATGAAATATTTTAACCCAGACTAAAAATACAATACATTCTCATTATCTCCCACACAGATGAAGTATAGGAGCCATGACAAAGCATGGGTGTGAGGGGTATGGGGGTATGTAGCAGGACTGAAAGTACAATCTGTGTCATGGTCAAGGTTCAGTTTCTAGCTGAAGTTTGTGTCATATCACCAAAACCTCTCCATAATCTTACAGAACACTGTCTAAGCAGGACCATAACCTCACCCCAGCTTTAAATAGAGCTGTTTTAGTTGCCCAAATTGCCAACAAAGGCCTTACATTGATATGTTCTTTGTTTTAATGTCAGGAGATTGTTTCAGGGACATTTTAAAATACACAAGGGGAAAACCACCTTTAGAACCAGTAGCTCTGCCATTTCGGAAGTGTTCCCATTCTTGTTAGGAGGGGTCTCAGTGCACAGACAGTGACAGCAGAAGTCTCTGAAAGTAGACATTCCCACTTCTGAGGCTGTTGTAATGTGTAGATGTTGTGGAATAGCTGCACAGCTAGATAACAAATAACATAGTAATGTCAGCAATGTGAAGATGTAAGCAGACATCACTTCCTCGGCCGGATCATTAACCCCTCACATGGTCTGAGAGGCAAAACATCCAGCAACATGGCCGCGTTCAGTAAAACAGATGATTATCTGCTTAAACATAGGGTAGGAGATATTGAAAACTCAGTCAGCCAGATTTTGAAAGTAAACACACGCCCCTTTCTCTCGGAGCTCACCCCGAAGCCACACCTCCCATGGCTTCGGGGTGATTAATATTCTTTGTTTTAAAGGGAAACTGCCAAACTAATCGGTTGCTATCGGATTGTAAAGTGAAGTTACACTTATTTAACAAAAAGTGCATCAGATTGAACTCTCCTACCCTATCTTTAAATTAAAGACAGTTGGACTCAAGAGTGATCCTTAAATTGTAACTAAACTGTAACTAACTAAACAAGCAGCGGTCCATGAACATTGACATGTGGCCGGAATTCAGGTTTCCTGACATTTATATGTATCTCATATTACTGCCAGGAAAATACAAGAAGCAAAGCCCGAAGGCATACAGAACTAAATAAACATGGCATGTACTCGGGATGTAGGGGATCATTGATCTTTTCCCTTAAATAAACACAACGTTACTGGTAATGAATATTCAGTTATTTCCATGTATGGAGGAGAGGAATTTTATGTATTAAAGCAGCTATGACCAAGCATACTTATAGCATATTTACAGTATTATTTACAGTAAAAACATAGGCCCATACATACCAACAATGGTGTGTCTGAGCAACATTTGTTGTTTTTCATATATTCTAGAAACAACATTTTCACACATTGGCAATAAAAAAACAGTTAATATACTTTTGCATTATGGAATTCTGTAATCTAAAACTCGTGTTTAGTGTAAAAATATTTTTTCCTATGACTCACGGAAGGACACTTTCACCACTAGGGGAGGTTGTTTATTCCACCATTTTTTTCCATGTGCTCTCTATGCTACTGCGAACCCACTGTGGCGCCATGGACCATATCATCTGCCCACAAGGTTTAGTATGAGTGTGCTAAATCCCTCTGGAGCCCTAATGAAGGGAAGACCACCCCTGAAAGCTGCTGCTGCTGTGCCATTAAGTCACGTTCCATATTTAAAACTACACAAAGGTGTATTGTTGCAAGGTTCCACCAGTCTGATTAAACACATTTATCACATTTACTGTATTTCCATAGCCTATAAATCTTCCACACTTGGTTACATTCATTGCACTTCAAAAGGCACACATGGGGTAAATTTCAGTGACACAGGAGGAAATGTTGTGTATGTATACAGTGTGAATATTAGGTTTCTTAAAAAGATTTCATACAGGCCAGGTATTTAAACGGTGATCTTAGCTTTGTAGCAATGATTTCATCACATAACTCTTAAAAAAACCTGGATCATAGTTTGAAGTACAAGACTTCAAAGAACTTTACTCTGTCAATCCTGTGACGTATACACCTCTCTGCCAACATCAAACGAATGGACTCAGATGAATTTATGTGGCTGTAAAAGAGGGGTTTTGGGGCTGAGCATAAACGGCTTGACATCTGTGCACAATCTTCACTGCGGCGTGTAATGAGGACCACAGGGCCTTTGTTCTCTCCTATAGAGGACAGGAGGAGCCAGGTAGAGGGGGGTCATGAAGCAGCCCAGGTAAGCCCCCGTGTGTGCGCTTTACAGCTAATGGAAAACATTAGCTAACCAGGGGGTCTTACTGGGCGCCTTTAAAAACACGTGGCTCAGATCGTAAGAACTCTGCTCTGACCAAAAGGTTTGGAAGCTCCCACTGATAAAACAAGGCATGCAAGCCATAGCCTGGACATAGCACCTGTACACTGCTACTCTGCCCCTACTGGGGTGCAGAAAGATCAGGGTCAGCCACTTCACTACAGTAAAGTACTGCGAGACACAGGCAGATCAAAACAGACACTCAGGAATTCTATCTTTTTGTAATCAGAACACAACTAAAAAGAATGAAGAAAATTTCTTGTCTTGTCTTGTACATTGTCCAACAAAGAACTTGATGAAATATACAGTACTCAAATTTAAAGCTTGCTTTTTGTTCAGTGGTTTAGTTTTAGTTGACCTGTGAGTGACCTGTCCTACACTAGCCTCACCTTACAACTGCAGCTGCATAAATAAAGCTCACACCTTTTCACCAGAGGGCAAACCACACATGGGTGGTGCTCAAAGTGAAAAAGGGGCACATGGAGCACATGGGGCACATGGAGCATGAAACACCCCATACAAAACTGGTTGAATCGTAGCAACCCATATTAATAATCCATGACTATAGGCCTAACCACAAAAACTACATTTCTGTTTCACTGTATTCCTAATAAGACCATCAGCTGGACTGCCATATTTTAGAGACTTCACAGAACAGATCAGATTAAACAGATTACTCAAAGCCTCCAAAAAAAGCTGCAAAAAGCTGCACAACAGGTAACTTAGTTCGCCATGAATCTGTTCTGATTTGTCTGGGCAGAGAGGGCACGTCGTGGATGATGTGAGCGACCAACGTAGATCTAAGTTATTATTATATCGTTCCATTTACTATTATTTTGGACCACAAGATTAAATAAAATTAAATAAAAATTCACTTTTTTTACTTTCTCTAGCACCCTCCGCGCCCCCCCCCCCCTCTCTGCACGTGCCTGCCTCCCAGTACAGTGATTTAATCCAGTAATATTAACTGATGGTTCAACACCTGTCCAGGACTAAATTACAAGCAGAACTAACTCTTTGGTTAATCCAAATAGGGGAAAGGAGGTGGGGTACAAGCAGAGCTGAGGGGGGTGGTTAGCTGTTGGTGGTTGTTCCTGGGTCCAGGGCCAGGTTTTGGTTTCCCTGCTCTAGCAGACATTATCTTTAATTGGATTAGAATTACCATCCAGCTTTGACAGCTTGCTTTGCTCAGACGTGTGGATGACATAGTGGTTGCAGTGACACCAATGCAGTAATGCTATCAGTCTACTGTAACTCTATATCTCTAAATGTCAGCTGATACTTTCTAGCAGACAACCATTCACAGCATTGTGCACCAGATAAAGAAGCCTACTTTGAATAACAGTAATCACTAGCTCTAAAATTACCATCACACTCTATTAATAACCTCATTACTCCTCCTGCAACGATAAAGTTAATCCCATCTGAGTGGAGCTGTAATGTGATAGAAGAGCCCTCATAAACACTTGGGAACTGTGACACCGACAGGCAGATACAATATCAAACCCTAGGTGTTTGGAGTAATAAGGAGAAAATCTTGACACAGGCTGCAGCTAATCCCCCCCGGAGACGGACCAGGTGCCCCGCCCTGCCACAAATCAGCCTCCAGCACCAGTTTCTCAACACTGGGGAGGAGCTAGAGCTACAGGCACTCTAATTAGATCTGCTGGTTGATGCTGCAAAGAAATTTGTCTTACCTCTATAGAAGCATTCATTATTTTTTACTGCCATTACACCTCATAAAGCATGTTTTGATCTTTGCTGATCATGTGGTGTGAGTTCCAGGTGATTGTTCATTGGTTATTTTTCAATTAATCTGATTGTACCCTAATCGTTTGGTAAAGTGTAAAGACATTTTAATGCTGCTTATAAACACAAATTCCTTCCTTTTGAACTTAATTAAAGGGTTAACTTTCACTTTCATGCTCACAAGGAACTGTAAGCATACTGGCTAAGAATGTAAACAAAAAAAAGTTTCTTCTATGTTTTAAGCTATAAAAAAACAGCTGTTTGCAACCAGTTTGGTGAAACTGAAGTAACATAGTAAAAGTGAGCACCATAAACCTTCTGAGAGAGAGACTTGATAGGGCTCTGTGGAGCAGTATTTTCTGAGAAAGCAAATTCTCTGGTACCTACCTGGTATTTAACACTACTGTAAAATCACAACACACAAAAAACAATGTATGTGAATGAATTTGATGTATTTTCACACTTCGATTTGGATTAACTAGGTAGCGTATAGGCCTGTGGATAGTCAACATGTCTGTCACCATTGCCAATCAGGTTTTCTGCTTATGGCCTCAAGGAATATCTTTCAAGATGATAACATCTATGTAAAACATCCTTGTTCAAAGCACGGTGATAATTTGTACTTGAGATGCTGGTGGCACTAGATTGATAGATAATGCAAACTAATTGCTTCCTATGTGCTCCTGATAATCCAAACTCCCAGGGCTAAAATGGCTTATTATTTGCACAGAACCTTATTAGCTAATAAGCTAGGGATGCTAGATAAATTGCCTAGGTTACAGTAAGCTTGGCTTGTTTTCTTGGTAAAAAGTAGCCCTCTTCTGAGTACTGCACCTCTCCCTCTCTCTCTCTCTGTGTGTGTGTGTGTGTCATTGCATTTCTGAAGTACTCTTCATTTAATTAACACAACACTTTCCAATTAGCTTGCCCAGTGTTGGCACAAGGCAAACAGACAAGATTGGGTGTGGTCTGCTAGTCTTACTTAAGTCTGAGTGTAGTCTTAATGTGTGTTTGGTGGCATCAGACTCTAGGATGACTGGCACAATACTACATCAAAGCAGATGGCTGACCCACAGTTGAACTGTGGATTCATGGGAATAAATCAATAAATTAATAGCAGGACTTAAATAGACAAGATAACAAGACACAGGTGAACACAATCAGGGCAGGGCAGGTATTCAAAACAGGTGGGAAGTAAAACATACAGGAATACACAAGACAGGCTGGATGTTCAAAGTAAAACATGAAACAAGACCAGACCCAAGGAAACATCACACAGACAGACAGAATACAGGACAAGACAGGGAACACATGCAAACCCAGAAGGATCGTGTCCATTTTTTGATACTTGTGTCTTTTATGTGGATTTATTTTGCCCCACAGACCTGTGAACATCCAGCAATGCGGACAGACAAGACAAGGTTAAACTAGGTGTGTAACTGCATCTCTTTGTCAGTTTTATGTCTAGAAGGCCCAATAAAACACCTTTGGGCTTCCAAGTCATTATCTGTGTAAAGACTTGAGGAAGTAAATAAGGCCATCATTGTTTGTAGCAGAGATATGATGTACCTGTGACATGATGAATGCTCAACGAACGTCATTGGGGTTAAACAGCAGTCGGACAAGAAAAAAAGTCCTGAGTTTCTGGTTTATTTTTAGTCGGTACCTGTCTGTAACATTTGCAAATACATTTGGGAGACTGATTCAAGTGCCAAGCATACATACATACAAGCCGTTCAGGCCATGGATAGATGAAGAGACCATAAATGGACTTTCTGCATAATCACCCAATGTGTTGACCTGCATGTAGCCAGAGCTTCTTCTTCTCCTTCTTTTTCTAATGCTTTGTCACAAACTTGCCACTTACTAGACTCCTGCTGTGAGGAAGGTGTCCAGCCTTCATTCTGTTTATGTGACTTTTTCATTGTAATTGCTTGGTTCCATTTCACATGATGTAACCCAGGCCGGCATCAGATTTCCGTGTTGTGTGTGTGTCACACGCAGGAATTGCTCACTCATGTAGAAATAATGGACAGTGAAAATGCTTGGTCGTGGTACAATCTCTGACATGTTTAATAGCATATAAAAACACATGATTTAACATGGTAATGGAGCGTGCTAGCCGTTTGGTTTCCTCATTAAGTTTTCTCCACGTTCAGTTTTGCATGTACCCCTCTGTCATTACACGTACCATTCACAGGCTAATAGCCTCTGGTACGTTGTTATATGATATCACTGAGCACCAAAAACCATCTCTATAGCCATTTTCAGGGTTAAATGGCGACCAGATAAAGGAAAACAGTCTGTTTACCCTTGTTGATGCACTTTAACAGGGATGTCAAGGAAATGAGACCTGTTGGGGTTTTTCCCTTTAATCAAGCTTGCATAAATGTAATATTTCTTTCCACACCTGGCCAGTGACACCAAGCCACAGCTTCCGTAACTGATATGTTACCATATCCAAAAGAGTACAAAGCTCTACATAAGAAATGATAGATCTGCTTTAGCCAACATACTCAATGCTGCTAAGAAAAAAAAACACAAAAGAATCAACTATTAATAGTCTGGCTGACAGAAATGGATTTTGAAAGTGCTATTACTAGGCAGCACTCATCATTTAGATTTAGCTAGAAAAGTACATTGTTATGGCATTTTCACATTGACATTAGCGGATAGTTTTTAAATGTGCCTAAGCATATTTCCTGTGTTATGACATTTTTCTCAACACGTCCTTGGGAAAAAATAACACGTGTACCATATGTGGTCAATAATACATTTGCCAGATAGGAGTGGGGGGTGGGGTGTACTGCCCAACATACGACATTTTGCTGTAGACACTGTGTTTACAGTAGGAGAGGTGTGCTACTTTACAGGATCATATTGCCTGACATCCTTTTGGAGTACAAGTGAAGTTTCCCTGTTGTCTTGTGTGACGTTTTCCTGGTGGGGGATAGACTGGTTGTGACAATAAGTTTAACCCTCAGGCATCACTTTAATTTACTACCATTTTGTGTCATTAGGGACAAAAAACTGCTATAAAAACATAACAGATTAATTTTATTTTTGCCTTTTTTCCTGCATAAAGACGACTTCAGCCCTGCTCAAAACAACTAATCAACAGTTAGGTGGCTGAGGCATTATTTTTAAATCTATCATGGATGTGTCAAAGATTAGCCAAAAAAATAAATAAATATTGCATTATTAATTTTTTGTGTGGCAGCAGTTTTAAAATGTACTACCCCAAATTACGCCTGAGGGTTAACACCAATCAGTTCATAGTGTAAAACAAACAAACTAATGTGATGTTCCGGGTCACCATAAAACAGCCCAGGAGTTCCTGCTGCAAAAAGCACCTTCTATTATTAGATTGTTTCCCATCATGCTTGAGGCACAACAAGCCATCTTCAAAATCATTTCCTTATGTGGGCTGGTATAGCACTGCTGTACAGCAGCAAAGTACAGGCGAGAGGTAAAAGGTCAATTAACCTCAGAGCATTTTCCCAGAACAGTCACCGTAGTTATATTTACATGGCAGGGTGTAAATAACACAGCCGGTCACAGATAAAGAGGCTTCAGGAATGGCCTTGACATCACAAAGAGGCCCTGACAGCTGGATTTTTTTTTCTCAAAAGAAACAGTTGTGTTTGTGTCATCCACCTGCTGAAATGGCTTATTTTTTACATTTCCTTTCAGCATTACCGATACTGGCTGATTGTAAAGGGTAAATTGTGATTGACAGGACAGCTGCAATGATAGTCGCCGCTATAAATGTTAATCAAAGAGAAAATCAGCCCGAGAAGATAAGTAGATCTGTTGCAATTTGCGTCACATTTAACAAAAGGCTAGTTTGAAATGTCACTGTGTAACCTGTCAACACCGCTGTGTGTGTGCGTGTGTTTGACACATTAACACATTCTTTCCTTCCAGGGAGGAAAATCTCTGCAGTATAGTGTGTGAAAAAAAGAAGAGGCAGATCAGACCCTATGGAGTTACGTAAGAGTGACGCACCGGCTTCTTTAGGTATGCACACTGATGTTGCTGCTATGTTTAGCTTCTGAAGTGCAAAAATCTACACACAGTGTAAGGTGTAATAGGTCACCTATGTAGAGCCTGTTTACCAAATCAAGTCATATCACAGCACTGTCATTAATGGTGAAACTTACTAGGTGATCACAAGATGGATTGTTATTCAAAGGATCTTTCAGAGCTATAGCACGTAGCATCTGGTGCGTCTGATTTTCTATTTCTCTTCTCTCTGTCATCCTTGTTAGGTGGCATCACATCTAAAACATGCCCACAACTGCCAGCAGGACGCTAATGCTAAGTTTGGGGTTCACGTCCCCTAACACCACGAGCTGTTTTTTGTTTTTTCACTCACTATTAAGTTTCATATTTGCCTTGATTGTGGTTTGTCTCAAACACACATATTCATAACAGTAACAATGCATACTTTGTATACATGCATTTATAACTAAGTGTTGGTTCTTGTAGTAAGCTACAAGAACCAACACTTAGTTCTTTAGCATTCTGAAGCTACATCTTCTAGCTTAAGTTCGCATGCCCTCTGTGTAATGCTTTTTATTTTTGGATTAGTCCAAGCCCTGTGATTATAATGCACAAGGAGCCACTGCTGAATTTATGCTCAAATTTAAAAGCAGTGTACCTGTGAGGAAGCTGCCAGCATCCCCTCTAGTGCACAAATACACACACACAGCATTTGTATGTATTATTTAGGTCATTTCTTTTGCTTATCCGTACATCAGTTTACTTTGGTAGAATTTGTTATGTTCCTTATGTTATGTAAGTGTGGTGTGGAGGGGATTTGGGTTGTCTTGGTTTGCATGTGAGACTGTGACTGAAATAATTGGTGGCTTTTAAAGACAAACCTTTTTTAAGTTTTGCTGTTGTGCTATTCCTTTGAACATATTATGGTAATTATTACAAAATGTTGTCTGTCTGCTTTTTAATCCATTAGGCCCCGGGCATCGTTGCCATGCATCATTGCATTCTCTCTCAGGGCTTGTAAACAAAGACAAACTATTATCTTTAAGCTTAACATTCGTGAGGCATCATAATGATCATTTAAAATAAAATTCAGCCTGGATGTTGTAAAATATCTGAACCATGATCATCCTAATGCTCTGCATCACATATTGTTCTGGCCTTCTAAGACGTATTTGATATTTGTATACATGAAAGCGATTGATCTCTCCTACGGAAAAATAAAAAATCACTTGATTGGCTTTATGTTTTAAGCTCATAAAATCCCTGGATGGTAAGATGGAAAACAAGATTTTAACTATTACATGCAATGAACTCTGATTATGTCAAAGCAGATGTTTGTTGAGTTCAAAGTTAAAAAAAAAAACACTGCAAAGGTCCTGTCAGCTCAAGTGGGCACTGTAGTGCAAATTTACAAGTCTTAAAAACCCAGTAAATATCCTGTGCTTAAGTGCCACCTTTGTAATAATAACCCAAATCAATTGATGGGAGTTCTGTGCTTCTCTGGAGCAAATAGAGCTCTTGTGGATCATTACAACAGGAGAGGACCGATGCTGACTTCTCATTTCCAGCAGTCAATTTTGTGCGTAAACAATCAAAATCAATCAGTCAGGATTGTCACATCTTATTTTTGTGACAGACTTGATGTCAGCTGAAGTTAAAATAAAATAAAAAAAAAAAAAAAAAAAAAAAAAAATCAAAACAGTAAATTGTCAGTGTGACAGCTCAGCTGTCTGAAGTGAAAAATGCAGTGTCATCTGTTTCCATGTGCGTAAATGCGCACGACGCAATAAAGAATGAGAGCGAACTTTTGGATCAAATAAACTGGTTTAGGTGGGTGACGAGGGTTAAGATGTTATCAGAACTGATCCCCACAATTACCAGACAAGAAATATGAGCGTTATAAATGATTTTAGCTATTTCACAGAATGAATGAATATATTGTCCCCGCGGGGATTCACGTTTTCTCTTTGTAAGTCAGATGATTAACAAGAAAAAGCACAAAAGTGCGTCTCATGCGTCTCATGCCAGAATAGATCCTCTGTACAAGTCGATTTGCGGTTTCTTCTTACAAAAGTCAACTTCCAAGAATGCTCTTTTGCATATTTTCTACAGTCAGTGAACGCGTCATCTGACGCATTTGAAGTTGGTGTGTGTGTGAATCTGTGTGTGCAGCTCTCTGTATGTTGAAGCATTCATAAATCTCTGTCCAGCCAATGGGAAGGCTCATGTTAATCCCGGCTCAGTAAAAACCCGGTGTGAGTCCAGAGGAGGCTCTAATCTGAAGACGTAGTCAGAGAGACAGAGAGACAGCGGGGGCTGGAAGTGTTTCTCTCTCTTTTTTTGGAGATGTCCGATATTCTACCAAACTTTCTCACCACTTGATCGCATTTTGGAGGAGCTTTGTAAAAACCTACAGAGTGACAGAGAGGCGCACTTGAGCCACAAGCTGTCTGTCAGAACATCTCGGAGGAGAGGATTGCTTTTAAATTTGCCTACTTTTGGACATCCCGTTGACTCCGGTCGTCATGTCCACCGGTGATGCCTCGGAGCAGTGTCGGCGGGTCAGCTTGCTATCTTGGGATCAGGTGCGTCGTTTGGATTCCATCCTGGGGGAAAGTGTACCCATCCACGGCCGCGGAAACTTCCCCACGCTGTCCGTGCAGCCCCGGCAGATCGTTCAGGTGAGAATGATCTCCACGACTTTCAAATAATATTAATAATAAAAATAATATATATATCTAAAGAAATATATCTAAGAAATATAAATATATCCGTGACTGTGTATGGATATCACATTGTCATGAATGTAAAAAACTTTCCAGACTACAAATAATCTCACTTGTCACTCTTGGTGAGCTCAGGATTTGTGGCTTGAGCTGATTCCACATAAAAGACATTTGATCACTCACACTCAGATACAGCCGTGGGGATGATCTAACACTCTGACTGCAGTTTTCCACTAGCTCACTAATGCTCCTGCTCACTAACTCTTTTTTTTACAACTCTTCAGAGATAATAACTGCATTAGGGAGTATTTATAAGGAATGAAACGTATATAGTCTGCGCTGCACTTTTCCTCGATGTCATTTCCAGGTTTAGATTTTATTTGAGTGATTCATTTTTTTCTGCTGTGGAAAAAGAAGACCCTCACACACCACATGCAACATTACAAGGGGGCCCTATAATCATGGAGGCCCCTATACTCTACCATCTGCTCTGAACATCCCCCTGCTAATGTCTTTCCTTCATTATACATCAGTCCTGTTAGGCAACCGGGGGGCCCAGAGTGGTTTTTATGGAGCTTTTTTGGAAAATCGGACCACAGCTTTACCCAGTTTACTTTACCCACTTTTTTAGATGGCTATTCTGGATATATCCTAGACTTGTTAGGAGTTGTAAATTGTGGTAAAGGAGACAATTAGAAATAGCATTATTTAGATCATCATATACCTATGTGATACTAAAAATATTCGTGTTGACCAATGACCAGACTGATATATCTGTTGGTGCATAAAAACCACAACAGTGTGACAACAAATAGGAGCTAATGGGCTAAAGACTTTAACACATGTTGGGTAATTGGCCTTATTTCTCATGTATTCAAGTATTTGCTTTGTTAATTTCATTACACCTGTAGGTATAGTTTGATTCGCCAAGTGTGCACTGCGTCACTACACAGCAACAAAATGATTGTGACAGAAATTAAGTCAGACGTCGTGTTCCCTGACATGGAAAATGTCAAGCTGCTTTTAAAGTCTCTGCACGTTAATTTTCATAGCATATGGACAGGAGTGGAAACCAAGGGCTGCCTGAATGGAGGGGAAAAACATGCTCAGACATCTAAACCACTATAATATGTTTTGGAAAATGGTTGACAGTAATGTGAGGTGTTTGTGATTCATGGTATATGGGCTAAGGCGTTCAAAAAAACCACCGCTCAGCAGCAAACAGAACTGTCTACCTGAGAGACAGTTAAGAGGCGGTTTGGGAGCCAGTTCTGTCATCATGTACTGGTTGAGGTGACTGACAAATCCTTAAGAGTCATGGGACAAACCCACCTTATCAATGGTGGGTTTTGTTTGAGGGCCACATATGAATAACATCTGTTTGCGGTCTGGTTGTGAGCAGCACCGTTACGTTACACCTCTGCACTCGTGGTTTCATTGAACCCACAACTGGAATCTGCAATGGCCACTCACGTTTAACCTCCTTCTCCCCCGATACCTACAGAGGCAGCACACCACATGATGATAAACACAGATAGGGGATTACGTAATTTGCTGAGTAGGTTCACATGTGGAAGACCAAGTTATGTATTTATTTATTTTGTTAATGTTGGAAGTCTACTTTCCCGGATGGCAGTGGGCAGCTGGGGGTTTAAAGCAGAATGCGAGGAGTGGATTAGCGCCTGCCTGTGTAATAACAGTGGGCTTGTGGGTCAGGCTTGACAACGGTGCACAGTAAGTGGAGACCAGTCGTCTGATTCCACTGTGGCCCTTGCCAGACTGTAAACCAACTCCTCACTAAGGCTATTGTTTGGTGGCAGAGCAACATGAAGACACCACATGCTCCACGGAGGAGGTAATCTCGAAACACTTTAACTTTTATTAACTGATGCAATTGGAAAAATTTGATGGGTTTGATGGGTAAATTGGAACATCTTGCTAAAATACTATGTATTTTTTATTAGAATTTACAGGGTACATAATGTGAGTCATCTCATTTGAGAATTATCAGCTGTTTTATTTTAGTTGCACATAATCCCACACAAATCTCCCCCAAACTGGGTCTATAATCCTTTCAATGATATAATCACATAGAAGAGCAGGAGCAAGTCCCACCCCCCACCCCTCACCCCCACCACTCACAGGTGAGACGACCACCTGCTCAGAGAGAAAATTCAAGGTCGTTTGTCAAATAAAAGGAAAAACCATCATCATCATCAACCCCCACTGCCTGCCAAGCTACTGTACGACTGACCGGCTGGGTTAGTTTTGGAGTGGATGTTAAGGTCAGGGACTCATAACTCCTCGTACTCTGTCGCCATTTGTTTGGCAGAGGGATGATCTGACTCACTGCCTGGGAGCTCTCATTGGTGTCCAGGGGACCAAGGAGCTGGTTAAATGGCTGGGTCAATTCAAACTGTGCTGTAATAAAAACACATCCAGGCCGCAGCTTAAATGAAATACTCAAGGAAACTATTGAGGCCGCAGAGGGGGGAGAAAAAACTGTAATATGTCGCCAAGGCGTTGTCAACACCAGACAGTCTGCTGCGTTTGCGGCTCTTTTTTTACAAGTCTTTTCTGCTCCGACGTTGGCGGAAGTGTCTCCCCTCACTCTGTTCACCCCTCACTCTGTTCACCAGGTGGGAAATGCACTATCGTGGTTTTTTTTACGAGCAGGATGGAAGGGGGAGGGGAGCTTTGCTTCCTCATGTATACGCTCCTTTCGGGGACCCCCAGACAGGCAGGCAGGCAGATTATGGCGTGCTGTTAACTCGGACCAACTGTTTAAGTGTGAGGTCAGAGCAAACACTGCTGTGGGTTTCCCTTGCTGCATAGTTAAACAAAAAAAGTGTTTTCCAGGGCCCTGTGCAACCATGTGTAATTTCTCTCTGGTAAAGCATCTGACCCTTTTTACTGTTAGCTGCCAGAATTATATATGGTTAAATAACACAATAAATAATTTTTTAAGGGGCTCAATCAGGGAACTAGCTGACAAAAAATTACTTTTGTTTATGGTAGAACGTGTGTGACACACATCCGTAAACAAACAACACTAAAGATTTGGGGTTTTACGTGGAGAAAACAGCACCCAGATTTTCATTGTAGCATCTACGGTTAAAGTGCAGGTTCTGGCAAAGTACTCACTTTAAATCCACATTTTGTGGAATCAAGTTAGAATACGAATTTTTAAAATTTTATAAATTAAGATTAGAAATAATAATAAGATAAAAAAACTATATACGTTATAAAATAAACTACTAATTAAAATATAGAGTCAAAATAAGAGTAGGTATATACAGTATACATATGAACAGGTATTTCACAAATGAGTACCGGTAGTTGTAAACCTGCATCAGGTTTAGTCTTAGAGCTACTTTTGCAAAATAAGTTGATGTTTAGCAGAAAATTAAAAGCTTTATAGAAGAACCTGTGCTCCTTTGACCTGAAATATATATATATATATATATATATATATATATATATATATATATATATATATATATATATATATATATATATATATATATATATATATATACTGCCTCAGCCTCTCCATACTTTGTTTTATCTTTAAATAAACAAGAATACAGAAAATAGCACTTTGTGGTTTTTAGGTGGAGAAAACAACAGTTTAAACACCTATCTCTTCTTGTAGCATCTCCAGCTAAGGTTGCCAGATATGGTCAGTAAACACAGGTTGCAGCGCACAGCTGACTTTAAATCTACATTTCTGTTTGTGTATGGAATAAACAACAAAAAGATACAGAACTAAATGTTCGAGGGGTGTGTTTATTCACAAAGCTTAGCTGTCTGTTTAGCTTAGCTTAACACATTAACCTCCAACTACACGCTGATATTAGGTGTTATTGCCATTATGAAGGGATTTGCTGTATTTGCTTACATAATGCAAGTTAGTATGTCTATTGTATATTCGTCTCCTCCTCTCTACACACATTTATTGCAGAAACAGTAAGACAACATCAGCTCCCTGTGGCTGAGTGACAGTTTTTTTAAAGGACAGCTGTGTTTTGGATTTCTTCAGAAAATTGGCCTTGTTAGCTGTTTTTCCTCCCCTTGGTGTCTTTTTGAGTGATGCAACAGACAGGAAGCAAAACATCTCGGCTGTCTGTAGTTCAGCAGTTTTCCCAAGCATCCTGCAGTAATGCATGCGTGGTGTGTGTTCCAATGAACAGATAAGACCCCCTCCCTTATTCTTTCTTGCCAACAAGTGCTTATATGGTGATCAAATGTTCTCAATATGGTCTTCAGCCACAACTTGGAAAGTTCACAGCCTTTTTCTTTTTCAATGAGTCTCCTGCAGCAGACGAGCACTGGCGTGTCATTTTCTATAGTTTATCTTTGAGATGTCGGGATCCTTCATGTGAGATAAACCTACTGAATTAGGTATTCAGCTCATTGGAGTTGTGCTGTATATCCTTCAGACTACAGATTATGTTTAACAAGAACATGTTGGGTTTTATAGACTTAGCTGTATATAGTCATAATTATACAGTATAAAGTCTATAAGCTCTTTCTGACTGTAAAACTGGGTTTCTGAGTTTAAAGTTTGACTTTAATTCAGTTTTAATGTTTGTATTTAGACTTAGTTTTGTGCTTTTATGTTTGAATTCTGAGCATAAACACAGAATTCAGATTATTTTATGCAGCAGTGAGTTTATGTTGACTCAAAGTTCAAAGACCAATTTTTGAATTTAATTCTGGATTTTAAGTCTTAAGGTTGAACTTGAGTTCAAGGTTTATATATTTCATATGTTATATTTAATACTTATTATAAGGAAGCAAGTGAAAATGCTTTTGATATTCATATAATATGCTTATAATTTGCTACCAAGGTATTTTATTATAAGTATTATAAGTGTATTATGGTAATACAGAATTCAGTCTGCAAAATGACATAAGATTATTAGTTCATAGTCATGTGTTAGCCTGCTTTCTTTTTTTATACTTCCTATATTTCATTTTTATGCTTTGTGCACCAACAGTGTCTCTGATTTCTTAGATTGGAAGCAGTAGAGAGAGCAGCTATCGTTTTACATGTGCAAACCTGTGTTTTCTGCGTCAGCCTCTTTGTGATTCTAATCTTGTCTTAGATCACTGTCACTCAGTTTTTCCTCCCTTTTCTTTATCTTTCAGGTGGTAAGGGCTCGTCTGGAGGAGCAGGGTGTTGTGGTACGTGACGTTAAGCTGAACGGCTCGGCGGCCAGCCACGTCCTTCACCAGGATAATGGCCTAGGCTACAAAGACCTGGACCTGATCTTTGGCCTGAGTCTGACAGATGACAAAACCTTCCGGCTGGTGAAGGACGTGGTGCTGGACTGCCTGGTGGACTTCTTGCCTGAAGGGGTATGCAGGGAGAGGATCACTGCCCTCGCCCTGAAGGAGGCCTACGTGCAGAAACTGGTGAAAGTTTGTAACGAGACAGACAGGTGGAGCCTCATCTCCCTGTCCAACAACACCGGCAAGAATGTGGAGCTCAAGTTTGTGGACACCCTAAGAAGGCAGTTCGAGTTTAGCGTTGACTCCTTCCAAATCACTCTGGACTCGTTGCTGCTCTTTGACCGCTGCTCAGAGACTGCCATGTCCGAGGCCTTCCACCCTACGGTGCAGGGGGAGAGCATGTACGGTGACTTTGAAGAAGCTCTGGGTCACCTCCGCTCCAAGACTATCGCTACCCGTAGCCCAGAAGAGATTAGGGGCGGCGGGCTTCTCAAGTACTGCCACCTGCTGGTGCGTGGTTTTCGGCCTTCATCCGAGTCTCAGATGAAACAGATGCAGCGCTACATGTGTTCACGCTTCTTCATTGACTTCCCCGACATAAGCGAGCAGCAGAGGAAACTGGAAGGGTACCTGCAGAACCACTTTGCTGGCATGGAGCACAAACGCTACGAGTACCTGGTGACACTGAGGCGGGTGGTGGACGAGAGCACTGTGTGCCTGATGGGCCATGAGCGCCGGCAAACGCTGGCTCTCATTTCTGCCCTGGCGTTGCGCGTAATGGCCGAACAGAACGCTATCCCCGCTCTGTCTAACATCACCTGCTACTACCAGCCCGCCCCTTACGTCAGAGATGTCAACTTCAGCAACTACTACGTGGCCCAGGTTCAGTCACCGATGGCTGCGTGCAGTAACTCTTATCAAACATGGCTGCCTTGCAGCTGAGCATTGACTTTACAGACATTGCTGAACATTTGTTTTCCACGGTGTCCACAGAGAGTGTAAAAGCAAGGCGTTCTGGCTCTGGAAACAATCCTCTGTCATTCTACCCAGCATGATCATCCACTGAATCTGGACTTCTTTGATTTCCTGAAGGTCTGACAGAACTGACTCTGAAATTTCTCATGTGAGAAATGCCTGCATTTAATTTGTACTCCATTTAAATTTCTATGCGTCTTGAAGTGAGAAGAGACGGTCTGTCCTGCTCTGTATGATCTTGTGTTTCCATGCAGCTGAATCTATTGTGTGTCTGTTTATAATGGCAGCAGCTGCTGTTGTGACACACTAATATTTAAAATGGCAAGAGACAGCGCCAAACCAGCTGCAAGAACATCCCCATGCTGTACCAAGAAATGTGGCTGAAAAACTTCCAGTTGATTTTAAAAACAGTAATTTGGCGAGCCAGAATGACATGTTGGGTTTTTTTTTATGGACGATAAGGGGGCTTGGAGAGGGGGTGCTTGGTATGTATGTAGCAATGTGGTTAGTGGATAAAAAGTTATTTTTATTGCCAAAATTTTATATCTTGATCCATTCCACTAAGTTATACTGCTGTAAAAATAACAACAACAAAAAATTGTCATTGGAGCCATTGTGATTACTTTGTTTTTATTCTGTTCTCGTTTCATAACCAGTGTATGGAAATAAATGAAGAGTTGTTGAAGGTTTGTAATAAACTGTAAATACTGTTTTTTTTAGTTCTGTCTGTGGTTTCAGCTGACCTGACAAAGGACCAAAGAACTCTTAATTCTTGTGTAGCATGACAAACAAACAAAAGACTATACGTGGTCCCAAGTGCCTGAATCTTTCTAGTAGTAACTGTTTTTTGACTCTTTTTCATTCAGGTGACTGTATATTTCTATATCCTGGGTCAGGGTAATTTTTTTTAAATCATTAAAAAAAATATCAACAACTGAAAGATGCCTGTGTGTTTCTTTTTTATGCTTTCAGGGACAGAAAAAGTACGATACACTCTTATCTGTGCTGTATCGGTATCTTTTATGCTTTGGTTTCAGCTATCCTCCCTAGATCTCACCCACAAACTGTCTCATTTGTTGTCTGTGTTCCATCAGCCAGACACCGGCTAGCCTCTCACACAAACACTTACTTGTTCAAGCTCAGTGCATCCACCCCTCTTCCTCCTCCTCCTCCTCCTCCTCCTCCTCCTTCCACCTCTTTAGAAATGGGTCTATACATTAGCCATTCCAGTTGTGCATCCGACAAGGCCCAGAAAGGGGAGATCGCTGTCCTGCATGGACTGAGCTGCAGGCTTTGAGGCTTTTTTTTCTTCCTGCATGATCAAAACAGTTCAGTAACCACACTTAGACCTGCATCTCTGCCTCCATCCCACTGTGACACTTCATCTTTTAGCATTGTGGATTTAGTGGAGCATGAAATGTAGCTGTTACACACCTGTTTATAAACTCTTTCTAATGGAGACACAAAAAAGTTCTGGCTCATAAAGGAGGCGCTGGAACATTTCACTGAATCACTCGTTTATAAAAGAATTTGAAAGAAGAGTGTCTGTTAGAGTGATTAAGGAGCGGAGATAAAAATGCAATGAGGGAAATTTCCCTCTCTGGATTAGCTGTCAGACAGCTACAGACACACTTGCTCAGAGGATTCCCCCTCTGAAGAGTTACAGTGGAATAAAAATGCGTTAAGTCACAGCACTTAACAAACCAGTGATTTCTGAGCCTGGTGGCCGGATCTCAAGAGCAGCTCTTCAAATGTGTGGTGTTAATTAACAGAAAAAAAAGTTGTGGATGTGTTAAAGGTCAATTTCTTGATGAAACTTCAAGCGGTATTTTTGAGAAAGTGTTTGGGTTGCTCGCACTGAGTTAAACAATGCCACAAGTCAAAGCATCTAAAGTTTCCATGGAAACAAGATGCTGATAAATATGGAGGACAAGTGGATTGACCCGAGGCCTCATTGAGGCATCCTCCTTTCCCTATCACCACGAATGTAAACAAGAGCCAATTATCAACAGACAGAATGGTTGGGCGGGGCCTACAGGAAATTTACTTGCACAGATGGAGTTAATATTTTTAAAGCGTATTTTTCATATAATGCAATTTATACCTAGCTTCAACCTGTAATTTGTGTGAGAATATTACTCTGGTGTCACCAATGAGTTGATCAAGTAAGGTGATCCCTCTGATTAGTCGTCACATTTCACCCTGATTTCAGCATGCAGTAGTCACATAGACGTCAACAGAAGTCAGGGATGGGCCAAAAAGAAAGAAAAGTTTATCTGAACAAGGATGACACAGTGAAAAGTCTCATGTTTCCAGTAATTGAACTGCTAACCATCTTTCCACAGCATAATCAAAGCCTGTTTTGTTTTCCTGAATTGTTGTCACATAACTGCTGATCACATGCGTGTCAAAATCGGCTTTCTAGCTGCACAGAGAACTACAGAAATTTTTGTTTTTTATAAAAAAAATTTTTTTATCATAAATTGTTTTGATTTTCACAGAATTACTGGTAAATTAGTTCTACTAAAATTGAAATTTACACTTAAGTGTAAGTTTGGTTGTATTTTCTGACAGGAGTTTGGAACTTAACAAACTACAGATGTGTATCATTGTTCTCTGATCAATCAGACATTAATAAAATATAAAGCTTGACCTTTGTGGCATCGGGTTGAGAACATGGTCAGTTTTATTCTCAATAAGGTTAATTGTTCCTGCAACAATACCTGCTGCTTATTCCAAGAGGAGGAGTTTTGTGCACCTTAGATTTAAGGTAAGGTATGGGTGTTTTTCCTGTACAAATACCACAGACAAATCTGACAGTGGTGCCCCACAGTTTTCAGAAGCTTGGCCTCTAAACCCCCACTCTCGCTTTTCTACATGGGTGGGCTCTTCTGGGTTGAACTCCCTTCACAGACTTTGGCGCTTAAAAGGTCCCGTTATCATATTTTCCCTCCCTTCAGTGTTGGGAGTAATCTCTGTCTGACGATCACAGTGTGCGTGTTCTTCACAGGCTGATTAGATTAAGGGAACATCTTCCTTAGTGGTTGACAGACACCACCTGGGGGATGATGGGACAAGCCAAGCGTGGGTCCCCAGAATAACAAACTCTTGTCAGTTCTCAGCTCCATATATGATTGTATTGGCTGCCTGGGGAGAGCATAATAGAAAACAAATTTGTCCTCAGAGGAGATGCTGTACTGCAAAGCTGATGGAGAACAAACTCTAATCATGGGAGGTGGGGTTTGGGATAATGAGAGAGGAAGTCAACAAACCAAAGAGTGTGGTGATTTCACTGTCTAAATTAACCTCCATAAAAGTACAGCATGTAAAAAAATCCACAATTGAGATGCAATCAAAACAAATAAATTCTTCTATTCACGAAAGATTGAATCGGACTGATACTAATTTCAGTCTTTACACACAGTGAAGGAAGTGGTGCTGAAGTTTTTCCTCGTAAAGTACTTTTACTGGACTGAGTGGCATCGCTCCATCCATCATCATGTCGTTAGCAAGCGATTCCCAGGGACTCGCACAATTTCTATTTGCGGAATCTGCGGATATTCACCATGGTGATGTTTAGTTGTTGTCCTGAAATGCAGAGTTGTAAAACAAAATGCACCCATCTCGGTTTTTTGGTGCATATTTCTGCACCGGAAAAAACACATGACTGGGGAATTTCAGTCAAAATAAGGTAATGTCAGAATGTTCCCTCCAGTGTTAAAATATGTGTGTATATATGTTCATTGTAGTGAAACGTGTCAGAGTTCAAGTCTGACATCTTAGTAGGATGCAGAAAATTAAATTTACAGTAACAGTAATGGTTTAAGACAGCAATGGTTGTTACTCACTTCTCAAACATGTCACTTTTTCCTACCGGTATTTAGGCTGTAACATAATCCAAGCAAATGTGTAACATTTTCACTTCTTTGCTTGCAGTCTTATTTGACAGTGCGTTTATGGAGTTGTCTGAAACTCCTGGTTAGTCTAAATACAGGCAAAGAACCTGTCACTAAAAGCTCACAATTTTGGGCTGGTCCCACAATTATGCATAATTTTAAAATTTCCCAAAAACTACAGACCAAAGCTGTTTTGTGCCAGGCTGTAAACATTTTTATTTGGGATTCAGTCACAACTTGAACTTGAACTGACACATCTGAACAAATAATAAACCTTGTGGTTGCAGAGACATACTCTATTCATTTTGGGCATGTCATTTTCAAGCTGATGCCTTAAAAAAAGGCTTGGGTTGGAATGGGTTAAAGACATCAGTAAAAGAAGAGGAAATGCAATGGACAGCCAAGAATCTATGAATGCTAGCAAGCCACAAGTTAGCATGTCATTTTTTACTACCTTTGCAAGATGAATTTGTGTAAATCCATTCCTCAAAGGTGGAGGAAACTGCAGGTTTTTAAATTTCTACATTGGCTTCATTTCTCATGTTTTGGAGTTTGCTGCTTGGTGCTGTTTACCTAACTCTGGAATTACTTAGACCTTTGGAGCACTTTGAAAAATAACTGCAATTTCAAGAGGCAGCTGGATTTACACAAATCCATCTTGCAAAGGTAGTGAAAAAATGACATGCTAACTTGTGGCTTGCTAGCATTCATAGATTCTTGGCTGTCCATTGCATTTCCTCTTCTTTTACTGATGTCTTTAACCCATTCCACCCCAAGCCTTTTTTAAGGCATCAGCTTGAAAATGACATGCCCAAAATGAATAGAGTATGTCTCTGCAACCACAAGGTGTATTTAGATACTTTTGGTGTCATAATAAAGGGAACACCTGGGAGATTTGCTCAGATGTGTCAGTTCAAGTTCAAGTTGTGACTGAATCCCAACTGAATCGAGTGTTTGGAGGTGCGTCAAATGACTGGTTCCTGTCCATGGACCATGGTCTTACCTGAAGTGCAACCTCAATTTGACACTGTATCATGTAGTAGTCCACATTGTCTGAAAGCATCACACATGAAGCTGACATTTTATTTTATAATGTTAATAAGTTTTCAACATCAATGGTAGTCTGATAGATTAGCCTGAGCATTAGCAGCAGCCAATCAGGCCAGAAAACCTAGTGTGGAAGAGGCAAGACGTGTAACCATGGTACCATGACCCTAACCATGAGCAAACTCAGTTCTACTTTTCTCACTTAGATGAAATACTGTACATTTGAAGACACTTTGAGTGTCCTACTTGTAACTCTTTTATTATAGATCCTTATATTTTATGGATGCCTCCTCCTGTGGCGCCGAGGAGAAGTCAGGTTTTTTGTGAGTTGCACCAGAAAATTCACCTCAGTGATGAATCAATCATGAAACCCATAATTTTCTTGTAGTGACACATAATTCCTTCTGCAGAATGAATTTATTTTTCCAAAACAAGCAGAACAGAATTATGTCTGTGTGCAGCTTTCACCGTTTTTTATTTGTACAAATTAGCTCGTAGCCTATAATTTGGCAGACAGTGAGGAGAAGGCTCTGTCTGTGTTTTCACGACAAAAAAAGAAGTAGAACACTGAATTCTGTTGAGTCACTCCCAGACTGCAAATAATGAAGTGTATTTTTAAGAGAGTTCCAGACCGAGGGAGGGCGTAGGCTGTAAACAAAAAAAGAGACACCGTGTGACTGAGAGACACAATTTTCGCACGGCTGAAGGGTACAAAAAACGACCGGTATGATACTGACATCTGTTCATGTCCCGACACCAGCCTGCTTTCATTTGGTGAGGGAGGAAGATGGGCGGGGGCTTCGCTCTTCCCCTTATCCAAAGCTGCTTCCTGAGAGCCACAGTCCTCTGAAAGGTCACACTGTTCATCACCCTTGGGCCCCTGTGAGGAACTCTCCTCTTATAAATATTAATGGGGGACTGTATACCGAATGGGGGACTGTTAACAAGGGTGCAATAGGGGTGTTGCCTTTTAACGCTGCAAGAGGCTTCGCCATGGGAGAAACGGAGGGGGCGGAACTGGAAAAGTCTGGCCCATATGCTCCTTGACATATGGATCTTCTTGTGACTGCAGCTCTGACGCCTCATGGCTTTGATTGGCTCACCAGAAGCAAAATCATAAATAGAAGACAGTTTCACAGCAGACCAAATCCACTTGAAAGACCGGAGACTGTAAATTCTCCCAGGGATGATTGATTACTCTCCAACCGATCCTCAACGCAACCAGCTGAGCTAATACTGCATACTAAGCAGCATTTATTTTAGACCACTTATGTAATGGTGTTATATAATAATAATACAAACCACACAGACTAGGTATGTATACCAGGCTTCCCCATGAGGTCTAAGCTATATTACTAACAAACCCAACCCCCCCTCATTCCCCTTCAGCACATCTGGTTGTCCGCTGAGTCTGACCGCAGCCAAATGATATGCAGACAGCAGCCAGGATGGGCAAAGAGAAGCTTTGTTTTGGACAGAGACAAACATGAATCTGTGGAGTGGGGATGAAAATTAGGAAAACTTTGGAGGGATGTTTGCTTAATTTGGAATCATTCAAATTTCCAAACTTTGAGTGAGAAATATTTGGTTCTACATATGACACCTTTTCCTCCACAGAATCCTTGTGGACTTGTGAAAATCTAAAAAGCAGGCTCCATACAGTTTACCTCCTGCCTTCTAGCACCGGGGCTCATTTTCCTCTCAATTGAATTTCTCAGGGTTGTAGATCAATAGTGGCAAAGAGAAGCAGTGTTTCACTGGCAGTGTTGATGTTTCTTTATGAAATACAGCTCAGCGGGGGTGATTGGATCAGGGCTCCATGCTGTGGAGGTGGCATGGAGAAGTTGATGGATGAGACACAAGGTATGGGCTTCAGTTTGATTCAGAGTAAGCAGAAGGGGGGGGGGGGGTAGGAATGACATTTGATCTGTCCAGTGTGGAGAAGGACAGGCGTGCCTCTGTTTCCGTAAAAAAAAAACCTCTGCAGGTCCTGGATGGGCCTGTGGGGAGAGGTAAGTCACATCACAGCTCCACGTGCTCACATGTCACAGAAACATCAGATTCTGCTCAGTGTAGATATATAGCTTACTAACATATTGGTATTAGGCAACTTCAGATGACAACATGCAACTGTTGTCATCCTGCCAAGAAGAAAAGTGTTCAACACTAACCTTAGGATTTAATTAGTTGAGCAGCAGCAGGTGCTGCTGATCATCAGTCCTTGATGAATTGATCATCAGCAGGTGTACAGACCTCTATAAACTGACATTTAGGCAGTTTGTTGCTCTGGAGCATTCAGGTGCGTTTGCACAAAGACAAGAGGGAAAGACATAAACCATGGTGTTAGAGAAGCAACTGTTGCTGCACATCTGGAAAGACTTAAAAGTGTTCTACAGTGAGAAAGATTATTCACAAGTGGAAAACATTCAAGACAGCTGTCAATCTTCACAGGAGTGGACGTCCCAGAAATTTCACCCCAACAGCTACATGTCAGAGCCTACAGACCTCACTGAGCATGCTCAGTGTTAATGTGACAGCATAATTAGAAGAAGACTGAACAACTATGGTTTGTTTGAAGAGCGCTTCTGTCTAAAAAAAACATGGAAACCGGACAAAGGTTTTACAAAACTGTATCTGAACAAAGAACAACCCTTGTGGAACAATGTCCTGGACAGATGAGACCAAAGTAGAGTTGTTTGGTCTTAATGTTCACCAACATGTCTGCTGAAAACCCTTCGCTAATACTAACTGCTGCATTTTATGGCTGCAAAACCCAAGAACATAACACAGTATACTGGCGCTTATATATATACACACACACACACAATTGAAGACATAATGGCGTTCAGTGAAAAATGTGGTGCACCCTTAAGTGATGCTGCTGATTCTGCACACATAATTTTGTGTGTTTTAAAAAAATGTTTTGCAGCTAAAAGTTGGAAATTTGTTTTAGAAGGTAGTGGAGACAAAAACAAAGGTTGAAAGAAAGTACTAAATTTCCTTATATGTAAACTCACCTGTACATACACATGGCAGAACCTTCTGTGATGTCATCCACAGGTTTTTGAGCCCCCCCAACCATGATCTTTCCTGGAACATAACAATATGTTGTAGCAGTACCTCATCATACAGGGCTTGGCTAATTCATAGAGTATTATATATTTTTATATGTATTCTTGTAATCCATCATCATCAGGGTGACAGGAAACTTTAAACCCCAGTTGGTGATCACAATGTAAACAGTTAAGCAATAAGTCAGACATGTTTAAAATCTGTTCTTTGGCCTTCCCATTAAAGAGTCAATGGCAAAATGAAACAGACTGTTTATGAAAGCATTTCCTCTTACATGAGTCTGCCAGGGTTTAAACCTGCTACTGCATACATGCCTATGGAAAACACATGGCAGCCTATTAGGCTTTGACAAATGATCACTGGAGGAGGAAATAAAGACGTTAAAAAACAATAATGTAAAGTAATTTAGAGGGATGTTGGCCAAAGTGGTTCAAAAATAGCTGGAAAGTTTGTGGAGCAGGACAGAGTAGCCGAGATGGGCTCACTGCTGCTTATATTAATGTGTTTGTGTTCCATTATGGTATAATTGACTGCTGCAGGTAGACAGAAAAAAAGAGATTAGCTTTATGCTAAGCTACGCTTTGCTCCAGATGTTACCATTGCACATATGCGACAGATATGTTCATATTTTACATTTGCTCTCATATTAGTTGGCTTTCACATAAGTGTGCTGCTACTACAATGTGTAATGTGTATAGTTCCAGAACCCACACAGTGACACTGATTAGCTGAGTCATAATAACTCAGCTGGTTCTACATGACTGACATATACACATACAAGTTGACGAAGACGCTTACCTGGATTTAAACGATGTATTAACGATGTGTATTCTAGAGGGTTAAATTCAACCGCGTCACAGCTGTCAGTCTAATCAGCTGGACACATGTTTATTCTCAGACTCTAGCTTATTGTATTAGCTATTTCAACCACTTATCATATGTGCACATTCATTCTTGATCATGGGAGCCATTTTTCAACAGGCACTGAACCAAAACCAAGCAGCTTTAATGTACTAAAACTAACCAATAGTTTCAAGGGTGCTTTTACACATTGTACTAAAACTAGTATTTTATTGATACTAAAATGCGGGAGACCACACACAGAGGGACAGAGAGGAAACACAAACATGGAGGATGATTGACATTGTCGGCTGGCACTGCAAACTTTTTGGTTTGGTTTCTTGTCCCACAAATAAAGCTGAATCCTTCTCCTTCTCTGTCAAAAGCATCCAAAAAATGCAGAAATCTTGCAAATCTATAGGCAACTTATTTATTTATCATGTCTACATGCTGTTACTCCATTTTTCACAGCCTTTTATACTTCCTACTGCTCTATGACCCAAAGCTAGTGATTTATACAATAGCGGACCCTTTCATCTCCAACCATCTCTGCCCCTTCTCACCGTCCCTCCCTTCCCTCCCTCCCCTTCTGCACATTCATCCTCTTTTTTTCTGAGATTGATCAAATATTTGCTCTTCGTGGGCCCCAGCCTGTTTATTTTCTGGAGTGCGTTTTCAGCAGCGGTCGGGGCCCGTGCAGTAGGGCTCAACAGTGCCGTCTCAGACGTCCCAGTGTTTGGCTAAGCGGTTGGAGGCCCCCGGGCCTGGTGTCCGGGTGCTCTGAGTGCGCTCTGGCAACCTTGGCCGCTCTCCCCTTCGTTGAGCATACTGGGCCTGTGGGCCTCACACACACTGCAGCCATTCACTCAACCAAGCACACACAGGATAGAGTATGGATTGTTTGGAGGCTGGTGGCAATGCCAGGAATGCTGAGCCCTAGTTCCTCTCTGGGAAAAAATGGTATTCGGTTCTCTCTCTCTCTCTCTTTCTCTTTGAAAGGTTGCAGCAGTCTGATGAGAGGGATCACTAGGTGCATAAGCCGACCTGTTTCCTCTTCCCTGCAGATTCCAGCCTGGCCAGTCAGAGAGGGCCTCCCAGCCAGAGGATTCCTAAGGAGAGCCACTGCCTTCCACACTGGTATTTCCTGACCTAGTCCCACATCCCAAGTGGCTCATTCACAGTTATAGCAACTAAAAAAACAGAAAGCTATATAGAGATGCACACAGAAAATATCCATATTTAAGACAGGATTGCTAATAAACATTCATTTGACTTCGTCGTACAAAGAAGTGGCACTGTGCTATTTTTAAAATTTTTATATTAATGACACTTTCATCAGTAGCTCCAGTGAAGGCAACATAAAGATGATCTCTCTTAAAGGCTTAAACAGTCTTTCCATATGCAGGGTCATGATCGTCTAGGCGTATGGACGCTTCCATCCCTGCAGATCTAATTCGTCCAATCTCTGCCCCCCGCAGCCGTGCGTGACTGTGTGTCCACTTGACAACTCAGGCCGCCCGTGAATGTAATAACAGCTGAGGGGTCAGGGAGGATATGAAACACAGTCCAGAAGTCATCAGAGGAGGAACTGTAAATCCTGACATGTTGATAAGCAGAAACAGGTGAGTTTTTTTCTTCTTCTATTAAACACAATAGAGCGATATTCAAACAAGGCTGTGCAGCAACAGGCAAGAAACAAAACCTGATTTGATCAAGTGCATATTTGAATCTCTCCACACACTTCAAGAAATGCAGGCATCAAGGGGCCTCATGGAGGAAACACCTCCATTTGTAAGATTTGGAGCAAGGCAAAAGTGATAACAAATTCTCCAGGCAAACACTTCACGAGTTCCTCCTGGGCTGTTTGTCAGCCTCCTGAGAAATTCTGCTCCTAGTGTGTCTACACATGCCAGGAGACATCGCCAGAGTGAAATCCCAACCCTCCCTTCCTTTACACTGACTTCAGAGAGCATCCTCTGTGTTCAGTCACTTGAAAGTGTTGTTTTTCATCTTAAAATAATGGAGCTATAGGAGGAGGGAATATGGCCCTCAAAAGGATAAGAGGACAAAAAAAGTTGTTGGCCACATTTAGGTTTTATTATCTGTTCTGGTTTAATCTTCCTATCTTTTCTCAATGCTAATTTTCATACTTGTCTTGGAAAGTTGTGGAGACCAAAGCAGACTGAAAAAATAAAGGAAATGATGAGTTGGTCCTAAATCGGATGTTTGATGTCATGCAACTTTTGCTTGTAGCTATGCTGCCATTCAAATGAATTCTGACTGATTTAATTCGCCTATTTGTAATTGGGATGTGTGTATTGTCTCATCCATGCAAAGAAATCTGAACTTTGCAAACAACATGAACATGACAACGACATTTATGTTAATATGTATGTAGCATTGACTAGCCAAATTCCCAGCATGGCATTATGTCATTATACTACCTGTTGTACCAATTAAAGCTCCAGGATGCTTTTGTGTTTGCTTCTGTAGCCTCTGCTAATTCCCATAATCCTTCACCCACATATTCTGCATTTGTGCAAAGACTAGATCTTGTGTCCGAGCCTGAGTTTGACAGTATGGAATCTTTCCACTGTGATATAAAATGCACACAGTTTGCTCAGAAACACTCTCATTATACTCAAAAGTGATACTTAGCAAACGTTGGATGAGATGTTCCCTTGCCAGCAGAGGAAAGAGGACATTCTTTTGGCTTCAGAAGAGAACAGATTGTCTCATCAGAGCCATCAGATCTGCTTTTTAACCCACTGTGGACTACACATTGATGGCGCAACGCACTTTCTAATGACATTACTCAAGTGTATATGTGCGTCACATATGAGAATATTCCAGAATTAGTGGGCAACTGTGTATTATTCTAGGTAGATTGGAGGATACCTATGCTTTACTTATGGCCAACCAATGACCCAAATGAAAGGAAAGGGAGGATAAACACTCTTGACTCAGGCCTTTGGTTCACCGCTCCATTTCACGACCTCCACGCCCTCCTCCGCCACCACCAACCCATCCATCTTCCCTCCCGTTCAAAGCTTGACCCTCTACCAGGCTGCCCACATCACAGCCAACCTGCCCCCCCACCCCGTGGTGACATGCGAGCGGCATTTATTTTCTCTACTTTCTCTTAGCACACTTTAATTAGCCGCTGTCTTTTAACCTCAACCGCGTCCCACCTAGAAGGCAAATCAGGCCACAGCAGAGCAGAAACATCCTCTCAAGTCCAAGCAGGCTGGCCAACAATAACCATCATTCTCCAGTCAGGAATATTAAAGAAAGCACAGCACTTACACTGTTTTATAGATCGCTGCTGAATTCCATGAGTTATTTTCTGATGATGTCTATTTTACCCTTCTGGTTTCCTCACTTTCCCCTCATTACGTCTCGTCTGCTTCCACTTCAGCCAGCGAGTGATTTCCTACATTTGTTTTGAAAATAACTTTCTCCCAGAGACACAGCACCTGCTGTGTTATGGCTACAGTACAGACTGCAACATGATGATAATAAATGCTCATAAGAGGGAAGAAGAAGGATTTTTCATTTTTAAATATAGTAAAATACGTTTTAAACAGATTAAATTACTAAATTTCTTTTTTCTTTTATATATTATTTTATATATTATTTGTATATTATATTTGATATATTAGAAAATCTGGAAGTAGTAGGACATTAAGAAGACATTGTAATCATCAGAATTTTAGCCATTCTGCTAAATAATGCATCCACCACTATAATTGTATGAAACTATACATGTATATGTGTAGACATAGCATATAGAAAGGCTGGAACAATGCTGTCAGTCATAGAAATGCATCCTGCATTCAGGGATTAGGGACACTTTTTATTTTAGCCGTATCCAATCAGCAGATTTTGTTTATTATTTTTGTAGTCAGGAGGTGACTGCACGGTCTTTGTCAGACAGCATATCCCCCTTTAATTCCCTTTGTTTTCCTGTATGTCCTCATATGCCTTTACTGTGTGTCTGTGTGTATCAATCACGTGCTTGTTGTCTTCCTCTTCCTTTGTGTGTCTCCACCTCCTCCGTCCTCCGTCCTGTCTGTGTTCTTGCTTTTACGACATTCTCTTAGTGTCTCTTCTCTTCTCTTAACAATACCCTGGTTGTTCATTGTTGTCTAATTAGGTAATGTGACTGTTGTGAGGACATTATTTATTGTACTTTTTTTCCTCATCAGAATCAGTACAAATTCGTTTTTGAAATGTGTCCAAATATTTCTGTAAACTGGCTTGAGGAATAACCATACAGTAGCTGGACTGGTTTGCCAGTAGCACTCACCATACCGGTTGCCAGTCACATTCAGTTTCATTAGCAAACAGGTTAACCAGACAGTTTCACATTCACTTCCACTGACTTTTCCAAAGTTGTGCAGCAGAGGACCTTGTCCTTTATGTGTCAATCAGCCTGGACAGATTATAAATCTTTCACAGGGTTAACACAAAAAGGCAACTATTCCAAGTAACATATATAATACATAAAGTGTCAAAGTTATAGGTAGGACTGTCCACAAAGTACCTGTATGTCAACAGGTGTGCGACTGCAACCATTCCTTTAGGAACTATGCTGTGTGTGTATTTTACAAGACTAGATCAACTGTTTGCACAGCTAACTGAGGTGAAGCCTCAGCTAAAAACAACATGTACAAAATCATAATAGCGTTTCACAACACTCTGTGCTCTGTAGAGCTCACAGAGTGGCACACAAATTCTTGGCAGGAAGTAGACCGGAGGGTTAAGTAAGGGTGGTGGCTGGCGCTGCCACTGATTTCCATGGGTTTGGATGAAAACTGACTGGCTTTTTATAGCACAGTGGCCGGGTGGGGTCACAGGGTATGTGTGGCTCACAGCATTCACTGTGTGGGAGTGTGGCACTCGTTCAGACGGAGCCGAAAAAGGAGAGACAGCGAGAGAGAAAAGGAGACGGAGTAGGTAGTGGTGATGGGAAGGAAATAAGGCCAAGGCTAAGACTGAGATCCAAGAAAGAAAGAAAAATGCTTATTCATGAGACATTTTAGCTCAGTCTCCCCTGAGATCTCCTCTCCGTCTGGAAAGGTGTCATGAGCCATAGAAAAGAGAAGTGCTGATGGGAGTTAAGCAAATGGACTGAGAAAAATGGACAGAGAGCTGCCAAGCAGTGACAAGCCAGGGCACTCCTCCATCACAGCCTCAGGAAATACCCCAGTCTCAGTCCCAGATCTTTAATCACGTAGCTTGTCTAAGTGTCATGGTTTCAGCCAGGTTTTTTATTTTGTAGTTCATTTTCTGTTTGTATTAGTTCTAGTTTTACTAGTCACTTCCTGTTTTACTTTGAAACTCGATCTTCTCCTTGTGTTTCTGTTCTGTTTACTTCCCCTTCCTCATGTGTGCTCCCTTCCCCCTCCTGTGATTACCTGCTCCGCCCTAATGTGCTTCACCTGTGTCCAATTGTCTTCCCGCCCTCCTGTGTATAAAGCCTGTGTGTTTCCTGCCCCTTGTTGCCAGTTTGTTTTGTGAGTCTTCCATGCGATACAGCCGTCCAAGTAGCCTTTCTGCTCTTGTGATTTTTCCCTACGTGTTCTCGAGTAAGTTTTGGATTCTCTTGTGTGTGACTTGTTTTTTTGGATTTGACTACTGCTTTTTTGCCTTTGCCTTTTGGATACCTTTGCCACGTTGACTGATCACCCGTGTACCGAACCCTGGCTTATATTAAAGGAACTGAGTTTGTTTTCACCTCCGGCTAAGTCTGCATTTGTGTCCGCCATCTCACAACCCCTGACACTAAGTGCTTTTGTGTTGTGTGTATGTTCACCTCTACATGTGAATGTACGCCTGTTTGTTATCTCTCAGACGAGTCAAACTGTTGGAGTGATTTATAGAGGAGGAAAGTCTTTGTTTTCTTCCCATGACAATATCAGCAGTATGGCAGATGACACAGAGAGCTCTGAGAAGCAGAGAGCTGCTCGGCCTAATGCAAGTTAACACACGAGTCCTTGTCATACCAGGGATTCCTCTCTGCTCAACAGCTGGATGAAAAAGACCAGAGCACCGTGGATGCCCTGTCATCCAGGGAAATATAATAATATTTGTATCCATTTGCTTAGCAAAGTTCAAAGGAAGTGGTGAGATCTAATTTTGTGTCATTCTTGACTATGTTGTACTGTACACACAGTTACCACCCCAGGTGGCGTCCTTACTAATGAACCAGAAAGCGAGTTTTATGGCACAAGGCATGCCTTGGCTACTGGCAATCCTGCACAACTATCATTCAAAGCCAATTTCTATGAATATTTGGAGGAATGTCACAAAAAACCTTGTACAGATTCTGGAAGAACCCACTTGCTAGAAACAAGTCAGTTGTACCAGCAATAACTTTGAAACAGCAAACAGTTGAAGCCTTTCTACATGATGATCACAAGAAAATCGTCAAAAAAGGATGGGAAGGTTGACTCACCTTTTATACAGTTGCAAACTGGTTCACCAAACAGAGCTGTAATTAGATTTACAGTCACTTTCACCTGCTTTATTCCCTCATTTTTTTTGTTCTGCATCTACTTAGATCCACTAAAATATAATTCCAAAATATGTGTGGAGCATGGTGTTGGGTGCTTAGTACATTTGCACGCACAATTATCTTACCCTTAACTGTTGTTTGTGATCATTGTGGTTGTATTGCAGTGTTATCTTGTCATTGTTTCATCAGTCAGCAGTGGTCTGACATGAGAAGCATCAGGAAAACCCTTCCTAATGACTTGTGCAGGGATTCTTTAACAGGGACACTCAATAGACCTTTGTACATGCAGATGTCATGCAAGGTATTTATAGGGCCTTGCTTTGTCAGCTTGCCATTGATACATGACAAAATGTGTACAAAATCATAATAGTGTCAGAGGCAATTTATGGCTGCTTACTTCATAAGCAGAGGGAATAATAATAATAATAATAACTTTATTTATAAAGCACTTTTTTAAACACTCAGCTTCAAAGTGCTGTACAATAAAATCCAAGCAGGAACAGCAGAACTTGGTTAAAATACCATCCAGTAACATTCATAAACACAAGGTGAGTCAATAAGACGTAAAACAATTTAAAATATTAAAAATAGAATAAAATACAAAATAATGATAAAAATAAGAATAAAGCATAAAAACAATTAAAAAGCAATAAAGTAAAACAATAAATGAATGGATAAATGAACCAGTTTATGAAAACGCTAAACAATAAAAGTGAGTTTTAAGAAGAGATTTAAAAGAAGTCACTGAGTTAGCCTGCCTGATATCCTCTGGCAGGGAGTTCCAGATTTTGGGCGCATATGCAGCAAATGCGCGGTCACCTTTTGTAATTAGCCGGGTTTTGGGGACTGATAGGAGGAGTTTTCCAGAGGATCTCAGGCGGAGTTCAGGCTCGTGAGGGGTTAAAAGGTCCTGCATATAGGAGGGGGCGAGGCCATTTATTGCTTTAAAAACCATCAGTAAAATCTTAAAATCAATTCTAAAACTCACAGGGAGCCAGTGAAGGGCAGCTAGAACTGGTGTTATATGGTCACTTCTCCTTGTATGAGTGAGAAGCCTTGCAGCGGCATTCTGTATTAATTGTAGTCTGTGAATGTTATGTTTACTGATACCAGAGTAGAGGGCGTTGCAGTAGTCTAGCCTGGAGGAGATTAGTGCATGTATAACTGTTTCAAACAGAGGTGGGGAGAGGAATGGTCGAATTTTTCTTAATTGCCTTAGCTGTGCGAAACAGGATTGAACAACCTTGGTAACTTGAGTGTCATAAGAAAGTCTGGAGTCAAGGATGATACCCAGGTTGCGGGCCTCAGTGCATATATTTTTAGACCAGGTGCCAAGACAGGTGGAAAGGTGGGCAACATAGCTGGGGTTGGGGGTGGAAGGTGTAATGATTATAATTTCTGATTTAGCATCGTTTAACTGTAGGAAATTGCTGGACATCCAGTTCTTAATTTCTGGACAGGATTTGTGAGCCATCAGAGCTACCGGGTGTGAGTGGTATATAGAGTTGGATGTCGTCAGCATAACAGTGGAAGTTAATATTGTGTCTGTGCAGGATATCACTGAGGGGTAGCATGTAGATAGTGAAGAGAAGAGGACCCAGTATGGATCCCTGGGGCACACCACAAGACAGGGGGGCGGACACTGAGGATATGTTACCCAGTATCACAGAAAAGGACCTGTTTGACAGGTATGAGGTGAACCATTCTAGTGCCACTTCACTGACTCCAACAGTGTACTTCAAACGGCTGATTAAAACATTGTGATCCACAGTGTCAAATGCGGCGCTGAGGTCTAGGAGGATTAAAATTGAGTGTAGACCAGAGTCAGCCGCCAACAGAAGATCATTTGAGACTTTTACAAGTGCCGTCTCCGTGCTATGCATGCTCCGGAAACCTGACTGGAACTTCTCGAAAATGTAATTATTATTCATGAAAGAAGTTAACTGGGAAGCCACAACTTTTTCTAGAATTTTTGATAGAAATGGTAGCTTAGATATCGGTCTGTAATTACTTAGAACAGCGGGATCGAGTACAGGCTTCTTTAAGAGAGGGCAAACGATGGCATGTTTGAGAGAAGATGGGACAATGCCAGAGGAGAGAGAACCATTTACAATGGCTAGGATACTGGGACCAACCGTGTGAAGTACATCTTTTAAAAACCAAGAAGGGATGCAATCTGAGAGGCAGGTGGTAGGCCTTAACTGCGTAACAATGCGTTCCAGTGAGGGGAGTGAAATTTCATGAAACTGTTTTAGAGCGAAAGGGGTGGAACAATTTTCTTTTGGTTCGACAAAGGCAGAACGGAATTGTTTGCGGATGTCACGGACTTTAGTTAAAAAATAGTTAAGAAATTCACCGCATTTCTCAGGAGAGGGTTCAGCAGGCTCAATCGCAGGGGGACTCAGAACAGAATTTATTGTTTTAAAGAGGATTCTGGTGTTGTTTCTGTGGTAAAGTGGCCAAATGAAACTGGTGAGCAGGTAAAAACGTTTCTGTGGATAAGAGCAACCCCTCCACCCCGACCTGTTAGCCTTGGCTGGTGAAAGAAAGAATAGTTAGGTGGGGTTGACTCAATGAGGGGAGCATGCTCTCCAGGGGCAAGCCAAGATTCTGTGATGGCAAGGAAGTCAATTTTATTTGTCATGATAAAATCCTGGCAGATGAATGATTTATTACTGATAGATCTTATGTTCAGTTAACAGAAATTTGCTGAGTTTACAGCATGGGAGGTGGAAGGGGTGATTTTTATATTAATGAGTTTTTTTTTCGCATGAGTTTTTAAAAGGGGCCATCACCGTATGCACAGATGGATGCATGTCAAGGAGAGCTGGGATGAGTTCAATAAAATCCGAAGTTTTGCCTCCCGAGAGGCAGTAGGTAATGCCACCAGGAATGCTTAGATGACGGATTATTGAGTCTCCAACTACCAATATCTCAGGGGAGTTTGAGTCCAGACTGTCTTTGTACACTGCAAGCTTTGCGTTGGAATTAAACGTGGTCATTAGCGAGGTGGGAGAGTGCAGGTGCGCTGGGTGATTAGCCGGCTCAGGTGTATCAGCGAGAGCAGGAGGGTGCGAAGAGGAGGAAGAAGCTCTGGCTGCAGCGGTTTGCTGTGGGGAGTGCGGTGAAGACACCGGACTAGGTGAAGAGCGGGGCTGCCTCTTGGTCTGTGGCGGTGATAACCAGGGCCGTTTGCGTTTAGGAGGTGCTGGTGAGAAAGATAGAGAGGAAAGTGAGTCTGAAATTAGACCGTCCCGGTTTGGAGACGAGCGCTTTCGGACCCGTGCTGCACTGCTTGTGCAAAAAAGGGGAAAGTGGTGGTTCTAGCTCTGGGGGAATCCTCGCTAGGGGAGAGAAGAAGTTTGAGAGGGGGGTATCCTCATTGCTAGCGCTGGAAGAGCGGTAGAGAGAGTTTCTTTTTCTTTGTCCCCTTCACAACGGACGACCAGGAGGGAGCTGAGTTTAAGCCGGGGGCATCAGCGACTGATCCTTCCGGAGCCGCTGGCTGGGGCTGTCGGTTTTCCGGAGGTTCTAGATTTGCCAGCTGGGACCCCAGTAACGCCTGCCGCTGAAGAACGTCCTCGATAAGCCGTTCCAGGGACTGAAGTTCCGATTTCAGGTCGGCAAATGTACTATGTGGGGCCATCAGTAACACTGGGGAGGGAGACAGCAGAGAGAAAACGGGCCAGCAAAGTGACAGTAAAATGCCAGGGGATGCACAGGATTTCTTTTCCGCAACCCGTGATGACAGAGAGGAGGTCGGACAACTTACACGCCAGGGCTCCAGAAGGAGCCCGCAGCAGTGAGAGAGCAGATTTTGATTGGAGGACTTGTTTAGTTGTTATTAGATGGAGACTTACCGACGAGGGCCCGGAAAAGCGGGCCCGTTGACAGAGAATGGCTCGGGTAAGTCAGTCCAATTTCGTGTTTCTCGTAGAATCCGTGAAAAATGCAGGTAGTATCAATCCTGAGTTTGACATACGCCGAGTAAACACACGCCGAGTAACACACGCCGCGCACGGTGATGACGTGACAATGGTGATGGTTTTGAGCATCCGGTCACATTTTTTTAACCACTGTAGGCTCAATGTTCTATGTAATGTAAAGTCCTGGTCAAATTAAAGGCCACAATGTCGATCCTGAATAATGGTCATGGGTCAGGTGTTGAGTTGCGTTGGCCCTAGTAGCCCTAATAACTGCAGCTTACAGGTACTAGATGCAGATTTAACAATTCACCCAACCCAGCATTTTAGGGGTCTGAAACATTACAGTCACAGACCCACTAAGAGCTTTTGATGGAAGAAGTGGAGGGTCTACTGCAAAAAAGGGAACCATTCCAAAGGTTCTTCCAAGCACACACTCAGATATCAATCTGTAGTACATCAACTGATCCTGGTCCAGTTCCTGTTTCTGACTGGTTGGCCTGTTGACCTTAAAGATCTTCTAAGGAGGGCTGCTAAATGGTTTCTAAATGTCGTCTCAGTGTCATGTCAATGTCAATGTCAGTTTTATTTATATAGCACATTTATGTGCTATATAAGGGCATTGCCCACCAAAGTGCTTAACATTAAAATACATAAAATACATAAAATAAACTCAAAGTAATAAAATACATGAAAGAGACAAACTGCAGTAAAATACAACAAAACAAACATACAATCATAAAACATAAAATCCCCAAGAGCTGCCAATACTCAGGCAAAGGCCGAGGTGAACAAGTGAGTCTTAAGTAGAGATTTAAAAGTGGCGAGGCCATTTGCCAACCGCACAGCTAGAGGCAGAGCGTTCTACAGAGTGGGAGCCCTGACTGAGAAGGACGGTCACCTCTAGTTTTTAAAAGACATTGGGGGACCTCCAGAGCCATTTGGTTAGCAGACCTAAGAGCTCTGGAGGGCCGATGCACTACCAGAAGGTCTGATAAATAATCCGTGGCCAGCCCATGCAAGCACTTATCAGCAAGCACGAATAAAAGAATCTTAAAATCAATTCTGTGCTTCACCGGTAGCCAGTGAAGTGAGGAAAGCAAGCTTTTTTGTCCCAGTGAGAAGGCGAGCCGCTGTGTTTTGCCAGCTGCCCTGACTGTCCTGTGCCCAAGACCAAACATCCAAGCACACACAGCGACTACAGACCAGTTGCTCTGACTTCACATGTGATGAAGTCTCTGGAGAGGCTGGTCCTGAAACACCTGCGTGCTGTTGTGGAACCATCGCTGGACCCCCTGCAGTTTGCTTACCAGCCCCGTATTGGAGTGGAGGACGCCATCATCTACCTGCTGCACAGAGCACACACCTACTTGGAGGAGGCAGGTAACACTGTTAGAATCATGTTCTTTGATTTTTCCAGTGCGTTTAACACCGTGCAGCCTGCCCTTTTGAATAGGAAGCTCCTGGACATGCAGGTAGAGACCCCACTGGTCACCTGGATCACTAACTATCTTACAGGTCAACCACAATTTGTGAGGCTGAGGAACACCGTCTCGGACACGATAGTGAGCAGCACGGGGGCACCCCAGGGCACAGTACTGTCTCCATTCCTGTTCACACTCTATACATCGGACTTCAGACACTGCTCACAGTCCTGCCACCTGCAGAAGTTCTCGGATGACTCTGCCATTGTGGGCTGTACCAGCAGAGGTCGGGAGGCGGAGTATATGAGTGTGGTGGACAGCTTTGTGGAGTGGTGCGGACAGAACCACCTGCAGCTGAATGTCACAAAGACAAGAGAGCTGGTGGTGGACTTCAGGAAGCACCAGACACTCCCAAACCCGGTCAGCATCAAGGGTACCAACGTGGACACAACGTGCTCATACTGCGTACTGTACTCTAATTTTGGATTATAGTGACACTTATACTCTTATACTCTGTACTTAACTGCATTTAATGTAACTTGATACCTCTGGCACAAGAATTTCCTTCGGGATTAATAAAGTTTTATCTTATCTTATCTTAATGTGGTTTGGCAAGAATAACTACACAGCCTTGCACCATTCCTTGTGGCTTGCTCCCATACCCCCCAAGAATTTCACATTTGCATAAGCACTTCTGAATCTGTTGGTTTTCTCTCTTTTAAAAGGGTGCTGCAAAGTTTCTCTTCCATTGTCACAAGCTCAGAGAAAATCACTTACAGCAGGGAGGGCCAGATTTGATCATTTGAAAGTGTCTGAGGGCCAACCGTCCAAAGTAACAACTTTGCTGTGTTGTTATACTTGATTGTTATACTTGACCAACAGGCAAGTGACACTGGTGTGAAGATGAGATCTGATCTGATTTAAGAGCAGCAGTAGAGAGAAGTAGTATATTGCGTAGACTATTATAGGTGGGAGTCATTTAGTACTGATCTCAAGCAGGTCTTGTCAACAGGTTTGCAGTGCATGCTACAAGGATGTAATGACATGCCTTATGACAGATGCCTACTGAAATCTGGCAGAGTAGTTTTGAGAGAACAGCGTCTCACACACTGTGTACAGCTGGCACTTTAACAAACAAAGATGATCTGCTCAATGCTACACCAATGAAACATCAGTTTATAACAGACAGTCTGCTCAATGGATTCAACCATGTTCATATTTTCTTTACAAATGTTTACATTTCTTAAAAGTTTATCCAGCCGCCGGTAAAAAGGCACAACCAGACTGACTGACAGCATTGACTGACACATTGAAGCTGTTTTGGAGAACTTTACTTGTACAGCACAGACACTCTCTGATGGCAGGTTGAATGCATAAGCATGGTTAGTCTTGTGGTGAATTGTGTCTAAGTGCTGAACCGGTGTTGTGCACCTTCAGAGCCCCCTGTGCAACGCCCAAGCCCCTACGGCTCCGTGTGACGCATCGTTTTCATGCAGACATGAGCATAAGCCAACAGTGGCCTGCTCATCATGTAAAAGTTACACATTGAGTTAAAAAATGAAAGAATTTCCTGTTGAAGGGCTGGCAGGCCAAAATCAGAATCAGAATCAGAATCATGTTTATTGCCATGTAAGTGAAGGGGGTTCACATTACTAGGAATTTGCCTTAGTGATTGGTGCATACAAAGAACATATAACAATTAACATGCAATAAGATAAAAACTAAGATAAAATTAAGTAAATAAACTAAAGTAAGGCTAAATTTACATGACAGACATGGCGTAACAGACATACAATGAACAGAACATAAAATACTGTGCAGATGAAATGGTAAACATAGACCCTTATATGATCGAATGGAACAGTGTAATAATGTAATAATGTAACAGGTACCACATGGATCGGTGAGGTGGTACTCGTGTGCAAGTAGTGCAAGATGGAGTAAACAGTGCAAATAGTCGTCATTGTGCAGTGACTATACTAAAGTGACCTTCTGAAGACAGTGCAGAACAGTGCATTAATTACAGTTTAACAGTCCAACAGCAGAGGGGAAGAAGCTGTTCTTGTGGCGTGAGGTTCTGGTCCGAATGGACCGTAACCTCCTGCCTGAGGGGAGTGGCTCAAAGAGTCCGTGTCCAGGGTGAGAAGGGTCAGCTGTGATCCGACCTGCACGCCTCAGAGTCCTGGAGACGTACAGGTCCTCGATAGATGGCAGGCTGCAGCCGATCACCTTCTCAGCAGAGCGCACAACACCCTGCAGTCTGTGCTTGTCCCTGGCAGTGGCCCCAGCGTACCACACTGTGATGGAGGAGGTGAGGATGGACTCAATGATGGCCGTGTAGAACTGAACCATCATCCTGGCTGGCACCTTGAGTTTCCTCAGCTGCCGCAGGAAGTACATCCTCTGCTGGGCCTTTTTGATGAGGGAGCTGATGGTGAGCTCCCACTTGAGGTCCTGGGTGATGGTGGTACCCAGGAAGCGGAAAGAGTCCACTGTGGAGATGGAGGTGTCTGTCAGGGTGAGGGGGGGGTGATGGAGCTGGCACTTTCCGAAAGTCTACTGTCATCTCCACTGTCTTCTGGGCATTCAGCTCCAGGTTGTTGTCAGCACACCAGGACACCAGACGGTCCACCTCCATCCTGTAGGCAGACTCATCCCCATCTGAGATGAGTCCAATGAGGGTGGTGTCGTCAGCAAACTTAATCAGCTTGACAGTCTGGTGGCTGGAGGTGCAGCAGTTGGTGTACAGGGAGAAGAGCAGAGAGGAAAGTACACAGCCTTGGGGGGTACCGGTGCTGATGGTCCTTGTTTCCGAGACATTCGTCCCCAGCCTCACATGCTGTCTCCTGTCTGTCAGGAAGTCAGTGATCCAACGGCAGATGGAGTCTGGAACATGCAGCAGGGACAGCTTGTCTTGGAGGAGAGCTGGGCTGATTGTGTTGAAAGCAGAGCTGAAGTCCACAAACAGGATCCTAGCATAGGTTCCCGGGGAGTCCAGATGCTGCAGGATGTAGTGAAGAGCCAGGTTGACAGCATCGTCCACAGATCTGTTAGCTCTGTAGGCGAACTGCAGGGGGTCCAGGAGGGGGGCTGTGATGGTCTTGAGGTGGGACAGTACCAGGCGCTCAAAGGACTTCATGACTACAGACGTCAGTGCCACAGGTCTGTAGTCATTAAGACCAGTGATCCTTGGTTTCTTGGGAACTGGAACAATGGTGGAGGATTTGAAGCAGGCTGGCACATGGCATGACTCCAGAGAGGTGTTAAAGATGTCTGTGAGCACTGGAGTCAGCTCATCTGCACAGTGTCTTAGGGATGAGGGGGACACACCATCAGGTCCAGGAGCCTTGCGGGGGTTCAGTCTCCTGAACAGCCTGTTAACATCCTCCTCCAGGATTGAGAGGGCAGCTGAGGGGGAGGAGGGGGGCAAGGAGGACTCTGATGGGGTATCTTTGATGTGGATGTCCGTGTTGATGGGGTGTGGAGAGGTGTGTGGAGAGGTGTCAGGGCTGGCTGATAGTCCATCAAAGCGGCAGTAGAACTCGTTCAGACTGTTGGCTAATTGCAGGTCGTCAGCTGAGTGGGGGGCTTTGGGCTTGTAGTTGGTGATCTGCCTCAGTCCTTTCCACACAGAGGCAGAGTTGTTAGCAGAGAACTGCTGCTGGATTTTCTCAGAGTACAGTGATTTAGCACTTCTCACCTCCTTGCTAAACCTGTACTTGGCCTGTTTGTAGCAGTCTCTGTCCCCACTTCTGAAAGCAGCCTCCTTCTCTAGCCTCAGCTGTCTGAGTTTAGCTGTGAACCAGGGTTTGTCATTGTTATAACTCACCCTGGTGCGTGTTGGCACAATACTGTCCTCACAGTACTGTATATATATGACATCACAGTGTCTGTATACTCATCAAGACTATCAGTGGCAGCCCTGAACACCTCCCAGTCCGTTGTCTCAAAACAGGAGCGAAGCTCCTCCACAGCCTGGCTGGTCCACTTTTTAGATGTCCTCACCACAGGTTTGGAGAGCTTCAGCCTGTCTGTACGCAGGAATCAGATGGACCATCACGTGGTCAGATAGTCCAAGAGCAGCACGGGGCACTGCGCGATATGCCTCGCTTATTGTGGTGTAACAGTGATCCAGTGTGTTCTCCTCTCTGGTCGGGCATTTGATCAGCTGTTTGTACTTCGGGAGTTCTTTGCTCAGGTTTCCTTTATTAAAGTCACCAAGGACAATAATTAAGGAGTCCGGATATGTTTGCTCCAAACACAGGATCTGATCCGCGAGTGCACGCTGAGCCTCGTGCACGTCCGCACTGGGCGAGATGTAAACAGTGGCCAGAATGAATGAAGCAAACTCACGTGGAGAGTAAAATGGCTTACAGTGAATGAATAAGTATTCCAGAGCAGGAGAGCAGTGCTGGGAGATCACAGTCACATCAGTACACCAACCACTGTTGATATAGAAACAGACACCTCCACCTTTGGTTTTACCGGAGAGTTCCCTGTGGCGATCCGCTCGGAGGAGTTGGAATCCCTCCAGCTGCAGCGCGCAGTCCGGTATCTGTTCACAAAGCCAGGTCTCCGTGAAGCACAACACACAAGATGAAGAAAAGTCCCTGTTCTTTCCCATCAACAGTGTCAGCTCGTCCATTTTGTTGCTAAGTGAGCGGACGTTAGAGAGAAAAATCCCAGGTAACGGTGTGCGCGTCCCACGTCTCCGGAGGCGCACCAGCGCACCAGCTCTCTTCCCTCTGCGCCGGTGTCTCACCTTTTTAACTAAAACGTGTAGTAAATCGGCAGCAGATGCTAAAAAAACTGGTGATAAGTCCACAGGTATGGTAAATCTGATGTTCATGAGCTCTTCTCTGGTGTAAGAGCATGCAGACACACAGTTTGTGCACAAAAACAAACAAAACAGAGCGCACCAAAACACCAGGGCGTCCGTACCCGGCGCCATCTTGATTTAGAAAATAACACATTTTAAGACAGAAGCTGTAGGCCACGATGCCGGAGTTTGGACACCACTGACTTACATCGATGTAAAATAGTAACTACTTAAAAAAAAATGACAGAGCTTGTTGGAGATACAGTACATGATGGGCACAGACGATGAATAATTCCTCTGCGACAGGCTTCGGTTCAACCGTAGGCTATGTGAACTTATTTTGACTATCATCTGTATAGGGTTTATTCCCTTAAATTCTTTTCAATGAAGTGAGACCTGTGTAAGTGAACACACATGGAAGCAGGCATGCTCAAAGTGAAATGCCTTTGAACCGTCAACTGACAAAATACTGTCTGTAAACGCTGCTAAAATAAATCCCCCTGTTTCATTCCTTTTCTTGGCAGAAGAATAAAGACGTTTTCATATCTAAACTCTGGCTACCTCTTTCATGGGACTGCACGTTGTGTGTCAGTCAGTCATGTCCATGCAAACCACTTGAGAAAAAAGGCTCTGTCCTGCTTTTACCCTCCACAGGCACTGCTAGATCATACAGTACTCTTAGTGGGAAGGCTTGCCTACATTATAGGGTACTATAATGACAAAAACAAGGCAGTGACTTGGGAGCAGATCACAGTTCTTGGGTTTCCACCAGTGGCTGCCTACTGTGTTTCAGTTCCCAGGCTTCTCTATTGTCCTTCTCTAGCCAAAGTGCTACCGGGAAACAAGCCCCTTAATGGCGCTGTGGCTTACAGGACACCATTAAAAAAACAAAAAAAAAAACAAAACAAAAAAAACAATGGCATATGCCAAGTAGATACAGTTACAAAACAAGGTGCGAGTCCACCTGCAAGTAACGAGAAATCAGCATGCTGCTGCTTCAGTGACGGAGGGGGACGAAGAGGCTCACATCAGGCCAGGGCAGGCTGGGTTTGTTTGTGAATGGGCCATTTAGCTGGAATTTTTAGTGGAATTTAAACATGTTGATACTGGCACATTCCTCAGCAGTCCATAGAGTGCAGGTTACAAATATAGACAGCAGAAAACCACTTTGAGTGGCTTGAGTTTTAAACGCTTCAAATCTGCTTGAAAAGGAAAGTGTCATATAAAAAAAATAAAGGAAACCTTATCTGCTTATCAAAAAGGTTAAAGATTCCTAACTGTTAATAGACTGATGAGTGCCTTGTAGACTTTCCAGCTGAATGTTGCAGGTGCACCTTGAGTTATCCAAACCTATAAATCAAATACTTTAATTCCCATTTACATACTTGCCAACACATTTTATGAAAGCTCTGCATTAGTCAATCATAAAGAGAAAGGACACTCCTTTGAGGACAACAATGTTCACATTTTAGACAGAGAGGAAAGGTGGTTTGAAAGAGGAGTCAAGGGAGCCATCTATGTTAAGCTGGAAAAACCTTCCCTTAACAGAGGTTGTGGCCTCAGACATCATCTTTCTACCACATATAATGCAGTGATTCCATTCAATCCCAGGAGATTTGCACATACTCACAGCAAGAACAAAGGGCTGTCAACCAGTCGCCCTCCAGCAGTTTCATAGTCGTTAGCCAGTTGTTAGACACACCTGGCCCAGGCAGCCAGATGATCACAGGTAAGTATGGAAACATCTAGTGCTATTGTTTTTAAGTTTGACCCAGACCCACCCACTAAGGTCTGTAACCACATATAAACCATGCTTCCCCACGAAACAGTTAGAACTGATGAAGCTGCTTGGATGAGCAGTGAAATGTCTTCAAGAAAACTCTACAAGTCCAGACGCCTTGCTTCAATCTTCTCTACGTATGATGACCTGGATGACTGAGAATCTTCATCAACAATTAGTCTATCAACAAACTGCTGCAGGAATGATTCCTAAAACCCTAAATGTGTTAGCATTGTAGCACGTCTTTTGTTTTTTGTTTTTTTTTAAATGGATGCCTGTGGTTAACACAAGCGCCCAAGATTTTCACTATTTATACTGCAATCTAAAGTACATTAGCAAGTTCTCCATAAACTAATTACCCCATTCATCGATGTTTTGACAGACACAACTCGTGAATATGCTGAATGACCCAGCCATATTCCAAGATGGCAATGCCAGGTTTCATCAGGCTGCAATTACAAAGGCTCTGGATAGAAATAAATATTTGGGCCTTCATAAGCTTATCAAAATGATGCAATGGCAATTTTCTGTAGAAATTAAAGCTATAGGTGGTCCATAGAAAAATACACTACTGTATGTAACAAACATAGACTGTGTATAAAAATGGAAGACGTGACGGGCCTCCTCCATATAAGTTGATGGGACATGGACCTGACTAAAAGCTAAAAGTGCTTCTTGAATATATTTTCCCCAGGCATGGTTTCTGGCATGTTTCTTGTGAGTTTTTATTACGCTGATGACGTGCAATTTATTTAATGTTTGTCTTTCATTAGTTACTGTTGACTCAAAAAGTCATAACACTATAGTCAGCAGCTAAGCTACGTAAGTTGAGGGGTTGCGCGTGCTCGATGGTGAAGATAGTGGGTGTTTGGGTGGAACAATAAAACCGCAGAATCACTTGTCAGACTCCGCCTACAAGATGGCATCCGTTTCTCAGCTGGACAGCAACAGATAAAATCACTGTCATGCAGGGGACACAGGAGGTCAAAATAAAGAAGAGTATGCTAGGTACTCGGTATGGTATTGCATGGAGACTTATGGTCTTTTGTACTTGTTTCAGTGTTTTTCTTGCATCCTTTGAGGAAGTCCTGCTAAAATATGTCTATATATACTGAATTCCATAAATGAAGCATACAATATAAATGATTTTGATAAATAATAATAAAAAAACTACAGCCTATGCAGGTCAACCCTTTGTACTGAAGACAACATCCAAAGGTTTTAAATGGAGCAGTATGGAAGATTTTACACTTTTGGATTTTTCAGTTTCCATACCCTCCTCCTGCTGCTGTGGACACGGTCTCTACCAGAGAATGTCCAAGAAGAAAGCTCGAATGGAAAGAACAGGTGAGCCATCCGTCTCTGAGATTCACCATGGCAATACTTGAAAAGACAATTAGACCATTCAAACAATGAGGCCTTTGTAACCCCGCCAGGGTTTCTTCCTGGTTTTTTTTTCCATGCACATGTGAAATAACAGTAGACGTCAGAGCAGGGAAAGTGTTTCCGTATAGCATCGTGGCAGGCTGCGCTCGGTGAAAAAGGAGGGCAGACAGGTGCTGACAGAAGGCTTGGGATAACACATGTCTGAACACATTGAAAGAGTTATCAGAGAGGGTATTCACCTACAGTGACGTTGTAAATGAATTACTTGCCCTCTGTGACCTCGCATAGAGTTTTGGAAATATTTATGAATACAGGCTGATGGAAATACATCAAAGCATGGATCATAGTAGAGATCAGATATAAAAAAATGACTGAATGTAAAGCTTAACAACATCAGATGGGGAGAATAGGCAGCTGACATTAATATGTTTGGGAAAAATGATCAGTGCAATCAAGTCCAGATCTTCAGGCTGTAATGTGATTACATTACAAAGACTAATGGGCTTTAATTGTGGAAAATGTCACTAGAACTTTGGGGAAGTACCAGCCAACCACATTTAGCTGCATGTTTTGTTATTTAATCTCCTGAATAGAAGATGTGCATTAATGCGTGTGGAGGTCGATATTTCTAATCCTTATAAATAACAATAATGTATGCATCTGGCTCCTACCCGTAGTCCAGTCTGTATAGTGAATGTAAGTTGTATTGTTCAGGACAGAACATAAACACATGCTAAAGCTAACCCAGTAGTTTTAATGTGTCCATTGTTAAATCTAACCACGTAAATTATGCAAAAGCTGAGCAAGTAGCATCATCGAAAATATAACCTAAAGCTAACCAGGTAGGTTTATGCCAAATATAAGTATATCAAGTGATTTTTAATGCCTGTTATTGTATTGTGTAAATAGTTTGAAATTCTTTAACATTGGTTGTCCTTTACATGTCTATACGTCAAGTGGTAAGTCTCTGGGTAGCACTAAGCACAGTACAGTACAGAAGGCCTCTTTGTAAAACACACCCAGTCCCCCCTGTTGTTCATATAAACCCTGTGTTATAGCTTCCAGTTTTAGTAAGGATCAGGAGGTAATGTGGAGCAGGCATTTTTTTGTTAACATGCACGTTTTTGGGGGGCCTCCCTGCCAGCTGACATCTCCCCCGATTTCCCAGCACTCGCCAGGGGGCAGATGTTATAATGGCCATGTGGGACAATTTTATATGAAACACCTCTTTGACTTACAGGTTCGAGGCTGTTAAATACCCAGTCCTCCCAGTGCTGCTCCAAGCTCCCTACTGGGGTCAGGGACTTGAGGGTCGGAAGGCTCTGGGGAATATTGAGGACTGAAATCCTGCTAAGGAAAACCAGTGGGAGGGGGACATACAGCTGTGGATCCAGCTGTACATCATCTTTTTTTTCCTTCATCAAAGTGTTTACAGAGCCAAAGGGGGCCAAGAGTGGAACGACTTGTAGGAGTCCTGATGGGGGAAGTGAAAGTGGTAATTACCCGGTACCTTCAGGTTATGGTGCTTAACAGTCACTTTATCTGAAGTTTAATTTAAAAAGTGTTGAGTGAGCGTGCTCTGCATGCTGTGATGTGCGTTTGAAGTGTACATTAGAAATACAATTCCTCTTATAATGCGCTCAAAAGCTGCAACCTGCGAAGTATGACACAATAACCAGTTTGTTCCACCTTTCATTAACTTCACAAGTGCTTTTTGTTGATTTCTGTTGGAGCTTAATCATCTGCCATTAGAGCGATAATGGCCGATTAAAATTGCAGTCTGTGTTTCATGACCAGGTTTGCCACAGGATTTATGACAGTCTCTTTTCTCATTAAGAAGAAGCCGTCTGTAAATTCCACGCTGTGACCTGCGTGCCTGCATTCCCAGCGAGGAACAAAGCCCTTCAGGGCGTTTTAGAATTACTGCTGCTTATCATCCCACCTCGCAGCTAGGCTTTTGGGATTCAGTGTTTACACTGGCAAATAGCTCCTGCTTTGAACGCTTAACCTAACATGAGAGTTTAAGCTGGCTGTCATGAAAAAAAACACAAGGCCAGTTTGGTGAAAAGATATTCGGGCGGGCCTGCTAATCAAAACTGAGGAGAATGTGTGTGCTTATATATATATGGCTTTAATCCAAGACACTAAGCATTGTTTACTGTAAAAACACAATTCATTATTTTATTTAGCCTAATTTAAAAGGCTATACTGTGCATGAAATTTTGAATATTTTGTTGCTCATAGAGTGTTTAGAAGATTGAAACTACTTGGTGTATTGCAGCTGTATTAAAATGGAAACATCAGAATAAAGTAATGGAAGAATTAGCATTAAGTCTTTGGTGCGGAAAGGCAGTGGTCAGAAAGACTTTGCTGTTACGTTGCCCGGTTAGTCCAGGGGATGAGGGGAAGCAACAATAATGTTACCTGGGCCTGAGGAAGAGACAGGAGATAGAAACGATTATATTTATTTTATAAAATAAATAACAAAATGACAAAGCAAACACAAAAACAAAACTGACAGGATCAGTACTGATCATCTTGCTCTCGTCCCTCTGCACAGGGCAAAGATGACCCCGGCCTTGGGCACACCACCAGTATATAGATATATAGATATAGGCGTGCTGATGAGAACCAAGTGGACTTAGCTCTGGATGATCCACTTGGTTCACCGGAAGTGCACATGGGACCCTGAACAGAGAGCAGAGAGATACACACAATAGACATACACACAACAAAATGAATACTGGCACGTAACATTTGCTTCTGACACACTTCCAGTGGGACCTGAAGTCGGGCTGAGGATAGAACAACAATGTGGTGCAGACAGAATGAACATAGAAACTGCAGTTCCTCATGTGGCCACTTGAGGGTGAATCCACTGACTCCTCCATGTTTCAATGTCCAATTTTATTGTATAAGGAAATTATATATTAACTTAAAATCTTCCATTATTATTTGCACTGCACTGCTATGATTGTATTCATATTGAATGGGAGTCAGGTGCTGTCAAGATGGCAATGACACCTATGTCAACACTGCGTTTCAAATGTAATCTTTGAATCCTAGCTATCACGTTTGTGTTTAGTTACAAAACAGCAGTTTTTATGGAACATTTTAGGCTTTTGTAAGAAATTCTCTTATGATTGCTCTTTCACCAAAATAACAATTATAATCTGATGAAGACTTGTGAACAGGGCTGAGCAAAGTATTGGCTATCCTTTTAAAAACATTTCTTTTGGCAGCTAAAGAGAGTTTCCAGACTGTGAGGGGGTTGAAGCATTGATCCTGCCCTCAAGGGAGAATCAGATCAGCTTCCTATTCCAGTCAGTCGTGTAGGATATCTGGGCGCTGTGTGAGGCCCACTCTGCTACAGTTGGTCTGATGGTGGTGGTGAAGAACATCCAGCTGTCTGTTTTCCATGCATCCCTACCCTCCTCAATCCACTTGAGCAACACTTTCCTGTCAAAGAAAACCAAAGTGTAATAGCTCACACATGTCAGTCATTACAGTAAAGAGTGATGAGCCCCTGATGAGCCTCGCTGTTTCTCTTTCCCTGTCTCTTCGGGTTTAGCTCTCCTCATTTTTATGCTTTCGCTGTCTTACTGTTGTCCTATGGGATACCACAGACCAGGGCTACTGCAGAAATACAATATTCACAATCATAAATCATTTGAAGCACATGCTTTAAACAGAACCATTTTTCCAGAGATGGTTTGTGGCATTTATATGTTGTATTTAAATAGTTATTGCTGGCTAAAAAGTTGGAAGTAACATCAAGGTCAGCTACTAAAGAAATAGCATGATGTGATTTAATAAAAATGGTACAGCCTCACCACCTGGCATTTTTTTTACAAGATGGCAGCACCTGAAAATTTGATATTTTGGCCTTACTTTTGTGCAGTGGGTACAGGTCATGTTGTTGTCCATCTTTCTACGATGCTAAGAAACGTAATCAGGATCGTGAAAGGTCCTTGCATGCTTTCCTGTAATGTTGCAAAGAATTGGCAGCTGCAGACAGTGACTACACCAACTGTCCCTGCCTGGTGCTGCTCTCCTCACTAAAGTAGCAAAGGCTGCCACAAACCATAACTTTGGAATTTAGGGATTTCAAAATCTCTATAAGTGAAAATCAATATAAGTGATTTTAATAAATAATAATTTAAAAAAACACCCCATGCAGGTCAACCCTTTGTTCCATTTTAACTATATTGCCGCATTAGCCTGCGCTATGATAATTACTTTGGCGGGTACAGTGTCATAACCAATGATGTGATGGCCAAACCTAAAGTATAACCCCCTAAGCTGCTATAAACCATAATGATCCTCTGGCCTCTGAAGCACTGAGCTGTTTTTATCATTTCCACCTGAAAAAAAAAGTGCAGCAGCTAAGGCCAACATGGGGTTTGAACAGACAGAAATCTCTGTGTCCCCACTGCCAGGCTGTGACATGAGACGCTCCAAGCTGCTGCTATGTTGATGTAAATATAGAAGTATGAACTTGATTTGGTGTTGTGTTTTCAGAAACAGGGAGATTTCCCTGTGGGTAATCAACTTCAAGACAAGTCCTAAACTTGTTGGGTCAAAGTGTTAGGGGAAAAAAAACACCTCCATCAATACGGTAACATGGTGACTACAGGATATTATGGTAACACTTAGGCTTGCAGAGGGATTGCCCGGAGGAGGCTTCGCTTTCTTTGGACTTTGACTGATGTTTTGCCCTCTGACAGCTACATGAGAGCAGCCTTTGGCCTGTCAAACCCAGCCAATCACTCTTATCCCTGCAGCCACAGTAGCATTGCGAAGCAGACAAACTAAACGCTATTGCGATTTGATGTCAGACTTAACAGACTGGACAACTTAATGATGATTTAATATGATTTATTTTCCCTTTTCAAAAATATTATTACCACTGCAGTGTTGATTTGCAAACAAAAGTCATGTGCAACAAAAGAAAAACTTAGAGGTTATCCCAGCACACCAAATATGGAAACAATGAGGTGTTTATACCTTATAAAAACAATCCTTAATTGCTGTCATTGTAAATTTGTATGAGCTGCAGTAACACAATAAGGAATGGAGGAGCTTTATTCAAGAAAATCAACTCTTTTTACTGAAACTACCCATGATTATTCATGTAACCATACTGTTTGTCAATTTAAGTGAAAATGATGGTAACTTTAGGTGTGACGAGGATGGACAGGATCAGGAGCAAGCGCATCAGAGGGACAGCTCAGGTTGGCCCTTATTGGGACAAAGTCAGGGATGTTAGATTGAGATGGTTTGGACATGAACAGAGAGAGAGATATTGGTTATACTTGTTAGAAGAATGATGGAAATGGATCTGCCAGGCAAGAGAAGGCCAAAGAGGAGATTTATGGATGTGCTAAGAGAGGACGTGGAGTCAATTAGTGTGAGAGAAGATGATGCAGAGGATAGAGAAAACAGATGAATTGCTGTGGTGACCCCAGCTGAATGATGAAGAAGAATCTACTGTATATCACAAGTGTTTTTTTTACATGATACTCTATTACTAAGTACTCAAATTGATGGTGCTTCCATGCCTATTTTTTATCTACCCCTCACCCTGAAGTGACCCACTTTGAACCAACAAGTCGACAAACTTAGACCAAAGCAAAGCACAGGATAGAATCACCCTGCAATGGTGACACCAGTAAAAGAAGGACGCATGTCCTGTGTGAACATGTGGACGCTTCATCCCCTCCATAGGACTGTTTGTTCTTTCGCCTGATTCCTGATCCGTCCTGTAGGTCTCCAAAAGGGCTGCTGTTTCCAGGCAACAGCTCCTTCTACAATGTAAGCTGTGCAGTCGGTGGTGGCTCTGACAGGAAGACAGTGGCAATAATGAGACTAGATGCATGGGTGAGCATCACCTGGGGCAGCAGGGTTAATCATTTCCATTCAGGGCAGCTCAGTCTTTGTACGCAGGCGACGGACTAATACACTCACAGGACGGGGTTTGACTTTATCAATGACTTTTAGAGCCAGTCTGAACAGAGGGAGTGTTTGTTGGTGAAACACACCCACACCTTTAAGGTGGACAAAGGGATCCACAGTGGCAATGATGTCTTGGCTGCCACTCTCCCTTCTGAGGTCATCTTCTGAGCCCCCTTTCCGTTGAGAAAACACCAGGTTTATGCAACCACGATATGGATCAACAATTTGCTGTTTTTTTTTCTTTCATTCCTTCTCCTCTGGAGATGTGAACGGGCCTTAGCTTTCCCCAAACCTTTTTCCCATCGCACCCCTAATTAGGTAGGAACTTTCCGCTCTCATAAACGCCAATGCAACCATCAAAAGGGCAGAATGCTCGGAAACAGAGAGGATAGCTCCAGGAATCACAATCTTCAGCCTGCAGATTCAGGATTACTATTTACAGTGTCACAGGTCTGGGAAGCCCGGGAGGAGTGGAAAAATGAAGAGTTCGGAATGATGGAATATTTTGTAGGATGTCTGGCCAGACCGCTGGTGGGTGGTGACATATAGCAGACTTGCCTAAACATTGCATATTACAGTGACCACTAAACAGCTTCTCATTTTCTGAACAGTAGACTGGGACACACAGAAGTTTGGTCAAGATGCAAACCATCAAAAGGTCTAAGCAAGACCTCAAGATTCTTCATAACTTAATTATAATGCTACATGTAACTCGTCCTTTAAATGTAATTGTTGTGGATCTTTTAGTGGAATAGTGTAATACATTGTATATCAGGGCAGTGTTCCACAAAAGCATACATTTTAAATTTCTAAAGCTATTAAGACTAACAATAACAGGAAGTTTTTGCCCTTGTCAACCATTTTGGCTAACTGCTAACTAGATGTATACCTGGACTGTGCAGAAAAAGCATGCATTGCATGATGACAAAAAGACCTGCAGTCCATTGCAGAGACATCAATGTATGCCAGTATGCCTTATTGTTATGTTGTGTTTATATAGTGCATACAATATGTCAGAGGCAGGATTGTGTTTAAAATGCTTCAACATCTGCATAGCAGCTACTCGTGTGCATGTTTGTGTGTGTGTGTGTGTGTGTAACTCATTTCTTTTAACCATCCACATTTTCAAAGCCAGGCCAGAAATTTAATCCGACCTTATTCAAATATTGATTCCTATTATTTTTAGTGGTACAGAGCACAGCAGAGCATTCATACCAAGAAAATAACCACTCTGGTCTTAAACACAGTCTAATGGAGCAATTGCTTTGGCCTTGAGCAACTATGATAAATATCCTTTTGGAAAATAAGAAACACACAGAATCTATTGTGAGGGGAAGCGAAATGGTTCTTATTGCAGCCAGGCTTGTACAAAACAAATGCATGGCTGGCGTTACATTCAATAGTTCTTCCTCTGAATGATGGAAGGAGCGCAACTTCTTGCTTCCAGCTTGAATGCCAAGGACAGGGATTAGCAAATATCCAGTAAAGTCAATGTAAGCTGACAGACAGTGTGGCCTGTAGTTGTTTCCTTTGCTGTAAAAGGTATTTACGTGTCTTATTGTACATCATTCCAATTTTATATTAATAAAATAAAAATCTTGGTCTAGGCTAAAACTAGCAGTCTGCATGTATTTATAGCGACCAGTGACATTTAGGAAAATACACTTAGCCGTCTCATTTGTGTGAAATATACAACTATAGCCAGGAAACTTGCCTAGACTAGAATTTTAGCTAGAATATTTAAGATTAGGGTCTTTGGTAAATGGCTCCATATAGATTGTGAATTGCCTTTAATGACTTACAATGATCATCAATCTTGTTGGGGAAAAAAAAATCTTTTGTAGTCATGCTATGGATCAAATTAGTCCATGCTTGCTTCTGGTCATATTTTCCACTAGCAAACTAGCATGCTAGCATGAGCCAAGATAGTAGTTTGTATTAGAAAAGTGATATGGCGCTACAATTATGAGCAGTATCTTGGCTTAATGAACCTCGGCCATTGTGGTTGATCATGGCCACTGTAATCAATGCCTGAGGTCTCACACTTCAGTACACAAGAAGCGACCATCCACACTGTCCTTCACAGAACCCGCATCCAAGCCTCATCACCTTTCACTGATCAAATGGCAAGAATTAGAGAACTGAGGTGATTTTCAAAATAAAACACCACAAAGGCTCCTGTATTGGCTCAACATTCATACCCGGTGGATTTAGAGTCCATTCACCATTCATCCACATGTCAGGCTTTCGTCAACTGCCCATTTGTTTCATATCTCTGAAGCAAGTTCTACATTGCTTCACAAAAAACACAGGGAATACAGGTTTATATGCAGCTGAGGACTTCTGTAGGTGGATATCTGTGAAAGTCACGTCTAAAGCTGTAAGTGTCCAAATATTTACATGAGTTGTTCAAACTGGTGGGGTTAAAGTGGGGTTAAACTCTACTCTGAGACTGCTGAAAGGCTGTGGTGGTATAACTGGTTAACGACCCATCGTTTTCATGTGACAATTGTGACTTGGATTGAAACATCCCGGAGACTGCATCTTTTGTGCCAGAAAGATGATGTCTGAGTGCAATACCTTATTATTCTAAATGACACAGATGGCTTCCACGACCTCTCTTTCATGTCCTCTGTCATCGGTGTTGATGAACTGCTGAGTCTTGTTCTGTGACCCCCTGATGAAGCTGCTTAGAGGAACAGCATAACTTCTTCCAGGAAGTCCAGCTGCATTGCTTCAAGCTCTTGAAAAAAAATGCTCTAGGTGACTCAGAATCTCCATCAATGTTCAAACAATCTTATGAGAAAATGCACAAGGTAGAGGGGCTTAAGAGCACTGCACTTGAAGAAAAGAAGTCTATGTGATAATACTAATACACAAAACAAATGCTTTCAGCACTTTTTGTGAATGAGGCAATTAGTAATTAGCCACTGATTATCTTGCTAGCTATGCTCCAGTGCAATTCTGCTTTCTTAAATGCTCTTATGTGTTTAAGTAGCCCAACAGCAGTCGGGTCATGGTACAGAACAGATTAGCCTTGCAGTGCTCACAGTATGTCTTCACTAACTCCTATGTATGCCTATACTATGTAATCCATGTTAATGCCATTAACCACCTTTGAGAGTAGGGGTAGGGTGCTGTGTGGGGATAAATGTGACACGTACATGGCTACACACATGTAAAAGATTTCATTTTACTGGAGTCTGTGTTGTCCTTAAGTCATCTCCTCTGCTGTTGCTCACACACAGCAGCCTGTTATTACCGACATGCCTCTTAATAAGCCCCTTAATATTAAATAACTGTTTTTAGCTGACATTATGAGGCGTTTACAGCTCCCTGAAGGGAGTTTTTACATTTGCCGCTTAATACTGACGTGAATTTCCAGGTGGAAAAAAAGCACAAATTGCCGAAATACGCTCAGAGTTTACGTAACAACACAGCGGGTCAAAACTTGCACTTTATGAAGGTAAAGATCATTCATGTGTTTTTTTTTCAACATTCTGGCCATCAATTTACCGCAGGAAAATAAAAGATTATGGGTTTGTATGTGACTTTTCAAGTATGCACTTGACCTCACTTTAACGTCTCACCTTTTCAGTCATTTCCCATTTTGCCTCCATCCAGCAGCCCTTTCATTAACATTCCTTGGATTCTTTTGACATGATCCAAAGTTGGAAACGGGGGATGCGCTCATATGGTGAACATAAGGAGGTCGGATTTATGAAATGCAGCTTTAACTCTCACCACTTAGTGCTGTTTTGTTTCCATTTGTCTGCACCGTATGGCTGCATGTGGCCCAATGTGCTGCCATGCAGATGTGACAGTGGCAAAATTGCACTCCGTGTCCATGATGAGGAAAATTAGAGGCACAGATTTGCTGGAGACTCTTAAATCTGTCTCTTCTCACAGCTGTACAGCTGAACTGATTTATATTCATGGCTCTGGCAGATGATGGTCACATTGCAAAAATACTCACCGTATGTCATCATTTATAGCTCCCTATCTGTAGGCCTGCTAACTATTGCAATTTGAAATGACTGACATTCAAAGGTTTGGGGTCACCAGGCCAGGTCTGATCAGCTTAACAGTTCAGCTGTGCTAACATAATTTCACAGGCGTTTTCTAATCATCAATTAGAACATAGAAATGATGGTTGCTGGAAAAGGGCCTCTGAATACCTTTGTATATATTCCATTAAAAATTAGCCTTTTCTAACTAGAATAGTCATTTACCACATTAATGTGTTATCTTCCTTAAAAAAAATAAAATAAAAATAAAGACATTTCCAAGTGACCCCAAACCTTTGGAACGCTATATATATATATATATATAGTGGTACTTAGTGGTCTTATCCACTGTTTCCTCCAGTAGGAAGTAGTCAAGCCAATTAGTTTGTATTAATGTGCGTCTGTTTCCACCTCCTCACATGATTGGACACTGCTCATCAAGCTCATCAACAGCAGTGCTCGATCTTTTGGTCCATTAAATTGTCTTCAGTGTTTACCTTCATTATATCTACACAAAATACTGAATAAAACCATAGACTGTATATATTTTTTAGCTCCCTAAAAGTGAGGCCAGAACCTTTCGATTGGCGTCTGGTGGCTGGCTGCATTATAGATCACAAACCCTGTCGTCGTAGAGGTGCTCAACAGTCTTTCTTAGAGATTTTTCTGCCATACAAAATTTCCAATATAAAAACGTCATTATATTTCTGTTCAGTGTTATTGAAAATGTGTAATTTTAATCTTTGACTCATTAATAATTCAATCATCAATAATAATTCTTGTAACGTTTACCTTTTTATTTTATATTGTATTGTTACATGCCTGGAAAAAGATACATTATAATCCTCAGAATATCCTTCGTTTGAGGCCACATTAATGAGACATTAAAGGTAAAAATGCACTCTGTCCATCTATTAATTATTTGAACCCAGTGCATTCAGTGCATTTACTTGTTTCCCTGTGGACTCTGAATTGGAGAGTACATTTCTACTTTCTCCTCCAGAGCACTTAGAACAATCACAGGTTACAGTTTTGCTCATGTTACACTGTGGTATGAGGATAAGCCTGGACGATGTTTTTCTCACACTTCTCGTGAGGCAGGTGAGCCGAGAGGCCTAAACCATGAAGTACAGGCTAAGAAGATGCTCTAACAGCAGCACAGATCGTAAATAATCTGTATTCAATAAACCAAACATTACTTTCAGCTTCATTTTACACACAAGCATGAAATCACTCATCTCACTTATGCCAGCGCATGAATGCCCACAAAAGACACACACATACACACTCAGTCTTTTATTTACTACTCTGGCAGCACACAACAGGGACATGGGATACATTATGGTGGAAAGTTCCTGGTGCTGGTTTCCTGGATTAATATGAACCAAATATAAAGTGTCAGCTTCAATTTGGGTAAGCACATGAAAATAAAAAGAAGTCGCCAGTGTTGAGTCAGAGCGCAGAACAGCGTGATACACTCATGAAAAGAGGTTTCTGCTTTCACTGGCTGTCCCTGCAGTTGTGACTGCTAGTGGTGTCACGCCTGCCAACACAAGGCTGTGATTAAGCCAGTTCGTGCGGTAATCTGCAGCATTTTTTAATGATGATTGACGTAAAGGGGATTCAGCCTATAGTGAGAACATAAGCATGAAGTGAATGTTTAATCCTGATGAATTATAATGAAGTTTAAAACTCAATTTATTGTAAGGTATATTTATGGGATGTTTTTAAGCACAGTTGTGTTTTTTTTGTTTTTTTTTTTTGCATAGCTTTTTTATTTAATGTCATCGTGGTGCAAAACTGCAAAGCCAGCCAAGTGTCAGCATTCTTGCTCAATGTTCATATTGTACATAGCCTACTGTACATGATAGTGTTTTTTTCACTACCAGTGTTTGGAATGAATCTAAATACTGTATTTTCACGACTATAAGGCGCACCTAAAAGTCTAAAATTTTCTCAAACGTCGGCCCTGCGCCTTATAATACGGTGTGTATGGGTTGAGTACCAGACACGGGGACGTGGTACGTAAACTACGTACGCTGGCAGCAATTCACCAATCAGCTGAACAGTACGTCATACGTACACTACGTACACTAGCAGCGATGAACCAATCAGATGGATACTACGTAACACACAGGTTCAGCTGATTGGTGAATTGCTGCCAGTTTACGTAGTGTACGCTGGCAGCAATTCACCAATCAGCTGAACGCTACGGTACTGGCGCAGCAACTTCCAGCGGATTACAGCTTCCGCGTTATGCAGTGACAACTTTGCCAGCAAAAACATCCAGCCCAGCCACATCACCAACACCTCACTTTCGACATCCCCGTGAACCAAACTGTGGAGAGAATGGGGACCAGCACGGTATCAATACGGACTGTAGTGGTGGACTGGATGGTAATGGACAGAAACTTCCGCCTATGGAAGAGAAAGACTCAAGGAAAAAGGAAAAATAATAACAAATTAAAGCTGCAAGCAGCATTGCGGGCCCTCGCGCACCTTGCGATCCGCGGGGTCATCGCAGTCTTCTCTCCAATGCTCTCGTCTCCTATACTCTCCTGTCCTATGCTCTCCTCCTCTCATTTCCACAGATATACAACGAACACATGTTTACAACAGAACTTTCCTGCTACCAGTAGGTGGCGCTATGACCGTATCATCCTATTAGCATATATATCTGTTCAGGCTCGGGTCCATAGCAGTACTGTAAGATTTTGTCCACATTGCATAAAGTATATGGGTAGTACTGCATAAAACACAGCGACTTCCTTTGTAATGGCGAATGGTCAACTTTTGAGGCCACTCCCCCACCACACGGTAATACTTTTGAAAGAGTTTTGGAATGTGTCTATTCCCTATGGTGTCCTGAGTGGACACAGTGAATTTCAGCTCAATTGCATGAAGTATGTGAGGCATGAAAAGTTTTGAAGCAGGGTCACAAATAGGCAAAAAATGGCCACAAAAGTCAAAATGGCGGACTTCCTGTTGGGTTTGGAGGGGGGGTCCAAGAGACTTTTTTGTGCGTCTTGGGGTGACACACATGTGTGCTAATTTTCATGATCCTGTGTCAAACTGGCCAGCGGGGCTACGCGTTAGGGCAAAAAATACAGGGAGTTCCTTTGTAATGGCGAATGGTCAACTTTGAGGCCATGCCCCCACCACACCATCAGACTTTTGTAAGAGTTTTGGAATGCGTCTATTCCCTATAGTGTCCTGAGTGGACACAGTGATTTTCAGCTTGATTGGATGAAGTATGCGAGGCATGAAAAGTTTTGTAGCAGGGTCACAAATCGCCAAAAATTAACAGAAATTTCAAAATCGCGGACTTCCTGTTGGGTTTGGAGGGGGGGTCCAAGAGACTTTTTTGTGCATCTTGGGGTGATACACATGTGTGCCAATTTTCATGACCCTACTCAAAACAGGCCAGGGGGGCAGGCAGAGAAAACCTATGAAAACACAACATTTTGTGTAGCCAGTAGGTGGCGCTCTGTCAAAGCCTCAATATTGTTGTATAGATGTGTTTAGGGTCAGACTCTGATCATACATGTGATATTTCGTATAGATCGGACAGAAAACGAAGAAGTTATAGCGACTTCCTGTTTACTCTGAAATGGTCAAACTTTGAGGCCACACCTTCAGACTTTTGTAAGAGTTTTGGAATGCGTCTATTCCCTATGGTGTCCTGAGTGGACACGGTGACTTTCAGCTCAATCCGATGAAGTATGCGAGGCGGGAAAAGTTTTGCAGCAGGGTTACACATCGCCAAAAATGGCCACAAACTTTCAAATGGCGGACTTCCTGTTGGGTTTGGAGGGGGGGGGTCCAAGAGACTTTTTTGTGCGTCTTGAGGTGATACATATGTGTGCCAATTTTCATAATCCTGTGTCAAACCGGCCAGAGGGGCTACACGTTGGGGGCGGTATAGAGCCATTTTTTTATGGGTTATTACCATTTTTTGTCAAACTCCATTGAAATCACTGCTGTTTGTGGCATCCTCCTAGGGTCATATAAGTGTCTTCTATGACAAATGTGGTGTTTGGGATGGGAGCTGTCAATGACAAAGAAGCTGTTTGTAGTTGGAACAGTTTTGCCTTATAGATGGTTTTAATGAAATAATTTACACCAAAATCTGATGTTTGATTAAACTCAACTTTTTAATAGCTAAACCTGATCAAGTGGTTTTAATGACATAAAAATGTCAGACTTTGTCTGACAAGTTAATGATGATGAGATGCCCCATGTACCGTGTTGTTAGTGTATTCTTTTCCTAGGCTCCGTGTCCCATTCATGCAGCAGCCACAGGGAGAGTCATTGTCCTTGGTCTGACACTGTGATCTCAACTTATTCTGTATCCGTTTTCACTGCTGTGTATCACTGTGTCAGCTTGTTCTAGGTTGTCGACTTAGGTTAGCCCCTAACTAAATCCACCAGACATTTTGTTAAAAAAATAGATAAGTCAAGACAATGATGATCTTTTTTTTTAAACGTCAGGTTTATTTCTGTATTAAACCTGAACAAAGAAAAGTCACTGTCACGATACTGAAACTCAACAGGACAAAGGATGGTTTTGTTCTGTGTAGTGTATCATAGTGGATGAAAACTGATGCTTCATCTTGGATACTTTACAATGTCCCAACCCAAAATATATATATATATATAAGGAAAAGCAGTATTAGAATGTGTAGTCAGAAACTTCTTGAGTTTTATAAGATTTCTGACATCAGTAAAGACCTGGAAAATTCTATAGATCAAGAACTAGATATGGGCTTTTGAAGTCCAAGAGGTGGCAGGAAAAAGTGATGACACGTAGAGACAAGACAAAACAAGGTTCCCCTCAACCTGCTAAGTGGATCAGTGTCCATTTCCCCCTGGGAAAGATTAGTCGTCTTGGGAAATGAGCACAAGTAGGTATTAGCACAGTGACACAGCTCCTCTCTTCTGGCTTACACGAAACACTGTGCAGAGCTTCCCAGCATCTGCAAATGTACTGGATTAAGTAACTGTGGTAATAAAAGACTTTAATGCCACAGGACAAAGAAATGGTACAAATATTGGTGTGAAGAATGTCTACTGGGACAGTCATCCTGGGGCCGGGACTGAACTAAAACCATTAACGTGGGGCTTTGCTAGCTGTTCAAACTGATGCTTTCGATAGAAAACAGCCTTAATAACTGCAATATATATATAAACATGTGCTGTAATGTCTTCAGAAGACCAGCATTTGTAGGAAGTGGCAGTGTGTACAGTATATCTTATTGTGTAAGCCAGTATCATTTTCTTCCTTGTTTCCCAGTAGCTACAAGGAATTCCTGATCAGTGGCAAATCGATACCCGGCCAAGACTGAAATGGAGCTAAAGACACCTCACCCACCTCTGCCAGGACTGTGTTTGTATACACAAAACATCCTTTCTACTCTTTGAAAGGGGAACAGATACCCAGCTCTGAGATGAGTGTAAAACAAAGCCAACAGAGCTCTGATTACAGAAAGATGTTTCTGGTTTTTAGAGATTAGTCAACAAATACAAACTCTTCGCCGAGCTTGGCAACAGTAGTTGACAGGGACAAAGGGTCATATTACTAGCTTTCAAAGCACACAGAGAGAGCAAGTTATGACCTTAGAAAGTGATTATTTTAGCATGGTTTAACAAAACGAGCTCATACAATGTGTCCAATACAGACACATTACAGAGTAACATTTACAGGCATTGTTCTTTGGTTTTATGACCTAATAACCGGTCAACAAAAAACTTTCCCACCACCTTCGAATGTACCGTTTCATCTATCAACCCATCTATTCTGAAAAAGCCTAATCCACTATGGGAATGAGTCACTCACAGACCTCCCTGTCACAGGCAATCTCTCAAGCTCCTCCCAGGGGATCCTAAGTCACTTCCAGTAGTACACATAATCTCTACAGGTTCTCTACAGGTTCGGCTCAGCCTTGGTGGGGACACATACCTGCCTGATAAATCTTTTTGAGCCTGCAAGGCCTAGTGATTCTCAGAGCTATGTTGTCTACTAGCCCCTGGTAATCTGTGGTGAAGAACAAGACATGGAAGAATAAAATGGGAAAATATAAACAGCGTTCTTTTTACCTTACCTGGGAGACCAGGAGCCTGGACTTTGCCCTGACTGTAGACTTCAACAATAAATGGCTGCCAGGTTGTTGATGTAGATGGGCATCATGGGGGGTCATGGTCTAAAAGGTTCTAAACAAGAGTCAGGTCCAATGCCTGTAGGGTGGCAGGTAGGACAGGAGATTTATGTTACAAGCTTATAGGCAAATATTGGACAAAAACAGTGAAGACGGGTGTTATGGTAGGTACCTCGGTCCCTGGTCTCAGGTGTGTTGTTGATACTGCTAACAAAACCTATGTAGTAGAAGGACCCTAAATCTTACCAAGTACATTTAGTGCACGACTGTAAGTGAAAGCTGACAGCAGGACAAAAAATGCATACAGTGACTAAAAATAACACTTAAGTGCAAAGAAGAAAACACAATATTTTTTAATTAAATTGCAAAGAACTGATGTTTTTGGCAGTTCCCCACAAACACCCAAAGTTGCCACTTGGTACAACGTGGGAGGATGATGCTATTAGTGGTTTAAAACTGACATTGAAGAGGCTGGTTAAGCATCTGTGTGAGACAAGAAAGGAGAGACGCTGATGCTGTACTTTCATATTTTTCCTGCATTTGTTTTCCCATCGGCCGTCCCATGTTGGTTTCTTATTGTGCACATCAGCCGTCTCTGTGACAGCTTTGTTGCCATTTGTGGGACTCCTGTGACGCTTGTGAGCACCATCGTTGACTGGATCACCTCCAGTAACTCCTTTTTTAGGTGATTTTTGTTGATTATTAACAAATTTTTGTGCGTCTACCCTGCATCTAGTAGTTCAATCCTGAGACCAAATCCTGAGACAATTCCCACAGTAGAACCAAACTATATGCTTGTGCTCTTGCTAGCAGAATGTAGCCTCAACTCCCCAACACCTGTACACACAGTGTTGATGGTAGTTCCCCGTTTGTGTTGTCACATATAACACATTAGCATTTTGCTCAAAGCAGCTCTGTGCATCAGTGAATCCTCATAGTGCCTGTAGCATGGCTGTGAGATGCATGTGTGTGAATGTATACACGGCTCCTCTCACACACAGTAAAGTTGTCTTGTGCCTTAACAGAAAACACACAGACCCATATGTACAGCTCTGCCCTCCTGTATGGCGGAACTACAAACACACTCAGAATTTTTAGTCTGGCACTGGTTCACGCAATATGGAAGTGAAGAGGGAGCATAAGAGGTCCATGCACGGTGTCAAAGAAGAGCGGTGCCTCTTCAGCAGCCTTTGACACGATATGTCTGAAGGGGCTGTTGTGACTGTGATCAAGGAGCCTGTTGTTGCCTCACACTGGAAGGTCTTGTCCCTTTTTCTTTCTTTCTTTTTTTTGCCTGGGAATATCTGCAGCCTGCTGCACGTGTCAATGTAGCGCTACCAGTGTGAGGGAAATGCACAGAGAAGGTTAAATAGGCGGCTTGCAAAGAACCACAGAGTTTGTTCACAGACAGCCTACAGAAAAGATTCCACATCAGTGACCATATGTAATTAACTGTTTTCGGTAGGTAGCAATAAAACTGCATTTGTCCGTTTTCTTGAATTCCTCCCTCTGGCCTCTGAGGCTGTCTCTATCATGAGGGCTTGACCCAGAAGGTTGCTAATTTGTGTTTGTGTCTTTGTCTGCAGTTCTAGTACAGTCTTGTGGTTTTGGCAAGGATACAGAGAAGAGGACAGTGGTGTGGCGGTGCAGGGGGACAGACATGGATGTGGAGGAGAGACAGGTCAAAGGGCATCAGCCTATAAACACAGCTGAGGTAAAGAGTTCATGCCATGGGAAGGAAGTCTGTATAATTTTAAACTGAAATATATACAATAGAGCTGTAGCCACAACTGTGACATAAACAACTGTTATATCATAAATGGATTTTCTTCTTTGCTTTTCCTAACTTTGTCTAAGCCTGGGTACCATTTCACAGGCTGTCACTGTCTCAGCACCCCCCCCCCCCCCCCAAAAAAAAAAAAAAAGAAATAAGAAGAAAACTAACAAATTTCTGGTTGGTGATGTCATCTCCACAATTTTAGCGATTACCCTATAATTAGGCCTGTGTTGCTCTGTGATTGGAGGGGCTGATCCAATTTGGCCTCTGCGTCTTCTGTGGGACCAAGACAGATGAAGGAACATATGGCAAACCTTTAAAGTCAGTCCCTCTGAAAATGGAACCAGCGACTTAACTGGTCTTTTTATCCCCCAAAAAATAAATCAAATTTAATCAACTAATAAATTAGCTTTGGCTTCTATGTTTTGGTGCCAATGGATAAGCTTCCTTTAATAGTTAGTTCAAGGCTTTTATTGCCAGTTCAGAGACAGTTTGTAGAGACAGTTTCTTGTGATTTAATATTAATGTAATAGCGTAACTATGGGTGATAAATAACCTGCAACCTCATTCGTTGTGCTAAACGTCAACATTTATTTCTGTACTTTGGCTTTATGTGTACATATCAAAAGGATTCAGACCATTCTGAAATGTTTACACTGGATTGTTTTCTTTCTTCTCACTTTATACTTTTTGATCTTCTAGGATGTTTCAAGTCTTTAGTGCTTAGAATCTTGCTTGTCCAAAAGAGGTCCAAGTAAGAACAGCCGGAAGCCAGGTCATGGAGTCCAAGGCTCATAGATTGGTCAGATTGTGTGTTGAGTGTTCTCTGTGAAAGACACAGCAGAATATCATCACACAAGGATTGCACCCAATTTCATAGTACTATTTATTGTACATTGACAGTAAAGTTTCTATTGTATTCTATTAGACAGGAGAAGTGTCTCTGTGCAATGGTGGTATGCCCTCTGAACGTATGCACTGAAGCGGGGTTTTGTGGTTTGTGAGTAAGCAAAGGCACAATGACAGTTGGGTCTGTTATCAGAGAAAGGTGTCAGATCTTAAAACATATTCCCATGTTCCATGTTCACTAACGTGTTCATCAGAACTGGACCTTAAAGCAGCTTAATGCTCTGTGGAATGATTGCAAGCTCATGGGGACCATTAAAGATTGATGCTTTGATGGAAAACATTTGATACTGACATTCATTTGGCAAGGATGGGCTACATATACCTGTCCATAGCGCCTGTACCCCTGATGGCGCTGGCTTGTTTCAGGAGGACACGCCACCTTGGTGCAGGACACCTTCAGAGGCACCTCTGAAGGGTCATTATTGCTTCTAGTGCTATTAGATACTGTCTTTATTCATTCAGTGTGCTATTAGTAAAGTTTGCAACCTCAGTGTTTGACTTAAAATGGCTTATCCAAAGTGACAAGAAGTTACCAAAGGAAAATGGACCACGACTCTGCAAAGAACTGCTGAGCTGGCTGAAATTGGATTGAGTAGCACATTGTATTTGAAAACTGGACCATCTTCAGAGAGAATTACTATGATTGCCTACAATTATCTCTCTCAAATATATCCACAGGGGTGCCCAAATAAAACGTAACATGGTTTGCCGCAACATGTTTTGCAACCCGTCATTAGGAGCCACAGCTCTTTTTGTTTAACATCTCCACACTGTCCTGGTATATAAAAGAAAAAGAAAAAAAACAGGCCCCTGGTGTGTATTGGTCCAGACCAGCTCAGCAACAAAGAAGACAAAACAATCTGAGGTTATGAATTGCAGAATGCATAGCACTGAGACACGTCACTGACAAAGGGTGACCCCAGAGGTCAGGAGTATCTCATAGACCCAGATGACTTGCCTGCTGATGACCCTAGACCAGGCCTGTCACTCCAGTGGACATCAACTGTCAGCCTGTGGAAGGGACTGCCAATAATGGAAAACAACTAGGTAGGCAACAAACACAATATGAGTAGGGCAGCCCGGGGCTTTTTGTCACATGGGTAAGTTGTCACATTTGCAAAAACTTGACCACAATTGGGGGGTCTACTTATTAGTGGAATACTTGTTTTGAGCTTCAAGCAAATGTGATGTCACAACCTGTCTGGGAAAAGCAAAGCACACCTGAGGTGAGGACAAATTTCCAATTTTTTAACAATCTGATGCCCTAAATTTAAGATATATAACAGAGTGTAAAAAGTGTGACAACAAGCCCCCGGCTATCACCACAAGAGGACATAACATAACATTGGCACAAAGCCAATCTTACTGAGAACGCATAGTTAAGCCAGCAGATCATCATTGGTTGATCTATATTAGTACTCTGATAACACAACCTCTTCTTTTGTTAGACTGAGTGTGCAGACTAGATGCAGCATTTACTCCCTAGTTCTTTGTCCAAAGCTAAATGGTTAGCATGATAACTTCAATAGGCAAAGGTATTATTTCTTAAAAAATGAACCGTGTCTTTTTTTTTAAACCTCATCTATGATGCTAATTCCAGAACAGAACTCTAAATTATGAGGACCGTTGTTGTTTATCTAGTTTTGCTCCTGTTGAGTTCTCTGTGGACAACAATGTGGTGCACTGATCCTTCCCTTGCTGTGCCTCTGTGGCTTTTATCAGGTGCTCTAGCTTCCTCCAATAAGTCCGACTGCTTGTAAGGTTAATTGGTGATTCTGTCCATTGATATCAGTGTAAGTCTTACACCAAACATCTTGGCCGTTACCAGGGAAGCGTGGCTTTATAACTCTTTTATCTTCCAGTCTAAGATGACAGGTTGTTTATTTTCACTCAGGATAAATGTGCTCTTGAAAGAAATAGGATGAAAATGTTCCTTCATAGCTGCAGGTTATAGAAACCATCTGTCACTGAGGCTTGTTAAATAAGAATGTCCAACAGGGGGATGGAACATTTTCTGTCCAGAATTTACCTCTAAGGCACAATAAGCATCATACACTCTTCATTTTCACATTCCACACGACAGAGCTCCCCTTTTCTGAAATGCAATACAATGATGTGATCTACCTGAGATCTGACTAATGCAGAGTAGAAGTGAAACACTGTGTGAGTTTTTTTTTTCACCCTCTCCACCAGCTCCTGAAACCTGATCCAGCCAGGTATCCTGTTCATGTGGCAGCTCTGCACCCTGCTGGTGCTGCTCATAAATACATCATTTTGTCTCACATGTACACACATGCCCTCTCTGTTCTCATGGTTTTATCAGCAGCCCAGGGTTGTGCAGCAGTTTGAAAAATATTGGAAAATATATTTTATAGTCATAAGACTATAAAAAAACTTTCAAGTTGAGATATACATAGACATACAGAGAAGACATGTAGACATTCAGTAATTTAGACTGTTTTTTTCTATGGACAGCAACATGTTTATTTTCCCTTTGTCTCTCTTCTTTGTCTCTGTTCTGCTGCTCCTTCTTTACCTTCTTCTGTTCTTTCTTTTCTGTTTTCTCATCAAATTTCCACTACTCATATTTAACATAATGTTTTGTCTCCCACCTTTTTTGAGCAGGGCTATCTCATTTTTATATTCTATGTCTTTTCTCTTTACTCCATTTGGCTGGACACATGTTTTGCAGTACTCAATGACAGAAGATGTGTTGTTGTACAGGGGTGTGCTTAGTAATATGATGGTTTGTGTTACAGTTTTTTCCGATTGCTTAAGCACATTTCTGTAACTATTGGCTATTTGTGCAAAACTCTACACACAAATAAAAAAAACCTTACACCAAATCAGCAAAACATTGTAGATCTCTTGCAAAAGCCAATACATCTTGCTTACAGTTTTTTCTGATTGCTTAAACACTAACTATGATTCTTATAGCACAATTTCTAAAACTATTACTAGTTTTAGCAAAATCACTCACTGAGTTTGCAAAACTAAAAGCCAAAAAACTGCTTTACACTCAATTTGCACTTTTGTAACACACAATTTGCAAATGTATAAATATAATCCACTTCACAGCACTGTTTTTGCTGAACTGTAAACACAACTCACTGCTTTACACACAACTTCCAAATGATCAACACACTCCTAGTAAAACTACACACATGTATGGCTGGTATTTACACTATTTTGCCAACTGTCTGGCTACACTGTCACATGTGAGAACTGTTTTACATCATTAGTTCACTTTGCAATCAGCATGAGCTCTGTAAATAAGACACAGGTAAGCTTCAGTGTGGAGAACAATGGAGGGAGAAGGAAACTGAGAAGAGTGAGAATTAGAGGAGGAACATGAGGAAGAGGAGGAGGACGAAGACTAGGAGGTGAATTTAGAGGAAGAGGATGAGGAGGTGAAGAGGAAGGAGGAAGGGTAAGAAGAAATAGAATTACTGATGTCATCGGAGCTACAATAGTGGATCATGTGATCAACCATGGAATGACCCTGAGGGAAGCTGGACAACAGGTTCAGCCTGAGCCGCTACACTGTAGCAAGCATCATAAGGACATATTGATGAGAATCGGTTAGTACAGTTCCCTCACACTAAGTTTTGTAGCTGTACCATACTCTAATGAGAAAAACAACAAGACTGTACATGTAAAACTGAAACTGTTACTCCACAGAATTACTAGACATCCAGCATCTGGAAGGAGGCATGCGAGGATATGGACCAGGCATCATGTCAGGCCTGGATACGGCACTCCAGGAGACATGTTCCCCGGTGACTTGGACTAGAAGACATTGCATGAGACGATGAAATTCTGTGGCCGGACCCAGAGAGACAATGAGACTGATTTTCTCTCTCTCTCTTCAGTGAAATTGTATGTTTTCTAGTGTTTGTTTTGATGTGTGTGAATAAACATTCATACTTGAAATTTGAATCCCAGTGTTTATAGAACTATTTATGACAAAAGTTTGACCTCACATGGACATACCTTGTGCACAGAGAAAGCAAAAGCCAGATGTGTTTTCAGTTAATACCATCAGTGTGTAGTTGGCACATTGTGTGCTTAGTAATATGATGGTTTGTGTTAACTGTGTGGTACAAAAATACCATTTTTACAAAAGTTTGAAGAGTTAAGCAAGATGTATTAGCTTTTGCAAGAGATCTACAATGTTTTGCTGACTTGGTGTAAGGTTTTTTTATTTGTGTGTAGAGTTTTGCACAAATAGCCAATAGTTACAGAAATGTGCTTAAGCAATCAGAAAAAACTGTAACTCTTCAAACCTTTGTAAAAATGGTATTTTTGTACCACACAGTTAACACAAACCATCATATTACTAAGCACACAATGTGCCAACTACACACTGATGGTATTGCAGTTTTTTCTGATTGCTTAAACACTATCAATGATTCCTATAGCCCAATTTTTAAAATTATTAATAGTTATAGCAAAATCACTCACTGAGTTTGCAAAACTAAAAGCAAAAAAACTGCTTTACACTCAATTTGCACTTTTGTAACACACAATTTGCAATTGTATAAATATAATCCACTTCACAGAACTCTTTTTGCTGAACTGTAAACACAACTCACTGCTTTACACACAACTTCCAAATGATCAACACACTCCTAGTAAAACTACACACATTTATGGCTGGTATTTACACTATTTTGCCAACTGTCTGGCTACACTGTCACATGTGAGAACTGTTTTACATCATTAGTTCACTTTGCAATCAGCATGAGCTGTAAATAAGCCACAGGTAAGCTTCAGTGTGGAGAACAATGGAGGGAGAAGGAGACTGAGAAGAGGGAGAATTAGATGAGGATGAGGACATGAGGAAGCAGGAGGAAGAGGAGGAGGACGAAGACTAGGAGGTGAATTTAGAGGAAGAGGACGAGGAGGTGAAGAGGAAGGAGGAAGGGTAAGAAGAAATAGAATTACTGATGTCATCGGAGCTACAATAGTGGATCATGTGATCAACCATGGAATGACCCTGAGGGAAGCTGGACAACGGGTTCAGCCTGAGCCGCTACACTGTAGCAAGCATCATAAGGACATATTGATGAGAATGGGTTAGTACAGTTCCCTCACACTAAGTTTTGTAGGTGTACCATACTCTAATGAGAAAAACATCAATACTGTACATGTAAAACTGAAACTGTTACTCCACAGAATTACTAGACATCCAGCATCTGGAAGGAGGCATGCGAGGATATGGACCAGGCATCATGTCAGGCCTGGATATGGCACTCCAGGAGACATGTTCCCCGGTGCCTTGGACTAGAAGACATTGCATGCGACGTTGATGAAATTCTGTGGCCGGACCCAGAGAGACGACAAGACTGATCTTCTCTCTCTCTCTTTCAGTGAAATTGTGTTTGTTGTGATTGTTTTGATGTGTGTGAATAAAAGTTCATACTTGAAATTTGAATCCCTGTGTTTATAGAACTATTTATGACAAAGGTTTGACCTCACATGGACAGACCTTGTGCGAAGAGAAAGCAAAAGCCAGATGTGTTTTCAGTTAATACCATCAGTGTGTAGTTGGCACATTGTGTGCTTAGTAATATGATGGTTTGTGTTAACTGTTTGGTACAAAAATACCATTTTTACAAAGGTTTGAAGAGTTAAGCAAGATGTATTAGCTTTTGCAAGAGATCTACAATGTTTTGCTGATTTGGTGTAAGGTTTTTTTATTTGTGTGTAGAGTTTTGCACAAATAGCCAATAGTTACAGAAATGTGCTTAAGCAATCAGAAAAAACTGTAATAGTTTTAGAAATTGTGCTATAAGAATCATTGATAGTGTTTAAGCATTCAAAAAAAACTGTAAGCATTCAGAAAAAACTGTATTACCCTGTTACTGAAACACTAAGTGGTCTTTTTTCAGAACCACAAGGTGGCAGCATTGTAGTACTGTTGAAACTATAAAAACAACTATTACATTACAGTTTTTTGTGGCTTATTTACAGAGCTCATGCTGATTGCAAAGTGAACTAATGATGTAAAACAGTTCTCGCATGTGACAGTGTAGCCAGACAGTTGGCAAAATAGTGTAAATACCAGCCATAAATGTGTGTAGTTTTACTAGGAGTGTGTTGATCATTTGGAAGTTGTGTGTAAAGCAGTGAGTTGTGTTTACAGTTCAGCAAAAAGAGTGCTGTGAAGTGGATTATATTTATACAATTGCAAATTGTGTGTTACAAAAGTGCAAATTGAGTGTAAAGCAGTTTTTTTGCTTTTAGTTTTGCAAACTCAGTGAGTGATTTTGCTATAACTATTAATAGTTTTAGAAATTGTGCTATAAGAATCATTGTTAGTGTTTAAGCAATCAGAAAAAACTGTAAGAACTCTGGGAGGGACTACCAACATCTGTATAAAATGTTGCTGTCACACTGAAGGTATAGTCAAGTTTGATGAGATGTCAGCCTGGTGGATGTGAATATGACTATGAGTGTAAGGTCATATGGATCTGCAACTTGGTAAAACTGCTGTCTACCTTGGGCTTTCCATGTATTATAACCAAGCATCACTGTTCATGTTGAGCTCTAATCAATCCTTCTAACAAAGCAAGTCAGATGCCGACTATAAACAGAGGCCATTAGGAAGCCAGTATATAGTGAAATTACACACTAGTCAACTGTTCTGTTTAGGGTCTTATATAAAAATATATTTTCAAAATAATAGCTCGTTTAATCATTTCTTTCACTTGGCTAATGTGATTACTGCTCCTGAACTTTACTGCACAGCTTATCCGTATCAGGGCTGTAAGACGTCACTTTGATTTTCACTAAAATAAAACAGATTTAAATTAAATGGCGGTTATTTATTAACATGATTTTTTTCCCCACACTGATGACTTCCTCTCTCTCTCTCTCTCTCTCTCTCTCTCTCTCTCTCATCTTCCTACATTCCCCTAAAGAAATTGCCAGTTGCCAGTGAAAACGCAATTTGCTCGAATGAAAAAAAAGATAGATACAGGCCATGCGGTTTGTCATTCATTTCAATTATGGAGGTGATGGTCTTGATAAGTGCACGTCTGGATTGCCAAGTGTGTGTGACATGACATGTGGGCCTGTGGCACTTCTCTGTCAGATTCATTAATTCAAATGGAGAAGCAGCCTTTGGACCCCTTGTGTCAGAGAAAACAAAAAACAAAAAAAAAAAGGGTCGTCTACATGGACTAAATTAATGAAGCTTTGAGCTAATTTGTTTTGTGATTCATGACCGGGCAGATTTGCTTGGCTAAATCAAACAGGAGCAACAATAGAGAGATTCATTCTCCTGTGAAGATTTTGGCAGCTGCACAGAACATTCTGTAATAACTTGTATGAGATTATTTTCCCATGAAGCATTGCTCAGTTCCTATGGACAATTTATTCAATCACATTTCTTTTTTTCTTTTTTTTTTTTTAAAGAAGATTGAGGTAGGGACCAAAGAGGACAGTCTGATTATCTCAATGGCAGCCCACTCTTCAGTGGTCCTCTCATTTCAAAACTCTTCTGCTAAAACCTGCCATCTAATTAGCCATTCCTCTCCCTTTCCATTAGAGAGCCACAGGTGCTACTTACTGCAGCCACAGTATATCTCATCTGCCAGAATCTCACAAACAGCCTGTGCTGTATGTAATTCATACATTCATTCAGTGCAAGAAAAACTTTTTTTACAAAACAAATGTACATGTATACATACAGGTTATGTTTATTGATTGATATTGCACATTTTTTGATGTGTGTTTTGTATTTTCTTTGTATTCACTTTATGCCTTTTCTTGTTTGTGTCTGTTGTGTTTTCAGAAGTCTGTCTATCCTCTTTGTAGTTGTTTTGTACTGTTTGGTTGGCATTTTGGATCTTGTTTTTTAAATCTCTTTGTTGTCATTTTGCATTTAATTGTGACATTTTCCATCTCTTTGTTGACGCTTTGCATCTGTGTTGTCATTCTGCATCACATTAATATTGTTTTGCATTATTATTGTTGTTTTGCATTTTTTTGTTATTTCTTGGATATTAAATTTGTAAGAAATAGTGTATTGGCATTTTACTTGTATTGTTTTGTTTCTCTGCAGCTATTTTCACACATTATTCTTTTCAGTTTTGAAATTGAGAGAGCGTTTTTGTATTTGTATCACTTTGTGGTGCATTTATACTGCAAAGACATTTTCAGATTTGTTTGTGTTTTGTTTCAAAAACAAACGAAAAAAAGGTTCTAGGCTTATAATTGATCTTCTACATCTCTTTGGCTCTGCCACTTGTTGGCCCACTTTTGGCCACAGAGTAACCCAACTAGTTAGCCCCCCATGTACAGGGACTAAAAAGCCCATCCCTAGGCTGTTTGTCATATTTTTTGTCTCTCTCTACCGCAATTAGAAGTCTAATTAGAAGAACATGCAAACAAATAAATAAATAAATAATTGTAAAGAAATTGAGGCACTGTTTTTGAATATATACATACTGAATCCTGTTTACTGATGTTGAAAATGTTCTCTGTCTAAAAGCTCCATCCTCCATAGCTGAGTCATCAAGCTTAAAAAATAATTGGCTTCTCGGTTTACTGTTGAGCACCCACTTATTTTCAGAGAACACCCCTTTAGCTCACACAGATTATTTGCTTATCAAGAAAATGTAAGTGAATATATGTAGTTTGCTGCACAGTTTCCAAGCATCAGTACATCCTTTCCCCTGAGATGGAAGATGCTGAAGTGCTGCTCTTCCCCCACTGTACGTACAGTCATTTTATTGTGGGGAACTCCCGCAGGCTTCTCTTACACTGCCCATCACAGTATATATAATGAAGGCTACAGCCTGATTGGTAGCAATCAACTGAAGGGAATGAAACTGCTGGAAGTTCTGAAAGGGCAGTTCATGCTGGACACTGTATGAGTGTCACATAAAAAGCCACATTATACATGATCTATCTTTATCTTTTATCTATAGCTCTCAGAGATACAGTCCCAGGTCATTTTTATGCTTGATTTTTACGCAGTCTGGGGAGGGGTGATGTTTAGCTTGTTGCAACACATTATTTATTCTTAAAGTGTGTGCTTTCAATGTGATGCAAATCATAAATCTCAAACATGTCACGTTTCTGGACATGTTGGATGTGTGGAATCACCACACCACTGCAGACGCCAGGCGTACGGTCTCACAATTAATCAATCAATCACCTGGCCTATAAGCTTCATATACTCACCTGTATTTAAAAACCACTGACATCATTAGAGCTGTCATAGGGTTGGACCAAGTGTGGAAGGGAAGCAGAGTAGCTTTATTATGTTCACTCATGAAGATTAATGGTAATCCTTTTAGGTGAATAAAATACGCATTGGTCCTTTATCCACAGATGTGGCATCAATAGTAATTTCCATGAATGGTACTGGGATGAAGGTCAGACAGGTTTGAACACAGTAATGAGAGCTGATGTTTTATGCAGAACAAATAATGACTTATCTGCGCCGACACATCAGTGCAAATGGTCATGGTGTCAGAGCAGAGCACTCAGACGCCAATTAGTAGCATAAATTAGTTTCCTGTTTATTGTACGCGCTGTTCTCAGCAGGCTGCAGTGCACTTACAAATGAGTCACTGCATTCTCAAGAAGCAGTGACAAAATTCAGTCATGATTATCATGTCATGCTGATCACAAATGTGCAGCTAGATTATTCTTTTTGATGCGAATAAAGAAATAAAAGGAGATGTATTCTCATTTGGACTTGAAATCTTTAAGAAACACTGACTGTATGCTTTAGGAGAGCATCAAACAAAGACCCTGGTGGATTGTGCTTTTGAACCTCCCTTTTTTGTGATGGTGGAATCAAGGACAAATTGCACAAGTGAGACTATATGCAGCATTTGATTGCTCTCAGACACTTTTTTTATCCAGTCTCTGCTACTTTTTATGCGTACAAAAGACAGTTCAGAATTTCATGTTCTTTTCTGTCCCTTTGACAGTAGGCTCTTCACACTCCACCATCAAGCACTTTCTGCAGCATGTGTTACTGTCAAATTGATTTAATTCATTTTTGGCCATTTAGAGGAAGAAGAGTAAGGTGTAAACACAACACTGACCAAGAGGTACTCATAAAGGATAACTATTTGACCTCTGTTGACTCTAGACTGAACATACTTTCAAGATTGTGTTGCATGCACATCAAATTACAGCTTTCAGTGCTGAGAATCATAGACTGTATATAAATAAGGGAGTCCAGTTATATACAGTCCAGCAGTGAAAGACATTTTTACAGCACCAGGTTTGAAGAGCCTGCTGCTCACCCACCCAAGCCAAGCAGCAACATTGCAGCTAAGAAATAAGCAGTAGGGGGGGTGGCTCCAAAAGTGAGTGAATCCAGATAAATCCCCATTAAAACCATTGGTTTTAAGCTGTAAAATCTCCAATCTGTTCTCGACACATGAGTAAGATTATTCAGTTATAAAAATACATACATGAAGTCCAATGTGCAAAACAATATTTAAAAAGAGAGGATGCTTTATCACTATTTCAGAGCCATTAGTGTAACTATTGGATCAGAAGGATGGATATTCTATATGGTCTGGGGATACAAAGAAAAACCACACAGAGCTCTCACAGGGATTTGGAAGATGTACAGTTCAGCAGCATTTTCTGTTGCTCTGCCTCACAGCTGATCACAACTGATTCACCACCCTTAGAGTTTTATTGATCTCAGTGCGCTCGTTACAAAGCCAGGCTTTCGCTCCTGCCTTTTTTCCAGTCTAACATAATGGTGTGACTGCCAGAGCTTTAATTAATCCATTATTATTAGCTGACTGAAGACGCTGAGACACGTCTCCTTCTGCCACCGACATGTTGTGTTTTTGTTTTTACTCAATAGAAGCTGTTAATTGAAGCGAGCAGTGGTTCTGACACCTGTGGTTCTCTTTTAACTATACTCGGCAGCACAATGTCAGCCTGCAGCACACATAAAATTGTAAAACTCTTTGCGTGCCGAATTGGAGAGCAGATGAAGACAGGCGGCGTCCGGGGGAGACCCTTGCATCCTCCGAAGTTGATGTTAACCAACTGCCAGATTTCACTTCTTTTGTTCCACGGACGCTGCGGGTGCAAGGTTCAACCTCCTGATGGTAGTGTAGTCACTGCTGATAAATGATGGAGAACCTCCCAGGGATATCACTCGCTGCGTTCGCTTACTTAAAAAGGGTTTTATTAGGGAGGCTGGCCAGAGTAAGTGTGCAAGGCTCACTGCACGTTGAGGCTTAGGAGAGAAAGAGAAGACATTTTGGTGGCATTTTCAGCTGACATTTAATGGTTGTTTATTTAGGTTGTTATATTATTCATAAGGCTTTATTGTTAAGTGGTCAAGCATCCTTTAAATGCATAAAAGTTCATTTTTTCTGTACTGCCTCCTCAGTGGTTTTGAGGATGTGTGTCGGTTAGGCTGTTGGATTCATAGCAGCAGTATGGGTCATGCAACACATTAGGAGTCATATTTAGGCAAATTCAGATCACAATACTTGGGCTATGTTCAGATGAAGATGAATTGACTCATCCCAGTATTTTACCCAGTAAATCCTGTTTAATTGGGTCAGTATGGACACACAAATCTGGTTGTCAATACTGATGCTAGGATGCTGTCCTAAATCAGGTATACATCTGATTCATAGCCTTGCAACCTAAAAACAGTCATGTTGGAATTTGTGTGTCTTTGCAAGACACCTGCTCTGTGTACCTTCCTCTGCAACTAGATAGAAATGTTTTTAAATTTTGAAACTTTTAGGCCAGGATTATCCTCCCTTATAGACATGGAATGAGTCTTATATGAGCCTTGTAGTACTTCAGATCATCCCATCATAAAGTGTTATGAATGTGTTTTGGTTACATGTCCAAGATATTTTCTGAAGAGTGATTGCTAACAGTTGGGACTACAAATGGGCAGCTGCATCAAACAAATCAGCGTTTTTTTTGTAGTGGTGACATTAAAGTCATGTGACCAATGCCACTGGCATCCACCTCCAGCCACACTAATTCAGTCTAGGACTATCTAGCAATTATGTTTAATAATATTTGTGTTTTTTTTTTTCAGATTTTGTCATTCATGCATGCGGCCACCTCTGCCCAAAATTGCAGTTCCCCCACAAGCCATTAGATGCTGGCTCCAAAAGGGAATCAATCCCCATAGACTTCCATGCTACTACCAGCTGTAGTGCAGAAATAAACAATCTTGGTCGCTCTGACCTTTAATCAGCCCAATTATTTTAATTATAATTAATTAATTTAATTATACTAAGACTTAAAATTGTGTGTTGTGGGTGCCAACTCACAACACAAGCTTGCTGCTGCCTCAGCTCCACTCAGCCACTAACCCTTTCAAGAGCCAACATGGTTATAGTCAGGGCCACCCACAGGGAGGATGGTTGATCCATACTTGTTTACAGTTTATGGATTATATTATGTTGATATCTGTTCTTGTGGTGTTCTTCTGTACACAATGAATAATCCATGAGACAAGACAAATGTTGTAACATGTACTGGATTAATGGCATAACATTAGCTGTGTTTTATTAAAGTTGCATTCATCAGTGGTAGTTTTCCTGCTGAACAAAAAAAGGTATTGTGTGCCAACTTCTGGATTGTCCTACCAAAATTGTGTAATAGTTGTTATACCAACCTGCAAACTGAAAGGATTGCTAAAAACTGCAGTTCCTTGGGTGTCCACTTGAGACTGGCTCCCCATCTCTGATACGATGGCAATGGCCAGGTGTTCAAATCTGCTCTTGGGAGGTCTTTATTCACAGTCTAAGAGTGTAGCTCATATTATCTGTTCAGACATTAGTAAAAAAAAAAGAGGCCACCTTTTTCCATCAAGTGACACTGAGGTTATTACGGTGCCTCTGCAGGCAGGCACAGACATTACCTTTCATTCACTCACACAAGCACAGAGGAAGACAGAAAACTACCTGCCCATCAGGAGTGTATGAAGCTGCTATGATTTTAATACTGAATCAGACTAGAGTCACAGTGAGGGCAGCGTACTGCTACATTTACCTCTATGAAACAGGCCTACATCACACCAGATGAGACTGCACAAAGGAAAGTTTCAGTATAGCTTTTTTCTTCTAATATTATCCCACAAAATATGTGCTACACTATTTTTCATGGTTCCTCTCCACACTTTCTTTGAAACATTTCCTTAATTTCTAAAACCTAAAATACTTTGTTGCAGTTCAAAAAGGTGACATCGGTTTTTTGTTCTTCATGAGCAAGACTGCTCAAATTTCATATTATCAAACCAGGAAGTTTCTTGTTAGGGCCCGAGCACAAAACGTGTGAGAGCTCTATTGAAATGCAAAAGTTTAATTAGTTTGATTGCTGCAAGGTAATCAAACTCTTGTTCTTCTCTTCTTTCTTCTGGCCTTCAAAACCACCTTCAACTTTGACATGCAACTAGTTTCACATGCTTTCAGCTACAGAAACCATTCAAACATTATTCTGTTCAGCTCTTCAATGGCTATTAAACTTGTAAGATTTGTTCAAATATGTTTTGTTTTCAAAATATTAATACAAATTCAAAAGCCATTTAACATTGAAGTCTATGAGAGAGCCCTTCAACGAGGGTCATCTGCCAAATGTATCTCCTCCTACGAATTTCAAGCTACAGACCATTTTAGTCTTAAAACGCTCACGAGATGCTGCTCTATCAAACTTGTATTTTCCTAATTCCGAATCATTTGTGCACGCTAGCCTCTTAAAGTTGGAGTGGTTTTGCAGCAATCAAACTAATTAGTATATTATTATATTATATTGTATTTTTTTTTTTTTGTAGATGGCAGACAAGTTCACAAACAGGTGTTTGTGAGTTGTCTACTAGGTGCCCCTGGGTGTCCCAAGGAAGACAGGCCTGAACTTATCTGAATGGCTTGGAAATGGCTTTGCAAACTGTTGAGAAGAAGTTCTTTGTAGCTCTGACTTCTAGCTTCTGGTAGCATGTTCCAGGAAACTACTGATTATCTGTTTGTCCATCCTCGGTAGCCCAAAAGACATGTGAAGGGCCAGATTGAACGAACAGTTCCACTCTTTGATCAGGCTCTTATAAACCAGCTTGCTAAGACCCAGGAAATTTTCTGGAGGAATAGTAATATGTTCCTTTACCAGTAAATCCCAAATTTGGTCATAAAGTCGGACATGGATCTCTTGACACTGCTTCAAGGTCAAAGTTGTCTCTAACTTTCTATTCACTCGAATAAGTAGATCAAAAAGAAATCTGCCCAAGTCATCTTTTTCCATCTTAGCCACTATGTCATCCAAAAAGTAAAGCTCAGGTGTGAATTTGTCATCCTTCTCTGACCCTGCTGTCTGCTGCAGAGGCACAATGATGACACTTTCATCACTTTCAGTACTGGATGGCAAGGACCAGTTGTTCCTCAACTGCCTACACTTTCTAGGAGGCTTGGATGGCGTAGTTGTCTTTCCTAAAGCCTTTCTCTCTGTAGACTTTGTCAGAAAATCCTCCACAAGGATGACTTCAGGTAACTCCATCTTTGGCACATATACCACTGGAGTCACCTCATGTGACTGGTGTAGAAGCTTCATCGTCTTAGGTGTTACTCCTGTTGACTTGGGTGAAAAAGCTTTTCTCTTCTGAAGTCTCTCCTCAGACTTCATGGGGTCCTCCTCTGCATGCTGCTCTGGCAGGAAAACCTCCACTGGAGTGACCTCACTGGGTATTACTCCTGTTGACTTGGGTGAAGAAGTGTTTCTCTTCTTTACCGCAAAAATGTCCACTGGCACTGCCTTAGGTTCCTTAGGCTCCTGCGTGGGCATAGAGGGAGAGATCCTGCATGACACACCAACAAACTTCCTCAATCTCTGAAGTATCCCCCTTTTGGCTGGCTTAGGAGTAAAAACTTCTGAACTCATTCCTGAACCTTCTTCGACACGCTTTGAGCCAGCTACTGGAGTAGACTTCATCTCTACTTTTGTTGTAAACAAAGAACAACTGTTGCCATGGTAACATAGACCACACCCACTTTATGACATCTTAACTTTCATATGAGATAGCGTGAGTCATGTTGCTTCGAACAACTGTTGCCATGGCAACACAGAACACACCCACTTGGTTCTACCATTTCCATGGCAATGGGGCAACACACACCACGGTGAAGTGTGGTGCAGACATACAAATACAGAATTTAAATATGTACAAAAATCTATGAAACTTTAAGAATATTAGGAATATATCAAGTGTGTGGATCTAAGTAATAAAGCATCACTGAAATAAATTTGGAGTGACATTTACTTAGAAAAACTGTGGCAAGTTGTTTGCACTCAAAAATGGTTGTGATCTTAACTTAAGTAATATTTACTTAGTAGAACCAATTATTTGTAGGACAAATACCCAAATAAATTTCTCTGGCAATACTCACTGATCTGACTCAGATTACTATTGCAATTACAAAACCCAAGTAAACACTGCTGATGTTTCTGTGTTGTTGTACTAACCTTCTCTTTGTTATATTCTATGTAATTATTAAGTAATATTTATTATGAATGCATTACTTAATATTTATTTAATGTAATTTAACAATTAACATTTACCAAAAACATTTGGTGCTAGGGATGTTTGAAAGACACTTGAAATGGCATACATATATTAAAAATATTTGCATATTATTATAACCACAAACATAAAAATGTGGTCATCTGGCTTCTTGCTTTCTTCTTAATTCTAAATTTCTGAACAGTAAAAACACCAAATCAACTGTCCAATAACACCTGTAATCACTACAATCTGACAAAATGCAAACACAAATTGTTGGTTGGTTTTTCTGTTCTACGATGGGATGAATGACAGTGATCTTCATTATCTGATTCCTGCAGTCCTCTTTCACTGCTTCTTGGCTGACATCCTGTGCAAACTCATAGATTTTAGATCTTATATTACTACAAGACAATTATTTGTTGCTCCATTTAACCAATGGAGGTTAAAACATTTCCTCATCATCCTTGTGAATGCATACAGGGACGAGTGGTGGAGCAGATAAAGGGCCTGCCCCTGCAAGACCTGTTGGTAAGCACTTTTTTGTGTTTTTATTTACCACCACCATCTCTATTCCACCACCTCCTTTCCTCTCCCTCCTCTTCCCCTCACGTCTTGTCAGGCAGACCCATTCATGATCCGGTGTTTTATGTCACTCACTGTGTGTCCAGTCTTCCTCGTAGTTTTCTGTTTTCCCCTCCCTCTCTCTCACTCTGTATCTTTCAGCAGGTCTCTCTCCCTGCAGCTCAGCATCCTAAGCTGCAGGCACGTGCTGATGGGGGAGCAGAGGGTGCTAGAGCACCTGCCCCTTTACCTCTTGATGCCCAAATTGTCCTTTTGTCAAAGTTCATTTTTGATTTATTTTATCGTTATTGTGTGTAGCACTCTGTCTGTGATCCAAAATAATAGTAAATGGAACGATATATAAATAATTTAGGTAGAGTCACTCGTCAGTCCGTGGTTTCTTCATGTTTCTAGTTTACAGGCAATAAAACAATGCAATATGCATATTCAGCAGGGCTCTCAAGTCTCATGCATTGAGAGTGAGACCCAGGCATTTCAACAAGTTCTCAGCCACACATGGCGTTTCTCTTGCTAAGAAATTATTAAATTCACCACACAGAAATTCTTATAGACTATCCTATAAACCACTCAGACAGCGTACTGCAGGCTAATAACAGCTGTCTGCATTTAGCGACCTATCACCCAATCAGAAAATAGAATGTCTTGTTGCTGGGTGAGCTCTGAGTTTCAGCTGCAAGCACGCTTTCCATGAACCCTCATTATAGTGGCACAGAGGTAGAAAGTAACAGATATAAACCTATTTTGTTTTAATAATCTGTTAGTGTAGTACCACCACTAGGTTGGCAAAACTGTTTTGTTTATTAGGGCTCAAGCACGAAACGTGCGAGAGCCCTATTGAAATGCAACGGATTATGCTTGACAATTGTTCCGGCCACGGTATCACAAATTTGACCCCCTGAACATACTCAAAAACTCACCAAATTTGGCACAAAATTGTCCCTCACGGAAAATCGCAACTGGCCATTGGCGGCCGTGGCCACATGGCTCTGATATGCTAATGTGATGATACGATAGGGGAGGCGGCAGCTGCGAGTCTCACGGACCGCAAGCAGTGCGAGGGCCCGTCATGCTCGCAGCTTTATTTCTATTTGACTTTTCGACTCTTCGGTTTCCTCTCATGTTTTCCTTTGTCGTAGTCACAATTTCTACAAGCAGTAGAGGGTGCATTTGACTTTACACAGCGATGACTTGAGTGTTGCATGCCATTTAGAAAACTTGTTTGACTTAGGTCAATGCTGCACACAAAAACAGTTTGTCTTTTAGTGTTTAATGTAAAGAATTTACATTACATTAGGATGTTTTTAGTCTGCACACACAATCTCTTTCATAAAGATTGTGTTTGGTTTTAATTTCTAGCAAAAGAACTATGCAAAAAACTTCTTATAATAAACATCTAGCAGGCCATGTTGTGAGTCATATTATTAATAAAGTAAAAAAGAAAAAGAAAATTTCCTCTCTGCTGCTCCAGCAGGCATTGCACCTGTGGGTTTATGCCTCCACACCTAAACTTTACTTGAATCTGTCTGTCCTAAAAGATAAACTTTGGAAAACAGTCTGACATTGATGGTAACACTGACATTTTTATTAAAAACACACAGATAAGTGTGCAGTTTCTCCACAACGTGTTGGCATCATTGTGGCTTTGAGCTCAGTGGTGCTGCAAAAAGTAGGTAGGTGTTTGATAAAGTGAAATCTCACAACAGACATGAAATACGTGGATTACTGTTGCTCCATAAATGATACAATCTGGTTACATCCTTGTTGTATAAACCTAACATCAGTGACAGAAATGCACACAGCTCCTGTTTGATTTGCACATACTGTATTTCATTTGCCTACTTTCACAGCAGGGGTGTGCTGGTTTTTAATACCAAATCACCTAAAAGGATACGTAAATGTTCACAATGCAAAATAAAATTCGATCTCTCGGCTAATCAGGACACACTTTGTTGGAAAAAGCAATTCACAATTCTCTGTCTCTTCTCCGCAGCAGGTAGTGCAAGTATATTTCGTTTCCCAGCAGGTAGAGCAGCTGAGGCCTAGATGTGTGTGTATGTCTGTGTGTGTCTTCCAGATCTGAGGCCTAATTGGAAATCTCTACCTGGGTTCCTGGCTGTTTTTTTTGTTTCATTACTGCTTTACCTGATTTCAATCAGGCTTTAATTTAGTCTGGTACTAATCTGAAATGAAATAAAAATAGGAGCAAAATAAAGGTAGAAGCCTTTGCTTTGGTGATTGGTGATTGGAATTCATGATCTCACAGCATTTGCTGCAGACCAGCTGCAGACAGCGGTGTCCAGAGCTGTCTCCAGCTCCTCCAGAGGTGTTCCCAATCCAAACAACTACTGGAAGTCCGAGCTCCTCACCCCATTCCTAAGAGAGAGTCCAGCCACCCTGTGGAGTAAACCTATTTCCACAGGGTGGAAATTTCAGGCACAGTCTGTGACCATGGGTGTAGCTTAGTGTAGGAGTGTAGCTCAGCTGGCAAATTGAAAGCCTTGCTTTCCTTGCTGCACTAATCGCCCTGGTGATTCCACCTCCACTATTCTATTCTATTCTATTCTATTCTACATTGTATTTATGCTGCTGGATACTAAATCATTTGATCATTTGGCTTACTGTTTGTAAAGTACCCTATTAGGTTATGAAGTCAATAATGCTAGATAAATGTAATGCTGTTTAGGGAAACAGCACACTAAGGCTACCCAGAGCTAAGCATGAGCTTGGGGCTGTTTTTCCCATTGTGGTGCAGTTTTGCAACATAATGTGCTATAGTCTTCTTTGTATAGATGGCTCCTTTTGTAGTGTTGTAATTTTTTTTTCTTTTCTTCTTCAAGCCAGCTTTTCCAGTTGTCTTTATTTCTAAATGGACTCCAACCAGATACCATGGGTCAGGATTAACTTTAGGTTGTTTCAGTTGCACAAATTACTTGTTATATTTTATTAAATAAATCCTTACAACCAATTTCTCTCAGCTTCTCTCTATTAAATGTTTGATTTAAGGCTGTATTTCTGCAGATTATGGAAAGAGCTTACACATTGTAGCTGTGATAACCTGGGGTTGCTCACGCAAGTGCTGGCGGCAGTAACAGATCTTCCTCCAGTCCTTGGAGTAAGTTCAATGACTGATAAATAACAATCATTCCATCATAAAGGATGGTTTGTGTGATTGTGGCAGTCTTGTTACATAACTTCATAGCGGTTTTGTAAATTCAGTCAAATTCAGGCCAGACCTCCAAACACTGTTGCCTCTGTAAATTTTCTCCAGTCTAGTTGAAGTTGGCTTCACACTGTGTTTGCATGGATCTCAACTGTCAGCTCCAGGCAATAATTGAGGACCCACATAACAAACTGCAGCAAGTTTGCAGCACCAATTAAACACAACTTTGGATGTTGGGCACACCTCTGCGGCTCTCAGCTGGGAGCGGGTTACACTGATTCAGTTTGATGACATGGACTGTTTGTGTGAAGAGGCTGCAGACCTCCTTTTGTTCCATGTCTGCTTTGGAATATTGAACAAGGTTTCTTTTTTATGAGGGGCACTCTGTGCTGTATATTTTATTTGACTCATAATGGAGCTTCTGCTACCCCTACACAACCCTGAACTCTGACCTCAATGTTATATTCTACCTAAGATAGAAATATTGTGTACACTGCATTGTTTTTTATAACTTAGCAAGCATCTCATTCAAACCTGGCATTCAAAACGGAAGCAAAATCCCAGCATTTATAAATATCCATATAATCTGTGAACCTTTTCCCACCCACTGTTCTGCCTGCTGGACACCAGTGCAGTGGAGACCTTTAAAGTCTCTGCCTTTAAAGTCTACTCGTTTGAAGAGTTGAATGAATTTAAAAATGCAATAATAATAAAGCTATCATTGTCATAGACTCACATGACACAGCTGCCACAATGCACATCAAAGAATTGCTCTAAAACTCTAATACAGCCTATGTCTTGTCCTTGTCACTGAAATGCATGTAGGTTCCTGTGTTGTTTGAGGGTACATTGTATTAAGTATATTAGAATTAGAGTTTTCTATATATTGTATATTTTCAATCCATATTGATTTTACTATACTTTGTTTCAAAAGCCCAGCCAGAGACTGAGTTGCAAATTAGCCTAATGCTATATACTCTATGTCCAAAACATCAGCTGTACTATATGTTTGCTGCATTGTCCTTGATAGATAAATAAATAAAATAAAACAATTCTGAGAAAAAAAAACCCTGAGTTCTGAGAATAAAGCCATGTTTTTTCCCTTACCCTCTAGGTATGAGTAGATTTTTTCAGAAAATGTTGCTCCTGTACTTATAAATAAATTTAATGTGAATAATTTGTGTTTATTTGATGGCTCTGTGTGGATTAATAATAAGGAATATGGGATATTAAAAAATAAAAATCAGTCATGGCTGCAAATCTAAATCCTCCCTTCTCTTTGAACTAATTCCTCCTCATCTGCGTCATCCTCGATAAAAGAACATGTCACTTAGTCTCTGCAAAATGTGCCTGAATGAATGAGGAAGTGAAATAGAGTGTATGCTCTGTAAAGGCTTCTCTGAGACAAACCTGTTCCTGACCAGATTATGTTCACAGACTAAGTTACCATGGTAACAAACTCGACATATAAATTACCTCACTTCATGAAATGGACTTAAGTTACTCTTCTCCCTTAGGTTTAATTAACCTATTATTGGAACGGTAATCTTCAGGTTTCCCTCACTTCAGCCTTTACACAGTCAAAGTTTCCACTCAGCCTGCTTTACGAACCCCTGGTGACCAACATCTGGTGCAGGTTTACTTGAATAAATTCCGTGCTTTTCTCTGTCTACTCCCCTTTTCAGAGCCATGTCATTTCCACAGTCCTTCCTTCAGTTCTTAACACATTTGCTTGCATACCCTGTTGACTTCTTATTTGAGCAGTAACACCCACAGCCAATAAACACAATTCCTGTCTACTTATTTCCTACAAGTACAGTAGTAGCAGCTGTCAGTTTTTCACATTGTTTCAATATTTTAATTTCCAGATCTGCTTTTTTATTCCCATTCTTTAAAATAAAATGAATATATATCATTAACCAGCAACTGCATATACGCAGTATTGACATTTAACCACATTAAATTCACATAATAATTTATGTAATTTCACAATTTTATTTTTACACAAGTGATTAAATGCTAAAACTACACATCGATTGAGCAGCAGTTTTCTCCCATATCGACCGTCTCTCCTGGTGTATCAGTGTTATCAGTGGAATGTGTGTTCAAGCTCACCATATAGCTGCCTGAGGATATCCAGTTCTAGAGCAGAAAAGTAGGCAGGCCTCCTTTCTCAACATCAGTTGCCATGGTGACCCCCCCGGATCAGGGATCTATTGATGATGGCTTTTAACAGTCAGCCCACTCAGGTTGTATTGACTCAAAACAGCTGTTCTGTGACCAGAAACCCAGAATTTCCAGGGTAACCCAACTCAGAGTTTATTCAGCCTCCTTCCTAAAGTGGGCCCCAGGATCCGACCATCTCAAATCCACATGTATAAATTGGCAATATTAACGAGAGCACACCACTTTATTTCATTCTTTTGTAATGTCATTGTCTTGTAGGACTATGGAAGAAATTCAAATTAATCTGGCAGCCCAGGTAACACCAGGTGATACCAGTTGGACCAAGTGGACTGTTGTGCTGAAGGCTAAGCTAAGGTAAGCCCACACCTAGACTACAAACCAGGCGTGCAGCAATTTTGCTCTTATATTCATAAAGACCTTCCTGCATAGGACCCACTATGAATAGTGGTTTACTTGTATGACCATGTTGCGGCCATGTTAATTCAGCTAGCTAGCAGCATGAGGCTGATAAATTGAGCCCTACCCCAAACTGCTAACCAGAATAAGTATCACTGAACTCACTTTATTTTACCTGATTATATATAGCTTGTTAAAATATAAACCTTTAGGCTGAATGCTGTTGCTTCTTCCTCTTAAATGATTTAAAACACAAACTTGGCAAAGCAAGGCTTTACAAGCCTTTGTACTTACCACTCCAGATAATATTTTCAAGTAATCCCCGCCCTTATCAGGCAGCAGCTCACCTATTAAATAAAACATGTGACTCATACAGTACCGTTCAGGGACATTGTACTGATGCCTCCTAATCTCTGTATTTTGCAAAATAAACACGTGTTGTGAAGACGTATTTTGTGCTGCCATTTGTCTCGTGCTCCTCAATTGAGACAAGGTTGTGTTAGGAGAAACAGGGTAACAGCCATATATCAATATGGTGTGTCACTTCAAAATGTAAGCACAATAACAGAACAGCATTGCAGCAATAGTAATGCACGGATTGGACTGGGATGAAATGGCTTTAAATGGAAGTACACAGCATTATACAAAGATATTACATGGAAGATTTAAAAACAAAGGCATTATCTGAAGGACTTTGTAGCTGCTATGTAAAGTATGTGCTTAAAAATCATTGTGATGGCATATCAATTCATAACAGTGTGACTGGTCCCTCCTACCTCTGTGTTTCAAGTAAAAACACACAGGGGACTAAACACGCCCTGATTTACAGTCAAGTCATGTCAGGCACGTGTCACCCCTTGAAGGGGGAGTTACCCAGCAGTGAACTTGTGTGTAGAAACTTAAGAGGATTTCATATGAAAACTTATCGAAAGTAAGTGTAAACCCCGTAAAAAGAGTGAATATTGGACCTAACTTGTGCTTGTTATTGTCACCTGAAAGAGGAGAAGGTGCTTGGGTTTTTTGTCGTTATTTGATGTGATGTGTTGGTGAAGTTACCCATTCTTTGTTTGTAAGTCAATTTAATCAAGTTTTGAAGCTTGTTTAGGTTGTATACAAAAACAGATTTTATCATCTGTGGACATTGTTGTTTCCCCTTTAGTGTACACATGTATTGTGCTACTACCATAAAAAGTGACACATTGCCTCCCAAACATCACAGGAGCCTGAGGGCAGTTTTCTCATTAAACTCCATTGTGTTGCTTTAAACGTCATATTGTCCTTACTTGTATAAGGAACATAACAAACATTGTTTTACTCTGGGTGCATGTACCGGCTAGAGTTAGGCAATTTGTCATTTATTCCTGATATGTGACATATCATGCACACCAGTCTGGTATCGTGCCGACTTCATAGTGCAGTCCCTGTGTGTTGGTGCCTGAGACAGACGAGCCACCCATGACCCAGTACCTGAGTCAAACAAACTGCCAGTTAAACTTCTGTTCACTGGCCCTTTAACCTAATTTGGAGAAGCCATTTAAATCTTATTAAGGATAGGATTGTAATTGTCTAAATCTAAACGGCCTACCTTAATTACACTACTATAGTCTCTACAAATATGTTAAGCCACCAACCATTCATCAGGGAACAATGCCATGTTTGATGTTATTTTACAAGGCGATTAGCTCAGCTGTAGCACATTAAGCAGTGAGTGCTGCTGACACTCAATCTCTCGCCTGGGCTTTATCCTGCCAACTGTTGTCAATTAAACACGGGTGCATTCAACATCAAGGAAAATAATTAGCTCTAATATTCTCCCTATCTTACATTTACACTATTTTTGACCCAAAAACGGAAAATATCTGCCGAAAATATCTTCCCGTGCACCTGCCCTGTACAGATGGTTACTCCTGATTGCTGGAGCAGACATACTCTATAACTCTCCTTGGTCTGACTAATTGGACAGTAAATTAGGAAACAGATGTCCAGAGGGTGGGAACATTTCACAGGATGCTCTGACATTTCCTGTGAGCTCCTGTAAGTGTGAACAATTGGTGAGTTAAGAGGAAAGGTCAGAGACTGCAGTTTTACACCCTGACTTATTAGAATAGTTATGCTAATGCATATTATACCTCAGTCTTTTTTAATGAGTGTAATGAAAATAGTCATTATCTCTGAAAGAGCTGGGACTTTTGTAATTACTGTACACTCTTTATGTTTTTAATCAGCTTACAGTGGGAGGCTTTGTCATCCATGGGAATAATAGTAATATTGCAGTTCAAGATATGAGCCAATTGAAGAGCAGATTCTTTCTTTTTCTTATGTATTTTGAAATAGATTACTTGATGAAATTACCATCACATTTGTGTAATAAGTACTTGACCATGTTTGTTCATATCACCTACTAGCATAATGTGGACATTTTTTGAAGAACTGTAGGCCCTACTGTTGCTGTCCGGGGGCTTGTCACAATTAAAGAGGAAATGAAACACTGGCTCCAGTTTTATTTTAAAAGATAGATTTTCCCTCCCCTAGCAGAGATGAAGGCATCACTTGTTTTTTGGTGTGGAAGTCTGACAGTAGATGGCATTAGCTAACCAGCAGTGCAGATTTGACAATGAGTACCAAACTAAAAGTGATACAAGAGAGGCCACGTTTGTGTTGTCTCTGGGTGTAGTAATGAATTCTTGAGCCAACAATCGAGGATAAGCTTGTCCACTTTCATGCTTTATCTCTTTAAGTGGTTCATTGGCTAGCAGTGCTGAAGTGAGAGCTCTCTTATTAGCCCAGTGCTAACATTTGTACTGACCAAAGGGTAAACAGGCATAATGTGGAGAAAATTATTTTTTTTAACCCACTGAGGGTTTAACAAGTCAGACCACAGGCAGTTGTTGTGGTCCGCATCCACTTGGCGATGCGGTAGCTATGGCACATCAGATAGCCTATGCCATAGCTACCGTGTACTGTACCTCTGTGGCCACACGGTCCACTAATTGGATACATTGGATATATTGGAGACAATCAATTGATGCTTGTAACTTAAACTTCCAATAATGGGAACATAATTTAAATTGTTTTTGTATATGGCTTAGGAATAAAAAGAACCCACTGTTACCACTCTTACAGTAATGTAGTAGTAGTGCAATATTTACCTGAGCTCTGAGTTCCACCTTTGTGGCTATGTTGGTATTAAGAGAGAGAGAGAGAGAGAGAAGGATAGAGAGAAAAGCTAAAGGCAATGCATTTCCCTTCCCCTTTCCCCAATTAGCAAACTATTTCTGTACCTTCAAAATGACAGTTATTCACCAAAGGGGACTAAATTATGCACTTTCTGTAATAAACAATCCCCACATGCTTGAGAAGACATTGTCATGCAACGCAGAATCTGTTGATCTCGTCTCTGGTGTTTTTCCACAATCATAGCCTGGGGCTCCAATTAGTATGCTACTCATTTAAATTTTCAACGGCATTGATGAATATGTGATTATTAACGTTATAAACCTAGCACATTAGATGACTGTACTAATGATCAAGTGGCATAGCTGTAGATGAGTAACAATACAGGAACAAGAAGGTGAGCATAATAAGAGTCATTGACCTTATTACATCCTGTTATTGGTGATAATTACTCTTAACTATGCTATCCTCTTTCATCTGATGCAAAATCAGTAGGAATTTGTTCCTTTAAGTACCAACAATTGCTTTGTTCCTACAAAGGGAACAGTGGCTCATTATTTGCCTATTACGGTATTTGGAAAAATTGTGCCTGCACTAAAGTGTATAATACTCAGCTGCTCTATTTACACACTTGAACATCAGAGAAAGTGGGACAGGTGGCTGTAGTCATGTTTCAATCATGTGGGCTGTGGAGTGAACTCTCCATGCAAATGACAAAAGAGAAAAAACTATTTTATTAAAATTCACATGCTGCTTCCTAAATGACATGGTGGGTTGGTTTGAAAGAAATAACCAAATTATTCTGCTGCTGGCTTTGCTTTTTGGTTCACTTCACTGTCTGAAGCTGCAGTCAGTCTGTAGTGTTAAAATGGGGCAGCTACTCCTTCATGCCACTTTTTGCTCTGAGAAACAGGTGTGTAACAGTTCTAATGAGTTTTGTAGCTAGGTAATGAAAAGAAACACCCCTAGACTCTTTGCAATTTAGTACTTTTTTCATACACATAATGGTTACAATCTCTATCAATGCCATGTTATGTGGGAGCCTCTGATTGGAAAGCTATGGCTGATGGGACCAGTAATAATTTACAGTTAAGAGCATCTTGATATCCAATTTAGAAAAGGTTCACAGTGCTCCTATTACCCTGGCATGTCACAGCGCTGCAGGCCAGGCAGTAATGAAAATAAAAGGGTTTACTTACAGTATAAAGCCAAATCTAATCTTAGATTTGAAAAAAGAAGAAGAAAAAAACGTTTTTATCAGAGATCAACAACTGATAAACTAGCCTCAACCTTTCATGCAAGATGTGCACAAAAAGTTTAACGTTAAACTTTTGTGCAGAACTCTTTAAACGGCCCTCCCACTGCTGCACACGTCACACAGCTTCGCTGCTGAACAATGGCAGAAACAGCAGTCTAGGTGAACATGTTTGAGGTGGAGGAAGACAAAGATGTTGCTACCATTTAGTGTTTTGCTTGTTTGCACAAATATCTGTTTACCTGAATGAGGGACAATATTGTTGATGGAGATGGATGCGTACATGCTCATAGCATGATAATAAATTGAACAATAGGTCTGGCAGATGGTATTCATTACTGATATTATTAGCACCAATATGCTTCTAATACAGTGGTTATGAAGTGGGTATGAGTCAAGTGAAAAATGCATTCAGAATAGTCTTATGGCTTTATGTTGCAATGTTGACATGAAAGGCATCTCAAGAGTTATACTTGATGATAAAGAGATCCCCTAGTTCTGGGACAAATGGGTCACACAAATGCATATAAGTGCAAACATCCACTGTAGATGAAGGAAGCGACAGAGAGGAAAGCACTGCATTGCAAGTAACCTGTGCAAGTGAAGCAGGGACAATCTCAAGAGCACAGCGCTCAGCTCAGCATTGTCAGCTCTGACATGTCAATCATGTTCCTTCTTCCTGAGAGATTGAAAATGTGAGCAGGAACAACATCAACCTATCAATGACCTTTCTTGGTTTTTTGTGTGTTTGGTTTGTTTCTGTATACTGAAGAGCAGTTGATCAAAGCAGGCTTGATACAACACAGTTGTTGTTTTACATGTGAGGAAGCTGTATGTTACTCTGATTTACAGTATATGGGACACAAACAAGCACAGCAGCGTTTTGAAAGGGAAGCCTCGCCACTTCACCCTTAAAATGCTGCTCCAAATCTGAACGGATGGCTGAGTGTGAACAACATCAAGTGAACAACAGCCAAGCAGACCCTGATATGGCAATCCAAGAAACTGTAAATGGAAGGTGTGTGATGGTTTTAAACCCTGGCAACTAGTCTGTGATATAACAGTAAGCCAACATGATTTCATTGTAGTGACCAAAGCACAATTTCTTCTGATATGTGCCAGTTGGTTAAAGACTTGCAGAGTGTGCATGGATCCTTGGATAGTGTCTGTAGAGCTACTGTGAGTGAGAGGCTGTGCTATGTTGGCAGTGTCTGAGACCATCCAAAGTGGCAGAATGGAGCTTAGGCTGGCAAGGTGGAGCTTAGGCTGGCGGGCCTTGGCAGAAGCAGTTTGTGTTGCTGTGCTCTTGCCTGCAGTCATATAGATTTTTAAGTGTAATTAGAATGGGTCAAACTTAAGCTCCTACTACTCAAGCCATTGTTGTGAGAAAGCACAGCTCAGCACTTTCATTGTTGTACGGCTGTGAACAATAAAGGTGTTTCAAGCCAAAAAGGAAAGTGGATGGTAAACACAGTCTGATGTGGGCAGAAAAAGTCGCCGCCCTAAAGGAGAATAACTTCAAGCTTGATTACTTGAGAGGGAGACCAGAGGAGAAAACGAGGCACACAGAGGAGGCTAGCATCTTAGCAAAACCTTGTTATTATACGGTCAATGTCAATAGTGAGTGATAACTGCAACTTCAACAGTGAGCCCTTCATAGGAAGACAAGGTCTGGAGAGCTTTATAGCACTTGACTGGTTTTGAAGCCAGCCATGGGAGTCTGCTGGTGATCTTCTTCTGATCTTGAGTTTGCGATTGCACACATACTTACCTCGATGGTAGCTTTCTTCACAATTGAACTCCAGTCTGCTTTCCAACTATTGAAACTAGACCCATTTGGAAAAAAGCAAGGGTGAGACTCTTCATGGTAGTCTTTTCGGTGAAAGACTGGGGCAAAGTCACTCACCATCTGACTTTCTAGTGGCCTTATCCATGTAGTTTAACTATGAGTAATCGTGACCACCAGTTTGAGAAGATCCTACACACTCGATGCCAAGTCATTTATATCCTCGCAGTGTGATAAAGAAGTAAAGCAGCGTTTTAGGATTCTGCAAGGTGATTGAATTTCTTATTAGGATTTGTCAGCGGCAGGTCACAGTATTAGCTGTTGAAATGTCTCATTACTCTGACTCTGGATTACCTGCAGAGGTTCTCTGTCTACAGAGAAATGCAAACTTGAGGGGTATAATTTATCACTGTGCTCGGATTAGAATGCTGAAAAGCCAGTCATACACTGCAGAGGAACCAGAATGAGGCTGTCGGATGAAAAGAAGAACTTAGCAAGTGAGAACAAAAGACCAGACCAGACCTGGCAGCTATTAAGGCAAAAAGACAAAGAATCATGTGTTGCATTGAGAATACGAAAAGAGGCAGGTAAAAATTATGGAAAGGTGGACAGAGACTGGCATAATTGTCAAAAGAATTACCGATAAAGCTTTGCTGTTTCAGTGTTTATTGTTCACACTGCAAAAATATAGTAAATTAAAAAATGTGTCCTGATGAGCCAGTGTCATGCATATTTAGTGAAAGTTTTGCAATGATGGATTGTTTCTGAATTTACTGAAGTTTTTATAAAGCTTCCTTTATGGTTTTTTTATTCATGCCATGAGACTGTATTGTGAGGGAGACAGCCTTGATGAATATGTGATTCATGATTGATCGATTGATAAAATAAATATATATTTATTATATACACTTGCAACCATCGCTCATGTGACAAAAAAAAAACAGTTTTTGACTGATGAGCAGACTTCTGACAGTGACTCAATCTCAGCTTCTCAGATGCATTAATTTTGGTTTCTTTACAGAATCTTCATTTAAATCAATATATTTTCTAATGTATTACAGTGGCAGTAAGTGTCTGAAAAGTGTTGCTGCCCCCTTTTAGAGCTTACCTCTCTCAAGCATCTAATTGAGTAGTGGTTTGATATAAATCAGTTACATTATTTCCAGGAAGACAGCTGTGCAGAAACCTAATGTTTGAGGACACGAACTTTGCTGAGACCATGGACACCAGATCAGACTTGGTGTAGCCTGATTAGCAGCCGATGCTAAAGCTGATGGCCGCTGACTTGCTAGCCACCAGGTGTTATCATCCCACTTGAAAAGTCTTGTGGCAATAGACCATATAGTGTAGACAAAGCTAACACAAGTAAACACAATATGCAGTTTCTAAATGATGGTGTTTATTATTAATGGAAAAACATCCAAAAAAGATATTATGAAGGGGGCAAACACTTTTTCACACCACTGTAACTTCCACTTTCCAGTTGGATTCAGTGATTGCTAACTCTCCTGCTCCAGTAAATAAATACTCAGCAGCATGCATGTGCAGGCTGTATCATAGGATGTGTTTATCCTCAGTGATTAGGCAAAGATTAGACTGGTTAGACGTCAAATCAGTTTAATCTTTGAAGGGGAAATGTCTAAAATAATTTGGCTGGGCATCAGTCAATGGGTGGCCACAGTGGTAGTTGGCAGCCCTGGTCTTATTGTGTAGTGTAGAAGAGGTAGTGTTTCAGGGTGGAGGGGTTAGATTTCCCATGTGGCCTTTTAGGAAAGTTTTTGAAAGGAGTTTGTGGAGTTGAACAGTGTGAACAGTTGGCAGGTGCCACATACTCCTTGATAGCCTTGATAAACAGTTTGATGTGGCTCTTTGGTGTGTCTCAATGGGGCTCCATAAAATGAGTCCTGTTAATGAAGACAAACTGGCATAAAGCTGCTCTAGCATGGGTTTGGTATAGTTTAAACTAATCAAGTTCATTCATGTTAAGGTCACTTAACTATTTAAATGAATACAAAGGTTGTACTATGGCTTTCATGACTTTCCCTGTAAATGTGAATGAATTGAACTAAGCCTTTGTGTATACTTATTACAAGCATGCAGTGCATTCATGTCTGGTTCACAGGGAAGGAAAAAGACAGCTGCATACATCACAAAAACAAATTGTTCTGCTAATATTATTATTTAACATTTGGCACTCTCAACATTTTTGTGTCCACTGTGCTTCAATAGTGTACTTGAAAATTTGCAAACCCTTTTCAATGTTTTGCATAAGTATGACCACAAACTCCAGGTAATTGTTACACTTGTCTTGAAAGTAGAATCTTATTAAACAAATTAAACAGAAAAATTTTCATTCAATCAGAAAAATGACTAAATGAATAATATGTGTGGGTGGCAAAAGTATGCAAGCCTTTGCTCTTAGTGTCTGCTGTGACACTGAACTTGTGACTTGTGCAGCAATAATGGCAACTAAACATTGCCAGTAACTGCTGATAAAATCATCCACAGCAGCTTGAAGGAATTTGAGTCATTTCCTCAATAGAATACAGCTTTAATTTTCACTTGTTGCTTGGTTTCCTTACATGAACTGCTTGCTATTTATTTGGGCCTGTGACTTGTGAACTTTTTTCTTCTTTGAAAATACTGCTCCCATTTGATTTAATTGATTTGAACACCTCTGAACAGGTGGCCTAGTCTTACAGGTTCTCATTCTTGTGCCACTCACAGGTATGTAATATTAGATTATTTTCCTGAATAAATGTCTGACTCTTCTATTTCAGAAGGTAGACCTGGTGGCACGGAAGTTCTTACCCCAGAATGAGCACTTTTTTCCGCATTCGGCTCTAAAAATGCTCCTGTGGAGTGTTCTACAATGAAACAGCCTGGCAACTGAATTACCTGTTGTTGTAAATGTATACTTGTGATAATTAGTGAAAGCAGACTGTTAGAGGTATCACTCAGCTTTATATTCTGGGGAAGGTTGCTAGCAGAAATAGAATAAGAAATGAAGATAATGGAAAGGACAATGCCAGAAGTAACTTTGATTTGATTTTAAAATTTGTCTGGGTCTCAGCAACTCACTCTTGTGATGCTAACAATAGCTAGGATTGTAATTATCTTATTGTAGCAAAAGAAACTGAAAATATAGAGATTAAAATTAAAGGCAGATTTATTAAATAATATGATTTTGCTTTGTGTAGACCTGGGTAGTAAAAGAAGCAGAGCAGCAGTTGGAGACCATACCCCCACCCATGATCCTGATCAGGTCATCTTTGGAAACAACGGATATGTCATAATTGGTGAGAAAAAGAAATAGCTGTGTGAACAGTGATCAATAAGAGACTGAGTGTTGCCCCTGCCTTTGTTGTTATTGCTGGTAGCAGTATCTCCATGAAATATATGCACCCTTGATGATTCATTTTAACTTGGATCACTTCACCTTTGATCTGTGATCATATCAAAATTTCAAAGAGAAGCTTTGCTGATGTTAAACCAGCTGGATTTCTGTCTCACCTTCCTCCATGCAACCAGAGCTCACACTTTGTTGAATCCACTGAAATACATTGCAGTACATGTATAAGTGATATAGTAGCAGATGAATAATTGAGGACAAGTCAGGTAATATTGAAAATCACCCAACCTACCTCAGAGAAATGAAGTGCATCCAGAAGGGGCTTTAGTCTTGTCAAATCAATGTTCCAATTGTCTTGGAGGTCTAGCAGCTTGTCGTATTATCTGAAGCCCAGATCCTGCAGTCACGTGACAAAGTGAGATAGGTTAATACATTGACATACAGCTACAGACTAAGGAATTTGCAGTCTAGATAGTTCGGGCACTGCGCTCTGGAATTAATATTTTGCATTTATAGAGGTTTGTTTTAAACTGGTGTATAGCAGTGTGCTGATGGCAGATTGCAACATCACACCTGTGCAAATGAGAAAGCAGAAAGGTGTTGTCTGTTCCAAGTCTATGCACCCATGCACAGATTATCAACAAGCCTAAATTATAGCAACATCCATGACCCATCTGTTCTGATCAAAACAGAACCGCAGACTGGGTATGTGCAGGCCGATGGAAAAGAAATATTCAGGTAATAGTGTGAACATAAGACAGAGGTCCAATTGTGCGACTTGATGAAGGGTTTTATTGCGGGTCTCCAGGATTTTTTTGACAGGTGCACTAAAGTTTTTTTTTCTGTCACTTCACTGATTAGCAGACTCTAAGGCAAAGTAATGTCCTGTCTCAGTGAAACACTGCACTTTAAGGAATCTACTTAAATCTGTTCAATATTTGAAATTATGAAATTTGCTTTTAAATGTTGTTTGTGTTGTTTTACTTTTGCAAAACAAACAATGGATCAATGGATTCATCGCAAAGTTGGTCTGATGTGGCCATGATCGGAGTGCTCAAATTGGTCGTCATTAGAAGCACATCAACCACTGTGTGGGTGCAAGAGTGCAGCTGATTCTGATTCATAATACCTTGGCCTCAGGTGTCCGTTCAGCTTTTCATGACTCACCTCCATTATCACAGCTGCCCAGTAGCTTTTAGGGCACCGCATTGTGCAAGGACAGGCGGTGGACAGCTTGGGTTTTCTAACTGATCATGTCATCGGTGCTTAGGGTCTCTGCCAGGTCAGGCTCTGCTGGCTTGTAGAACTGCATCAGCACTGCTGTGTGCCTGAATGAAAAAGGGAGTCTTGCTTTTTATGCTCCTATGTTTTCATAAAGTTTACCAGGATTATTTTACATATTTAACACAGAGAACATGGCATGTCTCTACAGGACATGCATTTATGATGATCTTGCTCTAGTTCCAAAGTTTTAAAAGCCAGAACTGCAATAAACATCATACATGACAGGTTTTTATAATAGAAATGCTCAGGAACCATGTATTGTATTTATATGTATTTTAGCTATGTATGTATGTTATTCAACTTAATTATACTAGTACTATGACAAACGCAGGCACTGACAGTAGACACTGTGGATTTGTCAGAGGGCCGGATGCCATTCAGCATGCTGATCTGGACAGAGAAAGACCCACAGAAAGATACAGAGAGAGAGAGAGAGAGAGAAAAGGGGGAGGGAGAAACAACTGGACATAGGGTTATTACCATGAAAAAATGGATGAGAGATGGTGATGGTGTCTGCACCTGATGACGAAGATGTTTAGATATGACATTGTAGGGTAGCAGAGTGCTGACAACTTGGCAGTAAATGTATGTGTTTTTTTGTCTGCACAGACATTGATGCCTTATTTGGTTAAATACAGCCATTCATTCTTTGGTCAATTTAAAGGACATTGACCAATTGTGTTCATTCACAGGCCTGTAAGGCTTTCTCATTACATTCAGCTAAATGGTCTATTAGTAAATTCGTGGGTTCTCTCCTCAAAAATCACAGGCGTAGTCAGAAGTGTATGTTTTTTCCCTTTTATTTTACCAGTGCAGTATAAAGTAATGAAAACCAATAACAAAAATAATAATAATGGCAATAATAAAGAAAAATAATAATAATACTTAAAGTTGTATTTCGAGTTCTTCCTTAACTCACAAAGTATTCACAAGCTTTTTACATTCAGGAGCTGTTACCTGCCTTGTAACCATCGTCAGACTAACCCAGAGGAGCCACAGCACCCTCTTTTAACCCTCCTGACCACTGGGCTGGATTATTCCTACATTATTCCTACTTTTACACAGGTAAGTATTTTATACCTCCCAAACAAACCATAATAACAATATTTCTGCTCACAGAAATAGTAGTTTCCACATTTAGTCGGTTTAAACATTATTTTGAACAAACGGATGTCAGCTGACTAGAAGCGCGCGACTCTCTCATATTTAAACGGCAGAGAAACGCAGGCACGGTTTGCCTGCCGACTTCCTCATCAGGATGACACCGCATCGCAACGCGTCGCACCCGTGAGCGGTGCGCAATGTAAGTATATATATGTGTATGAAGTTACAAGTAAAGCCACCAAGTGTGCACCCTTAATTGCTACGGATTTCACGGTGAATACTGGCGAAAAATTGGAGCAGGAGCATGAGTGAGTAACATGTGTGAGAGTGTGTGCGAGCGCTGCCGCGTTCACTGACGGAGCCAGTCACAGTAAAATTCATACTTAATTAGTAGTTCCCAGCAGGTTTTTCTAAATACCAGCATTAATTTCAGTCTTAAGAGGCTTCCCATTGATTCATATAGCATGTCTTTGTTTCACTTTACATGCGCTTTTTAAATAGTACTTTCTCTCTTTCACCTTTAATTTGGATTATCGTAATAAGTTTTTAAAATCATACCAGGGGTGTCATTTTGGCTCTTCTGTGTTGGTGTGATTTTAAATTTCGGCAGGGCTGTGTTAAAAATTATTTGCATGCCAGGTAAAAATCTTAGTGTTAGCAGCAGGGTGAGAAAATAAAACCCTCTAAAGAAAAGGAAAAGGAAAAGGCAACACTGTCCTTCTATTTAAAGGAATCAATAATAAAATCAATAATAATTGCTTCTCTAAAAAATTGGAGTTTAAATCACAGTAACAAACTTGATTCAAACACATATTGTAAATTGGCATTATAAAGCAGGCAACATGAGACAAATAATGGCGGCATTGGATTTTTATACCTAGCGCCACTCTACAAAACTAGTGACGTCCTCATTGGCTCCCTATATTTATGCTATCTGCGTGCAAAAATGGGACTGATCTCATTTATCTCAGCTTTGTGGAGCTTTTACATTTCTGTGGCTGTAGAAGGAAAAATGGGTTAGTAGTTAATGATACGAACAGCTTTTAAGTGGTATCTTAGGGTGGTTTTGCCAAAAAATTTTTTTGGACCCATTGAAATATCCAGCTGTTTCCTCCTCATCAGCATCTCTACGAATTGCTTTACAATATTCAATGAGCTGCATCTGTACTGCAGATGAATACATTTGCAAGTTTAGAATAAAGTCATTTTGCTGCTGATCCCCACTAAAATTCACCAACCTCGTTTCTCAGTAATAGCAGGGATCTCTTTCCTACAAATGGTAAAAAGTTGCAGGAACTTCCAAGCTACTGAAAACATCACTTCAGTGACAGACTAATAAAGTGAAATATTCTCAGAGCAATTCCTGAACACAACAAGCAGGTGCACAGTTTCTCTGTGGGATTTTGGTGTGATGGAAACACAAATGGGGCTGCATCTGTATGGAACTACTCCTGCTGCGTCTCCCGAGCATGTTTCTTCTCTGCAATTCCCCTGATTTGAGTCGCACCTGGCTTTCTCCATGGAGCAGTAGCGAAATGTCCCAGCTTGGGATGAAGAAGGCACTTCTATTCTATATTACTTGCTTTTCAAACATCTCTTCTTTTTCCCACTGCAAATAGTCTGTGCTCAGTAATACTACACATAAGTTAGTTGTACACATGCAAGTATATCTTAAGTGCTGAACTAGTTTTAGTTCTAGTAAGACCAAACTTCTGCTTGGTAGTCCCATCTCCTTTCCAAACTGGCCTATTAGATATGGAATCTACATCGCTATTTATTTATTTTAACCAAATGATTTTAGCTTTTAATCTGTTGTTTTGACATTTGACAGTTAACAAAACAATAAATAACAGTGAAGAATTTAAGATTGATAGGCCAGTAAAGGAATCAGCAGGCAGCACAGTGGTGCAGTAATTAGCACTCACAGCAAGAAAGCTCCTTGTTCAAATCTGAGTGGGGCCTTTCTGTTTGGAGCTTGCCTCTTGGTACCCTAGCATTCTACCACATACCATAAAGATGTGCATGTCAGGTTAAGTGGGGACTCTAAATTAGCAAAAGTGTGAACGTGACTACTGTTAGTATTTTAGCCCTACAATAGGCAACCCCCTACCGTGACCCTTTACAGTTCAGAAAATGGATGTGAGTGCAGACTCTTTATGGCTGTATCTGGCTGGCTTTCACATGCGAGTGTTCTGCTCTTGGATTTTAAACTTGGACTCTTATATCTTGAAAATAGCTCCAAGAACAGACGGACAAAAACAGAATAGTTCATGGTTTGTGTTGTTGAAAATAGATCCACAAAATGTAATTCTAAAAAGTCCTGTGCAGTTCCTGCATCTTCTGTTATAATGCTTATTATATTTTGGACATACTTTGTCATCCAATATATTTTCTTTATGCAAGAAATACAGAGAGATGGCAGGAACAAATAGAGTTGTGGGAGTGGCCCACAGTGCAGGGAGTGCTGAAGTGTTTTTATTCTGATCATTCTCAGCTGTGCACTTATTTGCTAAGTATACACAGAATTAATAGACCGTATCAATGGGAGTCAAACCAAGCATCAGCTAGCATCAGCACTGCAGTGTTTCACCCTGGGTCTGAAAAGATTTGATCCCCAAGATTTGATCCCCAGTTGCTTTCTGTCTTTCCTTCACTTGTTGGAGTTTACTTTTCTTTTCATTATGTGAGGAGTGTTGTTTTTCTCCCCCCTAGTTGTGCACATAAGACCTGTTTGTGTGACACTTACGACTTCTTCCATCTCCCACTAATGTTTTCTCCATGAAAATCAGACTTGTATTGTCCACATTTGGTCCACCCTGCACCCCCCACCAGCTGAGTCCCACATTGGCAATTTGACTGAAGAGACGATCACCCAACCCCCCATATATACATATACAACTTCATTGTCCACTGCCTAGGACTGCTATTTGAACAAATGATCCACTGATCCAGAGGTTCACTATAAATCGCCGCAATGGAATGATGGTCACATCAGACATTGGTATGACTGAGCTGTCACTCTGCATCTCACTCGGCAGCCCCCACTGGACTGATTTATTGAACTGAGAACAAGTGGGCCCCTGCCTCCAGAGGTTTACCTGGCACCATAATTTTCAGCATTCATTTTTCTCTCTTTAAATTCATTTTTTTTTTCACTTCGCACTGTTGAAAGGAGCACCGTGCTTGACTGTCTGCTTACTCCTATTTAGAGAATACCTTCGCTGCAATTCATCCACTATTCTCTGGCAGTTCTCTTGTTTCTTCCTTAGGCTTTTTACCTCCCCATCTTTTTTTGTCTTTGTGTTTTCATTGTTATTCTTACTCACCGATCAGCTTTTGTTTTCTCATCCACTTTGTCAGAATATGACTTCCATCTAACAACCATTTTCACCCTCTTCTATCCAACTGTTCTGGTCATTTACTCTACAGGCAATATCCTTCAAGTGTTGGGTTTTTTTCGTGGCCACTTTATCTCAGGCTGCAACAAGCTGCTCAGATAAACAGATATAGGTGGGGATTTTTTTCCCCCACACCAGTTCACCTTAAGGGAAAAAATAATAGTGAGAAGAGTAGTGGTCCATTATCAAGCAGCCTGCTTGTTGCCTGTAACCTTGCAGGGAATTTGCAGAAAGCAAACACAGGTCTGAGATGGCAGTGGAATGAGAACTTCTCCCTGATGTCATATTTTATATATATATATATATATATATATATATATATATATATATATATATATATATATATATATATATATATATATATATATATATATATATATATATATATATATATTGCCATTTATTAGGGGACTAATGCTCTGAACTCCACCACAGAAGCATTTTTGTGCATTGTGGGTTGTAGAAATAAATTACACATTGGCCATCATGTATGCCAATATTGATGAATCAGCAGGCTCTAATAATCTATATACACTCAACAAAAATATAAACGCAACACTTTTGTTTTTGCTCCCATGTTTCATGAGATGGACTTGAAGATCTAAACTTCATTCCAGATACACAATATTACCATTCCTCTCAAACATTGTACACAAATCTGTCTAAATGTGTGATAGTGAGCACTTCTGCTTTGCTGAGATAATCCATCCCACCTCACAGGTGTGCCACATCAAGATGCTGATCTGACATCATGATTAGTGCACAGGTGTACCTTAAACTGCCCACAATAAAAGGCCACCCTGAAATGTGCATTTTGTTTCTGCTTTATTGGCGGTCTGGGGACTCAGAACCAGTCAGTATCTGGTGTGACCACCATTTGCCTCATGCAGTGCAACACATCTTCTTTGCATAGAGTTTATCAGATTGTCTATTGTGGCCTGTGGAATGTTGGTCCACTCCTCTTCAATGGCTGTGCGAAGTTGCTGGATATTAGTGGGAACTGGTGCACGCTGTCGTATACGCCGGTCAAGCACATCCCAAACATGTTCAATGGGTGACATGTCCGGTGAGTATGCTGGCCATGCATGAACTGGGACATTTTCAGCTTCCAAGAATTGTGTACAGATCCTTGCAACATGGGGCCGTGCATTATCTTGCTGAAACATGAGGTGATGTTCATGGATGTATGGCACAACAATGGGCCTCAGGATCTCATCACGGTATCTCTGTGCATTTAAAATGCCATCAATAAAATGCACCTGTGTTCTTCGTCCATAACAGATGCCTGCCCATACCATGACCCCACCACCACCATGGGCCACTCGATCCACAACATTGACATCAGCAAAGCGCTCACCCACACGACGCCACACACGCTGTCTGCCATCTGCCCTGAACAATGTAAACCGAGATTCATCCGTGAAGAGAACACCTCTCCAACGTGCTAGACGCCATCGAATGTGAGCATTTGCCCACTCAAGTCTGTTACGGCGACGATCTGGAGTCAGGTTAAGACCCCGATGAGGACGACGAGCATGCAGTTGAGCTTCCCTGAGACGGTTTCTGACAGTTTGTGCAGAAATTGTTTGGTTATGCAAACCAATTGTTTCAGCAGCTGTCTGAGTGGCTGGTCTCAGACGATCTCGGAGGTGAACCTGCTGGATGTGGAGGTCCTGGGCTGGTGTGGTTACTCGTGGTCTGCGGTTGTGAGGCCGGTTGGATGTACTGCCATATTCTCTGAAACGCCTTTGGAGACGGCTTATGGTGGAGAAATGAACATTCAATGCACAAGCAACAGATCTGGTTGACATTCCTGCTGTCAGCATGCCAATTGCACGCTCATTTCAGGGTGGCCTTTTATTGTGGGCAGTTTGAGGTACACCTGTGCACTAATCATGATGTCAGATCAGCATCTTGATGTGGCACACCTGTGAGGTGGGATGGATTATCTCAGCAAAGCAGAAGTGCTCACTATCACACATTTAGACAGATTTGTGAACAATGTTTGAGAGGAATGGTAATATTGTGTATCTGGAATGAAGTTTAGATCTTCAAGTCCATCTCATGAAACATGGGAGCAAAAACAAAAGTGTTGCGTTTATATTTTTGTTGAGTGTAGCTAATAATCTAACTCAGTAGTGATGTTTGTTTAATAATTAATATAATTGATTTTCTATTGATAGCATAGCATAGGAAGTACATTTATCTTTTTACATTTACTTTGATTGGCCCCTTCAATCATTACACTGCCTTGCCTGTAGCAGCTAACATAACTCTGATCATTAACCTTGGCCATTTGCACAGAAAATAGGTGCCGTCATTTATTAGAGAAAGGATTGTTATCAAAATGTATTACAATATTTAAAGTGTCTTTAATATCACATTCGCACAGCTAATGGCGACATTAATCTAAGCAGTCATATAAAACTTAACAGTCATTTTAAAAAATATAAATACAGAAAGACAATCCGTTCAGTCAGGCAGCCAATCACTAGGGTTCTGAGCCTATCTATACATTTTGTCAGTCACTATAAAATTGTCTGACAGTCTGTCTGAGAAGCAGCTGGAGAAGATGTGGGGAAGTGCTTTTAAAGTAAAGAAAATTGTTTTAAAAGCGTGGCTGCAATCAACATCTGTGCCGAAGGTTTCGGTGTGAAAGTGGGCTTTTTTGTTGCAGCCTTGAATAGTCTGCCGTTCTTAGGCGCTCCATTAGAAATAGGGAAAGAGGTGAACCACACTTTAAATAATGCAGTTTTCGCTGTGGTTGCTTCCCCTCAACTCTTCCTCTGCAGAGAACTATAAACAACAGCAAAATTCAAAGGTACAAGGCTTCTTTTGCAGTATACCACTGAATTTGAAGGCAGTGTATCAGCAACATTTGGACTTTTACTTATCATTGGAAGGGGAAGATGGCTTTTTTGGATTGAACTCTAGGTTCTCCCTAGGCTATCACAACTGATCGTGCTCTGCTATCTGACTGTGGAATAATTGAGGTCTCTAGCTGAGAGCTAGCTTTGGCAACAAATCAGAAGAAAGCATGGCCCACTTCAACCACAGATGTGTCTGAGCTGCCTGCGCTTTGGATGTGCCAGTCTAGTTTTGAAGTCATATGAAAATACATTGCTATATGTGGTGTCTTTAACTCACTGCAGTGAAGCAATTTGATATAAAGGTTGAAATAACAAGATTGATTCCTAACACTGCCATAAGCTATAATGAGGGTCACATGTATACAGTGTTTATTAATCAGCACGTCTGTTAGTGTCAGCGAGTTGAAGCAGCGTTGGACTGTGGTAGTGAAATAGATTGGCTGTCAGTATGATTCAGATATAATGCTACGGCTCAGTAATTGGAATTAGTCAAAGCAATGAATAACACTATATAACAAAGCAGCAAGGCTGCTATTTGACGTTCACTGTGAATACATCAAAACCGGCTGGAAAAGACTCATAGTATGTATGTTAATAACCATGCGAATCATGAATACAACTATATTTACCCAGGGATATTGCAGAGTTTTAGATCAGCGCTTCTTTCAGGCCACTGAACTGCTGAGATGTGTTTAGTGAATGTGTGCTGAGATTGGTTTTTCAACTCTGGAACTGTTGGAGTCTCCTGACTATGTCTCATTTCTGCATTCACTCAGTCTATTTTGTGGCACATATCAGAATGTCTTAAGCTGGGCACACATCAATTGACTGCCAGGTCAATTATAAATGTAATTTTGACATAATGCCTGATTGGGTTCAATCAGACCTGAAGCATATATACTGTTTAACAATATAAGTAGACCTATATGGGGTTTGTTTTCTTTTTGATCTCCATAATATTCCATAATAGTCTAATAATTACAAATGATACACAACATGGCTCAATTTAAACATTTATTGAACAGATATTATCTCGCCAATCTGCTTTTTTTTTCTGTAAACTCTGGAGGAAAACAACTTGTTGCTGTTAAAATGAGCATTGTTGGACATCTGCCTTTCACATGCACACATACGCTACCCCTTCAGGGGGGCGTACGAGACATAATTCATTCTGACTCACACACATATACTATTCTCACTCTTACACACATATATTCTTATTCTCACATACCTACAGTATATTCTCACTCTCACACATACATCTCACTCACACACACACACACACACGCTTCTGCACATGTGTGCAGATGTGTGAGGAAGAGAGCTGCTCCACTCTACATGCGGCCTTTGAGGGAGAGTAAATTCGCTGCCATCAATAATGTCGCTGCTACATAATATGAAGGCATTTTACAATTTAAAGGGACCTGCCCCGTCTGTGATTTACTGCTTGCTATCTTCACAGTCCTTGTGCACGTGCTTGTCTATAAATTGGCCTTATCTATTCCAGCGTTGGCCTATGCTGCTTTTTGCGCATTAAAAAAGGACCAAGTAATGGCATGATTAATCGGTCAACCTCTGAGTAGGCTGTCTTAACCTTATACATAACGCATGCAGTCAGCTCTAAGAATATCAACCTGGCTGAAGCTTTAAATGGGTGGTGAGGCAGCAGTTTACATTTATAAATGTTTCATGATGGACTTAATCTTTTACCTCAAATAGCTTCTGTCACGTTGACTCACATTAGTAATTTCACCACACATTTCTGGGCATCATCATCATGCCCATATGGTTGGTCTTGTTGAAAGCTAACTAAGATGCACAGTGCACATTTAGACATTTTTTTGCATACCTCATCCTGAGTCAGACTATTTTCTGTGCATAAATTGGATCTGATGCTTCCTGAAAGTTAAGAATCTGAATAGTAAATGAACAAAAAATATTGTGCGCAAAGGTAGAGAAGGTTGAAGCAAGGCGTCTGGACTTGTAGAGTTTTCTAGAAGACGTTTCGCTGCTCATCAGAGCAGCTTCATCAGTTCTAACTGTTTGGTGGGGAAACATGGTTTATATGTGGTTACAGACCTCAGTGGGTGGGTCTGGGTAAAACTTAAAAAACTTACAAACAATAGCACTAAATGTTTCCATACTTACCTGTGATGTTCTGGCTGACTGGGCCAGGTGTGTCTAACGACTGGCTAACGACTATGAAACTGTCGGAGGGGGACTGGTTGACAGCCCTTTGTTCTTACTGTGAGTATGTGTAAACTTCCTGGGAATGGATGGAATCACTGCATTGTATGTGGTAGAAAGATGATGTCTGAGGCCACCACCTCTGTTAAGGGAAGGTTTTTCCAGCTTAACATAGATGGCTTCCTTGACTCCTCTTTCATACCACCTTTCCTCCCTGTCTAAAATGTGAACGTTGTTGTCCTCAAAGGAGTGTCCTTTGTCTTTGAGGTGGAGGTGAACAGCTGAGTCTTGTCCTGAAGAGGTGGCTCTCCTGTGCTGAGCCATTCTTCTGTGGAGTGGTTGTTTAGTTTCTCCAATGTACAGATCAGAGCATTCCTCACTGCACTGGACTGCATATATCACATTGCTGTGTTTCTCCCTGGGAATCTTATCCTTCGGGCGAACCAGTCTCTGTCTCAGTGTTGTCATAGGTTTGAAATGGACCGGGATGTCATGGTTGTTGAAGATCCTGCGGAGTTTCTCTGATACTCCTGACACATATGGAATGGAGATGTTCTTTCTCCGCCGGGTGTTGTCCTTCTTCTTGTTGTTGGGGGGTCTTGTTTTTGTGGCTTTGATGAGTGCCCACTTCGGGTAGCCACATGTTTGCAGGGCCTTCCTGATGTGGTTTTGCTCCTTCTTCTTCCCCTCTGAGCTGGTGGGTACAGTTTGTGCTCTGTGCTGCAGGGTCCTGATGACTCCCAGTTTGTGTTCCAGTGGGTGGTGTGAATCAAACAACAGGTACTGGTCCGTGTGTGTGGGTTTCCTGTACACTTCCACATTGAGGCTCCTGTCCTCATCAATATGTACTGTGCAGTCCAAGAAGGCCAGATTGTTGTCCTTGGTGTCCTCGCGAGTGAACTTGATGTTATTATCCACTGCGTTGATGTGTTCTGTGAACCGTTCCACTTCGTTAGTCTTGATTTTGACCCAGGTGTCATCCACATATCTAAACCAGTGGGTGGGGGTGGTTCCAGGATAGGAACTCAGGGCTCTTCTCTCCACTTCTTCCATGTAGAGGTTGGCCACAATAGGAGACACAGGTGATCCCATCGCACAGCCGTGCTTCTGTCTGTAAAAGTTCCCATTGTACTGGAAATAAGTGGTGGTCAGGCAGAGGTCCAGCAGGTCACAGATGTGGTCTGGCGTTAGGTTGGTTCTCTCCTTGAGTGTGCTGTCTTGTGTGAGGCAAGTCCTTACCATCTCTGTGGCTTCTGATGTAGGGATGCAGGTGAACAAGGAGGTGACATCAAATGAGACCATGGTGTCATCTGGGTCCATTTGGATCTTCTCCACCTTGTTCACAAAGTCCTGCGAGTTGTGAATGTGATGTGGTGTGTCACCTACCAGTGGTGTCAGGAGTTCAGCCAAGTGCTTAGCCACGTTGTATGTGACTGAGTTTGTGCTGCTGACGATGGGTCTGAGGGGGACTCGTTCCTTGTGTATCTTGGGGAGTCCATACAGGCGTGGAGTGGCTTCCCCCGGATACAGTCGAAAATAGAGCTTGCGGTTGATGATTTGGTCCTTCTCCAGTTTTTGTAGGTAGCTGACTAGTTTCTTCTTGTAGTTTCCGGTGGGGTCCCTCTTCAGTGTCTCATATGTGGCTGTGTCACTGAGGAGTTCTGTCACTTTGGCATGGTAGTCCTGTGTGTTGAGCACCACTGTGCATCTTCCTTTGTCTGCTGATAAGATGGTGATGTCCCGGTCCTTTTGTAGTGCAATCAGGGCCTTCCTTTCATCACTGGAGAGGTTGGATGGCGGTGCTTTAGCAGTGGAGAGTGTGGCTGTGACCTTCAAGCGGAGTTGCTCAGCTTCTGTGTCTGTCAGGTTGTTGTTCTTGATGGCTGACTCTGTGGCTGTGATGAGGTCCACCACTGGAATCTGCTCTGGCGAGATGGCAAAGTTGAGTCCTTTGGCCAACACGTCTTTTTCCGGCTGGCTCAGTTGTCTGTCTGAAAGGTTCTTTACCCATGTGATGGTGGACCTCATCACAGCCACAGAGTCAGCCATCAAGAACAACAACCTGACAGACACAGAAGCTGAGCAACTCCGCTTGAAGGTCACAGCCACACTCTCCACTGCTAAAGCACCGCCATCCAACCTCTCCAGTGATGAAAGGAAGGCCCTGATTGCACTACAAAAGGACCGGGACATCACCATCTTATCAGCAGACGAAGGAAGATGCACAGTGGTGCTCAACACACAGGACTACCACGCCAAAGTGACAGAACTCCTCAGTGACACAGCCACATATGAGACACTGAAGAGGGACCCCACCGGAAACTACAAGAAGAAACTAGTCAGCTACCTACAAAAACTGGAGAAGGACCAAATCATCAACCGCAAGCTCTATTTTCGACTGTATCCGGGGGAAGCCACTCCACGCCTGTATGGACTCCCCAAGATACACAAGGAACGAGTCCCCCTCAGACCCATCGTCAGCAGCACAAACTCAGTCACATACAACGTGGCTAAGCACTTGGCTGAACTCCTGACACCACTGGTAGGTGACACACCACATCACATTCACAACTCGCAGGACTTTGTGAACAAGGTGGAGAAGATCCAAATGGACCCAGATGACACCATGGTCTCATTTGATGTCACCTCCTTGTTCACCTGCATCCCTACATCAGAAGCCACAGAGATGGTAAGGACTTGCCTCACACAAGACAGCACACTCAAGGAGAGAACCAACCTAACGCCAGACCACATCTGTGACCTGCTGGACCTCTGCCTGACCACCACTTATTTCCAGTACAATGGGAACTTTTACAGACAGAAGCACGGCTGTGCGATGGGATCCCCTGTGTCTCCTATTGTGGCCAACCTCTACATGGAAGAAGTGGAGAGAAGAGCCCTGAGTTCCTATCCTGGAACCACCCCCACCCACTGGTTTAGATATGTGGATGACACCTGGGTCAAAATCAAGACTAACGAAGTGGAACGGTTCACAGAACACATCAACGCAGTGGATAATAACATCAAGTTCACTCGCGAGGACACCAAGGACAACAATCTGGCCTTCTTGGACTGCACAGTACATATTGATGAGGACAGGAGCCTCAATGTGGAAGTGTACAGGAAACCCACACACACGGACCAGTACCTGTTGTTTGATTCACACCACCCACTGGAACACAAACTGGGAGTCATCAGGACCCTGCAGCACAGAGCACAAACTGTACCCACCAGCTCAGAGGGGAAGAAGAAGGAGCAAAACCACATCAGGAAGGCCCTGCAAACATGTGGCTACCCGAAGTGGGCACTCATCAAAGCCACAAAAACAAGACCCCCCAACAACAAGAAGAAGGACAACACCCGGCGGAGAAAGAACATCTCCATTCCATATGTGTCAGGAGTATCAGAGAAACTCCGCAGGATCTTCAACAACCATGACATCCCGGTCCATTTCAAACCTATGACAACACTGAGACAGAGACTGGTTCGCCCGAAGGATAAGATTCCCAGGGAGAAACACAGCAATGTGATATATGCAGTCCAGTGCAGTGAGGAATGCTCTGATCGGTACATTGGAGAAACTAAACAACCACTCCACAGAAGAATGGCTCAGCACAGGAGAGCCACCTCTTCAGGACAAGACTCAGCTGTTCACCTCCACCTCAAAGACAAAGGACACTCCTTTGAGGACAACAACGTTCACATTTTAGACAGGGAGGAAAGGTGGTATGAAAGAGGAGTCAAGGAAGCCATCTATGTTAAGCTGGAAAAACCTTCCCTTAACAGAGGTGGTGGCCTCAGACATCATCTTTCTACCACATACAATGCAGTGATTCCATCCATTCCCAGGAAGTTTACACATACTCACAGTAAGAACAAAGGGCTGTCAACCAGTCCCCCTCCGACAGTTTCATAGTCGTTAGCCAGTCGTTAGACACACCTGGCCCAGTCAGCCAGAACATCACAGGTAAGTATGGAAACATTTAGTGCTATTGTTTGTAAGTTTTTTAAGTTTTACCCAGACCCACCCACTGAGGTCTGTAACCACATATAAACCATGTTTCCCCACCAAACAGAACTGATGAAGCTGCTTGGATGAGCAGCGAAACGTCTTCTAGAAAACTCTACAAGTCCAGACGCCTTGCTTCAACCTTCTCTACGTATGATGACCTGGATGACTGAGAATCTTCATCAACATTGTGCGCAAAGGCAATGATGCCAAAAAAACATTTTCTATTCATTAAAGTTGGAAGCCTAAAGGAAATGAAAATAGCTTTTTACACATCACCAGCAAATGGGATAAATATGAATGTGAATGGAGAATATAGAGGCTTTTAGTCAAAAAGGTACACAAACACACAAAATGTCAGGTCTTATATTAAAATCCATAACTTTCTAATTATTTTATTAATTTTAATTAAGCACTCACTTTCCTTGTATTCTGTTTATTAGCAGTGGAAATGTGTTATTTTTTTAATGTAACAAAGTGCAACAGCCTTTGCAGTATGCTGTTGATTGTGGTGCTTATAAAGCTATAATGGTGAAGCCAGTTATAAAATCGTATTGTCACAGTAGCATAATGGCGCACCACCTGAGCTACAGTTTTAGTGCTAAACAGCATTTATATTTATATATATATATGTTGTTTTTGATAACAACTGTTCTCAGTCTGAGGCTTGGTTTAGTATTTTGTTTTGGATGATAGTGCTGTGCATACATTTATGTTTTACACCAACCAAATGCATAAAATTGGATTTTTCCACAGTTGCATATACCAGGTCCTAAGAAACACTGTCACTTAGTCATTGCAGTCTCTATAGGACATAGGAGCCTGCACTGACTGGCAGCTAAAGGCCTGCTCATTTCATTAAGCAATGTAGCCAATGGAAATGCTTACTTAAGCTTTGGGCCAAATTGTGTTTTCAGGTAGGCTATAGGATTTTTTTTTGTACTATAGATTGTTTTCCGCCGTAAGGTTAAAAAAAAAAACAGTTACAAAGAAACAATATCCACCGAGTTTCAGTGTAAAATATCTAATATAATAGTCATATGTCAGTTATAGTGAGACCAGAATTTCAAATGTGATTTTTTTTTTTTTTTTTGCAATCGCTAAAGGTGACACATAATTTCTATGATTCACACCCTGCTTACAGCACTGGACAACTGCCCAAAACAAATGGAGTATATCTCAGCAACCACAAGGTGTATTTGAATACTTTTGGTGTCATAATAAAGGGAACATCTGGGAGATTTGCTCAGATGTGTAAGTATTAGTTTGTATGCCTCTGGCTCTTTGTAAATTAAGATGGCACAAAGCAAAAATGAAAACAAATTCTCGTCTGTTGAAAATGTACACTTTTACAATGAATATCTCCTTACAAATGATGTAGATGAAGCAATCTAGTTATATTTTTATCCATCCATCCATCCATCTTCTACCGCTTATCCGGGGCCGGGTCGCGGGGGCAGCAGTCTAAGCAGGGACACCCAGACTTCCCTCTCACCAGACACTTCCTCCAGCTCCTCTGGGGGAATCCCGAGGCGTTCCCAGGCCAGCCGAGAGACATAGTCTCTCCACCGCGTCCTGGGTCTTCCCCGGGGCCTCCTCCCAGTGGGACATGCCCGGAACACCTCCCCAGGGAGGCGTCCAGGAGGCATCCGAACCAGTTATATTTTTAGTCTTGAATAAACACAGACATGTTGGTCTATCTGAACCAAAAATGTATTGCCCTCAAATATGACTGTTTATTGCAAATTTACAGAAGAAAGACTGATTTTTTGTTACTCGCTCTAAACTACTCTACTACTATACTACTATATTCATAATATATCAAGACAAATGTAAAAAAAAGTCTCAGCTTTCATATGACACCTTGTTTGTGTGACTTGAAGTATCACAGAGCTAGCAATAACCATGTGGCAAGTGGGTCGACTTTGATATGAGTTTTATATTGATGAGTGATAATTGATTTGCATGGTGTTGAAGTTATGTTTGATGTGTGTAAATATAGCTTACAAGTGCTTGTAGTAGAGTTTGTCCTGTTTAATTTGATATGCTATATGATTATTTTTTTTTTTACATGGTTAGTACAGTGTTATATGAATTTTATTTTTCGGTGCAGGAAAAAGCCCCCATACATGGGGGCCGTGGGGTTGATCTAGAACATGACTTTAGGCCAATCCTTATTCCCACTGCTGCAAACCTTTCCAGTGAGAGCTGGAGTACTCAGCTCGATGAAGCCAGCAAGCTCTCATCTCCTTACAATTCTGTTCATAAAAACACAACATCTGAACAGCATCATTGACAAAGGGCAGCCCTGGCAGAGTCCAACATCCACTGGAAACTAACCTACTGACCTACTACAGGCAATGCAAACAAGGCTCCTGCTTGGCCTGTCAAGGGTTTGAATGGCCCATAGCAACATACTCCCCAATATGCCTACCTATATACTCATAGTTCATACAAACATTAAATTAAATTACAAAGGGCAGCTTTAAGTATTTCATTGTATGTGTTCCAAAGGACATTTCTCATAGAAAGTCAATCTTCTCTCACTTCACTATTAGACATGCTAAAATGTCAAGACTGTTGCCATCCATCTCAATAAAGGGCAAACATGTCCTAGAAGGTCAAAGTGTTGCGACTTTAATAACAGATGACACCCGACAATGTCAGAAAAAATAGACTAACCTTTGTTTAACTGGTGGTCTTTTTGGATGGGAATGTCTGTTGACAGTCAGTAAACCTGGGCAGAGAAAAAGAACCTATGTAGTGTGTGTAGTAATAACAGCCCTGGAGGAGAACGGATGTTGACACAATGCTTTTCCTTTAGATACAAGTCAAAAACAAATTTATGGTTTACACAGATCCATTTCTGCAACAGGCACGATAAGTCTAAAAACATTTCATTATTATGCACAGATGGTTGTGCAGTAATATGTTGTCCCTAAGTCTGCCTATTACCACCTGAAAAACATTGCTAGGATCAAGGGCTTTCTGTCCAAACAAGACACAGAAAAACTTATTCATGCATTTATTTTTAGTAGGCTAGATTATTGTAACGGCATCCTCACAGGTCTTAGCAAAAAATCAGTCAGGCAGCTGCAGCTGGTCCAAAATGCTGCTGCTAGAGTTCTGAGTAATACCAGGAAAATGGACCACATCACACCGGTCCTCAAATCACTGCACTGGCTTCCTGTGAGTCAAAGGATACATTTCAAAACTTTACTCCTGGTCTACAAAGCACTGTATGGTCTTGGACCAAAATACATCCTGGACTTATTGGTTCCCTATGAACCATTCAGACGCTTGAGATCATCAGGGACAGGCCTACTGTGTGTACCCAGGGTCAGAACCAAACAGAGTGAAGCAGGATTCAGTTATTCTGCCCCTCACCTGTGGAACAGCCTTCCTGAACACCTGAGGTCTGCTCAGACAGTCACTTTATTTAAGTCAGGCCTGAAAACACATTTGTTTACTGCAGCGTTCTCCTAATTACTTGACTTCTCATTTAATCATCCTGAATTTGTTTGATATTTTTATGATTTTAATTTTCTTCTTAATTTAATGTTTTAAAATGTTTTTATTCTGTGATTTCATCTTATGTAAAGCACTCTGAATTGCCTTGTGTATGAATGGTGCTATATAAATAAAGCTTGCCTTGCCTTGCCTAAAGATAGAGAAAAACAGCTTGATCAGAGTTAACAATAAAAGCGAAACAAGTACACAAATCTACATCTTTGTGGGATACTACATCTTCCACATCCAGGTTTACTCTTCATTTTGCTCTAGAGACACTTCTCAGCAGAGTACCTGCTGGAGTTTTCACCCCAGTAAGCAGCTTGTTCTACTCCACCGCTGCTGCAGGGAGGAATTAGTTTTTCTCTTTTCTCGTGCCTGTTAAATTATACTTCATAAAATATGATGCAGATTATTGCCAGAGCTACTGTTATGCTCCTCTGAATTATAGGTGGTATAATTCAGAGGAGCATAACAGTAGCTCCCCTTAGGCCATTGTTTCCCAAACGTGTGTGTGTGTGTGTGTGTGTGCATATGCGCATCAGGCTGCTATGTAAGGACAGCAGCGGTGCACATTCCATCATTCCATCATTCCAGAGACAGAAATGACATGCCACCATGCAAATAAGATAAATAACATAAGGTTATTTAGTTTGTTCAATAAAATAACAAGGTATAGACCTGTTCTGTAAGAACGGTAGATGACTTAAATTACTTCTGTTATGATCTGGTGCTATATAGAAAATATATAGCGGGGGGGGGGGGGGGGGCAGACCATATAATACATATAATATAATGGTAGGGGAAACACTATCATTATATTGTACAAGTAGTGAAAGTACTACTTGAGCCATACTCTGAACCAGTTCTAAAGCACTGTAAAAAAATGACTGGCATAAAATGTCTTTAGTATAGATCTTGGTGGCTTGAGAGAGGTACAATTTTCGATAGTAATTGGAGAGTGCTGTGTAATTTTGATGTCAAACAAATCTGACATTTGCACTTCTGTTTCCCACCTGGGAAGATTATGTGAAAATCACATGGCACAAAAGGTGCTATTTCTGTGCTATTTCTGTTATCACAGTGTGTGAATACATGTGTGAATACACATCCGGTTTACGCGATCTGACTGTCATTTATGTGGAAAAAATGGTAACATTACTTTTGTATAAAAAACAGAAAAAAATAAAATACTTTTTAATCCTGATGAGATTCTGTTTTTAGGCAGGCTGCACTTTGATTCAAAGAAAAGAAAAGGGAAATCTTTACAATTGTGCTAAATCTTCAGAATGTGTTTAGTTTGTGGGAACCCAGTTAGTTGTGAACACTTCAACTCGGGCATGTAGTCATTTTGGCTGATCAGAGTCTGACCTGTACATCCTGTGGCCACTATATAGCAGTAGAGTTTACTCGAGTCAGATATGCTGCTGTGTTTCATAATCTGAAAGCACCTTTTTTAATTTCATGTAAATCAGCACATTCATATCACATGTGGCTTTCTACTCCCACTAGGTGGCGCTATGAATGTTAGAGAATATGAATATATTCAGGCTGAGACATTGGATTGAGTTACAGCCACTTCCTGTGTTATGGTGAATGAACATACTTTGACTAACCAACACGATTGAATGGAGATGGAAGTTTTTGATAACTTGTTTTTCAAGATCTTCAACTGAGTCAACTGAATAAATCAGATAAGTCTGTAAGGATAGTTTGTTGAAGTATTGTTTTGTGTGTAAGAATGTCCCATCAATACTATAGCCCTAAAACTGTATGTTCCACTGCAATTATCAAGAAATATATCAATATTAATTTTAGTTCAACCTCAATATTGCTGACTGTGTTTTTCTCCTGTGATAAACAGCGGGTTAACATGTTATTTACAAAGGACGTGAAGTCATGGACATGAGTACCAATGCCATGATGCCCATATAACATAAAATCACATTAAATATTTATTAAACAGTGCAGCACCCCTATGGGAAATTGCTCTAATTGAATCCAAGGCTGGCCATTTCTAGCAGACTCATCAGTTTGCAGGGCTCATGTGGCTGCAAGGCTGCAGTATTCAGATGTGTCTGTGGTGTATAATCCTACTCTGACAGCAGTGTAGCTGTCTTTTCATTATAGCCTGACATCACAGGGTGTTGGGGTTTAAATTTCCATAATGGCCATCTCACAGCATCATCTCTTTAATATTTCTGCAAACAAACTGCTTTTATGTACCATAGTCTGTTGCTGTGGACACAGCTGTAAAGGATGATGTCCAATTGCTCAAGTATTCTAGTATACATTTTCACAAGAATTTTATGTAAATAAATATTTGTCCATTAGGTGGGCCACTTCTTTATTGAGATAGTGATTTGCTAAAAAAAACACCGGCTTCTGGAACACAACAGACCAAGTTATTGATATAAAGGTTGTGAGTGTGTCACTTTCCAGTTGTCTAATATTAATGTCACAAGCCTTTTTTTTTACTGCACTAGTAAAAGTCAATGTGTTGCAATCAGTCCTTATAAAGCAGGACATTGCTGAGCAGAAAACAGGTGGACAAAAGACACTCTGTGTCAATTCTGATAAGAAGCTGAAGATAGGAAAGACAGTGTACACCTAAAATGGACTAGCTCATAATTGGAAACACATGACAGTGACTGGCTATTTTTCAGTCTAGGCCAAGCACACTGGAAATCCAGCTGGTCAAATCATGCCTCTCTATAATATGAGTATTAATTAAAGTTTGGATTAGTCAAACTAGCATGTCTCATTTCTAGATACAATTTTGACTAGTACTGTCTAATAGTGTCTGGTATCAAAAACAACATTCTAAGGTAATATAGTTTAAATCCTGAATTAAACTGAAGATACTGAGTTGACTTAAAAAAATTAAAAAAAATATTTTTCACTTCTTTAACCACCACCAAGACTGTATTTTAGTTCTGTTCCCATTGTGTTTTGATAGAAACTAACCTACAGATCCATACTGCCCCTGGAGAGCAGCAGGTCTATACAGGAGGACCTGCTGCTCTCCTTAAAGATGTTTTCACACCAAGCAAACATCAATAAAAAGACACGAGGACAACATTAAATGCTTGCCCTGGCGGTCAAGTAAAGAAAGGAGAAAACACCAACACAAAATGCTTCTACACAGACACAAAAACAATCATGCTTATATCCTTAAAGGGTCAATGTGTATCAGAAAAAGGCTGGGTGAAAAAGGCTTCAACACAAGTCCATGCCATGTGTTTTATTATGTCTGAGGGGGCTTGTGTGCATGGTGATGCAACCAGTATTACTGCTGCCACTGCCTATTTGTAAGAAAGCAGAGAGAGTGAAGAACGACTCATGCGATCACTGTAGCAGCTGCAGTTTGGACTGTCAAACTTAAAGAGGAGCATAACTACCTCATATAGTAGTAATTTATTGATCTACAAGTAATTAAACAACTAGTTGGATAAGCTTGTTGAAGACTATGTCCATGATAACACCCTAAAAATAGTACTGAATTCCAGATTTCAACTAGCTATACAAATGCTGGCCTGACTTTAGCTTTATGTCCTTGTGTAGTTGAATCCACAGAACTGCAGCAAACCCAAGCCCCCAAAAATCATAATGTTTCCAACCTCTGCCTAAAGGAACCCAGATTATAACATTGACTTGTTACATTATATCTTAATGCTCCCTGCTCATTTCCTATTTATAAATTCAACAATCTCGTCTAGAGGGCAGCTGTAGCATGATTAAATTCATGTAGGCACTAGCAGAGGTCTGCCCCTCACAACAGAATTCGGTTTTAATAGGACTTGTTGCAGTGTCCCCAGGGAGACTTTCAGCAGTACAGCCGTTCCATATGGATGTTGTTATGCTAGGATGCATCTACTTTTACGACATTGGACTTCACGCTGAGGGTGGCAGATGTCACACAGTGTACTTTCTTCTTGCTACTTCAGTTTGATCCTCATCGTGTGTAGTGCCACCCCTCCCAAGCTCTACCCAATCACCCGAAACGGAGGTCAAGGGAGGCAGGCAGTCGCAATTCACCACTGTCAGCTATGCCACTGGTTTTCTTTTCTTTTCCCACACGATGTACAGCTGTAGGAGCAGATAAATAACTCACAGCTTTTGTGTGTTTGGATCCTTATTGTTAAAGCTAAAGCTAGGGTTCTTGGTTTATTTAGATATCAAGTTCTAAACTTGACTGTTACCTTGAACTACTACAAAACGAAAGAGTCTGAAATCATAAGAGTTATTAGGGACTATCTGCTGCAAGACTGCACTGTGCCACTGATGACTGTTCTTTATGATTCTGTTTCTTTGGATTGCTCAGTGTGGTGTATGAAATAAATATGAACATATTCTTTGAGTAGCGAAAGAAAACGGTGGGTTCAGTGGGTTCAACGCATCTTGCTCTTTAGTTCAAATATTGCTTTGAAATTGAATGAACAACACATTTAAATCACAAGTTTACAGGTCTCAATGCTCCCCACCTTGACAGCAAGACAAATGAAAAGCAATGAGAAAAAAACCCTAGCTTATTCAACATCTCAATTAGCCACATCAGTTTACAGTAAATTTTGTCTTTGGGGGAAGAAGAGATGCATAACATGTGGCCAGAGGCTTTCTATAAGACTATAAGAGTGATTGAGTATGAATCACAGAACTTTAATGAGACTGCATGGACTAACTAGATCAGCAGGCTGCCAAGCGAGATTGAAACAGGAGATATGTTTCTTACTCTGTTTTTTTATTTTTATTTGAGTGAATAATTGATTGATCAAATCTTCAGCTTGGATGTACAGAAGAGCTGTGATTTATTCACCTCCGAACACAAGTAATGTATGTGTCACCGGCAGCTTCCCTGCTTTCACTGCCTTCAGCTTGACCCTAATAAACGAGGTGGTCCAACGCAGATCAATGATGGGTTACCTTTGGAACTTCTGCAACTGCTGCTTTTCCATCAAGTCAGTCAGCAGCTGTACATGTTCCCTATGGGGATACAGCATCAGTGGCACAACTTTGCAACCACACTGCTCCCTAGAAATCCTTTTTTTAAAATATGACACTGGAAACTTAGGCAAACTATGTATTTTTGCTACTGCTGGTAGGGAAGCTTGGCACATATCAGAAACTGTTCAAGTCAGTCTTAGAAGAGAAAACTAGGATAAAACTATAAATTTACTTTGTCCTCTTTTACTTACCATAGTTGTGATTTTCGTGTAAGTTGATGGATAATTGTTTACCCTAATAAGTAATGGCTGTGACTCAAGTTGAAAACTTCAGTGTTATACACGATTCTGTAATTTGACATGATTTTGTTGTCACAACACCACAATAGTAGACATAGAGCTTTGCTAGCTATACTACGTATATTGTCCTAAAAATAATCCTCACAAATTGTCCCTGGTCAAGAGTGACTAAAATATCATTTGATGTTTAATTTATGGAGGTCTTACGTTGGCAGTCACCCTTAAGTGGGTATTATGCCATTTTGGCCACAAATGGCCATTTTATCTTTTTTTTTTTTAGATACTGTATTAATCCCAGAGGGAAATTCTTTACAGCTGCTGCCAAGCAGTGTCATACAATGACTAGCAAGGCGTGCCACAGGCTAGGGTGAAGTGTCTTGCCCAAGAACACACAACAGTGACTAGGGAGGAGTTGGGATCAAACCACCAACTTTCCGGTTACTAGACAACCCTGCTATACCACTGCGCCACTGTTGTCCCAAGTTATCTGGCAGCATTGATTAATGAGCCATTTTTCCGTTTTTATTGCTGCAGGGGACAAAATAATTATAGCCAAGTCTTTGTAGTGACTGTGAACCTGTGGGATTTAAAATTAGTGTGTGATGTGCACATGCTTTCGTTCAGTCTTGATTTGTGCTGTCTACTGTTGTGTTTCACTATTGGGAGAAATTTTGAGATTTTTTTACTGCAGTAGTCTGTTTAATTTTGCTAGTTTGCATGTTGTCTTACCAAGAAATTTGTTTTTAGACTGCAGCTGAGCTTGTGCTAGTTGGCTTGATATATGTTATGTGTGGCTCCTCATTTACCCAAATCTCTAAAGTACAGCTGTGCAAAGTCAGCATGCTCCATAGAGCTATAGTAGTTTAAATAAAATAAGTACCGGTATCCTGGAAGGGGAGAGAGAAAGCTGCACATAGCAGGTTTATGTGCCATGCAGCACCGCATTGCACACAGCTGCCGTTAAGAGCTAAGTGTAGAGGTAGCATTGATGGTGATACTCTCCATGGCAATGGCTAGTGACCTTCAACCATCAGCTTCACTACCTTTTATAAGGATTTTTTTTTTAAATGTAATTTAAAAAAAAATAAATAAATCAACAATCAGAAAATGCAGAAAGAATTATTGGACTAAGTGATGCACCTTGAAAACATCATACTTGATAAGCTGTTCTGTTTAAAATTAGAAAAATAAAATTAGAAAAAAAAACAACCCTGCTCTCTTCAGCACAACTTAGCATAATTTTTACTGCAGACTAAGCAATCAAGCAGTCAAGTAATACAGGTTAGACCAGGATGTAGCTAATATTATACTGCAAATTGATTTGTTTCTCTGTGTGTGAAGTGTATATAGATCAATATATTTAGTAACTGCTTTGCCTGAGGATAGAAACACAATTCTGTGGGTATACAGGAAGAAGTGTTTTGGAGGCCACATATAAAAAAACAACGGTTGAACCTATTAATACAATAATTACCATGCCATTGTCTGGCTGGCTGCCTCTTATGTTTATGATGAATTCATGATCAAAAGTGCATGCACACACTCTAATACTCCTAATACTCTTGGCTGTGTTTTAAGCCTGCCTGGCTTCCACTAACTCATGCACTGCTCTGCCACTTTCTTGACCCTACAGTTCTGGTTCCAGCAGCAAAAATAGATCATGTAGCTCTTTTAACAGAGGTTAGTTGTAATTATTGTCATTGGCTTGACTAGACTAAACTAGTCATTACATTACCTAAAGACACCGAAAGTGACTTTCTCGTGGACTTAAACAGTAATCACTTGTTCAATTCAATTCAATTCAGTTTTATTTATATAGCGCATATTACAATCAGACATTGTCTCAAAGCGCTTCACAGGAACCCCCCTAAGAGCACTGTGGCAAGGAAAAACTCCCTTTAAGAGGAAGAAACCTTGAGCAGGACCCGTCAACTTAAGGGGGAACCAGTCCTGCTGCTAGTCAGAGAGGATGAGGGAGAGAGAGAGAGAGAGAGAGAGAGAGGATGAAGGAGAAAGAGAGAGAGGGAGAGAGGAGCAAACATGATACAAACATGATACAGTACAGAGCAAACATGACAGCAAGATGAAACAGTGATTATATTGTAATAGATATCTATATATATCGTCGGTCCATAAGTAGGAATAGTAATTTGATAGTAAAGATGAGCAGCAGGGGCTAGTGAAGTCGATGAGCACAGGAGAGACTGCAGGTCAGTATGCAGGTCTTGAGACCTGCAAAGAGAGAGAGCGAGAGCGAGGCACAGAACTACAAGGAAGACAGTTAACACAGATTATGAGACGATATTACCCAGTATGATCCAGACTAAGGAGAGTGGAGGAGAGGTCAGAGGGTGTTCAGAGGATCGTGTTTGTGCCCCCCGACAACGTAGAGCAAGAGAGACTTCACGGGCCGGACTGCAGGTCATCATCCAGGTCTTGAGACCAGTGTGAGCCAGACTAAGGAGAGAAAAGGAGAGGTTAGAGGGTGAGAGGGAAACTGCTCAGTGGATCATGTTTGTGCCCCCCGACAACGTAGGCCTAGAGCAGCATAGCTGTGCTACACACTAGGTCTAAGGCTAACTGTACGCCTTACTAAACAGAAAAGTTTTAAGTCTAGTCTTAAAGGTGGAGGCAGTGTCTGCCTCTCGGACCCAGATTGGTAACTGGTTCCATAATAGCGGTGCCTGATAGCTGAAAGCTCGTCCTCCCATTCTACTTCTATGAATCCTAGGAACTACTAGTAAACCTGCACTCAGAGATCTGAGTGTCCTATTAGGAACATATGGTACAATCAGGTCCTGCAGATACAATGGAGCAAGTCCATGAAGAGCCTTGTAGGTTAGAAGAAGGATCTTGAAGTGTATTCTTGAGTCCACTGGGAGCCAGTGAAGAGACGCTAGGACAGGAGAGATATGATCCCTTTGGCTGCTTCCTGTCAGAACTCTAGCTGCTGCGTTCTGGATCAGCTGCAGACTGTTGATGGAGTAATGTGGACATCCTGACAATAAAGAGTTGCAGTAGTCCAGTCTTGAAGTGACAAAAGCATGGATGAGCTTTTCAGCATCACTCTGAGAGAGGATGCTCCTGATCTTAGTAATATTACGCAGGTGAAAGAAAGCGGTCCTGGAGACCTGCTTAATATGAGAGACAAACGACATGTCTTGATCAAAGATAACTCCAAGGTTCCTCACAGTCGTACTGGAGGCCAGAGTAATTCCATCCAGGGAGAAAGTATTATCTGATAAACTAGTTCTGAGATGTTTCGGTCCAAAAACAATGACCTCAGTCTTGTCCGAGTTTAATAGTAAAAAGTTGGAGGACATCCAGTCCTTTATGTCCTTTAGACACGCCTGTAGTCTGACTAGCGGCTCCGTTTCTTCAGGCTTCATGGATAAATACAGCTGGGTATCATCAGCATAACAATGAAAGTTTATGCCGTGCTTCTGGATGTATCCTAGAGGGAGCATGTAGAGGGTGAACAGGATCGGTCCGAGCACAGAACCCTGTGGAACACCGTGGTTAACCCTTGTACCTGTGGAAGACACATCGTTAGTGTGAACAAAATGAAATCTGTCAGATAAATATGATTTAAACCAGCGCAGTGCTGTTCCTGTAATCCTGATCTCGTGTTCCAATCTGTGTAGCAGGATGCGATGGTCTACGGTGTCGAAGGCAGCACTGAGATCCAGTAGAACGAGTACAGAGACGAGACCCCGGTCCGATGCCATGAGGAGGTCATTGGTGACTTTAAGCAGTGCTGTTTCTGTGCTGTGATGGGCTCTGAAACCAGACTGGAAAGCATCAAACAGACTGTTACTACACAGGTGGTCGTTTAGCTGACTTACAACAGCTCTTTCAAGTAGTTTGGAGATAAAGGTGAGGTTGGAGATCGGTCTGTAGTTTCCTAGGACGTCCGGGTCCAGTGAAGGTTTTTTAAGTATCGGAATGATCACAGCAGTTTTAAAAGCCTGTGGTACATATCCTGTTTCCAGAGACAAGTTGATCTGTCCTAATATAGACTCTCCGATCAGAGGAATAGCATCCTTGAGGAGCTGTGAAGGGATCGGATCCAGAAGACAGGTAGTAGGTTAGTTAGTATTAAACTTGTCTCAGTGAAAATGCAGAGATCTTAATGTTAGACCATTAACTACAACATATCCTGCCAGGCTGTGTCTTCAGACTCAAAAGCGTTTTCGTTTTTTATCAACAGTAAAATTGTCCAGCTGTTTTTATTTTATTTATTTTCGAAAACAACATGAAAAACAAGCTTTTATTTAATAAAAACATCAGTAAATGTATTCTCTTCCTATAACGCTCCCTGGGCTTCAGATGATAGTACTGCTATATTTAAATATGTATATAGCAGATGTTTTACATATCTCAGTTTGCAAAATGTTGGCATAATTCCATGTCACATTATTTGTAAGACGTTTCTTGATAGATTTGTTTTTTTACGCTTAAGATCACTATGCTCTTAAGTAGTTTTCTTCAGTCGCGCTTTGAAATAATGCATAATTCATGCAATGTTCTGTAAAGGTCTTGGAGAGCTCTTTCAACAGCAAAGAGAATAATAGAAGTAGCTCTTTACCTCTCTCAAGGGCTTATTGGAAAAAAAAAAGATGCAGGTGCAAGAGGATCGGTATATCACTGGAAATGTTAATATTATGTTAATATAGCATGTTTTTAATATTGTAAGTCACACCATTGCAAAAGTTAAATTTTGGTGAGATGGAAGTTACATTTATGATCTTATGTGTTTCATGAATCGATGTACTATGAAAAAAGAAAAAAGTGCATCAGATTAGTGAGGCTACAAACACACACACACTTCCATTTCGCCAGGCTCTCCAGGCTATGTGCTTGTGATGAACCACAGGTGGTTTGGATGAATGAGTACGCCATAAGGAAGTAGTGGCCATCAATGTCAATTCACCTGAAGTATAGGAATATAACTTTTTATTAGTTTTGTAAAGTTTGCAAGAACTTTATCATTAACCTGCATCATTCCTGCATCAGCAGCTACAATTTATCATTATCGTCGTCATTAAAATTACATCAAGGGAATGTTATTATTAGGGGATGACTTTGATACAACATCGCTCTGCACACAGTGATCTACTGCCTTTATCAGTAAATTCACAGAGAATATCTAACCTCTCGCTGCATGCTTAACAGAGAAGTGGTAGTGGTTACCTGGAGGTGTGTGCATAAAGCAAATGAATCACTAGGTTTTGGAGTCATTTCTGTACATGACATGAGAGGTTGGCAAGTAAACTCATCAAGGTAGAGCTGGTTGGAGGGCAGCTTCACAGGGATACAGGTCTCTCATTAGCTGATATTATCATTCTAAATCTAACTGTGCACCAGCCCACAGGGCTGCAGCATCAACGACAGAGGTGTGCTCTCATTATAGACAGTCTCATACATGCGCAGTAGAGTGCATAACTTCCTTAAACTGAAATACTCTGCAAAATGAACTGTCACCCTTTGGTTATACAGTACAACAGGGAAGTGATTGTGATTGAAGTGAGCCAATCCTACTCACTGCAAGCACTAGATTTTTTTTTCTTACCCAGAGGGCCAACATTAACATGACGTATAGTGGCAGACCATACTTTTAATATTCCAAGGGAATCTAATTATCAAAGTTAGAGTGCTGCTTGCCAGTTTTAGAATTTGTAATATATCTGCATAAACGTGACACCATACAAGCCCATTTCAATCTCAGATTGTACTGATCTGTACTGAAGAATTTTTCTAAGCCATTGGGAGGCTGGACAAGGAGGTCACAGGTGATACTGAAAGCTAAGTGTTCACATACTTTTGACACTCATATATGTAATGTTGGATCAATTTCTTGCATAAATAAATGACAATGGTTCATATTTATGTAGAAATATAGAAAATTCTACAGGGTTCACAGAAACTCATAGATACTACTAGAGACATTGTAGATGCAAGAGTTAAAGCGGAATGAGTTGGTGTGCATGCAGCTAAATGTAATGTGTCTGTTTGAAGGGAAACCAGGAGTAAGTGCACAGGAAATGTCAGTGATGGAAACACCTTTCTCTGGCTACAGGAACTTCAGTGGATTAAAGGTCTTAAAGGGTTCTCTCAGTTCTGTGTGAACCAAAATGTTAAGGTAATAAGAGGCTGTTTCTGTGGCACGTTGATGCCTCCCAGCTTGGTTACATTCCTGAGAGGTCATCCAAGTCCACTAGAGGCAGAAGCAGTGGTGAAAACATAGTTCATCAGTTTTTTTCCTCTTTATTTTGTTGTTTTAGATGACTGTTGCTTTTTTATTTGGTTACCTTTAAGCAAGCTATCACTTCATTAGGTTTCAAGACAACCTTACACTATCAGTCTTGGTTACCTAGGTTACTATGGTACTTTGGACATGTTTTTCAGTCTTACAAAAATATAATGGCTGGCTTTTTTTCATTTTCTTTGCAGATATCACAAGTTGACATCAAACTTGTTTGTGTAGCAACCATGGCATATCTACATAGAGCTGATTATGTGGCTTGCTCTGTGTTTTTTGTGAGTCACGTCTACAGGCATGCTGTGGTGTTCCTAATGCAGTGGCAGGACAAACATCAGTTCAACTAGGGACAGCACAGCATGGCCAAGTGGGACTGCAGGGCAAGTGGGGCTGAATTTCAGTCAGTTTTAGTGAAAACACTATTGGCAAGCTAATGGGAAGGCTGATTTGTCATAAGACTTAGCTGTAGAAAGATTTTTAAAAAGTAAAACACCCAGAGTGCAGAGGGATTGTCTCTCTGAAGGTGCTGCCTTACAGCAGGAATACCTATTTATTGATTTTAATGACAGATAGGCACCAGATTCTTCCTCCCAATCTTTGCCCATTTTTGAGTTAAATGGAAGTTAGACATATTCAGGCCCTGCAAGATGGCAAAGCCCTCCTAATGGGTTTCAGAACTGCTGTCCAGAAGGAATGTATTGGTCTACTGTTTTATGTGGTACTGTTACAATTTTCAAATTAGTTTTTAGATATCAAAGTCCAGGGAAAGAAAGTATAGATAGAGATAGAGTCTTATAAGCTTTAATGAAGTTATTGATTGTTGTTTTGAAGGCCCCAGGTTTGCAGAAAGTTTAAAAGAAGGCTGATTGAAAAACATATTGTAAAAAATTTCCTAAAGGCAATTAAATTATTTTATATTACAAGTTATATTAGTTCATTGCTTTGTCAGCAGAAGGAGAACCACCCTTTCCACCACCCTTCTTCAAAGTAGTTCAGTAATTTGTGATTGCTGAGTGAATATCAGTTTTTGCTTTTGGCTGCAAACCTCTCTGTATTCTCTTTTTTTCCCCTCTCCTCCCTTTACAATGTTAATGGATTGGACAGCCAATGGGCACATAAAGCTTTTGTTGGAGACAGATTGCCAGTGAGACTAGATTTGCCCTGGGTTATCCCTGCCACCTGCAGCGCTTGAAGTCTGTTCCAAGAAAGGTCTCTGTGTCTTCTGCTGTCCCATAGGTAGGGGATGAGACAGACTGCATCCAGGCATGCCAAATCAGTGGCCCGAGGGCTGGATACTAAGCCAAGGCTTGGACGACCCTTTATTCCCCTCGCAGTTTAACACACAGTAAGAAGTGGAGCTTTGTACAGATGAAGGAAAAATTGAGAGAAAGCAAGCAGAGCTTTGAGGGAAAGAATTTGTTTTACTTTTAATTTCAATTAAAAGTAGAAGAATTTGATTTATCTTTTAGGCACAGCAGTGTGTAGATGTATATTTTATATTTAGTTTTTAGATAAAGGTCTGACTCACTTTTGGAGGCAGCCATTCAAGTTCAAGTTGCCATTCAGGGAATTGCAGTTTCTGGTACTTCTGTTCCGGCTATATTTTTGAAACTTCAGATATTGCCTTAACAGAATCTCTGATTCTGAGTTGAATTTATTAGCTGTGAAACACACATTTTCCTTATTAGTGATGTACAATGATTATAAAAAAAAGTCTGCACTCTCACAGCATCAATGTATTTGAAGAACATTGTGATGTGACAGTAACTTCACAATTATAGTTACTGTAGGTACTAACATGGGTAAGTTGGGTCATGTTCTATGTATCACTCTTGATGAAAAGTGGAACAACTAGTGGCTGAGAGCCATATTGAACTATAAATCAAATCCCCTGTAGCTGGACTGTTGCTTCAGACTTCTTATTTTCAGAATAACAGCTGACTTCCAGAGGTTGTAAGGTGTTGCTTTTAAATGGGCAATCATTCGCTGGGAGAGTTAAGCAGCTAGCATATGTTCAGGAATGGCACCTGTGCTCCAGCCACACTATTGATGTGACCAGAGTGGACACTTTTTTTCTTTTTCATTTGAAGTCAACAAACACATTTTAATAGCAGAATTACTCTTGGGCTCCAAGAATGGACTTTTTCAGGAAAGCTATTTGCGTATATAATGTTCAATCTCACATACCAGCCCAACCAAGACGTCTGCTTAATTGCTTCTATTACTGATTAGAGTGTTATCTGCTTATCTTTGATGCCTATTTAGCTAAATCAATCCTCATCCCAGACACATCATTTCTCTGGGCTTCTATCTCATCCTCTAAACAAGTAATATGTTGCTGCACACAAATCAAAGCTTTATGCTGCCTTCAGGGGTATCAACAACAGAAATGTGCACTTGTAGTTGCAATAGCAAACACACCTTGAAGCACATGTTACCCACAATTACATCAGTTTTAGGAGCTTCTCTTTCATTGGAGCTGTAAGCCGGACAAACCACAATAAAAGAGAATATAGTATTTTTCTCCATGCTCGGCATGAGATCTTTTGTTCCACAGCAGGGTGGGGGGTGCCCAAGGCCTTTAACTAAAGCCTGAATCTGTTCAACCAAATCCATAGTTTAAGCTTTCCAGTCCCTCTCTTTTCATGGTGTTACGATGACTAAAGTGGTTGTTTTGAAATAAAAACAACCACCACTGTGATGATGATGTAAACTGTTACAGCCTCTCTTCACTGACTACACCACCAAATGCATGTATTTGTATTACAGGTACTAGATTGATAGAGGGAGTTTTAGATTTAGATTCCATTTTGTTCTTACACTGACCTCTTTCGTAGACAATTGCGAGCTTCAGTAGTGGAGTGGCATGCATAAAAGAAAAATAGCTTATTGAAATATTGTTGTTTCACCTCGCTTGAGTCTGTGACCCACACCATTTATCTCACACAAGCAGAGTGACTGCATAAGATAGCTATACCAAACTGCAAAAACAAAACGAACAATTCTACCTCCAGGAGAGAAAAGGAACCCTGACTTAAATCCATTTTCAAACTGATCACTCACTCACCTCTATCAATAATGCATAGGGGTAAGAATTTCAAACAGTAGAAATATTCTATTTTAACACACAAAACAGTAGCAGCAACATGCCTATGTCAAGGATGAATTTATTTCATCCACCTGCCACCAGTCCACTTTTTATCATGCTGGACTGCCTGATGGGGAGATTACCTGTGGGGCCTGTGGACATATCTGCAATCTGGATGTAACATTACTGTAATGCTAATGGGCCCTGAGGTTAGGAGCATGTGGCAACCTCTGTGACTGAGAAATTAAGCCAATCCAGAGTTCTTAAAAACTGCAGTTGTCCCCCTTGGTTTCCAAATCAAGTCAGTCTCTACAGACCTCCATGTTAAAATGTCCAACTTTACAGCAGAAACCAGCATGTTTATAGCCTGGTACAGAATCAGTTTGGTCAAAAAGACTTTTTCAGAAACCTACAGGTGACTTTACTGAAGCTTCATTCATAGTTATAATATGGTCTATGGTTAGGAGTGAGTGAGTGTCTGGGAGGAATACAATGATTTTATGTTACCTCTATACTAGGGCTGAACGATTTTAAGAATAAATTGAATTGCGATTTTTCTGGCAAATATTGCGATTTCGATTTCATCCACGATTTTTTTCAAATCAAGTTTTAGTGCACATGAGCATTTGCAAAGATCACAGAAACTTACATCATACCTAGGTATGATGTAATGATATGGCAAAAATGTTATAATCACGATTCTTTAAAGAAATTTAAAGAAATTTAATGAAAAAAAAGACAGCTGCTGCTGTCAGCTCTGTCCACCGTTTACTAGTGTCCTCATATGGAGCCTCTTCATCAAATGCCTGCGTTTTGTTTTGGTGACGTCATTAGTTTTTGCTTTCCGTTAACATCAGAGGAGGAGGAGGATGCGGACGCAGGGTGACAGGTTGTAGCAGCTGTCGCGCTGTGAGACAATCATCCTAAATTACTGACCCTGCTGTAATTTATCGCAGGTGATCTTTGGTCGCAAGATGCTGTCTATGGCCATCATTGAACCGCTCTCACAGTGCGATTAGAACCACGACCAATGATATCGCCACGATTCTCCTGCGATGGTGGTCTTTCGTCTGGGACAGTTTACTCAGTGTAAACCCGGCATTAGATGGCTACATGAAGATAAAGTTATATCAATCCTTAGATAACAGTTTAGAAGTAGAATTTTTGCTTACAGTCTCTTATTGGAATATTGGAATAGTATATGAATAGTATATGGAATAAGGCTGATGGTGATCAGATGGTGGGCAGCTGCTAAAAACACATACAGGTTCTTATTATTGAGGCTTTAGGACTGGTTATTGTGATGATGTCCTCCTTCTGCCATTTTAATTAGCTTTATTGCTGGCTACTCACCAAGATGCCAGGCTTTAAATTGTTGTTCATATGGTATGGTGCTCTGTTCAGACTAAATGTAGAGATGTGTGTAACTTATTTTCATTACTTTGATCAATGGCTCTAGCCTTTCCCCCTCACATTTCTAAATAATGAGTAATGGTGGTCACCCCCACTGTGACCGTTATTCAGAAGTTAAAGCCCCGGCGGAGTGCCATCTGAAAACTGACAACAGGTCTAATTTAGTGTTCTTTTGATTTTCCAGCGTCATTTTTGATGCCAAAAAAATTGGATAGCAGATGTAAGGGCTGGCACCTCAACCAGCAGCTGTGGGGTGCTGCCGAAGTTGGCTTGTGGATCTAACCAATAGGGTGCAACCGGAGGCATTCTCTGACATTAGAACTGGGAACAGTGGGGCAGCCATTGTGTCAGCCTCAGCCCACTCGTAAATGCAGCTTAATGATCTTGAAGAGATGATTGTGATTTCCTCTGCCACTCATAACACCTTCAGTGTTACTCTAATGGACATCAGTCCTCTTATTAGCCTCTTACATTAACTAAAAGCTGTCTAACACAAAGGAACAAACCATGGATGTTGCACCCTGGCAGCAATAACAAAAATAGATTTTGACTTATTGAACCCTGGAGAAGCAGAGCACGTCCAACACTGCAAATAAAAAAGACTCTCTCTGGAGACTGCTGCTTTCTCAGCTCGACAGCTTCACATCTGAGAGATATGTGCACACTTTGCCATTTAGCAGAGTGCAGTTGCTGAGCATAAACTGCTTGATTGTTTCTTACATCAAAGCATAACGGCTCAACATAAAATATCTGGCGTAAAGAAGACACCACCTGTCCACCGTATGTCAGGGCAGAAAGTGAGGCCTGTGACAGATCCAGATCCGCTAACATCTTTTTTTTCTTTTCTGAGACCGTGAAGAAAAACATTGCTGGGGCTAATGTGTCTTGACGTTTCCCTCCTTACCCTTCCATCTGCTACTCTACTGATGAAGAGGCTTCCAGAAAAGCTTTAGTGGTGATGACTCATAGCGTCATGGGCTCATATCCAACAGGAGTGATAGGATCAAAATTCACACTTATTATTAAAGGAGCAAAGAAATCTTTAAGAGGATTCCGTACAGGCTGCCAGTACATTCAAATTATTACATTATCATCAAGTGAACTGTATCCCTTTTTAACATATAGGTTAAACTTTATGACATCCTTCTTTTTTTTTCAAGCACCTTCACTGCCATCACTTTTGGTCTTTTCTGGAATTCTGATTGAGGATACTCCATCTCTTCACCTCAAAAATCTCTTTGGTTGCTTTGGTCATCGGATTGCTGCAACGCTGAATGATAAAACACTTGTCAAATGCCAATGTGTTATAGATTCATTTGGCCAAACGTGGGCTTACAAAATGCCTCTGAGTTCTGCTTCTGCTTCTGTCAGTTACTGTAGCCATCAATAAATGCCAGCATGGTAGTTCTACTGGCAACCTGAACCACAACAGAATCACTGGTGTGTTTGAAAGATAAGGTGGTGATTTGTTCCTGAGCCTTCCATCATATAAAACTTTCCACAGTGCTTCCAGTTTCTTTTAGTTTATCTTCTTGTTTTTAAGCCTTAGAGGATTAAATCGTCTCGGAGTGTCAGCTCACAAGGTTTTCTTCTGATCAGTGAAGGGAAACATGAGCATCCTTGCATTGTTGACTTGCTGTGTAGTCATAAAAGGCTTTTTTCTTCACCATGTAAATGATTTTCAGCTCCTTAGTCTCACATTTGCCTTGGTTTTCCTCTGAGCATTTTCACAAAGAATGATTTCTGATTTGAAAATCAGTTACTATAATAGTTGATGCTTCATTTCTTACCTTTCTTGCTTACCTTTTACACAATAGCATCCAGCAAGCCTGCCAGAGATGCATAATGTTTGTTTTTCACCGCAACACCTCTGCCTCATAGCATTCTTGGTATCCTACATCCAACATACTAAATGTTATAGCACCAATTTGTTCTAATATTGATGACTGGAGGCAAATAACCCAGACACCACACAGCACCCCGAGGAGCACAAAGCTTCCTTTGTAACTACTATTTGGTTGAAACTGTATCCACATCTTTGTAATATAGTGCACAAAACATGAAGCAATCAAATGTGACAAATGCAAATCTATCTTTGCAATTTAAAAGCCCCTTTCAAAAGAGCTAGAAACAACCTCACAAAGCTATTTGGTCAATGGTGGTCATTGCATCTGATCTACCTTCAAGTCCGTCTGACTGATTGTTAAAGAAATGCTCACACTGAGAGTACTCTGCTGTCAGACTGTATGACACTACTGTTTTTATGATCAGTGGTTCTTGCTTGAACCCTTCTTATGCTGTGATGGTTAGCTGTGGGTTTTGAAGTTAGGGCCTTGTTAAATACGAGGTTGTGATTGTATTCTGCAGTCAATTATTTCCAAAGAACAAACCATCAATTTGCAGGACAGACTGTTGCTATGGACGCTGTTCCACACTGCTTTATATTCAGCTGCAAACTGCTCCAGTGAGAGCTAGAGGTCAAACCTTGATGTGGCCAGAAGGACCACATAATTTGCAAAAAACAGGCACACAATGCCGTGCCCCCCCAAACTAGACAACTTTTGCCTCTTGACTGGGCTAAGCTGTCCATAAAGATTATTGACAACTTCCAGTAAACATAAGCCCTAATTACGCCAGCAATAGGAATAATACTGCATGTACTATCTTTATATGTGCTGTATGTGTAAATTCATGTCAACATTATGTGTAAATAATGGATCTAACACTGACTTGTTTTAACTGCAAAGTCTGACAGTAACATAAAAATCTGTGGGGATTATTTTTTTGAGTTCACAGATATATAGCAACCATGTACAGTGTGCACCTCCCAGAAGTGTCAGCTGCATCCATGGTTAGATGTCCAGGAAGCCTTAGAAGGTTATATTGTGTGGTGTGGAGTGGGAGATGCATGGACACTGGTATGTGATGGGTCGTGGGTTTAACAAAAAAGCAGGCATAAACCACATTGCCAGGGCTGGCAGGTTAATGTATATTCACAAATGTTGAACCTTTTCTGGGTGTGTTTGGATTTTGCTATTTAAATAAGTAAGTAGTAGTAAGTAGTGCCAAAAGTAGCACAAAAGTGTGACAGTTTTTATTCCTGCACGATTTCAGAGGCTGCAGAGCATCCATCGGCTTCCTAAAGTCATGGTACAGCTTTACTTTCCTCAAGCTAAGGCTTCTTGGCTGAAGCAAATCACGTGGTAACGTGCTGGAATTTTTTCATGGACACAGAGGGTGAGGGGTGGAAAAGAACAAATATTCAGAAAAACAATTTTTGATCTGCAATCAATTTGCCCAGATCAGTAATCAATCAATCAATCAGTCTGGCCTCAGCGCTCTTCATCCCTTCCAGGTGCATGGAGAACCTTCAACATCTCTTCCAGCTTAACAGATAGTCCTTCCACCGATATCCTCAGGTGGTCGGACTGTCGTTTCCATCCTTCCCCAGATCATTCCTTCAATCCGGCCCATCTTCAGGTGTAATTCTTTTAGCTGAGTTCCCATGAGCCCAAGGTCTTGTAGTAGTCCGCGTTTAGAGGTTGTGCCAATTTGCCAGCTGCGGTTTTTCCAATAGTTCGATATAGCAGGGACGTTTCAAGACATACCAGAGGCCAGGAGTCCCAGGCATCACAGACATATGCCGCAGCAAAAGTCCCCTCAGGGCAGTGATATTTTTCTTTGTGGGAAAATTTTTCCAATACACTGAGTGACCAGTTGATTAGCTCCATGTCAAAAAAATATTCCAAGAATCATAGAATATCATAGGGTAGACAACACTAGAATGACTCATTATCACATGCGGCATGCACAGAGTACATACAGTCAATGGCTGTGTGTGAAATCAACCACTAACTTCCTGCTCCTACTCACTATATAGGGAGTTTGTTGTAAGACAGGACCATCATGTGTACATTACTTTTCATGACATTTCATTACATTCTCACTACACATTTTGACAGCACTACAAAAGTGCAAACACACTATACTGGGTGAGTAGGGGGTGGTTTTGGACACAGTCAGACAGCCGGTTAGTATGCTAACTTCAGAAAATATCTACCTTTGATCGAACATCATAACTGCTTCTTCATGTGTTGTAGTTAATTTTGACTGCAACTAAAATGACCAGTGCTTATATAGCTGACGATCCTGTGACCATGTGGATATAGTAAAGTTTCACTGGTACATTGATACCCCATACAATGGCAGAGAAGCTTGTTGGAGATATAAGAGGTTTGCCTCCTAACCTGTGTTTAACATTGTAAATGTACAATTTTTAACAAACAGTCCAACTTTCTGTGGTTCTTCTGAGGTGAAACGCACAACAGCATAATTAATCATTACCAATTAATCAGTGACATTTTCTCTTAGAGGTAATTAAGCTGAGGTGGTATCCATGTGAAGGGCCTGCACTCTGGGAAGTAGTTGGAGCATAAGCAAATGAAGAAAGTACCAAAGGGAGCAAAACCTCAGCTCTAATTAAGTGGCAAAGAAGCTTATTGGGGACACAGCTAGTCCAATTACTCGGTAATGGCTGGGAAGGAGTCAGGAGAGCAGGAGTAAATGATGCACATTAGACTCAGACGCACTGATGTCACACTGCAAGCACAGAGAAGAGTGACCAGCTGATGGTCGCAGGAGAGGTTAAATAAGAGAATGATTGTAGGAGATGTGGCGGGGGGCACAGACAGGATTGGAAGTGAGTGATGAATTTTAAACACATCTATTGACCCAGGTAAAATATGTCCTAAGCATTTCATTTCCCAGGGGGCACATCAGAGCCATTCAATGACCATTGATGAGCACCAGGAAGCGTCATGGATCAATGAGCTTTTTTCCTTCCAGGCTAAGGCACAGCAATTGCTGTTTGGCTGAACTTCTGGTTGGCTTTAATCAATCATGCTGAAGGGCTGTTCAAAGGAGATGTGTTCTGTTAAGGCATCGTAAACAGTAGCTAACATATGTGACAAAGGCTCTCTGCATCTAGCTGTTAACTATGTTAAAAGCTTTTATTTTTTTCATCTTCACAAATGAGTAGCAGCAAGCTCATAGCATTTTGGGTACCTTTTTCAACCTTTCTGTTCTATAGACAAACAAGATTAATGACAAGCAAAGTTTTACTTTAATAATGGAAAAGGTTATCCGAGTCAAAACCAAAGATTGAATTTCCACTAGAAACTGCATAAATGCTGACAGGCTGCTGCTGGTACTTGAAGAGCACTGACAGTAGAAAAGCAGTGCAGTCTTTTCTGGAGAAAAAAATCATGCACAGAACTTTGAAAAGCTTGTGACCATGTGACAAAGGTCAGATGCCTTAGTTGTATGATTCTGCAACTATAAGCGGGGGAACCTAAGTTAGCCTGTTTGTCGTGCCCAATTGTAAATTTCTATTATAGGCAACCATCCTCATAGTGGTCCAATGAATGCAGTTGTGGTCCAGTATGGTGCGTAAGTGTCCACAAGCCAGCCAAAGTGTAAAATTTATCTTTGTATTAAGCAGCAGCAGACTGCTTAATTTGTCATTACGTGAAGAAGTCTGCAGGTAGAGGCTCCAAAGTGGAAAGAGTTAAGGTACCCTATTAGCTGTGATAAGAGAGACAGAGATAAAACACGTGTTCCACTATTGGTTGAAATGAACTTGAAATGAACTTTGCATGATCACTCTATGAATCTGTTTTTGTCTGTGTGCTACAACTGATCAAACTCCTGAAAACAACCCTAGTCTGTCAGTTCATCCTGTGTTTTCCCTCTGTGGAATAAATTAGACTCCAGCAGACAACACAGTGAGACCTGGAGATGGAGTTCTGGACAGTATCAGTAAGCCTCAGGTTATTACTCCTTACTCTGTTCATTAATCTCGCCAGCCGTTCTAATTCATTTTCTATTCAATGTAAAGAATCAGTCTGGTCTCTGTGGATTTGAGTAGGATTTCGAGGAATTTCCTGGTTCAAATCTGGCTGGGACCTTTCTGTCTGTGCAGAGTTCAAACAATTTCTCCAGACACTTTAGTTTCCTCCTACATACATACAAAGACTTGCATGTTAGGTTAATTGAGGAAACTAAATAGGCCATAGGTGTGGGTGTGAGCATGACTCGACATCTTTTTGTGTTAGCCCTGCAGGCTATATGTTCATTGAAAGTATTAGTTGTCTTTTGAGTCAGTATGTGTAATTATAGCACAGCACATCAAGTACTCTGTTTTTTTGGTTTTTTTTAGAGCTTTTCAAGAGAACCAATATCCATGCACCAGCTGCTAGTAGAACTGATGATGAATAATGTACTTGTCAATTCAAAAAAATGAATATACTTATAAAGTACACAAGCTAAATTATCCCTGTATATAAAAAAAATATTTTAAATTATCTGATGTTGGGGGTTTGCCTTACAAATCAAATCAGAGGTTTATGCTCCACATTGTTAATTTTATGACCCCTTATTATTCATCTGAAGCACCCTGTCACCAGCTTTCTATCTGTTGTCCTTGCTTTTCTCAGAATTGTGGCAGTTCTATATTTAGTTTCTCTTTGTTTTTTGTTCTTTTTTTTACAGTACAAGTTACATACATTGGCTATGTATGAGCCTGCCAGACCTCCCTTGTCTACACTTCACTGATGTCTGTATGGGTCTGAGCTGCCAGGCCTCCAGGATCTGTCGGGCTTAGGGAAAGAGCAGGTACCCCATGCTGTTCTGCTTCTAGCTGCTACAACATCCTCCTCCTCTTCCTGGTAGGAAACTGTTTGCATTTCCAAAGGCTGTGTAAAACCGCACAAACATGGAGTGATAGACATTTCTATTTGTAACGTATCACTTAGCTCCCGAGGAGACCAAATATGCACTCAACTCAGACGCATTCATGGCTCAACAGGAGCTATCAGCCGTCCTTTGGTCCTTATGAGTAGTGCCGTCATTACAGCTATAAACATAGACGTGTTGGCAACATCCAAATTAAGAATCCTTTTAGAATCAGACTCATCAGACATCACCTTTTTTCTTGCAAAAATCTGTCTGAGTTTGCTAAAGTGCCTCACACACCTCCCAGCAGATCTTACAGACATTTCTGGCTCCAAGATCAAACAGGATAAAACATCACTAGACTCAACTTTACTGGCAAACTTGTAGAGGGAAGCTACAACTTTCTTCTATAAAGACACCCTGGTAGTTTTAGGGTGGATGTTTGAGGTTTCTAAAGGTGTTGAAGACTGCTTCAGACATTTTAAAACTGATTTATCAGTCACCAAAGTTTCCCATGCATTTTTGTCAATATACACAGAAATATACCAGAAAATAGAGGGAAGCATTTAGTACAAACATTACATTCAGTTATTTTTGCTTCAGCAGATAGCAATGAAAATAGCTATTTGAACAAACTGTATGTTTCTTAGGTAGACGGTCTCAACTTTTAATAATAATTCTGTCATTTTTTCCAAACACTTTACTTAGAATTGTAACCTTTTAAACTGTAGCACAAAGTTATATTAATTAAAGTAATGAAATTGATTCTACAATCTTCCGGTAAAATGTACTTAAGCAATGAAAGCGGCTTTGTGCACCTTTTGGTCATCATGAGAGTTCTCCAGAAGACCTGAAGAGACACTTGGGGAAATTCTTGGCTTTTCACTGGATGTGAATCTTCATAATTGGGTCTCAGGTGAGTATGTTTATGTGCTTTGACAACTTTTTCTCAGTTTAGTTAGGTGATCTGCTTGCTAGCTATGCTGACACATGTATCTTTAGTTATGATTTGTATTTGGATGGAAAGATAGCTCAAGTAAAATGTACTAATATTGTACTAATTAAAGTAACTTTACTAACTTACTAACTAAGTAAAAGACAGAAATCACATATTAGTTACTAGAATATGTTGAGTTACTGACAATTTCTGTGGTGAAATTCTAGCTAAGAGAATTTGAGTCAAAATGAAGAAGGACCTATACTGCAGCCTACCACCAGGGGGCAATCCAGATGTTTTAGACTCGCTTGCATTTTTTTTTGTATGGTCACAATAGTCTTGATGTGCTTTTCTGTATTAACTGTCGATGATAAAGTAATTTGCAGATGTAAAGCTAGCCATTTTAGTGACACATGTCACACTTCTCACAATAACATTACCAAGCTACTCTGCATTTATCTAGTGTTGTCGTTTACAAACTAGTTTACAAACTAGAAGCTGGCTGAAATAATGCCAAGAAGAACTCCCAAGCCCCATGAGACTGAATGAACAGACGATGGAATGTAAACTAATAATACTAAAAAGTCACAAAACAATTATTGCATGTTTTTGTTATTTTCATTCATTCATTTCGCCATATTAGCCCTGCTGATGAGACAGAAAGAGACTGGGTTTAACCTTCATTGCATACACACACAAACCCGCACACACACATATATAGAGCCTCCTGTATATTAGAACCACATAGGTGCACTGTGCAGCTGTGCTAGAGTTATTCTTCTTCAGACAGCATATGTTTGGAGTTCCATGTGCATGTCAAAACACCAGCACTGCTTTAGCTGACTGCTTGGCTGGGAATTGTAATAACAATCCAGAGTTTAATTACTGATTTCTATGTAAAACAAACGCTCAACGCTGTTGTAATCCTTCATAATACCCATGGAGGCAATGTGCTGCTCCATGATTATCAAATGTGCGTATTTTTCCTTAGTGCCGCTGATGCTTGTTTTCACTTCACGTATTTTTCTTTCTGTTTTAAAGATGAAAGCAACAAGCCCACCGAGCTCTTCTCGGTTTACTCCCTGACCATATAAATGCAGCTTTGACGTCGACGCGTGGGTATAAGGGGTGGGGGTCTTTCAGAGTAAGCTATAAGAGGTGGAGGCTATACACACAGCTAGAGCGCACAGGCACCACTGACTGCTGCCGAGGGAGCGCGCTCTCTTCTCCTTTCCATCCGGATAGATAACTCTTTTTACGCAGAGGCTTTCCACACATTTTCTGGGAACTTCTCCGCGCGATTTTTTGCACTCTCTTTGCCTCCAGACGAAGCCGTTTTTTCTCCACTTCTGCTGAATTCAAGCTTTGACGGGCACAGTGGACAGCGACACAGGCATGGAACCCTCCATGGTCCCCGGAGCGCAGCTCTCCATGTCCGACCTTTACTCCGTCATCCCCTTCAATGTCACGTTGACAGACGAGGAGAGCGGCTTGATGGACCACAGGCTACTGAACTACACCGAGCACCAAAACCCCGTGAAGAGCACCGGAAATATGGTCATAGCCATATCCATCACTGCGCTTTATTCTGTCATTTGCGTGGTGGGACTTCTGGGCAACATCCTCGTCATGTACGGGGTGGTCAGGTAAATAGTGACACTTTATATGGGAACAAATGGCACGTTTTGCACGCGGTGGCACAGTGAGACACAGTGAGTGCATAAATTCCTTAAAATATTTAACACCCCGTCAATAAAATTATATCTTTAGTTTTATTTTAAAATTTTGATACTATGACAAAGTGACATTTTTAATCATTTGCTCCAAATTGCTGATTTAGCTGCAAGTTAAGCTTGGTTTGGGGCATAAATATGCAACAGCCTGATATTAAAAGAAGAAAAATATAAGGTAGAATCCAAGATAGCGTCATTTAGCTGATTTATTTTCTAAAAAGTGCCTCTGTCTGCTCTTTTCTTAGTTATATATCTGGGTTGGTGAGCCATATGTGTAGATACAATAAACCTTAGATCACTTGTTGACACACGCAGATGTTCTCTCTCTCTGTGTGTGTGAACAAGTAAGCTAAGGTTATTGCATCTACCATAAGATTTTTTTTTCATTAAAATAGTAATAAGTGCCAGTCAGAGATGGTGTGTGTGTGTGTGTCAGTCTCCGTCTGACTCAGCTGCGCCTTGGGGAGAGCGGGCAGCTCACACAGAGTGTCCATTAGCTCACTCAGATCTGTGGAGCATCAGCTTCTCCTCAACTGATAGAGCTGTAAACAGGAAAAACATTTAGTTAGAAAATACACAGGGATGGCTGCCTGCTGAATGAAAGAGCATGTGCAATGAACAGGGATGTTCCCATTTTTCACATTTAGATTTAAATATACATGGCATGCACTGATAAAATATGTTTTCAGGAGGAACGTGACTGTGTTTGTGCTGGCCCTGGTCACAGCCTTTAAAAGCCTCCACCCACCTTTCTTTTTGTTCTTCTGAGTATCAGCCCAAGCACTATATATATATATATATATATATATATATATATATATATATATATATATATATATATATATATATATATAATAAATATTCACAACTCTGCCTCGTGCTTATGTTCCGGAGTTTGACAGGAAGTATAAAGCAAATAAGAGGGGTGTGAGAGGGAGACAAAGAGGAGATAGATGAGAGCTCAAAAAATGTGCCTTCCGTTAGTCTCTGTGTGACTGAGAGGACAGCCACCCCCGTCCACCAGAGACGCACATTACACAGCACAGTTATCTCAGCTGAACACATCCATAAACACTGAAAAACGTGAGCATAGAAAGCTAAACCTTCTCTAATTAATGTGCCCAAGATAACATCACATGATGTAGAGGAAGTGCCGTTCTGTGGCAACCTTGTGATAGCAATTAGGAGATGTATGCAAGCAGTCTAAGCTTTGATCCTTAAGATTTCAGCTTTGATTGATTAACTCTGTGATTATAGAGTGTGTCTTTTTGCTCATGCCACAAACATATTGCTTATTCTAAAATAGAGCTGAGCCTTTCCCGCCAGTGCCAGGGATACTCCAGGTTGGCACATCAGGCAGCAAACCTGCATGGCTTCCCTAGGAACAGTGGTCTTCATCAAATGGTCACTAGCTCGCTGGATTTAGCCCTCAGAAGTCATACAGCTTTTGTACAGTCTTGCTAACATCAAATCAGAAATTTGCATTCACTCATACAGTGTTCTTGGAGGACTAACTAGTAAACGCCATCAGAAACAGAATTTATCATTTACTTCATGATCTTCTGCTCCTGCACAGTGCATAACTGACAAGCCCTCGATTTTTCCATTAGTGTTGTACTGCAGAAAGACGTCTCACAGATATGTGACTAAACAAACAGTGGTGATACGTCTGCTCCGAAAACGACATATGGTCACATTTTCGCCAGGTGGCCAGAATGACAAATTTGGCCAAGTGGCTGGTTGTACACCGGCTGACTGGCAGCCAAAAGTGCATGAATGTAGCTGTAGGGGGTGAATTGTGCCCACCACATGGTTCATGTCTCCTTTAATTTTGTGTAAATTAGCTGAATCGATACACAAAATGCTTTAATTTTTTATTTGACAGCTATTCTAAATTTCATCGGAAGCTTCTATCAGAATCAGAAATACTTTATTGATCCCAGGGGGAAATTGCTTTCATTCCAGGTGCTCCATGTATACTAAAAAAAAACAGGTTAGAAATATAAAATAAGGTAAAGTAGTAAGAGTAAAATAAAAATAAAACCTAATAAATTCTAAACATTAATAAACATTCAAGTAAAATCCAGGCAAGTGAAGACTGATAGTCATATATAATACAACTTATACTGTGCAGTGCAGTAAAATCTTGTCTACAATAAATCCAATATGGATATAATTACAAGACAGTGTGTTAGATTGTCTGAGACAACTCCTCCCTCTGAGTCTCAGAAGGAGGAGTTGTACAGTTTGATGGCCACAGGAATGACCTCCTGTGCTGAGCCTCCTCAGAAAATAGAGGCGGCCCTTCTTGTAGAGGGCTTCAGCATTTTTAGTCCAGTCCAGTTTATTGTCCAACACCACTCCCAGGTATTTGTAATCCTCAGCAATGTCCACACTCTGTCCACCAATGGAAACTGGAGCCGCGTGTGTCTTGGTCCTCCTCAGGTCCACAACGAGCTCCCTTGTCTTTGCCACATTGAGCAGCAGATGGTTCTGCTCACACCATGTGACAAAGCTGTCCACCACAGTCCTGTACTCAGACTCTCCACCTTTGCTGATACATCCCACTATGGCAGAGTCATCAGAAAACTTCTGCTAGCTGGTCTGAAACCTGTGATGGTCCTCATGCCATTCCAGACCTCCCTCATGTTGTTCTGCTGGAGCTTCCACTCCAGCTTCCTCCGGTAGTTTTCTTTAGCCTGTCTTTTAACCACGTCTCTCTCTGTCGATTGAGACGTGGTTAAAATCACTCGAGATGATGATGAGAGCAGTCGGGTGTTCCGTCTGAAGTGGATGACGTCACAGGCCGGCGTCGGGTTAGCGAGTGGTGGAATGTAGACTGCGACGGCGATGGTGTGTGAGAACTCACTGGGCGAATAATATGGTCTGAGGCCAGCAGTTCAATGTCGGGGCTGCAGATATGGTCCTTGATTGTAATATGACCGGGATTGCACCATCTGTTGTTAACAAAAACAGCAAGCCCACCTCCTTTCCACTTACCGCTATCCCTATCAGCTCAGACCTTCTGAAATCCCTCGACGGAGACGTTGTTGTCGGGAATATCCGCATGTAGCCATGATTCGGAAAAAAATCATCAGGCTAGTCTCCCGGTATTCCCTCTGGCTCCTGGCTAGCCCTGTTAGCTCGTCCATCTTGTTGCCCAGTGATCTCACGTTGCCCATGATCACAGAGGGGAGACATGGCTTGTATCTCTTTCTCTCCAAAAGTCTGTTTTTTCATGGACCGGGCTCTTTTCCTCCTCCTTAGTGATCCTTTCCCTCTGCAACCCAGGTGTGTCTTCCTCCATAGTTCAGCTGGAATATCCTCCCTCGCCATTACTGAGCCGGCCGGCTTCAGCGCCATCAGCTGATCCCTGGTGAAAACAAAGCGTTGTTGCTGAACGACGGTCACGTTGCAGAACAAAAAGAGTAATTCCACCGTGAAAAAACAGACAAAGACTCTCCAAACCAACATGTTTAGTGGAGTTATAAAGTCTTGCTGCTGTTCAAAAAGAAAGTCAAAAATAACTTAGGAAAAACAATAAAAGTAGGAAAAAGTACGCGAGAAACACGGAGCAACTGAAACAGGCTTCATGCAGTAATGTCTTTCCCCAGCAGTCTTTAAATATAGCAAAACCTTGAGAATTTTAGATCTTGGACTCCACTTACATTTCAGGATAGAGACACTCAAATGCACACAAACCCCATTTAAAGCCAATTCTGCATGGGTGCCCACGTCAGTGCGGATTGGGCTGCTGTGGTGCTGTGGAGAGCCCTCTGTGATAGAGATGCCTCTGGAGATAGTCCACTCTGTAATGCAGGAAAGATCAGCAGCATGAGGCATCTCTAATCTCACAGCCTTCACCTTTCAGCCGTCAACCCTATTAGATAAGAACTGGTCCAGTGCTCAAGCAATTTTAATATCAAGCGCCTTTCATTTAAAATGTGCAGATGGTGGAGGGTTTGTGTGAAAGTGGGCTTTTACTTAGCTGCTTCTCATGAATTGTTGTTCTGCTAAAGCAAGGCTCAGTCTACAGAGATTATTTTTATCCCTGATTCACCCAACTGGATAAGAAATTTAGTCTTTAGTTTTACAGATTGGGTCTTAAACCTCAAAAGTACTCAGATTTACCATTGTTTGACTAAGGCTTCGGAACTAGCTGATAATGAGACAGGCAGTCTAGTCTGAAAGTTGGATCTTCCAATTTTTCTTGGCCTACATTGATATTCTGTGACAGTCTTATTTTATTAAAGATAAAGGTTAAATAACAGTTTGCAGAGATGTTTTATTTCTTTAGGGACAGAAGGTGGAAGTTGGTTGAAAATACCATAGTTCATTGCCAGTAGGGACAGGACTCTGTGTGAGTGTGTGAGATGTCGGTCTGACAGTCTGTTTTTTACTGGAATGAGTCAACATGGCCACTGCATCCCACTGCTTGTCTTCCATCCCAGTTGCCTTAATGTCAGTGTGTATATGTGTGTGTACGGCCTTCAGCCCCCAGAAGAAAACAAAAGTGCAGCTGGACTTGTGTATCAGCGCTGAAAGAACTGGTGTGGTCACAAAATACAGCTTAATTCTGAGCTGCACTGAAGGATTGATCCAAATGCAATTTTTCATTCCTGTTTTGATTCTAAAGATCTTAGCTTGTTCCTGCAGTAATGTTAACATTATGTTCTGCAGTAAACCTGACACCCAGGTGCTGTGCTGTCATCTTACTGTGATAATAAGAATAATACCAGGATACCAGTTTTTCATTTGTTGTTACACACACACACACACACAACATGGGCATCTAATGGTCATACACTGAGGAAAATGAGTGTTTAATTTCATTAAATTCTGTAGTGCCTAAGGCCATTTTTGGTAACGTGTTATCTTGGCCATGTGTATATACAAAGATAATTGTTTTGTTTTTAGTTGTGTAATAGTGGGGTATTCTGTGACTGAAATATGACAAAATATAGGAGTGATGCTGCCATTCATGTCGCCACTTGAGGCACTGTTGCCTCACAGCACAAGGTTTTAGCTGGTTATTCTGGTCTTGTACCAAACATAAGAGTAGAAGTGCATGTAAGGGTTAAGAAGGTACTCTAAACTGGCCATAGGCACGAGTGTGAGCATGAGTGGTTGCGCTTGTCTTTTTTAGGTTAGGCCTGGCACACCCTGGACCTATGCAGGGTGTGCCCTGTCTCTCACCCATTAACAGCTGGTATAGGCCCCAGCCCCCCCATGACCTGTAGTAAAGGACGACACAGGTTAAGAAAATAAATGAATGAATGGACGGCGCCATTCTGAAATACAGTAAATGTCATACTGTGAAATAATACAGTATATCTCAGCATAATGTCACACTGACAAACAGCCTATCTTAAGTAAAGGTCAGATCTTGTAGTTTTATTTGATATTGAATTATATTATATATTTGAATTTATGTACTGTGATATATATATATATATATATACTGTAGCAGGGGAAAAAGGGTGTCTGATTTGACATTTTACCGTTTTAATTTTGCATTTAACTTATTTAATTATATTCATGTCTGAGCATTTGTCAGCTTTTGGACTGCTGTGCAGGCTTCTGTGAAACATGACGCTTACATCCTGGCCCGTTAGTTGGATTTGATTCACATAGTGCCCAGTCGGCAGTATTTTATTAATGGCGAGTAGCATGATAAACTAGTGGAGACAAATTGTGAACAATGACACTTCGTTGATGTGAACAAGTAGAGCTTGTTCTAGTGGTCTTACCTAGAGGTCAGAGGTCCTGGCTGTCAGTATAGTCGCCTCTGTCAGTGGACGATCTGTTAGAGATGGGAAGGGAGCTCTTCTCTAATGCTCTGCATTGAGGCTATATTTTTTGCCTCTTCTGATGCATGCGAAGAGGACGGGTTGGACAGCCGTGACAGCCACTTAGCAGGCCATCCACGCTGTAAGGAAGCATAAAAAAATCGAAAGGGAAGTGTGCGAAGAAGCCAAAGAAAAGTATGGTTTAAAAATGGGCATTCAAATTCAGATTTCTTGACACAATTACAATTACTCCTCCAAGCCAAGTGAAAGAGTTCTCCTGTATCTAAATTATACGCTGGATAATTAAGTGTAACATAACCTCCAGGCCAGGTATGTGATTACAGTAGCATATACTTTATACATAGCCAGCTGGCAGTGCTTGGTGTGAAATGAATGTCTGGTCTTACGTTTGCCTTCTAGACTCACGCACTGTAACACCATTACAAACATGACTTCCCTGCAGCCAGCTCTGCCTTCTTGATGCCAATTTCTCATAATGCAGCCCAGCTCCTGCATGTCATCGTGGCTGTGACATATTAGGAGAGCTAAAACTGCTATAACAACCTTTCTCCATTTTTTTTCCACACATATGTCGCTGACATGTGGACATAATTTCAATCATATATATAATATATATATTGAAATACCAGCTTGTTTAATCACAAAATACAGTGTGTGTGTGTGTGGGCCCATAATGTCTTTGATAAGAGCAAGGGGGAAAGCATCTTCTTCAGCTCAATTATGAAAATGACTCTAGCAGTAAACATAATCCTCTCCCCCTTGTCAAATGGCAGGCTTTAGGTGCCGAATCAAACATTTCTACTAAAAAGCGGCTTTTGTCTGCCATGTGAGATCATAACAGTTTAGATTTTGTCTCTTACGATGTGCTTTGATCTTTAAATCCAGCTGATGCTTTTCGTGTACATCCTTAAAGCAGAGAAGGTTTGTATCTGTTTTCCCAGAGTTCAAAGCATTGTGCTTCCCTTAGACCTTATGTAACGATCAAAAGCTCGCAGATCTCGTTTGCTTTAAGCAGAATCTAAGAGAAACATTAAATTTAGATGACAAAGTCTACAAGAACCAACAATCTGCTACTGACCAGAGGATGAAAATTTGTATTGGTAAACGTGTAAAAATCATCTTTAGTGTCAGTTGTTGTAATCAGTAAGCATCTTCCATCCTGGAACATCTAACCAAAGTCTCGGATGTTGTCTTCAGAGAGATGTAGGCAGACAACCTAGGGCCCCTACCTCACTTGAAGGTAGTAGTCATGGGTAATGCTACTGAAACAAACTGGGAGGACTGAAGCACACTGGCAGAAACAAAGGAACAAAGGTTACAATTTTTGAAAAGGGTAGATCTATTTTTTTTTTTAGATGGAATAGAAATGACAGAAGAGTGCACCTCATTAAATAAATAATGCTGGTTTCAGTAAGCCATGACATTGATTGATCCTGCAGCTGGATTGGAGAGACCGGATTGGAGCCCCTGATTACACACGTAATTAATTATACCAGTGCTTTCCTGCAATGATATATCAAGAAGCCTACTTCCCACAATTAATTCATTTACTGACTAATTAATGAGTCTTAACTGAGTTTCACCTTCAGCAGATCATAAGATATACTGCCTGTATTGCTGAAGTCATCTAGACACTAAATAGTGATCAATGGAACAACTGATTGGACTATTTAGGCAGCAGCCTCTGTAATTATATTTCCAGATTCACATCAGACTGATTTATTACATCAGACATTTATCAGCCCACAGAGCTCAAACACTAATAAGTTTCCAACAGACCAACTCCCAATGATAATTTGATGATTTAAAATGATTTCAGACCGCATGCTGATTACAAAGTGAAAAAAACGTATACCTGACTAATGGAAAATGAATAAATCAGACAATAGAAAAGGAACAGCCTTGTACATATCTACCTCACACCCCCAATTAACAGGGCATTTGTTAAGCTTGGGTCTTCTACCACAGAGGTCACTAGATTGCTGTTCCTAGAAATGTACTTCTCTGAAGCAGAGTGCACCAGTTGGGTGGGTGTAAACCACGTAGGTCTTACAGTGTGCGTCCACATGAATACATCCAAGAGGACTGTTGCCAAGCAAAACACTTACATCCAAAAAGAAAGATACATTTTACTGAGAGCTAAAAGAGAGCTGTATTCTGAGCAGATCTTCCTACAGCCAAGAATCCTCTTCTAACAGCTGTCCAATGTACACAGATCATATCTTCCAAATTATTGTGAAAGGCCCTGTTTGCATAAAATCTCAGTACAATCAGAAGCTGCAGGGCTGATTATACTCACTGACACCAGCAGCAGTTGGAGGAGAGAGCTTTTCCATTAGCTCAAATAAGGTTTATCTGCCAAAATAGATCCTCTTAATCAGCTCATTCTCTGAACTGATGTCCAATCACGCACAACTCGTTCTCTTGTATTAACACTTCTGTGGGATTGTCTGCAATTGTCGTTTTTCTTCTAAGGTTGTGAGAATATGGACATTAGTCTGATTTTTCAAAAGTTGCACCCAGGTGCAGCACATACATAACATTAAGCTGTTCATTACTTTAAGTTCTAAGTCAGACATAATGTTACAACCAGGTGTTCCCCCAGCTGCTTCACCTGGAATCTTCGGGAACCACTTTCCCACTATGGGGAACATACCTCTTTATGCTCCTGTTACCACTGGGATTCACATTTTGTGTTTTGTCCAGTCTCATGGTCTCATGGTTCCTATTGGAATTTGGGGACTTCTAACCCACACTATGCACAAAGGTGAGACCTAGGACAGCAAGAAAGCTTCCTATCTTAAGTTTCCAGGTCTCACCTTGTCTGCACTTTGGGTTTGCTGTGCGAAACCCCTGATTGGTGTACTTAGGGCCCATGTACTGCCCTTTCCCTCACCACTGATTTCTTCATCCCATTGAAGTGCTTTTGTCCCACACCTACTGGACCTCCTATCACCCCCTGTTTTCTGCTACCTGAGGCAATCTCATCCCAGGGGGACTTATGTATTCATGGAGTGAGTGTCAGCTCAGACACTCACTCATCCTCGCCTTCCAGCTGCACTGACTGATAGGTCTTACTTTAACCATGCCCTAGTTGTAAATTTTTTATTTTATATTAATGGTATTAATGGTATTCTCCTCAATGTTGGGCCATCCAATGTTTGTGATGGACACCTTCATGCCTCTTTCTGTACACTAATATAGTTGCCAGGTGTGGTTTAGACGAACATAGTTCCCGGTATTTGTAAAAGAATATTGCTATTTGTTTTGTGCCATAGAGAAGGCAGAAATGATTGTGTTTTTGATTCTTTGCTACTGAAACTACAATAGAGACACAATAGATATCACTGCCAGCCATTTAATTTTGAGTGAGTCACCTTGGTGTTGCAATGACAGTATCTTGGTGGTCCGAAATTTGACTAGTGTTCTACTTGTTTTTTTTAATTTGCAATGCAGACAATTTCAAATATTAAATGGGAGCTATTTTGTAAGGAGGACACAGATTTATGCTTTCAGTGAGGCGTACTTTTCATCAGCAGTGATTGCGTGTATGATTGTGTATATGATTGTGTGCAGTGTGTTCACCCATTTTTTGAAAACAGGCTTCTTGAAAACCAGATTTGAAAGTGTGTTTGTTTGTGTCACAGCTGGTAATAGGAAATAGTAATAGAAAGTCCATGATGTCTGTCATGCACAAACATAGAAATGTAGGCTTTTGCAAAAAAGGGCTACAAGATACAGTTAAAGATTCAGTCTGAACATGGGCGGCTTGGAGCTCCATAGTCTGTTAATTCAAAGTGCAGGTAAATGGGCTAAGCTACTTCTTATCAACCACTATCTATGTACCACTCAGTGTGACTGCATCAACACGCAGCATCAGGTCAACCAAACATAAACCAGTTACAGATCTGCAGACAATTAGAATTTTAGACACACACACGCAGGTCCCTGGAGTGGTGTCTACACTGCCCATGTTATAAATGACCTGAAGTAACATATTCATTTCTCTGGGGTTGTTCTGATGCGAGGAAATAATAAATGCTGCACTGCTATAATCATCATGATTTCAGATGCATAGGCTATTATCTGATGTCTGATGTTATGTAATTTTTTTCATTCCTCCCATCTCCTATGGACGATACATGAGAGTAGTTAAGTCTCATAAATATATCAAATATTATATATATCTATCAAATATGTGATTGATGATGTATACAGGGAAGTGGAAAAAAATGCACATGTGCAAAAACAAAGCTGGACCATCCAGCCTCATGCAATATGTATGAAAATTCAAAGAGAGCTGTACTTTACAAAAGTCCCAGTGCGTTCTTTGCAAGTAGGCTGCCTGGTCAGAGGGCAATAAGCCAATTGTTACAACTATTTCAAATGACTCGTAGAAAAAACAATCAATTCAGGCTGTGAATTGTGTTTACAGCAGTAAATTATTATCTTTAGAGACATACCTTCTAATATAAGCTGTAAAATCATGCTGAATATCACTTATAAAATCCAGTGTCCCTTTACAGAGATCATTGCTTTAATCAAACATTTCTGTCTTTCACCAGATACACCAAGATGAAGACTGCTACAAACATCTACATCTTCAACTTGGCTCTTGCTGACGCCCTGGCTACCAGCACGCTCCCCTTCCAGAGTGCCAAATACCTTATGAACACCTGGCCATTTGGGGAAGTCCTGTGCAAGCTCATCCTTGCCATCGACTACTACAACATGTTCACCAGTATCTTCACCCTCACCATGATGAGCGTTGATCGCTACATCGCTGTGTGCCATCCAGTCAGAGCACTGGAATTTCGGACACCAGTCAAAGCCAAGTTGATTAATGTGCTTATCTGGGTCCTGTCCTCAGCAGTCGGCATGCCCATTATGATCATGGCAGTGACAGAAGATAAGGAAGGTAATGGCAAATTAGTTTTTTGTTTTTTTAGATTTTCTTCTATAGGTCAAAGTTGCTCCTTTTTCTAGAGCTGTACTATATTTCAAGTGCAAAAAAATTGCAGTTCCTTGGGCGGCCACTTGAGTCTGCACCAAAAGTGAGTCAATGTCTAACTTAACAATTCACTTCTGCTCATACTTGGGTCAACCAATCAATACTTGATTGATCCAAATATGAGCAGACTCAAGCACAGCCAATGTGGCAGAGTGCCAATTTAGAGCTCCAAACACATGGCTTCCACTCAAGGTGTATGGCTACTGAGCCCAAAGGATGTAATTGTTTTTGTGCGTGACCCTCTCACTGTCCGAAGTGAAAATCTCTCCCCTCTGGCAAAGGCAACATTGTCCTCCTCGGATGGGGCTGAATTTGAGATGCAGCTCATAGATTTCCAAACAACATCTCTGCATTCAAAATAGCAGCATCTGTGACAGACTTTTTGGTTGCATGTTCAGAGGAGTACCGAACAGTAAAAGGACTGGCTATGTATGTGCTGTCAATGTTCCCCTCCACATACACATGCAAGATGGTCTTCTCCTCCTTGAATGCTATCAAAACATATGAAAGGAATCGCCTGACAAACGAAAACCTGGAAAAATGCCTGCAGATTTCAATCGCATCTAAAACACCAGACATATTTTTTTAATCTTTTAATAGTAGCCACATCTGAGGCACACATAAGTTTATATTTATCAGAACACCAGACTCGAGAGCATAGCCAGGGTGTTTAGTCGGTCCTGGCCCATATTACTTCATAGAAAACTTCCTTATAGTACATTGAAGAAAATGGATTATTAAGTTGATCCACATCATTCTGCCATTTTTTTGTCTTCTTCTATTTTTTGTCCAAATGACAAGGAAATCATGGGGGCGTGAAACCATTTTTCCGGCACCAGCCCGCTGCTGATTGGTCAAAACTGCTCGGCCTGTGGGCTAAATGAAGTTAGCCCAAATAGTCAGTAAATGGTGAGGGCGGAACATGATACCCGACAATCATTTACACCTGAAAAAAAGATATGATGCACTTGGGCTGCATAAAAGTAGCCCATTTAGAGATTTCCTGTTATTTTTTTAACTGTTTGGTGCTGTTGCTACTTTAACATTTAGTTTTAGTAAAACATAACAATCTTTTATATGTTGTTTAGACAACAACAGTTTAGACATCAATTTCAATTCAGTTTTATTTATATAGCGCATTTTACAATCAGAAATTGTCTCAAAGCGCTTCACAGAAACTCAGAGCATGAGACCCAGAACCCGAGCCCCCCTAAGAGCACTGTGGCAAGGAAAAACTCCCTTTAAGAGGAAGAAACCTTGCGCAGGACCCGTCAACTTAAGGGAGAACCAGTCCTGCTGCTAGTCGGCTGGGTAGAGGAGGAGAAGAAGAGGGAGACAGGACAGAGAGGATGAAGGAGAGAGAGAGAGAGGCGCAAACATGATACAAACATGATATAGTACAGAGCAAACATGACAGCAAGATGAAACAGTGATTATATTATAATGGATATCTATATATATCGTCAGACCATAAGTAGTAATAGTAATTTCATAGTAATCAAAGCAAAGATGAGCAGCAGGGGCTAGTGAAGTCGATGAGCACAGGAGAGATCAGGGTCCGGACTGCAGGTCAGTATGCAGGTCTTGAGACCTGCAAAGAGAGAGAGAGAGCGAGAGCGAGGCACAAAACTACGAGGACGTTTTGTGCAACTTTCCATTATTGACAGATATAGAAATATTTGCAGACATTGTCCAGCTGTGAAGTGAGAAAGTGATCGCTTAAGCCCTCTTTTCTCATTCTTTACAAAGCTGCAACATCACAACACTCCCTTCCAGGTCAGATTGGAAAAGAAGCTGATTCAACCTATTTTTATTATAAATGGAGAATTTATCAACAGAAACTTTATAACAAGAAGGGGCCACCTGAGGAATTGCAGTTTTAAGCACATTTAAGAGTACAGACACAAATCTTCACTCACATAGTGTGGATTCTGAAAGTATTTGGGGAGAAAGATTGTGGTTCAGATGTTAGAGATATTTACCTACTGTACTTAAAACCTATTTCTCTACCTGCCCCTTCCAGGTAAAACGTTTTGCATGCTGAAGTTCCCTGACCCTGATTGGTACTGGGACACTGTGACTAAGATCTGCGTCTTCATCTTTGCGTTTGTGGTCCCCGTGATGGTCATCACCATATGTTATGGCCTGATGATCCTCCGCCTGAGGAGTGTCCGCCTGCTCTCCGGATCCAAGGAGAAAGACCGCAACATGCGTCGCATTACCCGCATGGTCCTGGTGGTGGTGGCAGCCTTCATCATCTGCTGGACCCCCATTCACATATTCATCATAGTGAGAACTATTGTGGAGATCGATAACAAGAACCCGTTCATGATAGCAAGCTGGCACTTGTGCATCGCCTTGGGCTACACCAACAGCAGCCTCAACCCTGTTCTGTACGCGTTCTTGGATGAAAATTTTAAGCGATGCTTCAGGGATTTCTGCCTCCCCTGTCAGACCCGTGTACAGCAGAATAGCCTGACCACGGGCCGCAACATAACCAGGGAGCCGGTGTCCGTTTGCGCGCCGACAGAAGCGGGGAAGAAGCCAGCATGACTAGGCATGGACTGGATCCCTCACAGCTCTCGCTCAAGGAGGATCCAGCAAGATTTACAATCGGAAGTCACCCAGATTTCAACGACTGAGTTTTAAAAGGTCTTTTCTCTGAGAAGTTGCCTTTTTCCTTTGATTTGACTGGCATTCAAAAGAAGTTTCAGAAACACTTTATGTAATTAGGTACTTACACTGTAACAGCAACCTGTGTAACAATATGTAATATGATGTACTACTGTTGTACACATACACACATACATTATGTAAGTAACACCACTACATGAAATTACATATTGTTACACAGGTTGTACCACTGGAGCCTTCAGGCTCTGACTGTGGAGAGACAGTGACGGTCCAAAGAGTATCCAAGATTACAGAAAACAGAACACCCCCAGCCAGTCAGTTACGATTTTAATGATGTAAAAAAGACGAAGAAATGTCTGTGGGTTTGAAGATGGTAAAAAAAAAAAAAAAATTGGAAAGGAACAACATTCTTTTCATTTCTAACTTGATGCAAGAAAATCTGCATGGACATTTAAGGAAACAAAGCATCTAAGATGAGCGTTTTTATCTGTATTAAACATAACAAACACCCACCGACAGCTGGATGATGAATTACGGCATCAGTTAACAACTCTCTACTTGGAGAAAAACCTTTTAGTTTGGAAGCCTTTCTGATTCAGCCAACCTCTGTTATTGTTGTACATAGCAGGACACTTTCCATAAGCTATTTTTTTTCCATGGACTGACGTTACGTTCAACTGAGCAATTTCCATTTTAAGTTTAAACAAAAGTTTAGACATAATAATAAAAATCTGATGGTTTCCTGCTACTGAAAAGTTACAACACTTCACTCACCCTCTGGCTTCATCAGAGTGGAGCTTGTGACCCAGTGTCGTCAAACAAAACTGCTTCAAGGAGATTATTGATCGGTCTCTGAAATAAGGAAAACATCGGCCATCTGTCACATCAAATGTCAGCAACAAGTTGAAGAAATAATGACTGGTGTTAGCTGGATCAGTAATTCATTCTGGGTAATTTATGTACCCCAACAGATCTTGACAACAATCAAATTGGAGACATCAGTCAATGGAGGCGGTCAAGTTAATAACCAAGTTTAGCATAACAAAAAGTTGGAGTCTGGAATTTTAAATATGTAAAGTTGGCAAAAAGTGATCATAAGGTGTGCCTGTGATTCTGTATGCATCAATATATTTCACCACTGTGCTTTTGATATACACAAGCAGAGAGTTCAGTACTTGGTAATGATCTCTGCTCTGTTCATTCAGCAGTTTCTCTGCAGTTACGTGTAGATTTTCTCACAAAAGGAGAGAAACAGAGATGGCAGGAGATATTTGGCCATAGATGGCAGTGCATATTTTCTTACAATGACAGTGTGCTGTAGCATACATATACCAGCTCTGCTATAGCTGCCATTATTTCTAGTTTTGCAAAGTTATAACATGACAGAATGTACAGAATTACATAAAAAAATGACAAGCTTGTACTGTATATTGTATTTGGACTGATGTATTGATACGTTGTGATCAAATTTAAAATGTGTTTTTTTCAGTATTAGTTAACCCATCACCCCTCCATTTAAAGTGACAAATAAAGGTAGTAGCCATGGGTTACTGATTAGTTCTGGTCATTTAATATGTCAGGATGTACTGGTAAACACTCTGGTCCCTTGACATCTCTATCCTAAACCCCACCTAATGGAGGTGTTCGTCACCCTGTGACCTTCAGACCACATTAGAGCCAAATTATTGACATTAATCAAGCTACTAAGACTACACTTTACCAAAAGTATTAATTACTAGGAGGTTTAATTGGTGTCTAATCTTTTGTGTTTAAAGGACTCTTGGACATTAGAAAGACATTTATTTTCTAAAGATTTATGAATCAAGGTTCTTTTCACTCAAACAAACAACAGTCAGTTATGATTAGCTCCAATGAGAAACTTAGGCTGTTAGCAAAAGTTATTAAACCCCTATATGGTAGACTTGATAAATCTAGTAGTGTACAACCGATGGTTACTTTATTTCAGTCAGGAGAGGGTCGGGATTAGTGAACATGGACATGATTATTAAAATAGAAAACAAAGGTGAAATGTGCTTTGGCGTTTAGACTCAATGTGGATTCGTCAGCAGTGAGACGAATAGAGTAGAGGAGGAGGTGAGACTGATGAAATAGATTCGCTCTGGGGTCTAAACCTGGTGATGGTGTAGAGGAGCTAAAGAATGGGAGATGAAGGTTGGACTGGTGCCTATCTATTGATCATCTGACTAGAGCGGGAGAAGGAGAGAGACAGAACAGAGAGTGTGTGTGTGTGAGTGTGAGAGAGTGAGGGACTGAGAGATGGGGGGAGATAGAGAGAGGGAGACGGGTAGCACCAAGCTACCAGTTAGTCATCACATCATGAGTTGTCATGTTTTGTTAAATAAGTGCATCTGAAGTTTTTGATTTGCAGTGTGTGAAACAGTTTCTAAGGGTCATGCTCAGATGAAGGAGCATGATGAGACATTTCCGGAAACAAATACATGCTGAACAAAAATCCTATTGATTGTCAGTTGATTACATAGGAGAGTATGTCAAATGACTGATTGCTCTTCTTCTTTCAGCTAGCTATGCTTCTTTTTATATACTTGTAATTAAGCTTGTATTGTTATCGTTTTCGTTCTATACAAGTGCTTAACACTGTAAACAGAATAGTGTGTGTACATGGAAATAAATACATTTGTGCAAGATGCTAATTTGTTGTGTAACCACTGGCTGCAGTACAGTGTGTAATGCCCATCATACTCGATCCTATACTTGTTCTTTTGCAGTGTTAACATATTTCTTTTCTTCTACTGGTTCCAGTGGTGTCCAGTACAAATTTGTTACACAAAAATTCTACTTCAGTTATTTCTACTTTACTCTATTTATTTTTCTGGCCACTTTTTTTTTCTTACTTCTATTCATTACATTTTTACGCAAATATCTGTACTTACATTTTGTTACCCGGATGCGTGCCATTCAGAAAATGTTTTCGTGTTTGTCATTGTTTGTCAATATCTATTGATAATTTTGATTAGGGTAGGTAGATGATCTTGACTTAGTCATTGCCTCATGAAGCCAAAGAGGTGTGGACACCCCTGATTTAGGCCTGTATCCAGATTTCCACAATTTAATGAGCAATACCATATACCATTTTGATATCCTATTGGTTTGTACGTGAGACATCTCCTCCTTATGTGACAAATAAACAGGCCTAGAAAGAAGACATGCAGACACGCGGTTAAGTGTTAAAACTGACAGCATGAAACTCTCTAAAACCTAGTTTTGCCCTTATGTTTTTTTTTTTTTTTTTTTAGAGTAGTTGTACTTTCATACTTTAAAGAATTTTTCAAAGCCCATACTTCTGTACTTCAACTTCAGTATAAATTTTCTGTCAGTACTTAAACTACTTAAAACTATTTTTTAAGGCCTGTATATACTTCCACTTGAGTAATAAATGTGTGTACTTTTGACACCACTGACTGGTTCATATGTTGTATGCAAAATTTAAAATACAGCAGCTGTAACTTCAATTGTTGGCAAAAATAAAGAAAACTAAAATGAGAGAAAAGTGCATGAACTGTTTTTCTGAACAAAAACACTTAGTTTCTTGGAAACAAGAGGCAAGAGGAGAGCATATTTTCTTGAAAATGATTGGGTTCATAATGGAATAATCCATCTTGCATGGCCATGATTCAATTTAAGAGCTGAGGGAGCTTCACAATAGTCTGTCATGGCAAAGTGCATTTCCACACAAGATAGACACACAAGAAATGACCCAAGGCTGTGCCGAGTCCCAGAGTGTGCTATCCACCGCTATCAGAAAATTAAACACACAACTCTCCATCTCCTGCGCAAATTCAGATCGGCATCTGGCTGTTGCCATGGAGAGCAGGCCCAGCTACATAACATTTTAATGAAAAAGACTGATTTGACTGATGAAAGACTGTTTGTATTTAATTATGAAGGTTTCCTTCTGCAGAGACACTTATCAATTATCCTGATTGCTCTATCCACAACAACAGGGAAGCCTCCCTTGCTGATTAGCCCAAGGGCTGGCCACTTCTAATTGCTGAGAGGAAGGCTATTCAGGAATAACAGGAATTCAGTATATATGTTGTTTTATGCATGTTCTGTTGCTGCTGCTTCCACTGCTTCTGCTTCTGTCATAATTATTCCAAAGGTCTTGTCAAAACAACTTTTAGAATATTATTTATGCTAGAATTAATTTGCATCAGCTAATATGAAAAATGTAAGACTGTCCAAAATGTTTTTGACCTTACAACATAACCAAGAAGAATTTCTTCTACACACTAGCAACTGTTTGCTGAGGGTCCAGGGTTCACTTGCAACATTGACTGTTTGAAGATAACCACGTTTTCAGCTGTTACAGTGAACTTCTTGACCTTTGGACAAGTCCCTAAAAAGTGTTCCCAGTTATTACAATAGGGACAATATGGCTGGAATTTGGGTCTAGCTTTTGCTTTTTTTGGTGTTCATCTTAAGCTGATTCTAAGAGGGAGTTGTTGGTTGGAGATCAGGATTCCAAGACCTTGCTGGATTAATCCCTTGCTTGAGTCCTCTGGCTCCCATCCCCTAGAATGCTGTGAGTGAGGCAATATTCAATGAAACTATCTCGACTATAGGGAGGCAATTTGGTAAGCAACTGGTCGACATGAGAGCCACATCACAGCTCCACCCCATCTGACCCTTCCACAGACTAAAGCATCCCTATTAGTGACTGGATGGAGAGACTGAATTCCTGGAACGCTTGGTTATCTCCAGGCCTTATCAGAGCTGAGTTCAAGATTTTGGCAATTTCACTTTGGACTAGCTGGTGGGGTTGACCATATTTTACCATCAAGGCAATTAATGCTGAGGTGTATGGTGTAGGAGAATGCATAAAGAATTTGCTCTTCCTTCCACTTTCGAAGTAAGGTAATGATGGTTTTGGGATACCATAAGGTGATCCCACAAGAAGTTTCATAAATCCTGCACTGTTGGTGGACAGGAATGGGGGAGGTGCAGGTGCCCGGGATGTACTTAATGATTGCGGCATGGTCGATGTTGTGGCTTGTGCTTGAGAGGAGGGAACTGTCACCGCTTGCATGACTACAGCTGCAGTCTGTGCACTGTGGGTGCAGGTTGGATAGCTTGGGCAGGTGGAGCTAGAGAGCTGAGTGGATCTGGTGGTGAGGTCGGAACTAGTCGCTCGGGCTTCTCATTCTCTGTCGTAAATGATGTCACCATACAGGCCTCCTCCAATTCCATTTCTGCTTTCCGCAATTTCTGTTGCAGTGTCAGCTGTCTAGTTAGCCTCTCATGCTCCTTTAGAATGTTCCTCGGCATTTCATCGAGCTGCCTGCATCTCTCATCAGTCCTCCGTTCCTCCTCTATCTGGACCTTTAGTTCTTCTACAGCAAGGTGCTTCAATCTCTCCCTCAAGATGGCAATCTGGGAGTCACTCAATGCAATGGACTGTCGACCGGCTTCACTGCCAACATTACTTCCACATGTGTAGCCCACTTTAAAGCTCCTGCTCTAGCTAGATGTTTTTAAACTGAACTTGGAAGGTTGTTGGCTCCCATAAGCTGGCAACTGTGGCTTATGGGATGCAGAGGATTTTCTTCCCTTGCTCTATCCCCCTGGATCCATGTCCTTGGGAAGATGGGCCTGACTCTTTGGATCTTTGTAGGATGAGGCCTGTGGACCACGCTCCTCTGATATTTCCTCAGGTGCCTTCTCCTTCCCTGCCATTGTCTTTGCTGTGGCAAAAGAAAACAGAGAATGGCAGACATTTTGTGCACACTTTGCAGTACTCGGATGCAGCCTGATGTAATTTTCTCCTTCCCTGACCCATTGGGTGACACCGGGTGAATCAATTCCACTTGAAGTGGTTAGTCATTCCCTTCTGTGTCCTTTAACTCGGGCGGAGGAATTAGTCTATTAACTGGCCTGACATAAGTCCTGGAGCCTACCTCCACAGCAGCAGATCTGACCTGGCCATCACTCCTGGTTAAGACCTTGGTGACGCTTTCGGAAGCTGAGGGTCTATTAGTAGAACAACTTGGTCCACCTTTATAGTGCCAGAGTCCTTATTCCATTTTCCTCTCCTCTGCAAGGCTGGTAGATAACCCCTCACACACTTCATCTAGACATGGTCAGCTAACCACTGACTGTGCCTCCATCTCTTTTGGTGGAGGATGTCTGTGTCAGTGAAGATGGCCTGTGGTAGGGAAGCATCTCGAGGAGCAGATTGGGAGTAATAGGATCTGAGTCAGATGCATCTGTGTGTATCCAAGAGGCTTGGAGTTTAGGATCCTTTCAACTTCAATGAAGACAAAACTGCTTCCATCACTCTCCGAAATCCCAGGATGACCCTCAGAACCTCTTTTACAGATCTGACTTACCACTCCCAGGGTACCTCCGAAATGTGGTGCACTTGGTGAATTAAACTTGAAAGTCATGTATGTATATGTATATATATATATATATATATATATATATATACATATATATGTATATATATATATATATATATATATATATATATATATATATATATATATATATATATGTATATATATATATATATATATATATGTATATATATATATATATATATATATATATATATACACATATACATGTATACACATATACATGTATGTATATATATATATATATAAGTGTGTGTGTGCTTTATCTAAATAATATTTACATAATCTAAAGTGAGGTGCATAAGCTACACAAAAACAAATACACATTTGTATCACAAGAGATCCAGTTTATTGTATTTACTGGTCTACAGGAAATCTGCTTCAAAATTCTATTGTACTTTTAGAATAGTACTATTCTATTGATGAAGGCCAGGAGGTCTTTGTGCTGCTTATCTGATTTGTATTGTTTTTTTAATTTCTCAAAACTGCTATTTTTATATCTTGAAATCTATCCACCGTAGAAAAGTTTGAAGCAAGGTGTCTGGACTTGTAGAGTTTTCTTGAAGACGTTGCACTGCTCATCCAAGCAGCTTCATCAGTTCTAACTGTTGGTGGGGAAACATGGTTTATATGTGGTGGCAGACCTCAGTGAGTGGGTCTGGGTGAAACTCACATACAATAGCTCTAAATGTTTTCTTACTTGTGTTGCTCTGGCTGACTGTTTTAGGTTTGTCTAATGACTGGCTAACGACTATGAGACTACCAGAGGGGGACTGGTTGACAGCCCTTTGTTCTTGCTGTGAGCATGTGACTTGGTGGGAATGAATGGAAGCACTGCATTGTATGTTGTAGAAAAATGATGTCTGAGACCACCACCTCTATTAAGTGAAGGTTTTTCCAGCTTAACATAGATGGCTTCCTTAACTTCGCTTTCAAACCATCTTTCCTCTCTGTCTAGGATGTGAACATTGTTGTCCTCAAAGGAGTGTCCTTTCTCTTTGAGGTGGAGCTGAGCAGCTGAGTCTTGTCCTGTGGAGGTGGCTCGCCTGTGCTGGGCTATTCTTCTGTGGAGTGGTTGTTTAGTTTCTCCAACGTACAGATCAGAGCATTCCTCACTGCACTGGACTGCATATATCACATTGCTGTGCTTCTCCCTGGGAATCTTATCCTTCGGGTGAACCAGTTTGCGTCTCAGTGTTATCATCAGTTTGAAATTGACCGGGATGTCATGGTTGTTGAAGATCCTCTGGAGTTTCTCTGATACTCCTGACATGGAGATGTTCTTTCTCCATTGGTTGTTGTCCTTCTTCCTGTTGTTAGTAGGTCTTGTTTTTGTGGCTTTGATGAGTGCCCAGTTGGGGAAGCCACAGGTTTGCAGGGCCTTCCTGATGTGGTGTTGTGCCTTCTTCTTACCCTCTGAGTTGGTTGGTACAGTTTGTGCTCTGTGCTGTAGGGTCCTGATGACTTCCAGTTTGTGTTCCAGTGGGTGGTGTGAATTAAACAGAGTACTGGTCTGTGTGTGTGGGTTTCCTGTGTACTGTGCTGTCCAAGAAGGCCAGATTGTTGTCCCTGGTGTCCTCCCGAACTTGATGTTGTTGTCCACTGCGTTGATGTGTTCTGTGAACCGTTCCACTTCATCGGTCTTGATTTTGACCCAGGTGTCATCCACATATCTAAACCAGTGGGTGGGGGTGTTTCCAGGAAAGGAACTCAGGGCTCTTATCCGCACTTTTTCCATGTAGAGGTTGGCCACAACTGGAGACACAGGTGATCCCATCGCACTGCCATGCTTCTGTCTGTAAAAGTTCCCATTGTACTGGAAGTAAGTGGTGTCCAGGCAGAGGTCCAGCAGGTCACGGATGTGGTCTGGCTTGAGGTTGGTCCTTTCCTTGAGTGTGCTGTTTGAGGCATCTCGTTACCATCTCTGTGGCTTCTGAGGTCGGTATGCAGGTTAACACAGAGAGGTGACATCAAATGAGACTATGGTGTCATCTGGGTCCATTTGGATCTTCTCCACCTTGTTCAAGTCCTGAGAGTTGTGGATGTGATAGTGTGTTCCCCACCAGTTGTATCAGGAGTTCAGCCAAGTGCTTAGCCACCTTGTATGTGACTGAGTTTGTGCTGCTGATGATGGGTCTGAGGGAGACTCCTTGTTTGTGTATCTTGGGGAGTCCATAAAGGCGTGGAGTGGCTTCCCCAGTATAAAGTCGGAAATAGAGCTTGCGGTTGATGATTTGGTCTTTCTCCAGTTTTTGTAGGTAGCTGACAAGTTTTTTCTTGTAGTAAGTATTATGACCTGGATAAACTGAGAATCTTCATCAGCATGTATCTATCCATCCATCCATCTTCAACCACTTATCCCGGGCTGGGTTGCGAGGGCAGCAGTCTAAGCAGAGACGCCCAGACTTCCCTCTCACCAGACACTTCTTCTTGCTCTTCCAGGGGACATGTTTGGAACACCTCCCCAGGGAGTCATCCAGAAGGCATCCGAAACAGATGCCTGAGCCACCTGAGCTGACTCCTCTCAAAGTGAAGGAGCAGGGGGTCTACTTTTGTAGAAAAAACATTAACCTATCCAAAAAGCCTATATGCCTAAACAGAACCAAGCAGAGAATAGAAGTGACTTGGTGTTTTGCAAGTTGCAAAAACAGTAAGAATCCATCTGGACCTACTGTAAGAAAGGCTAGCATTAATGATCCTCCACCACCCCTGCTTGTCACACATCTTAAAGCCAGACTTGATGAATTCTGACACACCTGCACATTGTAATATGACACAAAAGGACCCTGCCTGAGATCCATATGTGTAGAGATGGGTGTGAGAATGGGTGGGTATGTGCCCTGCTGTTGTTGTTTGATTACATTAGAATGCTGGGGAGCCTGTCCTACCTTAGCCAAACAACCATATACAAATGTCGCCACTCCATTTCGGAACTGATGAAGCTGCTTGGAGAAGCTGCAAAACGTCTACAAGAAACTCTACAAGTCCAGCTGCCCTGCTTCAAGCTCTTGAATGAATATGACCGGGATGACTGAGAATCTTCATCGAACTGTAAACTTCTCCACATTCAGAATTACTTCTGTGCTTACTTCAAGGCAGCTTATTTTTACTTCTCTACTGGCAGACTGCAGTAAATTATTTAAAAAAGCAAATCTCTCTTTCGTACTGTTGAGTTGAGTAATAGAGTTCGGTCATTGAGGGTGTTTTTCTTCAGTAAAATAGCTGGAGCAGAGCGGACTAGCCACAGATATTACTGATCCAAAGGATGCCATCCACTTAAAATGTGCTGATGGAAAGACACAAAAGGAGGATGCATTAGCTCACAAGCAATCAGTAACATAGCATGTTTTTTCTGTGTACAGAATAGAAGGAATTGTGGAAGAAAGAAGAAAGAAAAGCATATAGCAAAAAAAAGTGTTAGAGGCAAAAAGTAAGAATACAAACTATATTATAAATATTCCTTTTAAAATACTAAATAAGAGCAATAAATGAGGGCACTGAAATCAGATCTCAGCAACATTTCTTAACCTCATACTGTATAGCGCACGCATTCACACAGCCCATTAATCTCTACTTCACTGTCAAGACTCCACAGCTAAATATGCAATAAATAAAAACATAAACAATAATAACAGTTGTTAATAGATTTGTTGCATACTTGTACACTCGTAGGCTAACTGTACTGGTCTTGAATTTGGACACATTCTTCCTAATTTACCTAGCTAATAATAACTCATTATTTCTGTAGAGATTGCTTTTCATAACAGTTTGTCTCTGGATTCCCCTGGAAAGAACTAGAAGAAGTCTCTGGTGAGAGGGAAGTCTGGGCGTCTCTGCCTAGACTGCTGCCCCCGCAACCTGGCCCCGGATAAGCAGTTGAAAATGGATGGATGGAAGTCACAATTCGGAGAAAAAAAGTCATTCAGACTTCATGTCATTTTTTTACAGCCACAAAAGAATGTGTTGGCAAAAGTCAGAATTCTGAGAAAAAAAAGTCAGTCATGATGAATGCTAGGATAGGTTTTATGAGTCAGATATACCATACAAAAACCTCTTTCGTCTCTCTTTCGCTTATCAAGGTTTTAGCCCCATAAAGCTACTAAGAAGTCCATGTTATCACCTTTACCCAACCTTACTGGTGACATTTTATGTCACACTGAGAGTCACAATAAAAATGCTACTTTAAGCTATTTTCACTTGGGTGCTAACAGTGTTGCGTTAGTGGTATTAGTAGAGGGCTTTTTCTCTGACAGACCATTTCCTCTGTCTTTCTTTAGAAATGAAGAATATTCAAAGAGAAGTCTGTGCACAGCAAACCCAAAGGCTTTTAGCACACAGAACACATGTTTCTATTCACCTTTCTTAACCAGATCAGGCTGAACAAAACAGTTAATGACTTCTGCTGACTAAAGGGTAATAAAAAAAGCTTACAGTCGATGTGCTAATGGAACTGGGTGATTACATTTAATATCAACTGCTCCAACGTCCTTTTTTCCCAGTAAAAGTCTTCTGTATAACATTTTTAAAGCTCAGCCATCTTGGTCAGGGGTTGTGCTTGGTGTTAGTGCTCTTATCACCCCTCCTCCCACATTACTGGGGAGTCGTGAGATTCTTTCTGAGTCCTGTGGACATTCTTGAAAAAAAGAATCTATCTTGCCTTGAAACTGCTATGCTTTCTGATGTCTCCTTGACATTTCCAGGTTCGCGGAGCATGTACTGCAGCAGTTATGGAACTAGGTTGAAAGGTTTTTGTATGGTATATCTGACTCATAAATCCTGCTGTGTTGCATTATAAATCTTGTAAAGCAAACTTTCTGCTGTACATTTAGGTTTTTTTGTATTTTCTATGGTGTAGTGGCCAACAACACGTGACCATGGTCTGAAATGATAAAATTTCGCACAGCACGGAGGGAAAATTATTATGTGAACAAAGTTTACAAAAACCTAGGTCTGAATGTGGCTCTAAATGTGAAAGCCTAGAAAGAAAAAAAAACATGTGGGCGACAGAGTACCCTCCATGAATTATTGAATTGTTTTTCTGTTGCATGACCTAATATGGTTCAGGCTTTAACTGTCAGACAGATGGCCTCACATTTGCCTCTAGAATACCTAATAATGCCAAAATGCCCAGGTCCTGTGTCTGTAAAACAAACACAAATCACCACCTTTCCGCCACAGTGGGTATGAGGTGTTTCTGCTAAAATGTGTGATGTTTACAAAATTTTGACATAAACTAGAATTAGTGTTAGAAATAGTGAAAAACAATATGAGCAAAAAACAGGAGCTATAACTAATACAAACCTTTGTCACAATATTCTCTAAAGCCCTGAACATTAAGGCCGAACAACCTCAGTTTGGTCTCATCCACAAGTGTTGTGGTTTGTTAAATAGAAGTGTCTTTCTCCTGGTAACCCTTCCACCCTTCCAAACAAACTGTACCGTTCAGTCTTTTAATTGCGCTATGAAGGACAGTTAATATTGAACATGCTCAGTGAGGCTGTGTGTGGGGCTGGTAGCCTCTTGTTGATATTGCTACAGCCACAGGTAGAATAGGGCTGACTAAGTCTGAGCTATGTTGCTATGTCAGTGGACACAAACATGATCCACTGAGCCACCCTCAACACCTCTGACCTCTACTCTTCCCATCAGACTGATTCATACTAGTGATTCATGTCATTAACCATTTGCCATCTTCCTTTTAGTTCTCTCTCTCTCTCTCTTTGCAGGTCTCTCTGCCTTCAGACCTGCATGCTGACCTACACTCTTGCCCTAAACCAATTATTGCTTATTGTCTGCACCTGATTTTTTTGTTCATCTTTGTTTCACCAGCATAATTAACTCATGCTACATACATCAGCTACGCAATACAACACAAACACAATAATTTAAACTTGTTTTACAACCTGTCATGTTTGTTCCTCTCGCTCTCTTTCATTCTCTCTGTCCTGTCTACCTCTTCCTATCCGCCTTTACCCAGCCAGGTATTAGCAGGAGTTTTTCTTTGTCAATGTCTGCTTGCTTGGGGTTCAGGCTCTCCAGGGCTTCTATAAAGCACATTGAGACAATTCTGAAAGGCACTATACAAATAAAATTAAATTGTATTAAAATACATGTAGCTCATGGGTTTTTTTGTAATATTTCTCTGAGGTCTTTCACGGTATGACTTCAGGGTGAATTTGCTGGAATGTCCACTCCTGAGAAGATTGACATCTTTCTTGATCCACTTGTGAATAACATTTTTTACTCTAGAACATTGAATTACAAATAGTTTAGAAATGAATTTAAGGGGATGGGGGCTCTACTTGACTGTACATCTTGACTTGCCACTTATTCAACAAATAAATCAGGATTTGAAATAATGACATACAGAACGACCTATTATATGAAGTTAAAACAGCGTTTGCTAACATCTCTCATATATGCTATCACGTTAGCCCTGGGAAGACATTGTATGGAAAAGGCAGCCCTAATATACACAGAAACCACAAAGCCAGGACATTTTTTTTCCCGCTCTGTCTGAAATAAAACATGCAAATCGCTTTTGGTGGGCATCAGTCCTATTATGCAAAGCCCCAAAAAACTGTATGTAATTCCATATTGGATTCACCTTTTAAGTGCTTGAGAAAAATGGTTTCAGGTGCTGCTACACAAAATTGCTGCACATTATTATGTTTCAGGCCTGTCATGGGCTTAGTTGGCGTTGTCACAACTACTCCTTCTAATCCACAGCTCAGGCCTCTGCCAGCTGAATGTGACTGCTGGACCGTAGATTGCTTTAATCCACGGGGCTATCCTCTGTGAGGAATTGAAATCAGAAGCAGATAGGCCTCATCACTTACACCCATTGACATAATGAAGGGGAGTTCAGATCACGGCTCTGCCCACCTTATCAGACTCATACAGGGTGACTCGCTAGGCCACTCTTTGCTGATGGAAGTGAAATCTGTAGACTGCCCGAGTGGCCCTGTGGATGCTGAGACAAAAGCAAAGCTTGCCACTGGCCAACCCACCAGCGCACCATCCTTGAACTGTCTGCCACACCATTAAAAAAAGACAAAGCCGTGATGATGGGGTTACAGCAGTGTCTGTTTTTTCTCTCCAAGTTTCAGGCATTCCAATTATGTGGACAGCTGGTGTGAGATATAGGAGAGGATCTAGAAAACTGCAGCTATAAATGTATCAGTGGTGAACAGGCATATGTTTACTGTGAGGCATAGGAAAAACTATTCAATAGAAAAAATAAGGTGAGCTATGCAGGACTCTATTTCTTACTGCGGTGGCCCCAAAAAGTAACTTAAGGAAAGAAAATAATGGACAAGCTATCTTTTCCACATAACCCACAGGATACAAGGACAGGCTGGAACAAGCGGCAGCCTCTGGGGCTGACAAATGACTTTTTCTTGCCCTTTTTCTTGTGAGAAGTGTCAAAAATTGCAATTTCCTCCATGGCCTCTAGGAGATTTAAAAGTAAGTCACTATATACCTCTATGTACATACCTCCAACTACAAAACACGTTTTCTATAGACATATATACCAGCATGCTTAGGGTCTGAAACATTCCTGTCTCATCTACAATGATATAATTTGCTGCCTAAACAGGAGGGACTATCAGTCATGCAGTGCTTAAAACACTTCCACTGAAGCAGAGAGGCCTCACTGAAGTCTACTGGACTTCTGTGGCCAAAGATCCCAGGACACACATAGACCCTCAGTAGTATCACAGTCAGATATAGTAGGGAATATCAAAAATGCACAAACTCTACTTTTGTCTTTGAAAGGCAGAATATGTACATTCCCCCCAGCACTATGTTTTACAAGTGTGACCCAAAAAGGGCCTTTAATCTCAGATCAGCCATCCACTGCAAATACATTACTACCCCATACCAGCTCTTATCTTTTCATTTAGACTTGACAACCATCAGATAACAGATGATTTAGAAGTAAAAAGCTATGTTGAAGACGTACAACATGACAGAGACCCAACTAAAAGGCTCCAGTTCAAAGATTCACTCTGATGATCAGAGTGTGTGAGTGATAGTGTTTTTTTTTGTTTGTTTTTTTTTTGAATGGTGAAAAGGATGTAGCTAATGAAAGTGAGCAGCAAAGACAAAGCAGCTGATGTGAAATGACACATCTCAGCAGTCTGGTAAAACATCTGCGAGTGAATGATGTTCAAAAGAAACCAGTAGCAAAGGCTGTAACCCTGAAAAACCAGCCTGCACTTCTAAGAGTGATCTCCTAATGATGGAGTCATTTTAATCTGAACCGCAAAAAGAATTCACCAAAAACCAGTTTCCATTCTTCATTGCTCACATTCTTCTATGGTTCAATCCATCTCATTACAAACTGTACTTTGTTACATGTAGCCAATTCTATCAGTTTCTACTCCTAAAGCTCCAGCTCCATCATCTTTTTTCACAGTGCTCAATCAATCAAAAACAACACAGGTTTATTGTAGCTGTTCTGGTACTTGTATCAAATTCCTTTGTAGTAAAAATCAGGCCCTGACATTTGATTTATTATTAATGTATGACGCATTAGTCATTAGTGATCAATAAGTAACTGTTAGCACACTGCATAAAAGACAGCAGCTGACAGCTGTGTTTCTGAGCTGATACAATGGAAACTAATGAAGTTCCATACACTGATATGTGCACAGGCCGACTGTAACACACTGCCATCTTTTATTGCTAAAATTCATTTAAATTCATAGCTGGCTGTGCACTTACATATGCTAAGGACGTAGAATGTTGGAGAGTTTTATAAATGCAGACATAACTGATTACTTTAATTTTAATCAACCAACAATGTAGAGACCAGGCCCATAAAAATAGGTACAGATTTTCACTTTCAAAGTATAACTACAGGTCAACTAAATGCAACATGTATTTCTGCCTCAACACAACAAACAAATGATGAATTACATGAGCTCCTTATCTAGCTATAAGTAAAGAATACAGTTTGTATGTGCAGAGGACTAATCAATAAACACAGACAAGAATCAGCTATTCAAATTAGCACCTCAGATATGATACTCCGTCAGGGTCACAGACCACAGAGGCCATGTATCATTTTCACAAAATCTCATGGCTCACTTCAGTTTACATGAATCAGGCTTCGTGCATGCTCCAAAAAGCTGTTTAATTAGTGACTTTGGGCTATTAGAGATGATGAGGGTTGTCACATACATGCACATGTTCTGTGTGGTGTCATTAAACTGTGCCCTGTGAAGGGCCCCCTTGTGAACATTCCATATTTTTAAACCCCCCCTCTGGCCTTTATTAATGTGTTCTGAAATGAAAATACCTGTAATTATCTCAGCTGTACAAATTGTTCCGGCTCCTGCAGGTCAAACATTCAAAAGTACACACAGTACGCAAGGCATTGGTTCCACTAATAATCTCATCTACACTGATTAGACTTTTCTCATCTCTGTAAGATCTTATTTATGTGACTGAATTCTTTATTTCATATTTCTATTGAACTGTTTTAAATCAGGAAAATTACCCCAAAAAATGATCTCCAATTCACAACTCATTCATATTAAGCGTACTATATAATGAATTTCAACTATCCTCCTCCTTCCTTCATCACAATGCTCTTCTAGCTACTTTCTGCCCAATAACTTCAATATTGAGCTATTTAGCAACTATATTCCCACAACATTTAGATCTGCCACATCGTTGGCCTATGAAGGAGACAAGAAACTCTATAAACACAGTTCCCTCACTTCAACCTCTTGAATACTATATCTATGGAAAAGCAGATGTTTTGGCACTTTGCTGCTCTGCAGCATTCAGGTGTGTGTTAACACAATGCCAAGAGGGAAAGACATAAACAATGGTGTTAGAGAAGCTGCACATCAATCTGGAAAGACTTATAAAACCATTTCAAACTATTTGGGGTTCACGTTTCTACAGTGAGAAAGTGGAAAACATTCAAGACAGCTGTCAGCAAATTCACCCCAAGATCATAGAAATACAAAAAAACCCAAGAGCTACATGTCAGAGCCTACAGACCTCACTGAGCATGCTCAGTATTAATGTGACAGCACAATTAGAAGAAGACTGAACAAGTATGCTTTGTTTTGAAGGAGAAAGACTCTTCTGTCTACAAAGCACATGGAAGCACGACTGAGGTTTATTAAACTGCATCTTAACAAACCACAACACCTGGTACAACAATGACCTATGGGCTGATGAGACCATGCCTTCACCACATTTGGTGAAAAATAAACACAGCAGAAACACCTCATACACACTGTCAAGCATGGCAGTTGAGGAGTTATGATTTGTATTTTTTTTCCCCATAGATTCTACAGGACAATACAAGCAGCTGCATTGTCAATTTTTGTCCTGCTAAAACTACATCCCATACAAAAATTTGTGTTTCTGTTAGCAGATTCAAGAAGTAAACTCTGAAATTACAAAAATCATATTTTAGGTCTCTTTGATCTTACAAATGTGATTTCTGGACAGGTAACACTCAATGCAACTTTTGGCAGGTTTTAAATCAGCTCATATTGTTTATATTGATCTGCAGACTTTCTGGCATCAATTTAGGTAACACTCACTTGGTTTGATTAAGCTGAGGAAATTTCGGCAGGCAAGATCAGCTGTGCTGTATATTGCACCTCATCCCACAAGACACGCCACTTCGTAGAAACCAAGTTTCAAAATGCACGTATTAATATTACCATTGTTTTTTCTTTCCTCCCAAACTACATACACTTTTAAATTTTAACGTTTTTTAAACTTAAATTATTGTACACTTTCTCATGAAATAATCCTTAATGCATCAACATGTAAATGATAAAGTAACAACTCACAACACTTCTTGATCAGTCCGGTCATCAACCCTTTATTTTCTCAAAAAAAGGGTGCACCCTGCTACTTAGGCTACACATTTGTCTGTACTATCTAGTGTCACAAACGCAAGCGCATACTTCATGTTTGAATCTATCAAACGTTTGTCTATTTCCAATAAAAACATAAGTTGGCCACAATGAGACTCTATTTAAATAATAAAAGGTCTGTTCAAACACATGTTTCCTATCTCCCTCATTCTTGGTAATATGAATCACATTCACTGCTTTCATAACTTCAACTGTTCCTATATTTTGAGAAGGGATCTGCACTCTTACCTTGGTTTGTGACATTTGTGGAAATAACTGGGAGTCAGACCTGAGTTTGGCAATTTTACAGTTGCATCATATTCGTGTGGATTATTTCCTGTAGAATTTCTCCACGGTGGCAGAGTTGGTGGGTGGTTGGCACTCCTCAGTGGTTGGCACTCCTCAGTGGTTTGGCATTCAGCACCACTTTCTCCACTAGTTGTCCCTCCGGTGGCTGGACTCCTTGAAACATCCACAGAGGAAGACTGATCAATGTCAATGTAAGAGTTCTTGCTACTCCGTTTGTCAGCATTCTGACCTGCAGTTTGGACGTTTGTGCACGGGTCAGGTGGTACCATGTCGTAGTTCATCTCTTCTTGGGTTGTTCTATGTGGACGTGGTCCCCAGGCACCAGCGCTTTCTCAGCCTGATTGGATTGGACTCTAGATCGGTTTTTCTGCTGCATAAAGATAAACGTATGTATTGCATTGTATCTCATGACCGATAGACTGTGAGCCTCTGAATTAGAATTGCCAATAATACCACAGGAGCCACCAACAATCCTTCATGAGAACTCCACAACCCTTTTTCATCCTTTGTTGCTCCCCTCTCTGCTACATTATTCCCCTTTTTAATGTCATAATTTCCTTTTCTGTGTGTTTGACACTTGATTACAGAAAGAGCCATCCACAAAAAACATGAAACATCAGCGTGGGCAGTGGAGTAGAGACTCATCACTGCTGCAACACACTCATAGCTCTTCTTTAAAGATGCCTGGAATCACATCTGCTGAGTTAATTGTGTCACATCATTTTATGTGAATAAGTCAACAAAAGACATGTACTGCTAACATCTTGCCTGTGTTTGACTGTTTCAAAGGCCACTAAGGCCCAATTTGTCCACTCTGCTGGGGCACTTAACATTTCATTCTCTGTGTCCTTCATAATTCCTCTGAGTGGGGCCATTTCCTTTCTATCCACTCAGAGCTGAACCCTGTCATCCCAAAAATGTCAGTGTTTGTCCTACTGTTCTAGCAGGGCTCTGAAGTCTCACGCAATGAACGTGAGACACACGCAATTAAATAACTGACAAGCTCACATGCCACACATGGCATTCCTCACGCAGAGAAATTATTAACTTCGCCACACAGAAATTCTAACAGACTATCCTATAAACAAGTCCAAAGCAGAATACTGTGTACTCGTACAACTGCACTGTAACTATCCTATCAAACATACTCTTGTCACTTTATTATTAATACTATATTTGTACAAGTGAAGCTCCTAACTCAATCCACAATGAAGTTATGAACTTGAAGAAAGACATGTCAACATGAAAACAGAAAACATTGAGTAAAAAAAAAAACATGGAAGACTTGTCTCAATACTTATCTAGAAAAGAAACAAGGGTTAATTAATAAGAAGGAAAAGTAAGGCAGAAGATGGTGCCTATGCCTACATGGAGTAGCTGAAAGCTCAGTGGGAGAAGATGGGAGAAGGAAGAATAATGAATCCACTGCCAATAATAATAAGATTTATATCGAGAGCAGCCAGAGATCTTACATGGACTTTCTGAAGAGCCTGAAGAGTCATGGATACTACCTCAAAGAGGTTCTCACCACCAGTGACAAAGCAGCAAGAAGCTTTCTATGGCCAGGAAGGAATGTCTGCTTTCTTTAGTGGAGCAAGAGCATTTATCGAAAGAGGTGCATCCTGTCCAAAAATAATGAAAAACAAAAACATTAAGTGACAAGACATGACCTGAACCTCATATAGGGTGAAACATCTTAATTGCAGGTATTACATGGTTAAATTTAAATTACAGCAGTTAAGTAAACCCCTTGCTGTGCAAATGTTATTGTAAAACATAAACTTAAAGCCTTCATGGTAAGGTTAATCTTTATATTTACAAACCACAATCTGTATCATTTTTCCGCTTTGATCTTTAATGTCTCCTTCTATTTGTTCTATTAATGCCAGGGGTTCAGAACTAGAAGGGGAGCATTTCTTATATATTGTGAATAAAGAAATATGCAGACTGTTGTTTTATTTAAGAACAAATGCAGGTTCAGCAGATTAATACGTTTGGAAAAATCAGTGGGGTAATGAAATATGGTTCATGTCCAATTACAGTAATCGATCAGCAGGGGTCGCCATCCTCAAGTTTAAATTTAAAGGCAGGTATTACAGTGTTAAAAGACGTGACAGGAAGTATTGGAGCCAGGCCTATAATTTAGGCACATATGGGTATTTTGGGGAGCTAATGAAATATGAAATTCGTACAACTGCTGTTAGAAAGGGTAAATAGTTAGACTTAAAAAAAAAAAGAGAAGAAATAGAAAATTATCAAAGCAATTTTAACATTACAAATGGAAAAAGATGTATTAAACATAAACATGATGCAAAACCAGTTAGATGACATTTATGAGTGAAAAAACTCGAGGTGCTTTTATCAGATCAAGGCGTAAATGGATTGAGCATGGAGAGAAACAAAATATTTTTTTAGTCTAGAAAAAAAAAGAAAGGCTGAATATATGGTGAGAAGGTTGATCATCAACAGAACATTAACAGATGATCCTAAATTAATTTCTCAGCATGTTGCACAGTTTTATCAAAAAGGTATACTCTTCAGCCTCGGTCAATTCTCCTACCGAACCTTTCTTACAAAATATATCACTACATACTAATTAAGTAAATGATACATTCAAAAAGCCTTGTGATAGATTTTCTGAGATATTTTCTGCTAAACTTAGCCTTTTCTTATTAAAACATGTATTAAACGTGTGAATTTCCAAATACATTGAAGCAAGATGTAATTAGATTTAAAGATTAATCTCAAAACCAAAGACAGATTACACATAGAAAACTGGACAGTTTGCTTAACAATGTTGCCAAACTGTTTGCCTTAATTTTGCTAAAAGATTAAAACAAGGTTTACATCAAATAATAGATGAACAATCTAGTTTTATGCATAACAGACATATTTGTAACAATATTTGCCTGATACTGGATATAATAGACAGAAATAACCTAATACCTGATGAAAGCTATATTTTATTTATTGAGGCTTTTGACACAATTGAGCCTAATTTCATTCTTAAAGGGTTTGCAGAATATTTTCAAAAAGTGTTTCAGACATTACATAATAATTGTAGTAGTTCAGTAAAAAAACATTTTTAATGCATGCTACATCAGAAAGATTTATTATACTACGTGGTAATAGACAAGGCTGACCGGTGTCTCCTTACTTATTTCTGTTAGTTACCCAAATAATGGCTTCTCATATTAAAAATATACCTCTTTGTGGAACAAAAATCAGATTTCCAAAGCCATAACCTATATAAATGTATTCACTAAGCACGCTGTCATCTGAGGTGAGGACAAATTTCCCATTTTTCAAATTTTGTAAAAAATGCAAACTAAATATTTTTGGTAATTGTCTTCTTAAAGACACAAATATAAATTATTTAACATTTAAACCTGTTAGAAGAGAGAATAAAGTGTTTTGGTGTACTTTAGTGACAGTGCTGCTTCAAGCTAACTTTAAAATATGGCCGTGTTTCTCTGCCAGTTGCGATGTTAAATCAGCGAGAGTTCAGTCTCACAGTGTTTTTTTTTTTTTTTTGAACATCCACCTGAAACTCTTTCTACTACTCTGCCTCACTTCCTGTCTGCTTAATCTAGTTGGTGTAAATGGACGCGTCTTGTGTGCGACACATCTCTAAAATAGAACTGGCATGTATCTTTTGCATAGCAGTGCATAGCTAGGCTTCTGGGAAGCTTCTGAAACATGCTGCTACACTGTTGCAACACTTTTTTTTTTCATTTATGACATTGATTTATGACAGTAAAGCATAAAAAATAACTTATACAGCAGAGTATGGCAAGAAAAGAAAAAGAAAAGGCAAGAAAAGAAAAGACTACCCAAAAAATCTGCAGTTTTTTGCACAACTAACTGTATCCTCCTTGAAAAGTTGACAATGACAAAAAAAGATGACATCTGACAGTGTACTATGTATCTAGAATATCTGATTAGTTTGAAATGCCATATTAAAACACTCATGTAAACAACTAGTCCCCAACATCAAGATAGCTGATCAAAAATCAATACAAAGCAGCCATCAATGGCAGTACGTCAACAATAACTATACCCACATTATGGGCACCAGCACTAGTTAACAATAATCGTAGTATCAACATCGAGCTTCCAAAGGAATCAACTCATCATCATGCCACAAAATGTATATACTGAAAGGATCAATCATGGTTTACCACATGCTCTGACTCCAAGCTGGTACAGGATGAAATGACAAATTAACAAGCTCTCTGTCTCCACTGAACTCTAGCTAAATCATGGGCTGAGACGTAAACATAGTACTTACCCCGGCACTGAGGGGCAGTCATTCATAATCCTGTGAGACAATGAAAAAAAAACATGCAGCATATTGGGCTGTGATTTAGAGAGGTGTATTTAGTTCAAATATGCAGTTAATAGACCTATATCAACTCAAAATGTGTCAGTTTCTGATTTATCTTATAGATAGACAGACTTTATTGAAAATTGTTATGTTAAGTAGTATGAAAGTAAATGTTTATGTGACCGATATTTAAAGGGTCAGTCAGTAAAATCAGTTTGATGTGCTGTGCTATACATATATTTGTGCTAACTGACTCAAAGGGTGTTATGTTATAGTTCAATTTAAAGGAGGACCCAAACACACACAACAAAAGGCTCAGATAAATTAAACAAAAGGCAAGCTTTAATAAATAAAGCCGACAAAAATCAGTAACTTTACAGTCAACCACTAAGTTCAAATGAGAGATCCAAAAATGTAACTGAAAACAAACCAGAAACAAATAACACCTGAAGCACATGGAACAAACTCAAGGAGGTAACACTGGAACAAACACAGATATAGGAAGGAGGAAACAACAACAAACTTTTCTTTTTTTTAATGAGGTGTTTGTGCAGAATAGGCCCGTGGCACAGCCTAAGCTTTTATCCTTAATGCCATGTCTAATTTCCAGAGACACTCAAAAATGGCCACTCCAAGGACTTAACTCCAGAATATGCCCAGTCTAAAGGTGCCCCAGACACCGCTGTGCTACAGCCAAAAGATGACTCTCTGGTCAACGTGGAACAGCAGCCCAACAAGGGATTCAACAAACAGCTACCTTTAACCCTTTCCACCCAAGCCTATTCTTAAGGCCTCAGCTCGATAGTTACATGCCCAAAATGAACAGAGTATATGTCAGCAACCACAGGTTTTATCTGAATAATTTTGGTCATCTTAAAGGCAACACTTGGGAGATTTGCTCAGATGTGTAAGTATTAGTGTGTATGCCTCTGACTCTGTGTTAATCAAGATGGCGCATGGCAAAAATGGAAAAAAAAATCTTGTTTGTTTAAAGTTCACAATTTTACAATGAACATCTCCCTGAAATGCTGCTGTTGCAGCACCAACAACATATCAAGCTGTAGCCTGTGGCCATTATCTCTTCCAAGTTTCATTTCATCCTAATAAAGTGAAACAAATTTACAGAGGATTTAGGTGTGTTACCATCTGTAGCTCATTGTGGACTTCAGGAGAAAGAAAGGAGGCACACATGACCCCATACACATCAACAGGATTGTGGTTGAGCGTGTCTCCAGCTTCAAGTTCCTGGGGACCCATCTCAGAGGATCTTACCTGGACCACCAACACCTCTAACCTTGTGAAGAAGGCTCACCAGCGCCTCTTTTTCCATAGGAAAACTGTTTGCACTCTTGCCGTCTGGCAGGTGCTTCAGGAGCCTTAAAACCAGGACCAGTCATTAATTATACTCCACAAACACCACCCATGATACCCTCAACTGTGGATGAATTGGTTGCAACCATGAAAGAACAATTTGCCATCACCACAGAAATCAGTCTTCACTACAAAGACCTTGATGACTTTTTTACCCTAACAACCACAAATGAACTCAAAGATAAAGACACACTGTAAGTAGTGTAGGTACTGCTAAATATAACACTAACCTTTGTTTCCCCTGATACCTCCTGTGTGTACTCTTTATTTGAGTCTGTGACACACTCTGAGGGCTCAGATGATACGATGGTTGTCTCCTTCCTCTGAAAGGCAAAAGCCATGGCCTGCTGTATTTCCAATTGCAACTTTCTCACACAACACTATGCTGGCTTTGAGTCAAGGTAATGAGATTTATTTAAGAGATCGCACCCCACATCACCCAGTGTCAAAGCAGACATCTTGGAGCACTGGCAGAGGCCATGTTTTGCTACACAGCGTACCCCAATGATGCCGAGAGATCTGCAGTAGCACAGGGACTAGTAGAAAAGTGTCCCTGCTTGTAGGAGCCTGGCTATTTCAATGAAATGTATAGGTGACAACAAAGCCTGAAATACAAATGTGGAAACTATCATACCAAACATAAAGCATTGGGAAGCCCTGAACTCCTCATAAACTCAATGAAATGCAAGATGGGGGATGACAGAAAAAAAAACATCAAGAAACCAAAGAGGGCAATAGTAAATTACCTGCCTCAGCACCCTCCTAGTGAAACAGAGAGCAGCCTTTAAAATGTGAAGCTTGACCTGATAGAAACCAGCAAGAAAACGGACATCAAAAGCATAAATGACATGATGGCCAGGACATATAGCTAGAAAAGAATGGAAGTGGTTACCCAGTGCCCAGATGAAGAAAGATGGCCTGCCCTCTTTGAACCGTTCCAGGTAAATGATTTATCATTGAAGGGTTTCTAAATTCCATGCTCACTGAGTGTTCTTTAAGGCAAATAGTAAATGAGCAAACAAGGCTGTATATGGGACACTAGACAAACTTTTTGCTGAACATATACTAAAGACACACTGCATTTTTGAGAATTGTTCTCTGTTGCCACTTATTGCTCTGTTTATGTCGTACAGGGAAAAACGGAGAGCAGTATCCACAATGCCCTAAACATGCACAGTATGCAGATATATGTCTGCTGTGAGCCAGATGCAGTGGGTATTGTCATTGAGGAAATCCCTGTACCTACCAATCTTGGCAATCTGGCTACGGCATGCTGCCTGCTTCTGGGGATAACATAGGCTCTAAACCTGCAGTATTCACCCCAACTTGGCAACCAATCAGAAACTTTTTGTTGCTGGGTGAGGTCTGAGGTTCAACTCCATGAACGTGCAGCAGACATAACTGTGCTCTGAATGCAAGTTGTAGACAAGCTGAAGGAGAACCGGCAGGAGAGGGACAGAACAGGTGTTGCTACCATTATATTTGTAATGGGATGTCAGGACACAAGGGGGCATTATACTAACAGGGAAAACACTGATGTAGCCTCAGCCTCCTCAGGAAGGACAGCTGCCGCTGAGCTTTCTTCACCAGCTGTGTCTACAACCCACACAAGCTGCTCAGGTAGTGCAGCTCATCCAGGATGGCACAACAATGTGCGCTGTGGCAAGAAGGTTTGCTGTGTCTGTCAGCACAGTGTCCAGATCATGGAGGAGCTTACAGGTTGAGGTTGAGGTTTATGCAGCCAGCCACCAGGGGGCGATCAAGATATTTTGCTTCACTTTTGGAGAGTTGTCACATGGTCTTTCTTTATATATGGTTATGACCCAGAGCCAGGAGACAGTTAAGTCTCACCCCCACCACCTTTAAAACCGCTTCTGCAGCCAACAGCAATAAAATTCACCACATTCTGCATTTGCACAAAAAGACTGGCAGGTGATGGGGTGAGCCATCCGTCAGTCACAGTCTATTATAAGCTAACTTTGGCCAATCAGATCAATTGACAAGGAAACACAACAAACAGCATGAAGATGAAGAAGTAGAAAAGCAAGTAGAAAGTTGATGTATGATATAATGCTAATATATGCTTGCTAACTGCTTTTTAAATTCAAAAAGCGGTTAGCATGCTGATACACAATATTACCAAATAACTATGAACAAGTGAGAAAAATGTTTTGCAAAGTCTCTACAGCCTGAAACTGCTGGCCATTTATGTACAGTGCTGCTTTACAATTTTTTTTTCTGCATAAAAGATGGCAAAATAATCTGACAGTGTACTATGTATCTAGAACATCAGATTAGTTTGAAATGCCATATTAAAACATACTAACTAGTCCCCAACATCAAGATAGTTGATCAAACATGATCAAAAATCAATACAAAGCAGCCATCAATGACAGTATGTCAACAATTAGTATACACACACATTATGAGCACCAGCACCTCATTTTGTGACCAGCAATAGTTAACAATAAACGTAGTATTAATAGCATCATGCTACACAATGCATTTGCTGAAAGGTTCAATCATGGTTTACCCCCAGGCTCTGACTCCAAGCTGCTACAGGATGAAATGACAAATTAACAATCTGTATGTCTCCACTGAGCTCTAGCTAAATCGATGTATCCATCTCCATGATCTGAGACTTAAAACATAGTACTTACCCCAGCACTGAGGGGCAGTCCTTCATAATCCTGTGAGACAAAGAAAAAAACATGCAGCATAATTAAGCTTTGATTTAGAGAGGTGTATTTAGACAAACATGCAGTTATGAATCAACTCATAATGTGGCAGATTCTGATTAATCTTAGTGATATATATATCTATAGACTATAGATATATATATAGAGGAAATTGTTAAGTAGTATGAAAGTAAATGTTTATGTGACTGATATTTAAAGGGACAGACAAAGGAGAGGGTTAACAAGACACAGGTGACAACAATCAGGGCAGCAAACAAGGAGGGAGACACAAGAGGAAGTACAACAGGCAGACAGGGAAACTAGATTTTCACAATAAGACAGGAAATAGAAGCAAAACCAGGAAAATAACTAAAACATAACTCCACACAACAGAAAACCGAACAAAAAAACAAACGAACCATGACAAAGTGTCCAAAAATGAGTTCACCATCAGCCACCGAATCCGAATCATTGTGTTAAAGTAGCACTGTACATATAAAAGAGTTGATCCACTACTCCACCTGTGTTTGCCCTGGTTTGGTTTCTTTTGACATCTTTAACCTGCTCCATTCATATGTAAGTCCACATTCCTTTCCCCAGCCTTTTAAATTGTCTGCTCCCTGGTTGTCACTTGTTTACAGTTTAAATAATGTTGAGGTCTCAAAGCGTTTAAAGCATGCAGGAACAAAACAGGCGGTCTGCTCTGCTGAGGACTTCCTGTATATCAGGGAGCACCGCTCCCAGGATCCTGCAGTTGAAAATAATATGTGTATGCATGTAGGCTACAAGTTCACACTTAGAAATACACTTACCTTCTGCAGGGCCTCAATACGGTCCTTTAACTGTTGCTAAAATCTGCATGCACTGCTGGGTCAGAAGCCTGATGGCCCCACACCTGCACCTGTGGACTCATGTGCTATTGGGTTAGGTGGTACACTGTGCTACACTTTACATGTGTGCACAGAGCAAACAATTTGAAGCACACACTTGTTTCATACTAAGAATGACTATCAGCTATTGTTTGTAATCTTTTACATGAATACAATAAAAGATACATACTGTGCAGAAAGACTTTAGGGCTTTAGTTGTCCTGATAGTTGCACACCAAGGATTTTATCTGATTCGTTCTTTCTGTAGCCCAAACATCCAGCCAAAGTAAAAAAACAAGAAGCAGAGCAGTTGTTACTAAATGTTAATTTTTTCATCATCAGAAAGTGTGTTGATTTCTTTGTTCTGTGACTTTGTTTTGTTACATGAAAATAATAATAATAAAAAAAGAAACCGACAAAGAAGCAGCTTGGATGGGACCTTAAAGTGTCCTCAGGGATGGACAGAGAGAGAACCAAAGAAACGACAGATGTACTCGCTTGGCTTTGTAAGAAAAGTTTGCTCACTGGTAAAGCTGTGCCATATTATACAATTGAGAGTTTGTTTGGCTGCAGAGGCTCCACATGTCACCATCACACCTTATACCTGCAAAGTGTTGCACTGTGATTTGAAGTGAGCTTGCCGGAGCATGGAGGTTTACCATGAAGCAAACTGGACAGGGCAGGCTTCCTTTAGGAAAGATCAAAGAACTGGCATCAGCGTGGGTTATTAACTCTTTCAATGCAGTTTTTTGCCTCAGGCTCTATGTGTGTTCACATAACAACAACAACACAGAGTGTTTGTGGGTCACAGGTGGTTATTATAGAGCGATATGGAGAAATAAACCCAGCTGCAGCAGATAAGACGAGACGTGATGAAAGAAAAAAGGTCATGTAATTGTTAACCATTCAGTGCCTCTTTAAACGAATGCAACAGATATAATATTGTCAAGGTAAAAATAACTTTAGAGTTTGAGAAATTACTGTAATCAAAAACATCTGTTATTAAAGATCTTTGAAGCACTGCGAGGATAGATGATAGACTGACATGAAAACATTTTCTAAATGGTACGCGATCAACTGGCGCCTCACTCGTATTGATCAATAATAATTGATCAGTGACCTTTACTCTTTAAAGATGATTTTAAATTTTAAAATGCACTGTGATGGTGTATGGGCTACTTTAATGACATTACATTCCTGTCACAGTGATGTCTGCAGGAAGCCAGTGTTATGCCAAGTTTTGCATGCCTGCCCCGAGAAATGCATCCCGCGTCATGGAAATGCACACACAGCTAACGCGGAGGCTTCCGAGTATTTCGGTATTTCCTCTGAACTGAATTTTGGTATTTTGCCTCTCATTTGAGGCAAAATGAAGGCTGTTCATATTTTTGAGCTACAGACAAGGGTCATTATCAAGGGCCAGAAATTCCAACATGTTCAGAAGGAGCCCTGCCAAATATTGCACCCCCTGCATGTGTTGTCCTGCAGATAAAGATTTTATTTTAAACATATTATTTCATCTTACAGTGCTTCATCAGGAGTTCCCTTAGAGTTTAAAAGAAGAGGGGGAGAGGATAGCTACACAACACACATTCAGGTAAAGATTTTGTTTTGAAAGAAAGAAATCATAAAAATGAGAATGAAAATGGCAGCTCGGCTGTGAAGCAGATGGAATGAATTGCTTCTTTGAGATGTATGCAGTGTTCTCCATCTAACAGCAGAGCAAAGCTGAGAAGATGTCATTGAAGATCAATTTTGTTAGGAAGTCACACCCCCTGTGGAGAAAGGCTTTATATAAACACGCAAGCTTTCTGTACCACAGATAACGACTTCATTTCCTTCCATCTATGTTATATTCTCTCTTTCTGACCCACGCTGCCTCACTATGTCTCTTTATATCTTCCATTCCTTTTGTAATTCGCATATATTTTTTCACAGAGCTCTGAGTGAAGCGGATGGAACAGACCACATGCTTCCAGCAGCCACATATAAGCTGAAGTAATGGAAGACTAACAATGGATTCACAAAACCAGTGTGGTTTCAAGTCTGGCAGTGCAGAAAGAAAAAGCTTCCAGCATTGAAAAAGTTGGATTTTCAGTTGCAGCTAATTGCATTTTCTTATGAAAAGTAAAGGTGATGTGATGCAACATCGCAATATTGTATAATTTTTGTTTTTGTTTCAAGACAGTTTACCTCCTGCTGATAGTAAAATTGTGTAATACCACTTTAATCCACTAGGTGGTCTAGAGTCCAACAAGAAAGAAGGTGAAGAAGAAGTGTTTGTATTTAACAACTGGCATGAGGATAACTAGATAAACAACAGATTCATCTTGTTTCCCGCTGGCAGAAACTTTTATGCTAATTTCTGAGAGCGATAAAAGTTGAGTTTCTGCCAGTGGGAAACAAGCATGCAAGCAGTATGCAAGATTTATGGTACAGCATTGGATTAGGGCAATTTACCCAATACAGAGATAACCTGAACAGCATGTTTCCCACTGGGGATGAGTACATACAGGCTGAGTGCTGAGATTTACTAAAGATAATGTAAAAAAAATAATGAATAATAAATAAGACTAAAAATGAAATTGACTCATTTTTGTACAATGACAACAAAGATTATATTCTATTCTGGAGGCTGCATCTTGGTTACACTGCATTTATCACATCATGTGATGTAATTTTGTTGTATGTTGCAGATACAGATTTTACAAATCTCACTATAATAAGTAAATAATAAATAAAATAATAAAAATAATAAAGTAAGTTTGCTCTGTGTGGGACCAACAACTAGTCTAAGCATGCTATGGTACTCCACTAATTACATCACACTAACAATCACTAATGCTAATGCTCAGCTCCTTCAGAAGTTCCCTTAGGTGATTGGTTGAAAACAGTTTCTAACGGTGGTTGGTTGGATTAAAGCTGGATTGCCATATACATTCATGCCACAGAAATTGAGTAAAATGAATCATACCAGTCAAAACCATTAATCTTAAATAGGGCTGGCTTTATGTGACGACTCCAGAGGGAATGTATTCAGCACCTGTCAGTAGTGCCCCCTGGAAAGCCTACTCAAATCCACAGACACCAGACTAATTATTTGTATAGAACAAAAAAAAAAGAATTAGGCTTTTAAGATCAGATCAGACTTTTGAAGTCAGCTCCCAGAGGCAACAAGGGGAACTGCAATTTTTTAACACTTCTGCATGGCTTCATTTCTCAGCCTTGGAGGTTGATGCTTAGGAATGTCTCTGGTGGAGATTACAATAAGGTGATGTAAAACCAAAGACTAGTTGAAGGAGTACAGAATAGTATTGGCTAACTGATGTAGCATCTTTTCTGATATCTAATCAATCTAAACCTCTGGCCATCTGGTCAAAACTGTTGAGCTTGGCTACAGATTTTACAGCAACATTCAAAGTGGGGACGTGACTATTACATGGATGCTAATGAATGTGTCATGTTTAAAAATAAAATCACATGACAATCACAATAGACTATGAATAGTGAATATCTGTTACTGTAGCAGCCTGTCACAAAAACTCAATGCTTCTATTAGTTGTCAGGAAGACAAATTGGACATCAAATTTTCATCCCTCCAGTACAGTCATAAATATTTAACACCAGTGCACCGGCATTATGACTGAGGGAGATAATAAAAACACAGCCCGCAGGATGACACTTTTACTCTTCATCCACATTTAGAGTCTGAACTCTCAGTCGAGTAGTACATTCTTCTCTGTCAGGCTGCAGCATCCAGCTGTATGTCCAGTTTGTTTTCTTGGTGTGTTATTCAAAGATCTTGATCTCGGTAAGAGTTCTCACTCCTTCGATCATTCACGCTACTGCATAGGTAAACACACACACACACACAAAGAGACTGTTTATACATGTCACACACAAGGAAAGTAATGATGTTAATAATGAAATGAAAGAGAATACTTTGGCTGTAGTATGATCCACAGCAATGTTATTGTGTTTTTACATAGAAAAGAACAACATTTAGTCGTTCTCGTTATTACTTTGTTAGCTCTTGTCTCAGTGGCACTGAGCTACTTCTGGGTCATTCCACTTTGTTAAGAGCAAACTATTTAGCAACAGCCAAGCTCAAACAAAAGTGCCATAACAGTATGGAATGAAACATCCAAGCATCTCAGTTCTGGAAAACACCCAAGCTTTTAGCAGCTAAACACAAAACTGTAGTCACTGCCTGTGACAGAACCAAAACATGTGAGCTGGGAACATATGTGTAAGATGTACATTGTTTTTCTATTAAAACCACTGGCGCTCTGTGGGGCTCACTGTAGAGCTCTCTGTGAGGACAACAGCAGCACAGAAAATGAAGCAGCATTAGGGCTACAGCAGTGGACAAAGGCAAGAGGAGCAGTGCATGCACAGCCATATGAGATTATAATCTGGACCATTATATTTCTTCTTTTTAATGCCACTTGGCAGTGGATTTGTTTTTAGATGATTATCCTGCTGAAAGACCCACTAGCTCAGCTTTTGGACAGGGAGAGATGCATTTGTGTCATGATGCACTAAATTGTATTTTTTTTATACATTTCTATTGCAACAAAAGAAAAAAAGAATGATTTTATGTGGTGTTTTTCTTGTCCAAAAGCTTTATCTGTCAGTTTATACAATGCTGCCCCTTCTGGCCAATTTAAACAGCCCTTATACTGACTATTGACAGCAGCAGGAAGAGGAAATAAAAATTCCACAGCGGATTGAAATGAAAATCACATTGTGTTTTAATTTCTGAGTGGATGGTTCACTTATTCAGTGTGTTTGCAAACAGTTCTCAGTATAAAAAAAAATCTGTACCATTACTACTGGGAAATACTTTACAATTATATGTCAGTAGTTTACAATAAAGTCAATTACATCTACATAACTGATCTATACAACTGCAGCCAGCAGAAAACCTGCATATATAAAGTACCATAAAATGAGCAGGAAAAAAAATATGTACATTCTCCTGCTTTTAATAATTCAATAATAAACAGAATAAGAGGCTCAAATCTATACACCCAATTAAAGAACATAAGGTGCCTTTTCTTACTTAGAAAATTATCTAGTGATATGTGCTCCATGAGAAAAAAAAAATCTAAATCATTAAGCAAAATTCAGTAAAATGCACTTTAATTAGAGTCTACGTGGCGAGCTTTTAAATTAGTCTTTCACATTCTGTGTGTGTTGGTGTGGGAGAGTAAGGCAGGTGCTGCGTGACAGCACACACTCAGTGTTTGAACCAGGTTAGTTTAATGGTACCGAAGATCTCCGGCTGCATTCTGTTCTCCAGAGGATGTGTACACGAAGGCAGGTAAAGGCGGAAGGGATTTCTGTCCTTAAAAGTCTGCCACCATTTTAGTGTTGGCACCGGGCACCTCTAACATGGATGCACCAACTCCTCCTGTCCTGATGGAAATCTAGAACTGATGAGTGGTCCTGTATGCTTTAGATCTGTCCATCAGTGCCGTGATCAGGCAGTGGTTAAAAAAAAAGAAAAAGAACAACAAAAAAAGAGACACCAAAGGAGCCGTGTGTTGTTCCTCCCAGTTTAAGTGCTTCACTTGTCAAGCTAAGGTCGGTGGAACCTGGAAGAAAGAAAAAGAGGAAGGGGGCAAAGGTCAAGGCTAAGAGAGCCTCCAAACAACACTAATAAAGTGCTGCTGAATAAAGCTGAAGAACATTCAGTGAATTATTGATGAGAACTGTGTGTGTGTGTGAGCCTTACCGAGTATAGATCCTGCTGTCTTCGTGAACCTCCATCTCTGAACTCTTAAATTCGTTGAGCTCCTTGCGGATGGCAGCCTGAGAGGAGGAGACGTGAAAAAAACATCAAAGTTCTGTGTATTTACACTATTTTCTGTTTTTGCTTTTATGCGATATCACACCACTTCCCACCTTCTCTGCATCCTAACATGCTTTCTGTTCTTCCATATTTTCTGAGCTCCACTGGACCAGGTAATTCAGTATTAAAGCAGAGTCTGTTTTGCATTCCTGGGATTCTTTCCTGATACTGAATCTACTTGGAATGCAAATCCTCTCAGAGTTGACCAAAGTAAAAGAAGTTGTGGGGCTTAAGCTGTTTCTTGCTAAGAACCTCCAAGCCACAAGAGCTCTGGTAATACAAAGTGAGAGGTGTGGAGTGTGTGTGGGTGTCTCACCTTGTCAGCAGGAGTGAGCTTGGTCCACGGTTTGTCTGCTCGCCGGTCGTAGTCGTGAGCATGCGTGCACTCGACGTACTCGTGGAAGCGCAGGATCTTCCTGGCCTGGAGCTCAGCCACTGTGGGTCTCTGGGACAGCTGAGGGTGGAGTAGACATCGCTGTCAGGTTCTGCTTTACGGTACTAATAACCGTCAAATGTATGACACTTCGTTCAATCCTGACCTTTCTGGTGAGCCTCCGTTTGATCTCAGATCTCTCCATCCGTCGATCTGCTTCATTCTTGGCTGTGGTAGGAGAAGACATTCCATGAGAGGGGGAGAAACACTGCGGCCAGTCAGGTGGATTTCACCCGAGCTGCCGTCTGCATGCTGCTGTAACGGGAATCTTTAATCACGACCCTGCTGTGCACAAGGCTCCACATTGTTTTTAGTGGGGCCGAGGAGCGTTGTCTTGGTTGAGTCATTTGAGGACAAGCAGGACGTGGCGGTTTGGTATGAATCCTGGATCAAAACGTGCTGACAGATTCTGACAAGTATAATGTTCAGACTCTGTTCTGGGATGCCAGTGCGGCCGTGTTAATTCTCCCGCACAGAGGGCTGGTTTTCACAGATTTAGGCTGCTGGTAGGGTTCATGTTGTTTTAACAAACCACCAAGTGTGCTTACATGGAGATCAGTATCCAGGCTAGGATCATTTTCTGGATTTAAGAAGCCCTGAAAATAAATTTTAATAACACACTATGTATAGTGGCAGCAGAGGAAGTGTCTCATTTTTGAAGCATAAAAAAAAAACTTGTATTGTTGGTAGTTAAAAATGTAACCCTCTGAATGCCAAAAGCCTCCAGCCGGTTTAAAAGTGGCACTGAGTAAAGTAACTTGGCTTGAAACCTATGGTCCTTGAATGCATCGTGTGTGACAAACAAGGTTCCATCATTAAACACATTGTCTATTTTGTTACTGCAAATCCTGTATGCAGTAACAAAATAGAGTAAAATGACAGGAAAATATTCTCCACTCTTCAGCACAACTGAGAAACCATGAATGATTCAATTTAAACCAGCAGGCACCTTAGCAAGCACTAGAAACACATGACTTTATATTGTAGTGGACAATGACTGGCCTCATTGTCCACTACAGTATAAAGCCATGACTGGATATGTGAAAACACTCAAACTACGTGGAGTTCAGAGGGTTTAATATACCACTGTATTAAATGGAGAAAATCTTTGGCATGCTGACCACCATTTTCTGGTGCGTGGCTAACTCCTCCACTGTACTTTATCAATGAAGTTTCCCTCTTAATGGATGTTTTCTTAAGTGGATTTCATCCATCCAAAGTTACAAACCCAGTCTGACAAGATAGCCTCAAACTTAGCAAACACAGTAAATGTAATTTGTATTGGAACTTGAGCTTGTGTTTATTTGCACACAGTTTGTTATCCTTAGAGACAAATGTACAGCACGTGTAGCATCATTAATCACATGCTATCACAGATAATCAATACAATCGTACTAATATTTCAGTCATGTGTTTTTCGAAGCTTAAAATGTAATGAAGCGACCTCAGCGCTAATAATACTAATAATGCTAATAATGTCAACGTCAATACGCTTGAGGCGAGAACAAGAAAATCACATTAGCCAGGAGGAAGAATGACTAAGGCAGTCTACTTATTTGAGGTGATCAGAAAAATGACAAGTGTGCTTTTTGACCTGACATTGCAGACGAGTGAAAGATGGAGGGGGAGACTCACCTTGAAGAATGTTTCTCTGCTCCAGCTCTTCTGCTGTTGGTCTCTGACTGAGCCGCCTAAAGACAGACAACATTTTAGAATCTTCCATAAGAAACCAGTAAACATAATGTATGAGTTTGGTGGACGGAATCAGTCAGACTGCTGCTTTAAAGGCAATGTGTGGCTACATTAAGATCGATTTGCTAAAATTCAAGCATTTATTCTGACTTCAAACCGGCATGGTGAGGGTCCTTTACCGTGTCAGAGCTGTGCCGATCTTGTTCCTCACCGCAACCCACTGCTCCCTGTTGTTCCAGCTCATGCTGTCCGAGTTCTCCTGAGCTTCCCTCTCCAGCTTCAGGGCTAATGTGTCCTTCCTCTTCACACGGCTCGCCAGCCCGCCTGTTACACATGGCCAAGACTGATGTTAATGGCTTTGTGTTATGGTAAATCTGCCTTCTGTGTACTGGAATTAGTGTGCACAATAAGAACAGGCATTATGAATAACAGCTCCTTTGCACACACTATCCTGAAGCAATGAATGCCCTTGAGGGTCATATTGTTACTTTATGGAAATTTAGATAAGGCCATTTTAGGCTTTTACCTAAATCATCCGAACCATCCATGAAATAACACACTTTCACTTAGTTCATATGTCTGTAGTTGAATGTGAGTGGTGTCTCAGCCAAGAGGACAACAAGGTCAGGGACTGGCATCAAGTTTCTCCTTTTTGAACTAAATATATTTTCCAAATAATTACTTTATGTCTGATCGCATTTAGTATCCAGTTAAAGTGGTTCTATGTAAAATAGCTGGTTGGTTTTACTTAAAACAGAAACCACTTCCTGCACCCGTTTACTGACAGAAGGCAGGAAAAGAGCCAAGTGAGAACATGACATTGTAATTACTGGCTGAAAGCTCATGTGCTGAATAGGAACAGGTCTGAATGCCGCACAGTAAGAAGAACTCACTTGGAGGGCCCTCCTCCTCGTCATCGTCTTCTTCGTCATCGTCTCTGTACAGGATGGGCCCGTCGGAGTCCGAGTCCTCCTCGCTGTCCCCGTGGTCTCCAACCTCAGGGATGACGCTCACCCTGGGGTCTCCAATCAAACCCCTCCTGCTGCGTGGCTCCAGCTCAGGCTGGCGGGAAGGTTTTGGAGGATGAAGCTTCCGCAGCTCCTCCTCCATGTCGAAGTCGTCATCTTCTGGCCTGTGAAGGAATGCAGCAGCGGTGAGAGAGCTGATGAAGAAGCTTTTTAAGGCTTGTTAAGCCTGAGAACACTTAAAGGCTTCTTTCATGGGTTGATATTCTTATGTGGTATGCAGTTGAGGGAGAAAAGCTGAAGAGATTAACAGCACATCTGCACAATTCTTGTTTGGATGAATGGTTCTCTCTTGCTGTGAGCATGAGAGCATCACACTACTACAAGGTCTACTACTTTGGAAGCTAAAGTAATTATCAATACATAGACAAACCAGTAACAACAGTCTTTTATGGTGATGGCTCTCAGTGCCCTTTAAATTAAACCAAAATCAATCTAGTGAATATTAAAAAAAAATAAAAAAAAAAAATTTTTAAAAACGTAGTTTTCAACGCAATGTTTCTTTGTTAATCAAACATGTAACATAATGCTCCAGAGAAAACTTACAGCCTGAGTGGTTCAATGGTGACAGGCAGAGAGCGCCGGGAGTTACCCCCTGCCTCTGTAAGGATATCTGGAGGAGACTCAAACAGCAGTGAGTGGGCCCTCTGAGAGCCGTCGGGGTTGGGTTGAGCTGGTCCGGGGCTGGCCAGCGCTCTCTGGATGAGAATGTGTAGAGGGACGGCTGGAGGCTGGCTGGGAGGCTCGGTTGTTGGGGTGGGAGGATCGGTTTGCACAGTGGGCACAGGAACAGAGGAGGTGGCGTTGGGCGGATGGAGACTCTGGACTCTGGGAGGAGATGGAGGTATGTGGGAAGGCGGTGAGAGCACAGATTCAGTGGAGGTCTGAGGCAGTGGTGTGTTTGACTTGTCCTCATTGTTATCTCCTTTCAGAGCAGCAGAGGGCGCCGCTGCAGGGGCAGAAGAAGGGTCAGTGGTGGAGGACTCTGGGACCTGAGTGGGATCCACAGAATGGCGCTTGGTGACAGGAGTCATCCGCTTTGGTGGGGTTGGTGGAGAGCGCTTAGCCGGGACCGGGCCTACAATGATAGTGCTGCCAGGCTGAGAAAGCTCTGCTGTTAAAAAGACATCAACAACATCAATCAGTGCTTGTAAAGACAGATGACAATCACAACATGAGGACGCACATTTAATCTGGAGAGAAGTGACGTTAGTTTCAAAAAAGCAAACATGTCAATTTTAGTCGGGGAGAAAGAATGTTCCTGTTACTGCTGCTTGCTAAGTCAGTGGAGGGAAACACACATAACAGACAACTGCATCAACAGAATTGAATTAATTGTCAGCTGGGATGAAACACATTCACACACAACATGTCCATCCAGTTTCCATGCATTGCTTTCTTTGCAGCATTTAGAATATGTTAGTTTGGCTACAAACAGCTCCATTTGCTGAAAAACACATGCAATGGAGGACTGCTGTTAAAAATGGAGGTGACATTTTCCATGTGCGAGATCTGCCATCCAGCTGGGTACCTGAGCAGGCCTGGTCAGCCCTGTAGCACAGGTACACGGGTAGAGAAAGGTACGCGCCAAGCTCACTCTGGCGTCTCCAGCTGGTCCAGTAACAAGGTTGCCTGACCTTAGAGGCTCTGTTCAATGTGGAAGCTGGCAAAAATGAGTGGAGATGTCAGGGATGGGGCTGGGTTTACATTCCAAGCTGGGAGATAAATACGAGAGGGCGGTTTTCAGATAACGTTTTTCTTGGCTTAACGCTGTCCAGAAGCACAGTATGCATCCATCTTTAGACAATAAACAACTTCAGTGGAAAAATAACCGAGCAGAAGATAAGAAACACTTCTCCTGGATGCATAAAGCACAATACAAAGTAGTGTTTGCTGTTTGTTTAGGACATCACAGAGTGCTTTCTAATAAATTAAGCAAACAAATAAGGGACGAAAGTGATCCTAATGAAACACCACAAGATCAAATAATTATCCAATACAGGTGGTAAAACATTTGCAGCTGAATACTAACACAGACACAGATCAGATGACATTTAAACCATCATGAATAATTTCAGCAGCTTTAAAAATATCAGACTAACACTGAAATACAGTGCTTTTCCACTGTAGCAGTAAGTTGTTTGACTATACCTTTCTCTGGTGTTTTTGACATAAAAGGGGAATAGTGTGTAGCTTCTGCATTACTTCAAATAAGAATATCCCTGTCCTGGATAGGTACTTCCTCTTGACTCAAAGGCTCATTTAGATATTCATGGTGGTAAAAAACAAAAACCTCTTTCAGGAAATCAAGCTATCTAACCTAATCCTAACCCCAAAAGGGTTAGGATTGGAGTCACATTTGCAAAAACACAGTAGCTGATTCTACTTGTACAGGTCGAGCTGGCTGATAAATAAGACTGTTGAATACAGAAATGACAAACTAAGTGGCAGGTGGATATTTTTAGAAAAGTTCTCAAGCTTGCAGATATCAGTCGAAAGGTATACACCACACAGTAATATAAACAGAGTAATAGTTCTTATTCCAGTTAAAACCTTTTAGTCAGGTTACACTGACTAAAAATGTGGCAGCAGTGAAAATCATCCCTGAAACTACATCACTGACTCCATCAACAATATATATGACATATGCAATGCAGCCATAAAAAAATATAAAGTTTGTGGGAGAAAAGGAAAACAGAAGATCAGCAGGGACTGTACAGCTAAACTGCTGAACACTTAAATGACAAAGTGCATTACACAGATGATCTCACACTGTGACTGTACTGAGAAACAGCTGAAGCCTATTTGTAACAGTGTGAAATGTAATGTACATGCATGAGGAGGATCTCACCTAACAAATGGCAGTGGAATGTGTCCCTGCCACAGAGACAGTTACAAACAGACAGTATTAGGATGGGCTGTAAACAAGAGCAGCAGTGGCATGCTGGGACAAAAGCTATGAAATACTAACAGCCAATCCGTTCCTATCTGCCCTCTGGCGAATTGCTCCCAGTGTTGCATAAAAGGTACAAAGACAAGCCGGTGCGTGTCTCCTCTCTAGAGACTGGTGGCTATCCCTGCTCTCCGAAACTGCACAGCTAGCAACATAGTGGAAAACACCTATACTTGCCGACACAACTGAAACATAAACGTGCCATATTATTTACAGTGTCTAGTCTGATAAAAACTATTAATTACACTATTAATACTATTAATACACAATACAGAAAAAAAGTGAAAAAATATATCTGCATGGTAAAGGAATCATTCCACAAAATGACTTTCAAGTAAGCCAAGAGGTGCTGTGTGGAGTGACCTCAAAAAAGCTGTTCACACAGACAATGGTCCAAAATTCCTGCCTGGCTTAGAAGTTAGCAACATAAAGGAGTATGATGAAATGAATTTTCTTTTCTTTTTTTTAATTCCTGAAAATATATTCACTAGAACCTGAACATCATATATCAACATCTCACAGATAAACTGGAGAGTTTAATAGGGTCATTATATACTTGGGTTGCAGGCTTGAAAATATTTTGCTGGACAGTGGACACTTAATAAACATCCCTGCTTGGTCATACACTCTATAATAGATTTAAACCAGAAAATGGAACTGAAATTCACAAATTCAGATGTTACAATTTAACCCCAACCACACCAGGTTGATCCATAGTATATAGTGCTTCCCTATGGCAGTACACAGAAAAGCAACAAGTACTTGATGAGCAGCTGTGCCAACACCCAATTTTTGTCTTAATAAATATAAAACTTGGTTTATCGCATTTCATAAAACTCCTTCATGTTGCTAACCCCTAAGCCAGGGTTATACCAGCACTGGGGAGGAATTTTGGACAATGTTTACTCATAGCACTGCTGCGATTGCAAATAAAATGATGCTGCCATGACAACTTCACCAAGGTTTAAAAAAAGCGTTCCTTTTCTTCTTTAATTCAAACAACAAACCATGGACTAAGTCTGTCCAAACAGCACAACAACAACATTCAGGCAAGTAACGCCCCTGAAAGAAGGTGTGGGCTCTAACTTTGCACACCCAACATACCACATAAATCCTGACCTGATGAGGCAGCCCACAGCAGTTTTTCTGTCATCAAAAAAAAAAGACACACAAAGACATAGCTGTACACAGTAACACTGACTGCATGTTTGCAGGAAGCAACAAACTCACCAAGCAGTGCGCTGTTGCGGTTGGTGGGCTTGGGTGGAGGGACAGGAGGCTGCTTGGCATGGGGAGGGATGGGGGGCGGCATGTCGGAGTCGGTTGAAGAAGCATTAGCGAGAGAAGGACGGGGTAGGTCATCTGCTATTAAGGAAACTGTCCTTGGCGGCTTGGCCACAGCTATGGGAGTGGAGGATGAGGAGGAGGAGGATGAAGATGAGGAGGAAGAGGAGGATGGGGTCGGACTTCTGCCGGACTCAGTGGAAGAACCGGTGAGGAATTTAGGGGGCAGCAAAGCTTGTTTAGGAGGGGGAGGGTCCTGCTGGGGGTCTTGCGATGGACGAGGGTCAGGAGCAAAGCGGACACCAGCAGACTCTACAGAGGGGAGGGGGATGCACAAACAAACAGTTACAAACTAAAATAAAAGGTTCAACATGCTGGAGGGAAAGCTGAAGTGTTACTAAAGCTTGTAAAATATGCAGCGCTATCAGATCTTATCCAGAGACGGGGAAACTCTGATCAAGCTTTCAAGTTATTAGAGGATGAACATGAAACAGACGATTTGAACAGAGCAGCCATGGAGAAAAACCAAAAGAAGCCAGGAAGGAAGATTTTTTAATGATGTTTTTCATTTGAATCTATACAGCCTATTTTATCTATGTTCCCCAAAATGTTGCAATTTCATTATCAAAAACAATCTCTTTGTTACTACAATGTAGGAGAGCATCATGTCAACATGATGTACCAACAACTGTTCCTCTGGAAAAAAAACACAATGTACCATAGGAACATGTACTTCAGGATAATCTGGTAAACAAAGGAGCTTTTAAAGACACAAAACACTGAACGTGCCACCGGGACACTAAAGGTACGTACAGCATGACCTAAAGAAGCAAAAAGCTAGCATCCCATAGCCTGTGCCTTTATAGAAAAACTGCCCCATTTACTCACTTTCCACTGTGACATTGTGTGTGATGACTTTTGGGATGATTGTGGTGAGTTTTTTTGTCGATGATGAGTCACACCCCCACAACTGTTGCTATTCTGCAAAGGGATAATAATCTTGGTAGTGGTGCTCTTACCTGAGCGCTCTCTGAACTCTACAGCTGGGGTGTATCTGGGCAGGGTGGTCCTTCTGTCGGCCTCTGAGGCTGGTCGAGCCTTCTTGTTGTCCTCTGAGGAGCTCTTCTGCAGAGATGGCCGGAGGTCCATCTCAGAGGCAGGCCTGACTACAGGCCGTGAGTCATCCGCAGACCGATGAGGCATCGGCTTGTCTCTCCTCTCCTTCTCCCCCTCGTCTCGACGCTCTCTTTCATTCCTCTTGGCCCATTCATCCCATCTGTCCCTGTCATCTCGCTCCGTTCGAGTGTCTTTCCTCTCCCTGTCTTCTCTCTCATCTCTGTTTTCTCTTCTTTCTCTCTCTGGCCGCCGATCTCTATCTTCTCTCCTGTCCCTGTCATCCCTCCTTTCTCTGTCATCACGCTCCCTGCGTTCACCCTCGTCCCTGTCTCGCCGCTCCTTCTCGTCCCTGTCTCGCCGCTCCCTCTCGTCCCTGTCTCGCCGCTCCCTCTCGTCCCTGTCTCGCCGCTCCCTCTCGTCCCTGTCTCGCCGCTCCCTCTCGTCCCGATCCCTCCTTTCCCTCTCATCCCTCCTTTCTCTCCCATCTCTCTTATCCCTGTTGTCTCTGTCCGTCCTTTCGTCCCTCCTGTCTCTGTCTTCTCTCCATTCTCGTTTATCTCTCCGGTCAGCTCCCCCATCTCTTTCTCTTTCCTCTCGCCAGTCCCTTCTCTCTACGTCTTCCCTGTCCTTCCTCAGCCTGTCCTCTCTGTCATCTCTGCCATCCCTTCTCTCTTCTCTGCGGTATCTATCATCCTGAGGTCCTCGAGGTAAAGATCCCCCTCTCTTGTCATCAGACGGCAGACGGCTTCGTCTGTCTACATCCACAGGGAGCCGTGCATGAGAGTCCACATCCAGAGGAGCCCGGTTACTTCGGGAGGCATCGGACGGCACTCTGTTTCGACGCTCATCTCCCTGAGGCGGTTTGAGGCTATTCCCCTTGATGTCAGACTCTCCTCGAGATACCCGCACTCCGGCTTCAGACCCCCTGTCTGCATCCACTGGTATGGGGTGACCATTTTTCACAGGTGGAGCTTTGGAGTGGTTCACATCGTTGCTCTCTGTCAAATCAGACAGCGAAACAAAAGTCATTAATTGGTAGAATAATTTTTTTTTTTTTTTTTTTTTTTTTTAAAGAACTGCGCCTCTACTTACCGGGCTCTGGGATGTCCTTTAAAACCCCCCTTTCAATTAGCTCTTGTCGACTTTTCCTAACAGAAATCTTTCTTTCCAAAGCTGAAAGAAATATTAGAAAAATACATCAAAGATGGCAATGTATATCACATAAAAACAAACAAAACAAACAAGCATACCTATAGATGTCTCTGTGAACTTCTCACTTGGCTTCTTCTTCCTCCATTTCCAGGGCTTGAAGATCATTCCCATTTTTGAGAACTTCCCTTTGCGTTTGGATGGAGGTGTCCCCCCACCAGAGTTTCTTTCTTCGCCTCCTGTCGTGTGCTGCTGCAGGCTGACCTCATCGTCTGCATAAAACAGGACATAGTGTGGAAGAATTTTTAAGCACTGTCATTTTTTCTGCTAAAAAAATACAGGATTCCTGACCAGGTAAGCATAAATGCAGGGCAGGGCTCAGACTCTCTTTTAATAAAAGGGCCAAACCTTTCAAACAAGGCTGGTCCAAATTCCAGTCTACAGTCTGCATGTAGCTCATATGCTGCTATTTACATACTATGAGAATGATTTGTTTTCATCTGACTGAAAATAGTATCATACAACACAGCAACCAAACCCCTTAATACTGTTAAATCAACATTTTGCAATGAAATAAAATCAAAACAGCTGAGTGGAAGGGGCAACTGTGACAGAAACTGTGACTCAAAGTTCCATAGTTGTTCTTCTGCTATTGAAAATCCAAAGAGAGGAATAACTGGGTGTGCAACCACCATCATAATTCTTATGTGATGAGTCCTCGGAAAATAGCCAATTACACAATACTGAACAGCATGGCAGGAGGCCTGTGGTTTAAGTACAGGGTGGAACAGTTGCACAATTAAGTCATTTGCCTGAGCATTATCTGTCACACAGAAAAGCTGGCATGACTGTCAATCTGATATTTTAATGAGCCATTATTTATACATACATTACCTTAGTAGAAAACACAAGAATGTTAGGTCAGTGTATCTATAGCAGCCAAAAAGAAAAATCCTGTCTCATGTTCTTTTGTTATAAATCACAAAATTAAATTACATTAAAATAAATTAAATCAAAACAAATTAAGGGTTAGAGTTAGCAATGCCAAACTGAATTAAAAAGCAATGAATGAACTAGTTTTGTTACTACCAAGACTGTTAAAATGCCTTTAGTACACAGAGGAACAGTGAAGTTACCAAAGAAAAAATATTAGCTGTGCTCAGCACAGTGGAAAACAGGTTTAAAATTAATGAATGAAAGAAGAAATGGGAAACGATGGAACTACAACTGACTGATTTCAACTCAACAATATGTGACAAAGGGAATTATTCTTACAAGCCCCAGGGCACCATGACCTGCCTTCAAGGCCGGAGATAAATGTGTCCAGTCAAAGGAATGTGATTGGGTATGAGTCAAAGAAAAAGCCCTTCGATGTCGCTTAATTTAAAAAAAAAAATAAATGAATAAAATAGTCTAGTCTGTGCACTATGCACTAGCTGGGTTTTTTTTGTTATTATTTACAAGCATCTGAACTGTAAGGAGACCTAATCTACCTCACCCAACCTGCATGCCTTAAACAGAATGATACTTTAAAAAAGTGATAAAGGTAAATTATTGCCCAGAGCCATTTTCACATAGGTGCTTCAGTTAGGCCTGACATATTGGGGCCCATCTATCATGTACTTGATTCCCAGGCTGGGCTCTCTTAAATATTAAAGTCTGCAAAATATTTGAAAATGTTATCAGCAATTTCAAAAGGAAATAAAACTAACCATCCAAACAGGGCCGCACATGGAAATTGTTTAACAATTCAAGTTACATGCTCCTTAGTAACCCTCTGAATACCAAGCAGTTGTGGTTTTAATTAAATATTACAATATTAGACTTAGATTCTACTTTTCAACACAATTGCATATCACATGTTACTTACAAAGACAGTCAGAAACTGTTTTTATGAATGATTCCAATCATTCATACTGGCTTGCAAGTTTATGATTACAAGAAATGTCAGCTACGCATTTCATGGGACATTATGCATCCGGACAGGGATTTTTCAGTGCCAGTGACTGTTGACTATACTAAGAATAAATAACCTTCACAGAGGTAACCCACATCTAAAGGAGGCAACACCACAAAAACACTGTCTATACAATGCTACACTGCCGGGACAGAAGAAAGTCGCACGTACCTCCTTGTGTATTCACAACCTCTAACAGAAACAGACAAACACTTCACAAGGAAAGTCAGATGAGGTGGTATAGTATGTCAATAAAATGTTACACAGGACTCTCAACAGGTTATAGTGATCAAGCATGAACAGTGAACATATAACATAGGTTCAGTCTGTGTTACGTTGAATTTCTTGTTGTTTTCTGACCAATTCATTCATAGAAATGTACATTATGCTTGTGTATTATACATCTCTAATGTGCCACACTGGTATTATCCTATCATTACACAGGGCTGTACTGCTTGGTTTCAGTTTGTTTTTGGTTGATAGAATATAAACAACCCATTGCTGCAACTACAACAGGGAGCACATTCTTCCATGAAGTGCTATTATTGTGTCTCCCCACAGTGTAATGTGAATGAGGCTGCCGAATGCATGTGTGAAATCCCATGCTTAAAACACAGGCGCACAGAGGTTAGTGACCTCTACACAGATCACTGGCTCTCACAGTTATTTCTGAGTGGGTGGTGGTGACTGGGAGAACACTGGTGCATGTGGTGACCTTGTAGCACAATCTGTGTGATAGCTGCAAAGCAATGCTCCACGCTGACACCAATAACAAAAACAAGATGCATTGTCTGGATCTAAACAGATGAAACTTGCTTAATCAACATCTAAATGCTAACCAGCTGGCACGAATGCTTCTGGTCAAATTGTCCATATGACTCATGTCAATCACATGACACTAAGTAGACAGAATAGCACACCAGAGACCAAAATACTTTTTACAAATACAGCAAATATGTGAGTAAGAGGATGATCTCATGTACTTGTTTCAAAGGGACACTGCAAAATGTTTGTAAAATAGCCCAACAATTACAAACATACTGATTCAGGTCATGCACGGTGTTATTTACGTCAAGACAGTTAGCTGGATTCCAATCGCTGCTAGCTGTGTGTGCTAATATAAATTTGCCTTCTGACAGCAAAACCAGTTCTGAATGTTTGAACTGTTGTTAGCTTAACCAGAGAGGTTTTCTATAAATTGTCTATAAGTTACAAGAGTCTGTGTCGCCTGATGCCTTGCTTTTCAGATATGCCTCCATACTGCTGTGTACAGACACTGAGAGGTTTGTACATTTCACAATCACCACATTCCATCTGCAGCATTCTTCTGCACCTGTCTGTGCCTGCCGTCTCACAGTTACTTTGCTTTGAAAACACCTGCTCGTGTAAGCTCTAACCATTCCTCAAACAGGTTGCTTCCACAGTCGCTCAGAATTCTGTTCAACCATTTAATTGCCAGGCCTCGGACTCACCCGTGTTGCGCTGCTGTGTCACAGTCTCGCTGCTAGCACTGTGTCCCATGCTATGGCTCCTGTCCCCACGGGCCTGCCGGGCGCTGCCTCTCCTGAGGCCCGCGGCAGGAGAGGAAAACCTAAAGCCACCTCGCTCCCTTCTAACTCGACAGAGCTCCTGTAACTCTAGAATGTCTTGACTGCTCACTTGCGTCGTTTAGTCTCTACAGTCTTGCCCTCCCCCTCTGTTCAGCCTGTGATATTTGGTCTCTCCCTTCAGTCCTCCCTCCTTCTTCTCGCTTTAAAACACAAACACACTCACTCAGTTCTTAAGTCCCTCCCTTCCTGGAGCTCTGACTTCATAAATAAGGTACACCAATAAGGTAATCCAGCAGTCTTAGATGCCTTTCATTCCTGAGTGGAGATTTTTCAGGGGCAAAGTTCACAACAGGCAAGCTTTGAGGCTGGCCAGTCCAACCATCAAGTCCATGAGGGATTTGCAGTACGATGGGGAGGGGCTGCAAGACCATTTTACAGATTGACAACAACACTACTCCCTGAAGGGCGGCAAGGGGTGGGCCCTGCACGGTGAGGTAACTTGAGAAGTGATAGGTGAGCCGGAGCCAAGGTGGAGCTCAGTGCCAGAGAAGAGGAAGTGACAGAGAGCAGGTGTCAGGTGGCACTCCGGGGACTGTCCTTTTAAAATATGATGATTTTATGTTAGATATGATAGAGAAACTTGTTTTTCTACCAGATACAATCCCGGTGCTAGATGTCATGTCTGAAAATGCATCAAATTTGACAACTTGACAGCTTTTTACTTTCATTTTTCCTCTAAACTATTAAAGAGCTTTAGTCTCATGCAGGGCGGAAACAGGGCAGCCCAGCAGTCTGTGGCTGAACATTTCTATCAGATAAGTGTGATTAGATTCTATGTAATCATCGTGTGGGAGTTAAAAGAGCTCCTTCTGGCATGATAAAAGATAAAAACGAATGCCATCATTTATACTCCTAATCAGACAATTCTAGTTTACAGAAAGTGACCGTTTATGCCTAATTACAAGAAGAACAAATTTAAAAAAAATAATAAGAAGAAATGGCTACAAATGCTATGATGTTAGTTGTGCTGCTCCCCCTTCAGTCCACTTACAACTACAGCACAACAATGACCAAGAATGTATGGAATGCAAGACCACAAGTTGGCTTTCGGCGACAAGGATGGTTAATTTAGACGACAACCCTCGAGATCATGGTCAAATAAATAGAAAATTACATTCCTCCCACTCTTCCCGAAGAGCAGCAGCAGGTGGAGACAAAACATATGTTTTCAGGCCCTCAAACCAACATGCTGAACCTGATGACTCACAGAAATACTATCAGATACTGTCAGCAGGACAAAACATACAAACACAGAGGATCAAAAGACAAGGATACATGAAGCAGCCTTGTCTTTATGTCAGAAGCACATCGCTGTTAGAGCAAGTCCAAGGAGGTAGTTTATTTTTACTGCTTGGCCACAGGGCCAGGCAGGGATGAGTAGATCAAGCTTCCTTAATCTGTTCCTGCCACGGCCCGCTTACCTGTGGTAAGTGCTCCTGCCCTGCTCTGGCCTGGCCTTTCTACTGATATTTATGGTCCCAAATGACACTCAATAAAAGAAACTTTAAACATCTGTTAGACTGAAAGAAGGATTACTTACGAAAATATTCAGCCTGCACAGCCATCCTTATTGTATTTTCTGTCCCACAGCTACACACAACACAACAGCCACAAAGTAACAATCCGTGTGAGGTGATACGCAGAGGTCGTTAAACGATCGAGGTCAGTGGTGAAATAGACACAAGGCCATGTGTGGCTGTTAGAGACACCGGCAGCTCTGCTAACATACAGGTGTGTCCTCTGGGTGAGGGCCAATCAAACAAAGGCACTGATAAACAAGCACGTCACATGGCCAACCCATTAATGGGCAACTTTATAACGCAATCTCTCTCAATACTACAGTGAAGGTAGTGCTTCCTGTGATAAAAAAAGTATATATATACTTTTTTTTTTTTAAATCACAGGAAGCACTTGAGATTATATATATATATAAATAGTAAGTAACTGGCAAAAGTGATTTTCCTTACCAGGTTTTTCCATCACAGTCCCAATATCAACGGTTAACAGCCCCTGCAACAAATTCAGAGAAGAATGTTTACATGAGTACAACAATATCTAATGATTTTTGCTGTCTAAATTCATGTTTTATATTAATGTTTTCATATGTAACATTAAACATCATTTCACCAAGGACTAAAATAACTTTGGATCCTATAAAAACACAATCATTGAACAGGTCTCAGAGCACTTCAAGAGATTAGAGCTAAACAAGAGATCTGTGGCGTTAGCCAAAACAAAATACAGCATTAATTACATCAAAAGACTAACTGAAAATCAAATTTAAGACAAGGAAAAGATTAGGCAAAGTGATGGAGAAAGGAAGAACACTGTTTCCTTGAAGCAAATGAGCTGACATGCACTTAAATTTTTGATGAATTCATAATTCATAATAAATAAGTATGCATATTTTTAGTTGACAGTTAAACCCCAAAAACTAACAAGATTCTGTGAAATACAATAAATTTGTCATTCGATAGCGCAACTATCGAATAACTAGAAAGCAATAATTGACTCACTTGTAGCCAGCAGTCATCCCTTTGCAAAACAAAGGGAAAAACTTTATACAAGTTGTAAATTGTTAAAAGCTGAATATCCATAAAATATGGAGCATGTAACACCTGTAGGCACTTAGGAAGCTGTTGTACCTACTGACTCATTATATAAGTGTTTTTTTAATCAATAATCAACTTTTTGTGATTAATAGGTACAGTATAAAAGAATATTATAAGTTACAAAGACATGTTTGACTTTCAACTTCTGGCCATGATTATGTTTCCATTGAGATGCAGGACTTAATATTGCAGACAGAAATGAGCCCGCCATGTTACAAATGAAATAGGGGTTTTTATGTGACTGTGAAGTTACACCAACGTAATTAAAAGCTAGCCATTGTTATTAGGTCCAGACAAAAGGATGGTTAGGCTGTTCATATATTGAATGCAAATGAAGAGAGGAAACCCATAAACATAGTAATTATAGACCAGCAGCCCAGGAGATCCACAGTGCCAAACACTAAAGAGCATCACTTCACAAGAGAAGTGACTACAGCTCCATGTTACTTTACACTGAATTGATTCCCAGTGAATACAAAAACACACCAAGTATTACAATGTGTGTGTGTGTCTGTGTGTGTTTAAAGAGAAACAAACTTCCAAGATTTAGCATTTATTAACAATTTGGGAAGGTGCTCTGGGAGAAGGAGCTAGTTAAGGTGCTTGTGTTTGTAGGTAATTCTTTATTCGGGAAAACACAAGCACCTATTAAACCAGACTGACATCATTAGCTTCTAATTTACTTTATAAAACAGTCAGACCAGCATCAATTACCTCAGCCATCTTCAAGGAAATGTTTAACATGCCAAAGTCCAAGCTGGATTTTTTTCCCTATATTTTTTAAAAAATGCAAGCAAGTTTGTTCTCTAACAGTCAATCCAGGCATGGTTAGCAAGCAGTAGCAATTAAACATTTTAAGGAACTGACAGTAATAACACCCTTCATTTCAAGTCAATTTCAGGATGACAAGGACAAATAAACAGCCGACAGAGACAAACACAATTTGTGCCCCTCTTTCCCACAGCAGCTATTCAAAAAATGGCCATGCACACAATTGGTTAGAATCAGAAGGTGCGGCCACGCCGTGACGTTAACAAAGGTGGGCCCTAACAGCAGTATCGGGCTGCACTTTGGAATGTGCAAGTCTCATGAGAAAACAACTGGTAAATACCCAACCTGTGTTACTAAACAGGCTGCACAATGTGTACACTGCAGAAAAAAAAGGGTGAGTGAGGCCTGGTTGGCAAGTATTTGACTTTCTTATCAGGTGGAACAGGCCAAGTTCCTTTTTGCGACAAAGCACAAGTAAAAATGCGTAGTGAAATCAAAATTCAGCAAACTTACTTGTATTTAAGATCATTGATCCTCAATAAAAATATTCCTGAGAAATGTTGTCCTTGAAGCTCTGCTGTAACTTCCAGTTCAAGCAGGACAACGCAGCAGCAAGGTAATGATGGCACTCACTGCAAAACATAAGAAACACACAGGTACATAAGACGGGAGTACACAGTGTCCTTCATGGTGCTGAGCGTTTTTTTTAAAAACCTGCCGAGTCAGCTGTTTGATAGATAAGGATTTCATTTCTGTTATTGTCCAGGACAAAATTGTCATGGGTGACTAAAACACCGGCACATTTTATTGCTACAACAAATACTGTACATGGATGTGTATCGACTTCTATAAACATTTACATCAGCTTTCTAGCAGCAGTCGTCAACCCTCTGCATGGTCAGCATTGGTTCAGTCTGACCGGCTTGACAAGTTTCGGGCTATAATGTGCAAACATGCTCTGCACCTGCAGGCAGGTTCCCTTGACTTATGTGTGTGAGATCATGTCAGATCAATCAGTATTCAATAATTCATATAGAGATTGAGAGAGGATGTGCAAAAACTCCTCCTAGCACAATAAACACTGCGGAAGAGTTCTATTCACTGATTGCAATGTAGGCCAAGTCACACTTGAAAATGAAAGCAGCCATAAACTCTGTTTGTTTTTTTGGCACAGAAAAAAAAAGTGCATAAAGAGACAACTTACTCTTATGCTTAATTAGTGGGAGCCTTTGAGCTTTCTCAGCAACGAGGCGGTCCCATCTAGGGATAATGGGAGACATGACACCCGAAGCGTGTTTCTTATGTCCAGTCCACTCCGTAATTTTGTTTTGGCCGTCATTAATTGCTTCAGTCGTTCTTGTTCATGTTTTCTTCCATGGCTTGTCTTTTAATGCAGGGTGCTCGGTCTCGCAGTTTTGAAGGCTTCGTTGCCTCATTTGCGAGTCTGTCGCCACATCACTCAGAGCGGACTTGGTGTGTGAGAATCACCTGTTGCAATAAATCCGTATTTTAAATAGGACTCCTGATATAGTCTTTTAAATGCGGGTTTCTTTTTCTTTGAAGGGGTAGGCTCCTCTTCTTCTGTCTCCTCGTTAGGCCTTTTCCCCTTTCCGAAGAAGCTCTCCAAAGACGTTTGTTTTTTATTCATTTTTGCTGCTTGTGGGCTTAATTTTGGGGTGCCGTATCCCGTGACCGAGACAAGCGTCTGGGCAGGTGCTTAAAGGCACAGGCGGATGAATCTGATCGATTTATAAATGAAACAGCTTTCAGACTCAGATAATGAATAATATGTTTTGCTCAGTCTTTCTGTGCGGCCCGGTACCAAATGACCCACGGACCGGTACTGGTCCCCGGCCCGGTGGTTGGGGACCACTGCTGTACATGATTGCATAAATAATTAATTCTTGCAAGGGAAAATAGTTTTGCTTAAGAGAAACATAAGGCATGGTCAAAACAACATTGAACTCTTTACGTCCATGTTTTAATAGACACCACAAAAACAGAAAACATTCACCTCCACTCAGAAAGGGTGGTCCGAGAACCTTCTAGGGCAACACTGCTCACCACTGAATGACTGTGTTCCTCATATCAGCATCAGCAATTATGCAAATGCATACTTTTAGATGGAGCATTTTGCTCTACCAACATTTCTCACACCCCGTCATGCATCAAAGAAAATGTATAGTTTACTGCCAGATATCGGCTCTACTAGCATTGCACATCTAGAGACTGCAATTTCTGCCCATTGTTCTTTGCAAAATAGCTCATTTTCAGTCAGACTAGATAGAGAGCATCTGTAAACAGCAATTTTCTCTTTGTACAGATTCTCAATAGGATTTAGGCCTGGACTCATTCTAATACATGAATATGCTTTGATCTAAACGATTCCCTTGTTTGGGGTCGTTGCACTGCTGGAAGGTGAACCACTACCCCAGTCTCAGGTCAGCCTCTATCCAGGATGTATTTAGTTCCGTCAGTCCTTCCTTCCATCACTTCACGCATGCTACGCATCTATACCTGCTGAAAAAAGCATTCCAACAGCTGCCCAAGATGCTGCCTACACTATTTGAGGATGTGTTCAGGTTGATGTGCAGGGTTAGGTTTCCGCCACATATAGCATTTTGCATTAAGGCCAAAGAGTTCAATTTTGAAATTTTGAAATCTGACCAGAGCACCTTCTACAAAATATTTGCTGTTTGCTACATGGCTTATGGCAAACTGCAAACATGCCTTCTTTGCATTGCTGTCCCCCAACAATGACTTCTTGCCACTTGCCATAGCTGTCCAGTAGACAGATTCTCCACCTGAGCTGTAGATCTCCACAGTGATCACCGTGGGCCTCTTATTGCTCCTATTGCTATTGTTTGTAAGTTTTACCCAGACCCACCCACTGAGGTCTACAACCACATATAAACCATGTTTCCCCACCAAACAGTTAGAACTGATGAAGTTGCTTGGATGAGCAGGGAAACATCTTCCAGAAAACTCTAGCCAGTGAGTTTAGGAGGACAACCAATGCGCTACTTTGTGTTGGTCTATCATATAAAAGCCCAGTAAAATACATAAAATGTTTGTGGTTGTAACATGGGCAAAATGTGGACAAATACAAGGGGTATGAATATATTGCAAGGCACCGTATATATATTTTTTTACCAAAATACTAGGGCTGAGAGGCCTACTAGAATGTTACTGCATTCTCTTTACAGTACAACTGCTAGCTCATTGTTTCCCATCAAACTAAAATATGATACGTTTCCTTTTTCGGTTACACTATCTGTAAATTATATAAATCCTATTACTCAAAAACTTTAAAAAACAAGTCTTAGTTATGTCAAGTTAAGCATCATCTCATTTCTTGAAACTTTGTTACCCCATCTCATATTTTTTTTGTGTGTGTTTTAACTACCAGTTAAAATATTAATGGAACATGCCTAGTGCAGTTATTATATAGGTTAATCAAATCAGGAGGTAATAAAGGTATTATTTGAAAAATGAAAAATTGATTTGAATGTGATTTTGTTGTTATCTATAAAAGAAAAGAAAATAATTGTATATTTTTTTCTTATAAATATACACACTCTGTCATGAATAACAGCACATATGACAGAAAAACTGGACAGCAAACAACTACAGCAATAATTTTGGCTGGACATCAATGGCAAACTAATTATTTCTTACAAATTTAAATTCACCCTTAAATTTTAACTGTTAACAATTGGATTTTGTTTATTTTCTTCTAATTAAAGCAAGCTTAATCCATTTGTTATTCATTACTTCCAAGCAGCCAAGAGAGAGAAGTTGATACACACTTGAACGCACAAATAATTCACTAGATAAAGTTCAACACCACTGCAACCCAATTCTGCTCTCAAATATCCTCCCAGGCCGGCAGCAGAGCCAGCACAGAGGCAAGTTAATGTGTACTCGTTTGTGTGTGGACATGCCACAGTGAGTAAACTGGAGCAGCTGAAATAGTGGATTGCTTGGAGGCCTCAGGACACCACGTGAGCATGTGCAAACAAGCACTGGGTCACACCCACTCCTGTCATTATTCCAAAGAGCATCCAAAGTAGGGGCCTCTAAATTTACAAAGTCATCGCCCCAATGCAGCATAATGGACGGAGCTCTCATGGACATTCTCCGAGTACATTTTAAAGTACAGGAAGCAAAACGACAACCAGATTTTCAGGTTTGGTAATAGGAGCCAGCAACAGCATCTTGAATAGAGGTGAGGCCTCATACCTCTTCACAAAACAAGCTGCAGAGTTAAGCACACAACAATTTAGCATGAACAAATTATGCAGTGCAATAAATCAGTATCAATCACTATAAATCTACCATGTTTCTACCATTATTAGTCCTCCAAAATCGAGTGAAGTCAGCAACTTCAAAATATGTTGTGAAAAAATACAGTTTTCGTCACTGAAAAAGGTAAGATACCATAAAAAATTTAATGGTATCCTCTTATAGTTTTAAATCGTTTTTGTGGTGGGTTTAGCAACATTTTTTTCAAACACCTGTGCATGTTAAGGAAATTTGCAAACCACAGGCATCAAGCATCAAAGTAATGTTACTGCCATGGTGCCACTTAAAGATAAGTTTGACTGTCACCTACTTGAGTGAGTTTACCATGGGTTAATAAGCATATGAGATACACATGTAAGCTACCTTTTAGTAGTTTACTCAGTGCAAACAATATCCCAAGCATTAGGTCCAAAGATTCCTGCATAAAAAATAATGCATTTGCAATGTGGGAGCCATTTCATCTTTAGTAGATATGATTCTATTGAAAAGTCAGTGTTTAAAATCAGCTGTTTGCACTGCATTGCAAATTTCACACAATGTTGTTTGTTCACTGTAAGCTCCCAATTAGCTCATTAAGGACTCCCAGTTTGTCGGATAAAGAGCCGGAGCTTTGCAGAGCGGAGGGGGAGCACAATCGGCCATTGTGCCAAGTTCATTCTGCAGACTTGGCAATCGCTAAACGAAGGACTGAGCTGCACTTTGCTGGGAGCGAGCTGAACGGATTTCTATAAACCACTGACTGTCAACATGCTACACACATCTAACAGTCTACACAAACACTGTATGTATGTATTACATACATACCTTGATGATAAGAAGTAAATTCAAAACATCCACAGAAAACTTTTTTAATATTAAAGTAAAGTTTTTGAGATGTAACGACGCCACTCACCTCTGGATACAGCCTGTTGCGTGGCAAAGAATCTGTTATAAAAGACAAGATCAGGTAGGTGCTCCTTTTCCTGGGTCTGAAACCTGCAACGGCCTTGCAGCATGCCGTACTTATTCACCTGGTACCAATTCTACCTAAATGCAGGAACTTAAACTATAAATACTCTTTTAAAATTAACCTCTGCAAACCAAGTCAAATGCAACTACCCACAACTATCTGTATACAAAGCACACAATAACATGCCTGCCCTGATTACAGCGCGGCCTATCTAGAACAAATAAATATATAATAAACAATAAACTGCAGATACTTTTGTCTTTCCTCTCTCTAAGAGTCTGCCTAGAACTACCAAGGGCGTATTACTGTTGTGTTTAGCCAGAGCTAAAAGCAGCAGCTGCCTGTCAGAACAAGTCGACAGGCCTGCGAATGGAATGCAGTGGAATTCTTCACAGTCAGGTGAGCTGTTTCCCCGGAAGGCAAATCTCTCACAGTTGGAGTAAGATAATATAATATAACATAATACTACAGCTGCCTTGTCAAGGTCCGAGCTTGCAGACAGTGATGCCTCAAATGCAAAGTTTCACAGAACCATAAAAGAAAACATGAAATATGGAAAAAGGCTGACAATCTGGTAGTAGTTAGGTAATCAATAAGACAGCTAAACTGCTATTGAGGGCTATTATATACCTGATATTTTCAGGTATGTATTATTATCCATGGGACAGACCAGGGTGTAAAGAAGATTAGTAACACGTCACAGCAACCCCCTAACTAACCCGTCACTGTCAATCATTTTGCAGATATATTCACACATAATGAGACATTAGGCTGATTATAATCAAAGACATGTACACAGGATCAATCAGAACGTCACAGCAAGTGATACAATGCAGGCAACATTTCAGCAACAGTGGGATTCAGAATATTACTGTACAGTCAGTACTGATATCCTGCAAGTAACCCTGTGTACTGTTTACTTTACACAGGTCACACTTTACACAACTCGTCATAAATTGTGTCACTGCCCTCAAATCCTGACCTGAATACGGAAGTGATCATTTAGCTATTGTTAATAAAAGTCTGACCAATTTAATAAAGGCAAAATATATAAGTATTTTAAGTTTATGGCAACTTAAAGTGTATAATTAATGCAAATAAATGCAAGAAGCATCATTCTGCTGCGCTCCGGCAGCACTAAAACTACACCAAAGTTAGTTTATTTTATTTTTTTGAGAGTATACAAGTACACATTATTGAAAGGTGATATAAAAGCGATTAAATAAGTCGTTAAGAGGGCTGGACTGGTTGTAAGAAACGCACACATAGAAACGCAGTACCTGTACAATGCTAATCCTTAGCTGTAGCTAGCTAAAGCCAAGTCAAAGCCTGCAACAGGTGGCTACTGCCCATGTACTTTAGCACTAGCTTTGTTAGCTAACTTGAACTAGCGCTGACTTGTCGCCCACAAAGACCAGTGTATTATGGTGTAGGAAGGCAACTTACCTTTTTTAGTAAGTGGTCGACTTGTGTGGGAAAGTATCCAGATTGGCGGAAAGGCGTTTTCCCGTTTATGTGAAACCCTGATTACTTTTGACACTTGTCGCTGCTGTCCATCACAGTGAGAGGGGCAAGGCGGAACTAACTCCACTAAACTACCTTTGCACCCAAATCAAGCCACAAGAGTAACCTTCCGAAGCAGGCGAGAAAACACACAAGCACACACGCATCGCCTAAAGTTTACACCGACACGCTACAGCTTGTATTCAGATGTTCTTTCTTAACACTTTGCTGTTACAGAGTGTTGCATGTTGACTCGGGTAGGAAGATTAAAAACTGACGCGCATGCGCGTTTTGACTCAATGTGGCTGCTTCCCCCCAACCTAGAGAAAGGGGGGGGGCTGTGTGAACATGCGACGCAGGGAAACCACGTGACCTACAGACATAATAGGGTAGGCACGGAGTTGTCGCGCTAATAACCAGCAGCTCCACTGAGCCGTCACTGTGAGTCTCAGCCTGAGACAGCACCGGAACCTTCTGATCGGCTCCAGAGACAGACGACTCTGCGTATTTACGCACATGGCACATTGAAAACTTTATTAATTATACATGGAGAGAGTGGTTAATGATATAAAGCTATAGTTAATATGTGACAACTACCGGTTGCCATGGCAACGCTTGTCCTCTCTCACCTGAATTTGGGTTTAAACATCTAAATTATCCTGGCGTTATGATTTATCAATTGTGCTAAGACAAAATGGGTATAAACAATATAATTTTATTAAAAAGCTTTAAAAATAATACAATAATAATAATTATAAACACTAGGGGGAAAAGTATTTTGAAAATAGAGTTGGACTCTTGGCTGTTTTTGTGAAGCTGTGCATAATTTACATATGGCTGAGAGTGAACTGCTATTCTATGTAAGAGGCTCAACAAGGCTACTATCATTTATTTAATCTATTATTATAAAATCTATTATCTTATTTATAAAGGAGTAGCCAAGTATTTATGCAGTTAAACATGAGCTGGAGAGGAGAAAACTATGTACATTATGAAAGCTTTCCTCCACTATACAATTATAAAATATTGAGTTATTCATCTTTGCACAAAGAAATGAGAAGTTCATATTCCATTGCAGATCCCCTGCTGCGTTCCATTACAGCTGCACCCACACGAAACCTTCCTTCTTTGGTTTGGTGCAACAATCAAAAGCTTGATGACTGTGATCTCTTCTGGTTTCTTGCTGCATTACAATGTGCTGCTTATCACTGCACTTTACAGACAGGTTTGTCTGCCATCTGCTGGGCTGATACAGACGGTGCTGCTCACTGTAAACACTCCCAACAAAACACAAAAAAGTCACACATCTAACCTCAAACAGGGAAGTAATTTTCTTTCCTATGCAATCGAAAAAAAAGGCATCGATGCCAGAGCTGATAGTGAAGCAGTTTGTGTTTGCAACAACTCTGATAAAAATTTATGTGCCCTTTGTTTTCCTGGTATTAGGAAGTAAACACATCATACGGCTGCCTGCTGTGAGAATAGCTGCTACAGCCATTCCCAGTCTGAAGCTGTTTTTCTCTCCATGGGCATGAAGGGAAAAGTCAGACAAAAGCAAGCCTGCCAGTGACCTTTAGCATGGACTCAGTCTGGCTTAGTCCCCCAGACAGGGTCTCCCACCCTCTTACTGTATTTAGTTGTAGTAGCCTTTTATGATTTGATGCCAGTCAGGGATGAAGCTTGTATTGTTTAAAGGCTGGGATATAAGATGGTAATGGGAGGAAAAGGGAAGTACAGCTGTTAACAGCAGCATAGTGAAAACATACGTTTTCAGCAATTCTCATTATGTATCAAAGGCCACATTGTGTATGTGCATATGCTTTTTTTTAGATCATTTAAGAGGCCTGGTTTTCCTTAAGTAATGCCATAAGCTTCCTGTTTCTGTTCAAGCCTGTTTAACTTTTAAAATGCTGCTGTTCTTATCCCCCTCTTATTTTGAAAGTAACTGAACGCACACTAACTTTTGGATCCACTACAAGCATGCATGAATTCATCAAAGACAAACACAGGCTTAATACTGTCTGACTTGCACGTTCACTATACACAATGTCTCATTTTAGGGACATTTCCTGCAAAGAGAATCACTTGCTGATCAGCATTGTGGTCTCGTCTGGACCTCCCTCACATTAAAGCAGCGGACAAACAGAGGAAACTGGCATAAACTATAAATGTACTCTTTTATATGATGAATAGAACCCGCACAATGCAATGTCCAGTTTGATTAGTGATACGCATGTCTTCAGATCTATTATTAGTCATAGCTCTTATTCATATGTTCATTTCCTGTGACACAACGTGGACAACATGTCCATGAACTGCACTGGATGAAGGAGAGGTGCTGAGTCATGTCTTTCACCTCATTCATCCACCAGCTTTCAGAGAATTAATCCATGTCTGGAGTTCTGAGCTATTTTTGACTCAAATGTACATTAATATGTTTACTATTTATGACTAGGTTGACATGTATGACTCAAAGTTAGCTTGGTGTGTATGAAAATCAATATAATATAAAATGTCTGCTAACCTGGAAGGTAAGCTAAGGCAGTAAGCCAACGGCTAACTTAAAAAAATAATAATAATTACGGTGTGTTTTTAGTTTATTTTGTTGTTGTTCTGCTGCTATTTATCCAGGTGCAATGATTTACATTGATTGATGCAATGATTACATGCAATGATTTACATTGCACCCACATAAAAATAATAAACATATAAAAAGAAAACAATACATTGTTACAACTCTTTTTAAGATTACGACTATTTTTAGGATTACATTTATGATTATGTCTATGATTACGATTCCTATAATTATTATTATTTGGAAATGTATTAGTATTAGTTCTCAGTTAGCTGTTATGACCTGCTCCAAACATAATGCATAGCCACACACCAGCTTCTGGCAGTGTTCCGGAGGTTATTTTAGTCTATTCCTCTAATATTCTTGGGTTTGTGTGCCGCAACCACCAAAGATTTTCAATGTGGTTCAAGTCAAGTGACTGTGATGGCCACACACAACGTCTGAAACCAAGCCTTGGTGGACTTGGTGGTTGGGATCATTGTCCATCTATCTATCTATGTCATTATTTATCATTCATATAGCTGCACTCTCTGCTGTCAAAGCCATAAACTGATCTAGGATTGATTGTGAATGTTTAATAATATAATGTTTAACATTGCAATTAACTGTAGATCCAAAGTTTGTCTTTCCTGACCTCAGTGGGACTTATAATCTGAGAATGACATCACCAATAACTACAAATACCACAAACATAGAGGTGGAAAGAGTGAAACAGCCATCAACACAGATGTGGGTTATATTTGGTAGTGGGGGGTGAAGCCACAGGCCTGATAAAAGAGCTGCCTACACTTTCCTTGTGTCACCACACAGGAAACAGTCAGTAAAACAATAAGCTTGTTGCGTGTGGACACAGTGGCCGATTACCCAGTGCCGTATCACGGTTTCACTCAAACAGTAGATAACTCGGCAATGCTAAGCTCTCCTGAAAAAACAGATTATGTATGACTCAGGATCATAAGTCTCATTTGCTGACCTGCATGCTCTCTGTGTTGTTGCAAACAACCCACAACAGAGAGCTTGTTAAACAGACTTTAAATGTCACTTTGTTGTATGCACCATTTCATGCTGTTTTTGTGCATTCAATAAATAGTCAAATAGAATGGATTAAAGATGTTTTATGAGACAATAATAAGATGCAGGGTGCAGAACAGCTGTCTGAGCTGAGACAGGCTAAACATGAGGACAGCAGGCAAAAGCACAGAGGATCAAAACACAACAGATCACAATAAAAAACACTCAGACGTGAGCTTTGTCTTTTAACCCTTATAGCAAAAAATAACATGTGGGCTATGACAAAAGACAAAAAGATGTGCCCCCTGTAGCTGCTGTAATCCTGTAAAAATGGCTGCCACTGCATATAAACCCTCCATGTCTCCATGCATTCTACTAGCCTGGCCTACAGGCATTGTATTGCTAACCTTTGTAGCTTGTCCTCAGACATGTGTTAGCTGTGGGTAATGCTAAATGCTAACATGTTACATTGGAAGCAGTGAGCGCTTACACTGGTTGTATTTGTTTGTGCTGCTGACAAACATTAGGCTCTCTGCAAAGCGGCAAAAGCTGTTTGGGTGCAGCGTTGCTCATGCACATCTGAGAAGATGCTCCAAACTCTGCAAATTTTCAGAAATAGCAACACTCATGATAGGTCAATATGTGCATATGGCATAAACAGAAGAAAAACACCTACTGACAGGTGTTATTGCCAAACGAGTACATTATCTCAAACTGTATCAACAATATAAAGTTGTGAAGAGTTTTGGTGTCATATCTCAGCCAACAGAACACAACAATGATATTACACTTATGATATTGGTGGAATAAACATATTTATGTGGCTTTATCACAGACTACCATATAATCTAAGCACCTAGTATAAACTGCATAAGATCAGGTGGTGCATTTCTCATCAAGAAGAAAGAAACTGCTCAGCTGAAGAACCAGCCAGAGGACATGGTTGGTTACATTTCTTTGATGTGTATGAGCTTAAAGTTTGATAATCTAATCTGATTACCCGAGATTTCACAAAATACCTATTGGAAAAAATGTCCATAAGTTGAAAATGAGGCTTGAACACAAAGGTCACTTTTAGAAGAATAGGTGTCTCACTGGGTCACAGCAAAGTCTGTCTGTAGGTGATGACACACGGTCTGTTCATGCAGTGGTGTGACTGCGCCACTGGGACACGGTGTTATAAAGTCTGGTACACAGAAGATTCATGTATTGAGACATTAGTCATGCAGCATTACAGTAACAACACTCAGGTGGTGGGTCTACTTGGCTTTAGAGACATTAATATGTCTGCTCACTGAGCCATGAGTAACACAAAGGTGATATTAGAGTCTGTTTACACACTAATTAAAGCATATACATGTAAATTCTTCTTACCTAATAAATGGGATTTTAGGTAAGACATTGTGCAGCAGTGCAAACAGCTGGATCCACCCTTCCTATACAGCAAATGACTCTCCTGAGTGAAGGTCACCATGCTGATAAACCTGCAGATAAAGAGCACATCCACAAGGAGCATCATGGAAACTGGATAAAAAAAGGTGGTCGTTCGTCTTTGTTTTAAAAGGGAGATTCCTCAGACTATAATTAGTTACCCGAAGATCTGCACAGTGTCAGATATATTTAGACTGAAAAAAAATAATAAGCTGAAGCTGTGGAATTTGTGAGAGAGTAGATTGATAAGACTGAGTTTCAGGCCAGTGTCTGTATTGTTTATAAGAAGATAAACATCCTCAGTAGGGCGTTAGATCAGTTCCCCACATGTACAGTGGGTGACATGTTAATGTCTACGACTGGGATGGAATGCATCCATAAGGGGGGGGGGGGGGGGGGTGTCACATTAAAGACAGATTAGATGCTAATATGTGAGACATTAGCTGCACTTAGGATGAGGTGGTATAGCAGGGTTGTCTAGTAACCAGAAGGTTGGTGGTTCAATCCCAACTCCTCCCTAGTCACTGTTGTGTGTTCTTGGGCAAGACACTTCACCCTAGCCTGTGGCGCGCCTTGCTAGTCATTTTATGACACTGCTTGGCAGCAGCCGTAAAGAATTTCCCTCTGGGATTAATACAGTAATACATCTAAAATAAAAAAAATAAATAAATAAAAAATACTGCAGTGTGAGTAGGCGGGTGTCATCACAGGCTTCCTCTGATATTCAATGAGCTGCAGCGTGTCGCTTCAAGATGAGCACAGGGCCTCAGGCTGTGTTCATGGTTTTTTGGTTAGAGGTGACATGTGGGTCAGGGTGTTCTGTGTTCGACAACAACAAAAAAGAACAGGAAAACATAGGTGTGGTGGCCCATGGTGACTCCTGGTTTTGAAAAAAAAAAAGACAGATGAAAGATTTTACCTCATCCTGTTTGACTGTGTACAGTCATGTTCTAAGGTTTGTACCCCCTCTTTTGATTCTGTGTAAAAACAACCTCAAATACAATCTCTGACAAACAACATAAAACTTTTGTCCAAAACTTTGTCCAAAAATGAAGCCCAAAAATACAAAAGTACAAACCAAAAAACGAACTAACAAATCAAACCACAAATAAGATCCAACAGAAGGATAACAAGACACATTAGGGGCGGGACAAGCAATCACAAAGGTGATTGATGTGCAGCAACAGTTGCTTCTGTCTTCCCCTCATTGTGTTAACACGCACCTGAATGCTGACTGATGATCAGCAGCACCTGCTGCCGCTTGACTAATTAAATCCTATGGAAGCAGTAAAAGGAGAATTAGGTTTAAATATGTTTTTTTAAGCTCCATCTGCAAAATCGATAATGGCACAGTAAAAAAAAAGTTACTTGTTGTTTGTCTCAAATTCTATTTGCCTAATAAACATTATGTATTGTGTTTTTTTAAAAAAAAAGAGGTAGCGACTTTTGAATATGACTGTAGCTGATCCAGACTAAGTTAAAAAAACAGATATCCAGATATCCAGAGTGAATATTAGGGTCATATAAGAGGGTCAACTGCAAATACATGCAGATTGGGTTTCAGCAGTCTAACATCAATTATCCATTTCACAATAATCCAAAATGTAATATCTTAAAAAATAAATGAGTGAATATGAATTAATAAATAAATGAGATGTAAAAGAAGGGGTTGATCTATTGGACTGAGAAATATTGCCAACAAGTAAGTGTAATTAAACTGCAGTTCTTCTAACATCCTCTGGGGGCTGGCTCCATAGGTGAGTCAATCCCCGTGTTCAAAAGTCCAGCTTTAAAGAGGAAACTAGCATGTTTACAAACCTGCACAACAACAGCTGTACAGAGGGTATACTGATATTTTTGTTTACACATTTTTCATGTTCCCTTGTTTTCTGCAGTAACACATGGAAATCACAACAGCGTCTTTGTGTTTTGTTTGCCTTTCCAGGTAACTGCAGCTGTTTGAATGTGCTTGGAAACATTTTAAAAATGTCAAATGAAGGATATGTTCAGCAAAAACATACAACTCACATGAGTTTAGACGTTCTCTTCACAGCACACATTCTGACACGTCACAGCAGGGAATGCACAGGTGGAGCGTATAACACTAATGATGGCTGCATTCCATTCAGGCGAGCCGGTTTCAGCGAGCTGCTGCTGTACATGCTGGAGTGTAACGGCATACTGTGACACCCATAATACAGCAGTGTCATCAATCACATTCCTCATTAACAAACACACATTAGATTCCTAATATATAATTCCTTAAAATTAGTTTGATTGCTTAAACTCTAGATACTCTAGATTTATTATGTAATCTTTATATACAACAAATACTAATATTTATATTATATTATACATTTAATTAGTTTATTTGCTATAGCTAATGCATTGTTGCATTATGTGAGAACTGTTCAGTCTGTACAGAAGGGGCAGAGCAAAAATAAAATAAAATAAAATAATTGATTGAAATTAAAATAATTGATTAAAAATAAAATAATTGATTGAAAATAAAATAAAATAATTGATTAACAAATAAATTAGCAGTCTACTTCAATGTTAATATGTACACAAGGTGGCATTGCCTCTATTTTAACATGATTAATGAAACAATATACACATTTACAGTGATGCACTGTTTGCTCTTGCTCTCTCTCTCTCTCTCTCTCTCTCTCTCTCTCTCTCTCTCTCAGATTTATGGCCCACACAATGGCAGCAGAAGGTTAGGAAGCGTTTAATAAACAACTGACTGCATAGCTCATGAGCGGTTAGGAATGGAGCAAGAAATTCTTAAAGCGTGACTTCCGCATATTTGTCTGCAGGAGAGGGGTTTCATTTCCTTTTCTGGATGCTGTCTGTGTGGATGACAGTAACTGTGACATTAAGCGTCTTAACGCTTGCATGGTGCATGGTGTCACTTGTGTAAACTATTATTAAAATTAAAGATGAATCCAATGTCTTCATACCTCCATGCTTCCCGTTCAGGGACATGTTACGTTCCTATTACAGGAAGACGTGTATGTTAAAGTCAATGTAGGCATTGTCACCTTGCGTGACTGTGCAGATTATTCTTGGAAAAAAAAATGTGAGTGTTTTCTTAGGCCTTCCAAAGGAAGCAATGGCAGTTTGACTGTTTTTTGTTTCCTTCACTGACTTTATCATGAAAGTGAGGGAAGCTACAATTCAGAGTGAGCTGTCACGCCTTTCCAGAGCTCATTCTGACAGCCCAGTGTGATGCCAAACGTCCACAAAAAAAAAACCTGATATAAAAGTGCAAGTGCACAGTCCCTAATGGCGACTATAAATTCAGCTCGCATGTCACTGTTTCTTTCACATCACTCAACTGTCCAAAAAAGAACAAACAAAGGTACTAAAAGTTTTTACCTTCCAGCTCTGAACACACTGCAATATAAAGTAAAAGCATCTGGCAACAAAAAAAATCACATAGTTACCTGCTTTACCTAAAATGGCCACAAGAAGGCTGGATCTAAAAGTTTGTCAGTCTTAGCAGATCTCCATAGTAAAATTTACAGCAGAAATAAAGAGTTTTCTTGGAACCACTCAGTTTTACATAACATTTACAACAACATTTACATAACATAATAATTTGTGTGCCCTCTCAGATTGCTAGCCTACTGTTACCTCAGCTCCACTTGCATGTTGCTGCCATATTCTGACTGTTAACTGGATTTATGCTAAGTCAGCTATCACCAAAGCTATCTGATGAGCAATAATTTTACATATCAAAATTAAAGAAAAAAAAAATCAGAAAATGTATCTGTGTGTGGCCCAGGCCTCATCTCTGCATTGTGCTAGTGGGTCAAAATTACACCAAGGTGCAGCCTCTGGTGCTTTAGCACATCAAGCAAGCCACTGCAGTTCCTAAAGTGACCACTTGGGGGTGACTGCAACAGTGAGTCAGCAGTAAGAAGCCTTTTTTTCATAATAAATAAATTTACCGTCGCCACGGTGCGTCACAGCGCTGCAGGGCTTGGACGCTGGTTACAGCAACACAGAGAGCTGTGAAGCTGCACAACACCGGTTCAACACTTCGACACAATTCACCACAAGACTAAACATGCTTATGAATACAACGTGCCATCAAAGAGAGTCCGCTGTACGAGTGAAGTTCTCTGCCTTTTTACCGGCGGCACTCGCTGCAGCGCCACCCAGTCTAGTCCTCTTGCCCAGTCCTCTGGTGCCATCTCTGCTATTTTATGTGTTTCTGTCTACATGGTGGCGTTTTTAAAATTTGCTGATGCGCATACACACACGCAAACGCGTGTGCACACAAACACATGTGCGCACAGGTGAGCCCACTCCCAGCAGCAGGTAGAGTGCGTGTTGTTTGGCTCTCTGTTGCTCATGACGTGCAAGTTGGTTTGACTTAACTCCATTGACTATGCTCAGATAAGCTATGGTAATAGGCCTACCAATATCATTAATAATAACAATAATAATAATAGTGTTGATGATTGGGGGCCTTTCCAGTGTTAAATGTTCTTTAGAAATCGTGACAGGCCTACACACACACACACACACACACAGGTTTTGCCGCAATGAGTGCCTTTATAGAAAGTATCGGATCGGGACTCGGTATCGGCAGATACTCAAAATCAAATGACTCAGACTCGGACTCGAGGGCAAAAAAACCTGATCGGGACATCCCTAGTAGAAATATTGAGACATATGCTTATCTGATTTGGGCTAGCAGCCACTTTAGCCACTTCTAGCATGACGTAACCAAAATCAACCCAGCATTAGCATCACAGTGTACGAGGACAGATGTCACTGATACACAATGGGAAAACAACTGCGATCGCAGACAGTATTTACTCACAGCAATCATCATGAGTTCAAGGAAACAGTGTACACTGCTTAAATTAGTTCATGTGTTCCAGTGGACGTGCACATTAACATAGTCCCTGTGTCCTGATCTGCCATGGCTCATCACGTATTCACCTGGTATGTATTTAAACCTACGGAGATATCAGATGGCCATTGTCAGGTAGCTTGAATGGCCAAATTAAGATTTCAATCAGCATTGTTCGCGCAGAGCACAGTAGCTGTTTACAGAGTTTCACAGATTGTAAACTGTTGCGATGCGAGACATCGTGTGCAGCTATCACCATATCTGGTGTACGTGTGCATAGACACAGAAAATGATGACAATCTTAAACCATAATGTGAAGAATGCTATCCAGTACAGGCACGCCGCACAGGCTGGATTAACAAATAAAGATGTTTCTCATCTGTCAGCACGCGCAGGAATGTCTGCTGGTGTTGGGGGGGCCATTACCTTCAAGAAAAATTGCTAAAGGAAACATTGACCGCATACTGCACACTGTTTGTCTTTGGATGATTACACTGCTTTAATGAGGCCCACCTTTGAACTTGGTGAGGAAGCATCCAGGAATGCTTGCTATTTTGAGCAGCTATGTCACTGTTTATTCACCGTACTGTGCGGGAGTTCTCTTAAGTCATGACACTTTCTCTGGAAAGTTGTTCAGTGAGACGGCTTCTCCTCCTCCTCCTCTGCCTGGGCTGAGCTTGCTTCCTTCCCGTCGGAACGAGCCGTTTGATTATGGCTAGACTTCATGTTTTGGTATCAGCAGGCATGTTTGGAGCAGAGGTGCAGATATGCCAGTATGTCCCCCAGTCTGTCCCCGAAGCTGCCTGGGTCCCTGCAAACAAACCCAGGAAGAAGAGGAATGTACCGACACGGGCTTTTACTGTAATCTGAGCCGGTTGGGACTGGAACAGCAAAAAAGTCAAAAGACAAAAACAGTTTTAGTGTGCAGTGGACAACACAAAGTACAAGTTAATAGCGCAAACTCAACAGTGTATACAGATAATTTAGGGAGAGGGATAGTGATGCAGGGTCAACGTTTTTATGATTGAATCCTATAAAAATACCATGAATATACTAAGATTTAATTTCTTTCACTATTTATCAATTTGCATGGCTTTAGGGATGCTAACATTGTCAAGATAGTCAGCAATATACACAATAAATAATAACTGTGTATTGTGTACACTACACATAATTGTCTAAAGGGTTGTGTTAAGTTGTGCACCGATGGCATGACAGCAACTTCTGATCAGCTGATCTGCCATCTTATGCTGCTGCTGCTCCTCAGCCACCAGTTTGGCAAATATTTGGTGATCAAAGTGCAAAAAAAAAGAAGAAAAACAAAACAAACGTGATCATATTTTTTTAGTGCCAGATTAAGTTGTACCCACCCAGTACTACTGTGCATTGAGATACTGGGGTTCAAAGGTAAGTTCCAATAAAACCATAATGACGATCTGTACAATGACATTTCCCTGTCCACACCCTGGTAAATTGTCTTTGTAACTGTATCGCTGTTATTTAATTTATCATCACCCAGCAAGCTGAAATGCAAAAAAAAACAGGGTAACAATGAGGAGTCAAACAAAACACGGTGTTATGACAACTGAGTGATTAAGTTTGTAATCTCAGCCCTCCATCCAGGCCGTATCAGTCCTCCATGCTCCAACAGTAACCATGCTCCTGTGTTTTTTTCTTTTGTTTGTCTTCCTCTCCTGTGCTTAAGGAATTTGGGAGGAATGCAAAAAGCATCCTGTTTTCATTCTGCACTCTTAGTCAGCTATTCACACACATTGCAGCGCAGAGCTGGGGAGTCAGAGAGTTCTTAGTGACATCAGGGTAAACAACTAGAAGAGCTAGTGGACACACACTGGTGCGGAGTAGTTCCGCTTGGCCTGGTTTACTCTGGATGCATGTGTTGCAGGTGTTTGAAGCCGTGGAATTTCCACCACACACCGACCTTCAAATTGAGCCGACTCTTCACTTATTGTCACTTATTTGTCATTCCTTAAACGCTTGACCTATAACCCGGGATGTCCTGTGGATAATAATGATCCACCAGCATCCGCTACAATAAACAATTTCTGAGCTCACGTCCCAGTTAGAGAACAGCATATCTTAAGTAAACATCAGCTCATGTAGGGACGATGGGTCAGACCCCCCCCCCCCCCCCCGCCCCCACTGCGTACAGATAATCACCGCACAACAAAGAAATCCTGTGTGTAGTAACCACACACTTCTAACCAGCAGCAACTTTACAGCAGGCCTGCGCATTATACGTGAATATTAAGTGCAACGTCAAAGTAGTCACATCTGCTTTTGCAAAAACATGCACTTGATGCTGATGGCAAAAGGTTGGTCACCTTTCAAATTTGAAACAATCAGATGAGCCATGTGACAAATGACCTTGATGACTGGGAATCTTCATCGACACACAATGAAAAAGGCACCTTGCAAGGATCTGAGGCTCAAGCTGGCTCACATCATACCTGTAACAAATGGCACCAGGTCAAACTTTGACAACGTTTTTGATGTGTGGGTCTGTGATATGTGTATCAGTTATTACTCTTCTGGATGTGTGGGGGTTTTGGTTAGCTCAAAGTGGACCAAGACCGATAGATCTACAAGGACATGGGTGATTCAACCATGCAGTATTCATTCAGCAAATTGGAGGCATGCATATTAAAAAATAAAACAGGACCTAAAATTGATCCCTGTGGTACACCACAAGTAATGTCAGCTGTGAAAAGGCATGTAATAATTACCTATGGTGAGTGTCCTTGAAGCTCTTTTAGGGTAAGACAGTCTTCTTCTGGAGATGGTAAGTTAAACCGCTACAATTTACAGCACCAACAGCTGCACTAAGATCATAAAGAATTAAGATAAAGTTGGCACAATAGTTAGAATAACCTGTATAAGAGAGTTTCTAACTATTGTGCTTAGCTCAGGGCAGAGTCTTGATAAAATGAGTGAAGATATGCTGAGCAGCTATCTTCATTTTACATATACTTATGCATGATAGGCTGGTAGCATTAACTTTGCTAATCTAGGCTAATCAGCTGCTAGTTGTAGCTTCGTTCATGTTGGGACCTACGTAGACAGACTAGAATCATAATAACCAAGTTACAAATAAAGACTGTTAACCAGCACTTTTATATATATAAAATGCTATTTATTTTAATTATACCTAATTATATTATATACTCTAAAATATTGAACTTATTCAAACAGTATTTCAAAGTATAAAATATAAGCAATTCTCAAGTACCACTGCACCTTGTCTTGTCTTTAAATAATAATACATTAATAAAATAGGGTGAAAAATCACCATAAATATGTCATTTACAGTAGTTGATAAATGATGAACAAAGTAAAAAAAAGTCTGTAAAAATATTTGTGTATTTTATTTTTTTCATTCAAAAAGCAGCGCTTACATCATTAGAAATATAAATACATCTCTGAATAAATTAGAGAATAAATAATAGGTCTATTTACAATCCTTTAGCATCATCACTAAACCTAAAGATGATGAACTCTTCATCACATACGGCAATGAGACATGTGAGGTGGAGCGACTTGGCTTCATTACGCAATGAAGGTCCACAGGTAAAATGTCTCGTGTAGTGCACTTCAGGGTTCAGGGTCATAACTGTACATCACTGGAACACTCAGGCTTTATCACCGATCCAAAAAATAGTGATGTGCAGTAAAAAGACCCTGATGTTGCTAACAGAAAGTATAATGTATGTGTGTTGGAGTGTGAGGAGTTGACAGTGGATAAAGCCCAAATAGATGACCTTCATATTACAACAAGCAGCGAGTGAACAAAGCTGCCGTTTTAGCACAAGTACTGCCCGATAATTAAAAGCTAGTTTGTCCTAAACATTAGGCAGCACAACAGATTCCAGGCTCTGATGCAGAGGAAAACAAAGGTCAGCAATGGACAGAGTACTTCCAAGAATAATTAAATAATGAGTTCCTATGACTGTTATGTGGAACGATCCTGTAATCCTTTGCTGTAGTTTTAAAAGTGTCCGTGCAGGTGAGTCATAAAGTGGCTTCATCCATTGAAACCAAACTATTGACCTGTTTGAAGGTATTTTCTTTGAGAGAGATCCTTCTTTGGCAGGTTAGCTACTATTGATGCTTCCACAGAGGACTCCGCCCCTCTTCATGCTCATGCCCGAGGGCTCGATCCTTCACCGTGGATCAGTCTCTCTCTTGATCCAGTGCCCCTGCAACCCCGGAAGAGTCTCAGGTTCATAGACGTTGAACAAGCTTTTTCGCTCGGGCCTCTACCTCATGGTTCTACTCTTGTTGACTCTAGCAGTGTTCTTCTTTGATGACAGAACTGCCGTGTTAGATTTGACCACAGATCTACAGGAAAGATAATAAAAACCAGGTCAGAGATGCTTCTTGTGTTCCTCAAAACATGCAAATATGAACTGATCTTCATTTACCTGAAAGACGCCAGCAGTTTGTCACCATTTGTCCTTGTAGATTCTACCACACCTCTTGCTACAACATTCTGGCAATCCTCTGAGCTGTGGACAGATCAAATAAGAGCATTAAAATAAGGATAAACTCTTTCAAAGAAAGAAACTCTGTCACAGAAAATGAGGCTTTACAAGCTGACCAGGGTCAATAAGTTCAGGATGTCCCCAGCAATTTCTATCCAATCTAATCAATATTTAGATGCTTCGTGGGTAAGAATGCTGAACAACATGTCCTTAGATAACATCTACAGATGGTGACTAATTCATACTGGTGGTTTCATGACCACAATAACAAAGACGCAACAAACATTCCTTTTAGCAAAAGCAGAAATGTAAACTTTCTAAAAATAGCAGCTCTGCTAATAACCCTTTGTTTTCCTTCAAGGAAATGCAGCCTTTTCTTTTCAGTATGACTCCTGCCCTCATGTGTACAGCGACTATCAGACGCTCAATCACTTTTTTTTGCCTTCCTCATACTGTTCAGGGAGACACCACTTTGATAGGATCTACTGTAGCACTCAGAGGGAGGGGCGTAGGGCTCTGCTGTAGGTAGACGGGACCAGACAGGGAAGGAGGAAAGGAGCACTCACCTTTTATGGCAGAAACCTTGGCAGGTTTTATCAGACGGGTTCAGGCATTGGCATCGGTCGGCTGACCGGCGGCGCCGACGAGACAGGGGGCTTCCCAGACCATAAGGAAGAAGTTTACTAAAAGAAAAAATGAAACTTATTCATACACTTACATTGCAACTGTTAAACAATAATGCCTAGAAAGCATCCTCGGGTTAAGTTTTTGCTACTTCTCTAGAGTCTGCCTTACCTTGGCGTGTTGACCCAGATTATATCCAGGTGGCAGAAGTAGATGCATTCTTTATCTTCCCAGCTGTTACAGGAGCAGCGTTTGGTCCTGACGCGGTGTGGCTGTGGTGCCTGAGCTGGCAGCTCTGCCTTCTCTGATAAGGGGAGTCCACAACCTAGCAAAACACAGAAAAAAAAGAATTCAGAGATTACACAAAGAGCCAACTAAGCCTTCTGCAATTAGTGATTATCATGCGCAAAAACAAACAAAACCCACTTGGCAGCATAACACCAACCGCTAATGCTGTTGTGTGCATACAGGTGAAGGTAATCCAAGTCAAACAATCCTGCAGGCTGCCCAGACGCTTATGTATAATAGTTTAGTGCTAATAAAATGATTACTGTTCAATAAAAGGTGCGCTACTTATCGCAGGGAAATATTCTCTGGAAAGGGTGAACCCAGATCTTATAGTGTATTTACACTCTCAGAGGGTCAAAGGCTGCACACTGAAATGCTGCAGCCTGCTGCATTAAATCTCCTTTAAATATGTCAAATGTAACTATTTACTGCATTATGTATTTATTATTAAATTTCACCCATAACACATAAAAAAAAGTATTTAACCTGCAAAATTCCCAAAAAATCAATAAAAGTGACAAATAAAAGCCACTCACCTTCCTGCAGAGCCATGCAGATGATGATTAGAGTCAGTGTCTTGCACATGAAGGAAGCCATCCTCATCCTCTGTGACTGGAGTCTGTTTTAAAGTCTATGTGGAGCTACGGCAGCAGCAACAGGTGATTTGTGTTCACGTCCTCGTCGGCAGCAGCTACTTATACACCCCCCCCCACACACACACAGTGTGTGTGTGATATCACAAGCCCCTCCTTAACCCCCGTGTACTGTCGTGTTGTTGAAACTTACACAACACACTGAGACTCCACCTGCCTGCCTGCACCCCCCTCCTCCCCCTCCCTCCCTCCTCCTCCTGATATACACTCACACAAACGTAGACGCGCATTCCAGCAGTGACCTTATTAACACCGTCAGCGCCCCCCCATAGTCCAACAAGGGCAGGAAGAACGTGCGAGGCAGGTATGAGTAATCCGGATTGGTTTATCATAGTTGTCATATTTTTTTTTTGGAGGGACAAGATGTCAAATTTAAACACATGATTTTAAATAGCAGTAAATATTAAGCACAATTACAAGTTATATAAAAAATATGTGAGAGCTGGGTGTAGATTTCAGGAGGAATTATGTTGAGTTACAATGGCTGGTGTGTGTGTGTGTGTGTGTTTTAATCTGCCAGTCTGTGGAGATGTGTGTAAGAGAGAGAACAGATAATAGGAAGAACAGGACAGATGTTTAGCAAACAATTTCTCATGCATGTGGCAGGGATACTAATGTCAACATTCTACACATTTAGTGTTAAAATCCCCATCATGCTTCCCCTGATTAATCCTCATTTTTATGCAATATGCATTATTAACATCACAACATGAGCTGGTAGGTAGGTAACCTTTTACTGGGAACTTCTTATTTTCTAATGAATAGTTAGCAATAATCAAGTTTGCTGATGATGTTATCTTGTTCTCTGCAGTGACGATCCTGACCACCTCCCAGTACTGATCTGATGCAGGATTTTTTATTTTTGAATATGATTTATGTTGAGTAGTAGTAGTGCACAATGAGCCTAATGAGCAGGTAGACTGTTTGTAAAGAAGACTCATCAGTGAATGCAGTCTTAACACTGGTAAGACTGTATGAAAATGATTTATTCTCATTTTATCCGCTGAATAAATCGCCATTTCCACAGATAATTGAGTTCACATTGACCTTGAGCTGGAATTCAAAGATGTATCTTTTCAAGAAAATGTCACTAGACAGGACAGATAAATAAATAAATACATGAATAAAGATTAAAAAGTGAAAAAAAGTTCTCAGACAGTTACCTATGGACACCAACATGAATGCTTACTTGTAGCAGAGATGATTATAGTGAGATGGTATAAAGGAGAATCATGTCCTGTATACATATAGTCACATGATTTCAGTCCTATTAGTAAAACTAGTGGACCCATAGTCTTTAACCCTGTTGTCGCCAAGCTAAACTACAGCCACTTTTCATTATTATGATTTTTCCAAAAAGATCAATCAGGAGAAGAATCACATTCGCACTAGATTTCTTTCATCTGCTTGCTTGGTTACACAGTGTGACTCCTGCTTGTAATAAATACTAACTTAGCTATAGAATAGAAAAATCCACAGTGCCCACTCAGGACTGGAGTGGCAGAGGTTACAACAGGTTTTTTTCCAGAGGCGTTGGACATGCGGATGAAGCTGGAGCGGCAGAGGAAACGAACAGCAGCGACAGAGGGGCCTGTATGTGTCGCACAGTCCGATATGACCCTCAAAGTCAAAGACAGCTGTCAGCACCACGTACCCCCCCACCCCCCACCCACCCACACACACACAGGAAGGTGAGGTCATGGTACCATCGTCCCACACAAAACAACATCTCTCTGTGCTCTGGCCTTCGTAAAGAGATACGCAGCCATCTGAAAACCACATACACACACTCTGTCTCAGTCTTAAAAGTTGAAGCATGCTATACACACAGCTGAAGGTATTCCTTACTCTTATCAGATAAAGGATGGCTTATATAATTCAAATCCACAGGTATGTACCAGCATAGGAACGAATAAACAGTGTGCATTTGATAACACAATTATATAAAATACACCTGGAATGAGACGTACAAATAGGGGTGATGATGAAACTAAAGTTCCAGCTAGAAGCTCCTCAAACAGCCTGTTTGTTGTAATTATATAAAAATAATACATACAATATTTTGGTTTATTATTTTATATAATAAAAGTCTATCAGGGACAATTTTAAAGCTTTGGTCTAAATAATTAGCATCTTGCTACCTAAAACAGGAGTCAGTACCAATTTAAGAATGGTATGTATGGAAACTGTTGAGTTTTTTTTTTCAGTGGCACATTTATCTTATACCCTCGAGTACTGCCGGGTGCATTTTGGATACATTTCCAGCCATGCCGTGCCACCAGCTGCTGATCGCTGACACTCTAGTCACTGTGTGCGGTCCCACCATACACCTGCAGCATGTTACATAAGCTTCCCAGGTTTGGGGTTTGCTCGACTCCCTGTTGGACCTGAAGAAGCTGGAACAAAAATAGATTCCGGCCTCAGTTGTGTAAAGAAACCATGATACCAGAGAGGTCAAAATACTGGAGGAGTCTATAGATGTTTTCATATACACAGTAAGTGCAAAGTTCAAATCTTTAAAATTAATTTAGAATAAACAAGTATGGGTCATGTTTTTGTTTTTAAATTGTGAAAGCATATGACCTACAAATGCCATATAGAATGAACATGTTTAACCATATTAATATCTAATAGCCTGTACTTTATAATAACAATGGCTTTTGAAGTTTAATCAGCAGCAGTGATCATTGGTTTTATTGTTTACCATAAATGGTCAACTTAAAGCAGAGGCCAGAGAAAGCACTAGTATTTAAAAAACAGGAAGTTGGATGGAAACTTTTATGTCGAGGAATTTTACATCATCGGAAACACAAAAGATAGAAACAGAGGGACACAGGAAGGAAAAAAAACACTGATGATGCAAACATAATGTGTTTGGTCATAGTTTCTGGGGCTTAAGGGGAAGTGACAAATGGATGGCACAATGCAAAAAGCTTGGCATTTACCCAACTATTTGGTACTGTGAAGAAAAAAGAAGTTGTCGTCTGGAGTAAATATTTGTGGAGCTGTGCAGACTGGAGGAATGGGCTCTATCTAAGCGTGACCACTGCCACTCATTTCCTCTCCTCCTTTCTCTGTCCCCTTCCCCTCCACACACACACACAAACACACACACTCACTCTCGGGTCACAGTATAGAAAAACTTGCCCTTATCTGTCCTCACTTCCGGCTGCTGCACAGGAATGTGAGACATCACAATGACAAACAAATAGCGGAGACATGATTGTGGATTCTTTTTCGAATTCTTCCGGGATGAGGTGATGCATTAACGCACAACTACTCACACAATAAAGTGAAAATTATGCAAGGGATATCCAACACCAAAGCATGTGCATCGCGTCATATGTTATGATTACATTAAAAACACATCCTCAAAGCCTCGTCTCTTCAAACAAGAGGAAAACGCTATAGCTTAAAGGAAGCTCACTGCAGGGTCATCAGCTGCACGTGCACTGGGAAACTAACACAGCTGCTGACTCTGAGGAGAGCCATGTCTGGAAAATTAGTCTTTATAAGGATATAAACTAACAACGTATCCTATTCTATTCTCTGTTGTAATTTCATCACATTAGATAGCAAGCTTCTTTGACAGATTTCCCGTGTATGTCTTATACAGTGGCTTGCAAAAGTATTCATACCCCTTGAACTTTTCCACATTTTCTCACATTATGACCACAAACATAAATATATTTTATTGGAATGTTATGTGAAAGACCAACACAAAGTGGCACACAATTATGAAGCAGAAAGAAAATTAAACATGAGTTCATTTTTTTTTTACAATTAAAAAACTGAAAACTGTAGTGTGCAAAAGTATTCAGCCCCCCTGAGGCAATACGTTGTGGAACCCCCTTTTGCTGCAATTATAGCTGCAAGTCTTTTGGGGTATGTCTCTACCAGCTTTGCACATCTACAGACTGAAATCTTTGCCCATTCTTCGTTGCAAAACAATTCAAACTGAGTCAAATTAGATGGAGAACGTTTGTGAATAGCAGTTTTCAGATCTTGCCACAGATTCTCGATTGTATTTAGGTCTGGACTTTGACTGGGTCATTCTAACACATTAATATGTCTCATTTTAAACCATTCCACTGTAGCTTTGGCTTTATGTTTAGGGTTGTTGTCCTGTTGGAAGGTGAATCTCCGCCCCAGTATCAAGTGTTTTGCAGACTCCAACAGGTTTTCCTCCAAGATTGCCCTGTATTTGGCTCCATCCATCTTCCCATCAACTCTGACCTGCTTCCCTGTCCCTGCTGAAGAGAAGCAGCCCCAGAGCACGATGCTGCCACCACCATGTTTGACAGTGGGTATGGTGTGTTCAGAGTGATGTGCAGTGTTAGGTTTCTGCCACATATAGCGTTTTGCATTTAGGCCAAAAAGTTCAATTTTGGTCTCATCTGACCAGAGCACCTTCTTCCACATGATTGCTAGGTCACTCACATGGCTTCTTATGGTTTACTTTAACAATGGCTTTCTTAATGCCACTCTTCAATTAGGTCCAGATTTGTGCAGTGCATGACTGATAGTTGTCCCATGGACAGATTCCCCCACCTTAGCTGTAGATCTCTGCAGTTCATCCACAGTCACTATGGGCCTCTTGGCTGTGTCTCTGATCAGTGCTCTCCTTGTTTGGCCTGTTAGTTTAGGTGGATGACCATGTCTCAGTAGGTTTGCAGTTGTGCCATACTCCTTCCATTCGCCGATGATGGACTGAACAGTGGTCTGTGAGATGTTCAAAGCTTGGGAAATCTTTGTATAGCCTAACCCTGCTTTAAATATCACCACAACTGTATTCCTGACCTGTCTGCTGTGTTCCTTGCACTTCATGATGCTGTTTGCGCCCCAGTATTCTCTCAACAAACCACAGAGGCCGTCACAGAACAGCTGTATTTGGACTGAGATTAAATTACACACAGGTTGACTGTATCTAGTCATTAGGTCAACATTCGATCAGTCAGAAATCATCAGGCAACTTCTGAAGGCAATTGGATGCACTCAGAGAAAAGGGGGCTGAATACTTTTGCAAACTGCACCTTTCAGTTTTTTATTTGTAAAAACAAAATTAACTCATGTTTAACTTTCTTTCTACCTCACAACTGTATTCCACTTTGTGTTGGTCTTTCACATAACATTCCAATAAAATATATTTATTTTTGTGGGAATAATGTGAGAAAATGTGGAAAAGTTCAAGGGGTATGAATACTTTTGCAAGCCACTGTATCTATGTATGGCTTTGATATAAGTACAGAACAGAATTTCTATTGACACTGACATTGATCACATCAAACTGTATGCATGCAAGGCTGCTTTGCTTATGTAAGGATAGCTACCGTAAGTTTTGGTGTTTTGGGCTGGAAACCTAACCTTTGTTTTGATGTCAATATTAGTAAGCTAAATAGAATGCCTTCTAATATTCTATTGGCAAGGTGGTTTGACTTGCTAGTTTGACTAGCTATTTTTAACTAGAGATGTACCGATATTCAGCTTCGGTATCGGACTGATACTGTGCAAAATTTCAGGATCGGATATCGGACAATAATTATTGTTAATAATTATTATCATTGTATTGATTTATTGGCTTAAACTGTCATGTAAATGGTCTGTGGATGTCTTTTTCATCCAGGTCTTTAAATCTAGGTAATTGGTCCCCTGAAATGTTCAAAAAAACAGATTGGAATCAGTATCTGCAGATACTAAATTTTGTGGTATCAGTATCAGACATTACAAACTGGTATCGTGCCATCTCTACTTTTAACTCACCAACATGGTTTGGCAACATGTTTTTTTTTACAGTGTAATAACACCTAAATGTCTGCTGTGTCTGCAGCTGTCTTCCATATTCAGACAGTAGTGGTCGAAATATACATCAACACCACATCATCATTTCAAATGTTTTTGCGTGAATGTGGTGAAGTAAGACAAAACTTTGAAAGGTGATTTAACACATTCATGAGATCAGCATGCAGGACTCCCCCACCTCCTTTCCTTTAAACCGTTTACACTATCAGGAATGTGACGCCACATCAGAGAAAAATGGGCATGCCATCCTTCTTCCTTATGGGTAAATGAAAGACACAAAGAGCGCAGTGACTCACAGACAGGACCCTGATGTGAGCGAGGCCAAGAATATGGGCCAAACTGCATGAGTAGATGGAAGTTCTGATAAGAAGCATCACCTGCGGCATGTGGGACATACAGAGTGAAACTACACTCAGACTGTGTGTGTTCATCATGAGGGTGTCTGCCACGCCTGTCTGCAACAGTCTGCCATGTTCATTCATGCTCCTATTGATCCTGTCAGAAGCAATCAAATCTAAAACTCAGTCAACAAAGTCTGCTCAGGATGATAGATGTCACTATGTCAAATGGTGAGAGAGCGTCTACATAAAGCCCCTCAGCCTTAAAAAAAAATAGAAATGTAATATTATTCTGCATACTGAACCTGTCACTGTGGACTCTGGATTTAGCATCATTCCGTTTTGTCTGGGTTTAATAAGGAAAATGGGTTAAAAATTTAAAAAGCCACAGAAGTCCATTTTAAAAATGCTGATATTTTAGAGGATAAAGCATACCATTATTTAAATCTGTTTTTGTTGTTTTGTTTTGCTGTAACAGAATGTCATTATTGAGCATGTGGCCATTAATCTTTCCTGCTTGTTGACTTTTTGTTGTTTGATGCTATGATGACTTATGATTCTTGGAAATGTGAGTTTAAAGAAATCCCCCATTCATTCATTGATTTTTGTTTCACTTTTAAACAATACGAAACTTTCCTTGAAGGGAACTCTTCTTTCAAATGAAACTTATCACATCAAACAAGCAACAAATGGATGGAACTTTCAAGAAGCTCAGGTCCTATCTTTGTTTTATACATATAACATATACATACACTACCGTTCAAAACTTTGAGGTCACCAGGCCAGTTCTATAGCTTCTCTGATCAGCATAACAGTTCAGGTGTGCTAACATAATTTCACAGGAGTTTTCTAATCATCAATTAGTCTTTTTAACAGGATTAGCTAACACAATGTATCATTGGAACACAGGAGTGATGCTGGAAAAAGGCCTCTGTATACCTTTGTATATATTCCATTAAAAACCAGCCTTTTCTAACTAGAATAGTCATTTACCACATTAACAATGTCTAGACTGTATGTCTGATTACTTTAATGTTATCTTCATCGAAAAAAAAACATTTTTAAAAATTAAGACATTTGACCCCAAGCTTTTTTTAACGGTAGTGTCTATTGTTCAAATCAAATTAGCAGTATGTAGATGCCTATTTGTATTGTCTATATTATCTGTTGGTCATAGACAATAGTACACAAATACCAAAAATACATACAATATACAAAAATGTCTTTTATCAGTTTTGCCTGAATATGCTTGAGAATTTTAGCTTATTTTGGTGATGTATTAATTTTACCTATTTAGGCAGTGAGCATCTCATTATATCTGGAAACCAATCAATTATGTGTTTTTTCCCCCACAATCATATAGCAGCACTGGGAATCATCTGTAAATAACAGAGCTTCAGGGAAAGAATGTTTTTGTGTCTTTAAAACAACAGTGGTTTACCTGCTATCTGCAGGTTTGTCTTTTCCTCACAGTTGTTGCCTGCAGTTTCCTATCACTTTCCATCAAATGTGAAAAAACACAGTAAAATCTCCCTTCAGGGTTCCAGTGTGCCGCTCAGTACCTTCACTATATGATGTCATCTGTTTCAGCAGACGGTGATAAGGTGGCCTCAGTAGATTTGGCTTGGTTTCTCCTGCCACCCAGTGGTCACATGTGGCTTCTTCAGGTGGAGGAATAAACATGATGACATGTGGGTGTACACAGCAGGGAGAAGAGGAACAATAATGTTAGGGAACAAGACACAACACAACACAACACACACAATTTGCAGGTTTCAAGAAATGTTAGTGTAAGTTCTTTTTAAAAGTGGGATTTAAACATGATGCACAACCTCATGTGGGCCACAGGGTGGTGCCATTCCCATCATCATAGTGTGTGCAAAACTAGGTTTACCTTACCTCAGTCGGCAGGGAAGGGGGGGGGTTCCTCATCCATCCAGCATGGTATGAAGGCAGCTTCTGAATAACATCACTGTAGCTTGTGATAGTTCTTAGTTCCTTGTTAGCAATCAAAATTTTAGTTGTAGTCTTACAGTGATGGTTGGGCCCCTCAGAGCCCAGAGCCATAGGTTTAAACTTGGCATGAACTCCAAACAGGGGAGGAACACTGGACAAAACGATGTCATTCAGGTACAGCAGATTAACACTGAAGCCCAGGGTGGTTGGCATGGTAACCTATATAAAAGGCAAATTTGTACAAATATAGCAAAAATAATTTTTTTGTATTGTATAATCACACGTACCAACCAAAAGAATGTAAATAAAGTTTGACTTACCTTCAGTGATGTGACCCACTGGTTTCTGCTTTTGATGCACAGGGGAGGTGGCGCTGGCTGCCGCCATCTTGGTAACACCTGCCAAACTCTTACTCATAGACTGTATATAAAGACGGACAATATAACAGCTCTGTATGAGAGCTGTCAAGTAAGGTCAATTTACTTTGACTGCCCCCTGGTGGTTGGCTGCATTATAGGTCATAAACCCCACTTCCTCCACATTAGTAGTACTCAAATATTGTTAGCTCTGGTCTGTGCACCAGAGGGTCTGAAGATTTTGGCACTTCAGAGTTTTGGCTGTACTGTAGCCTAAAAACAACAATACCCTTTCTCCACACAGGGCCTTTAAGTGTTCCTCACATGAGAGCATACTACATGTGATTTAAATTCTTCATACTGCATCTTTAAACATTAAAAATAAGCCTGACTTATAATAATAATTATAATCTAAGAAAAACACACACACATGCACAAGAGTTTTAATATAAATCTGTAAAAATGAGAAGTTTAATGGCAAACATGATAATGACAGAGTGATTGTATCATTTAGAAAAGCAACAACACAAAAATACATGTATCTGTGAAAAAAAAAACAAACAAAAAACAAAGTGTACCGTAGCTACCGTGAAACAGGTTTCCACTGGGTATCAAATCAGTGCACTCCAAAAAGTTTTTGATCTGAAACTTCATTTCCTAAAAATCTTAGAAAAAGGAGCTTGATCGTAACCCTGCTTCTTTAAACACAAAACGAAGACGACAACGGAATCGACAAATAATAGTTACAGCCTTTAAAGAATGACGTTTCAAAACCACAATCTTGACAGAAAAAATTGCACTTCAAAATACTGGTCGGGGGAGGTGAATAAATATTTGTAGTACCTTTCTATATCCATTTTGGCAATACAGTACATGAACACAGCAATAGTATATTAGAGCTGTTGACGGGGTTAATAGGGAAACTGATTAAAACTTTGTCTATTTTCATTCCAGCTGCTTTTGCATATAGTACAGAATTTGCATAATAGCACAAATAAATTAACACCGATGACATCAAACAAGAGGGTAAAAAAGATTTACAAAACATACTGCATATCTAACATAGTGTCTATATATATAATATTCATATAATTACATAACAGCGTCATTCAGAAGCGGTGCTGAAGTGCTCTTGCCTTTAGTTGTGGGGTTCTGAACCAGAGTGTGCTGCAGGATTTGGACCCTGGTCTTCAGTCTCTTGCACTGTCCCTTTTCAGACTCTGCTTCCTATCAGAGTTGTGTCTGGGAAGAAGGAGCCTTTTTTTGGCCTTGGGTGGTCTCGGGGTAAACACGTCTCTCCGTAATAGCTGTGCTCACCTCCGAGTGTCTCGTCTCAGTCCCGGGACTCGATGGTTGTTGGATGCCAAAGCATCCTTGAGTCTTTTGTCGTAATGACTCGGGAGGTGGGGTGCTAGCTTGGCCACTTGTCTCTTTGAGGGTGTCCTGTGGTGGCGGCAGGGCGAGCCTTCCCTTTGGAGAGTTGCTCAGTCTCCTGGACTCCCCTTTTCCCACCAAGCTGTACATAGGCAGGTGGGACCTGGGCTGGATCATGTGAATCCCTCCGATGGGTATCAGGAGGCTCGGGGTTCTGCTCGGCTGCTGCGAGTGCAACGGGAGGTGACTCAGGAGGTTGTGGGCTCCCCGAGGCCGCGTGGGATGCGGGGCGATGTGGGTCAGACTGACCTCATCCACTGACTGCAAGAACGATGAGATGAAAAGAAACCTGAATGGATCTGCTGGGTCTAGATTTCAGAATTGAGTATCTGAAATGTCTTTCAGACTGGACATGCAGAGAAAACATATTTTACCATGCACCTCTCCTTCCTGTGTCTCTTATCTCTAAAGTGTGGATAAATTGTTGAAAATGATGAGCTCAAACTGCACCATGTTCCACTCGGTTTAAAGAAGTAAACAGGTGCAGCACACAAGCATTAATCAAGCTCAAGTGAGAAGGTGACTAATGCTGCAGAAATGAGTCCTACAGGGAATGTGTTAGCATTTAGTACTTCCCGTTCTCTCACCCTGAAGTCATCCTGAAGTCAATGAGTTTTTGGTCGTGCGCCTGTGAGTGCACACGAGCTCAAAAGATGTTCACATTTAATTCTACCATATAAAACACACCAGTGGATACAGCACTGATGGTTAACAGGTGGTAAAATTGGACCACAAACAATGTCAGAGGATTAACAGCAGCAATCTGGCTGTGGTGACTTTAAGGTCATGTGACCGTGCTTTTGTTTGCATATTGCTCAACTTTTTGCTTTTTTTTCCCCAGACACTATTTAGGCATCCAACATGGATCAGTGCTGCTGAATAAAACCGACAAGTATGAGGTATCACATATCACAGCTGATAAGATGCTAACAAGAGCTAAAAAACTTCATCATCCTTGCTGTTGACCTGTGTCAAATACCCTCTCTCTCTCTCACTACATAGTTTGCCATTTTGTTGTGCTGTAGTAAAAATCAGTGAACACCATACAGTGTACACAAAGCATCCCACAATGCATCATGAAAAGTAGTCAACAAATGATGGTCGTGATATTAGCGGTTCATGTGTTGCTCTCCACATCTGTATATTTAGCCAGTGGAGATGCTGCACGTTGTCATGGTGCAACAGCACTGATGCAATTATCGGCACATACAAGGGAGCTACTGTCATCAGAAAACATACTAGTAGAAGATAATGGACTGAGAGAAATCTTAAAGGAAAGGTTATATATTCAAGAACACACTTTACATTATATTCTGTGCTCCTTACATTTTTTCTGGAGTTAATTCATTTTATAAAAAACAATCTGAGCAGGTCATTATGTTCAAAGGCATATTTGTGTTTCTAAATACAACTGACAGTCACACATGTATTACGTAATGTTATGTATTAGTAAGTGTGAGGAGGAAGCAGTGAGGTTAAACTGTAACATAACCACAAGTTTCAGGTAGGCATGTTTTTTTTTTTTTTTACATTTTATTAGCATGAGCTGAGATATGTAGCCATGTTGTTTTGGTCGTGGACATGTGGTTCCAATCTTTGGTATTTAACGATGGGCCTGCTTCTCATTTTATCAGCGGCTGCCCAGGGAAAACATGTTGTGTCTATTTGGGGGCTCTCCTGCATTATTTTAAGTCTGGGAGCTGCAGGCTTGGTTTGACTTGATATAAAACAAGAGAGTTGCCTTTCCTTCCCTTTCCAATAAATGTGCGACTTTAAAATAGCCTCGTATGTACCAGCCTATCTATATTTGTTCTAGATGTTGACTTACGTGGATTTAACTGAGCCACACAGGATTGGCTTTGTGAGCTGAATGCCGACTTATTTAAAACTGTAGGCTAAACTAACAGACTTGGATCGAGTCACAGGTGAGTGAAGACTGTGGCTTGAACAAAAGCCACGGTTTGACCAGCGGTAATTATACACACTGAGACAATTTCTTACTAAAGCATAAGAAAAACACAATGGCTCATATGAAGAAAAAAAAGTTATGTCATCATTATTTATTCAGTAACTCACCAGTCTCGCTGTAGGTTGTTGGTCCCTGGGATGAGGACAGGAGGTTTCAGCCAGGGAGCCTAGACGCCCAGAGGAATCCGGTCCCAGGGAGAGGACTATTATAGGAGAAAGGCCTCTATCTGGGGAGAGTGGTCTCTGGAGTGCGGTGGAGACATGACAACTGGATAAAGTAGGAGCAGGAGGGGAATGGTGAGGCCCGGGTGAAGGACTACGAGGAGGAGAATGGAAGCCTCCAGAGCCTCCTGAAGCGTCCAGGCGTCTGTGGGCGAACAGGGCCCTCCTGGCACTGGCGGAGCCCCTTTGGGTAGAATCTTTAGGGGTAAGCGGGAGTGAAGGGCTGGGTTCAGGTTGCACCAGAGGAGCTTTCCCACTATTACTGTAAGAGCTTTCAGTCACTGTGGACCTGTCTTCATCATGTCTGCTATGCCTGTCCTTTGTGTTGTCATCATCAAGATCCCCGCCTTCCCCCAGAGCAGAGCGTGGATCTGCTTTGTGTTGATCTGAGTGAACCTCACAGACTCCTAAGACAGAAAATAAATCTCTCTTTCACACAGCTCTCTTGTTTATATTTCTCATGACCAATCACAGATGAAGCCATATCTCATAGCTACCAATAGTTGATAGAGTTAATAGAAAATAGAAGTTAATAGAAAAAAGGCGAGCTGCAGCAGGTGCTGCTGATCATCAGTCCTTGATGAATTAATCATCAGCAGGTGTACAGGCCTCTATAAAAACAGGTTTCTCTGCAGCAATCAGGTGTGTGTTAACACAATGACAAGAGAGAAAGATATAAACAATGGTGTTAGAGAAGCAACTGTTGCTGGAAAGACTGAAAAATGTGTTCTACATTTAGAAAAATTATATTAGTACAGCTGAAAACGGTTGATCAGAAAAGCTATAAAACTAGCCTTCATTTGAGCTGGTTGAGTATCTGGAGCATCAGCATTTATAGGTTCGATTATACCCTCAAAATGGCCAGAAAAAGAGTACTTTCTTCTGAAACTTCACAGTCCATTCTTGTTCTGAGAAATGAAGGCTATTCCATGTGAGTAACTGCCAAGAAGAGCACAAATGGGCTCTAACCAGAATAGAAAGACAAGTGGGAGGCCCCGGTGCACAACAAGTACATTAGAGTCTCTAGTTTGAGAAATAGACGCCTGACAGGTCCTCAACTTGCACCTTCATTAAATGGTACCAGCAAAATGCCAGTTTCAACGTCCTCTGTGAAGAGGCAACTCCTAAATCCTGGCCTTCTTAGCCAGAGTGGCAAAGAAAAAGCTGTATCTAAAACTAACCCATAAAAGGAAAAGATTAAGACACAGACATTGGACAGAGGAAGATTGGAAAAAAAGTGTTATGAACAGACAAAGCTTGAGGTGTTTGGATCACACAAACGAACATTTGTGAGACGCAGAACAAGTGAAAAGATGCTGAAGGAGTGCTTGACCCCATCTGTTAAGCATGGTGGAGGTAATGTGAAGGTCTGGGGCTGCTTTGGTGCTGGAAAGGTGGGAGATTTGTACAAGGTAAAAGGGATTTTGAATAAGGAAGGCTATCACTCTTTTTTTTCAACGCCATGCCATACCCTGTGGACAGCTGTTGATTTGGAGCCAATTTCCTCCTACAATAGGGCAATGATCCAAACTAAGCACACCTCCAAACTATGCAAGAACTATTTAGGGAAGAAGCAGTCAGCTGGTATTCTGTCTGTAATGAAGTGGCCAGCGCACTAACCAGATCTTAACCCTATCAAGCCGTTGTGGGAGCAGCTTGACCGTATTGTACGTAAGAAGTGCCCATTAGCCAATCCAACTTGTGGCAGGTGCTTCAGGAAGTGTTCAGTTTACCTCAACAAATTGACCACTAGAATGAGAAAGGTCTGCAAATGGAGGATTTTTTGCTGAAAGCAAAGTTTGAAGGACATAAATAAAAGTGTGACACTCCATGGAAGACATGAAATTGTCTGTGGGCGACCACAAAGTTTTGGACAGTAGTGTATATCATTACATTTTATCATCAGCAATCTTTACTGACCATAATTAAATATTTTTTGCTAATTTCATGTTTTTTGTATCATTTAGAAACATTAGCTAGTATTAAAATCAGGAATGTGACGGGCTTTTGCAGTGATTCTGTGTTTTGGATAAACAGATATATTAGCACATGTTCTTAATAGCCCAAAATCAACACCATGATGTCATTTCTCTATAAACACATAATAAAAATAAACTAATTCTGATCAGTTGCCATGACGATAACAGTGCTGTGGAACACTGTGTCTCCGACGGGCTCTGTCAGGACTCTACATTCACAGTGAGCAGGGCAGACATGGAACACTGCTGCTGGTGCAGACAGGGAGTTGATAGACGCATCTGTGTTGCTTAATGTGTTATAAAGCTAAGCTGAGTGTTAGAAGAGGACATATATTTTGATCATGTGTTACTGGCAGGACATAGGGGTAGCTAGCATACCTTGATGTGTGTTCTCTGAGTGACTGCAGGTCTCTTTTCCGTGTGATCTCAGGTGTTCAGTGAGGCTCACTGCAAACACAACACAGCAGCTCAGTGGAGTGGATGTGGATACAAAATCATGATTTTTCACTGTGTTTTCTTACCCATATTTTTAAAGGTCCTGTTGCAGTGGTTACAAGTATACGGTGGTGATTCATTGGAGTCCTCACAGCAGATCTTCTCTCTACCGCCACCTGGCCAGACTCCATAGTTCGTATTTGATCTGTAGGTGTGAAGAGAGCAGGAGGTTTCAGTTTGGTCCCCGGAGTCTTTCCCTGTCAGTTGTCTATTGATGCTGTTCCTCTCGGGATGATAGCAGCAATCAATAAGGGTGTAACAGGAGCTGACAGAAAGGCCGTGGCCCCCTTCAGCACCTGTAAGCAGCTTTTTAGTGGCTGTATTTATCCAAGTGTAAGTGCGCTATCTGTTTGGCCTTTAACTACACAGGGAGCTCACACTGTGGCAGCTGGGCCTGGGGTCCACCCCCTTCATGTACACTGAGGGTCCCTCAGCGAGGCACCCACTTCAACTTCAACAGAGCAGCTTTCATAAGCCAAAAACCAGACCCCCACCCTCCCACCACCTTAAAAACCCCTTCACAGCTCACACCACCACCGAGTCCAAACAGGAGGGAGCCTACGATGCGGCTCAAGGTCCGGGGGTTTGCTGCTGCCGGCCAATAAAAACAGGCCAGAGAGGGAGGGAAACCCTGGCCCAGACCAGCTGCTGCTCCAAATAAGCATGAAAAAACACTAAAAATGAAAACACATTCCCACGACAAACAATGGCTCTGGTTATAATCTGCTGTTTTTTCTTCTATTTTCACTACAGGCTGCACGGCTGGATAAACTCGGCAGGTATCATAAATGGTGACTTTTACAGTCTCAAAAAACTTTAATGAAAGAGAAACACTTTGCGCCTTCATGCCTGTACACTAACCTCCTGCACTGTAAAGCAGGTATACACACAGGCCTTTATTGCAAAACCCTTCACACACAAGATCTGAATCTCGGTGCCCTCAAATTTCACCCTATATCACATTTAAAAAAAAAAAAAACAACTCTCAATCACCTAGCTGCCTCTGTCTCTGTGCCTCAGACAGACTGAGCAGACGGAGAAAAGGAGAAAGTGAGCGGGTGTGAAGATGACTCACTCTTTTAGGAAGGCTGCGATGAGCGTCGAAATGAGTCACAGGGATTTGTTTGCAGACCCAAAAAAAGAGATTCACAGATGGCACCTCTCTGCCTTGTCACATTGCAGCCGTGTTTATATCTGATAGGTATCAAAACTCAACTTGTTGCAAATTTTTTTAAGAGGACGTGTGTGCACCTTAAAACGCACACAAATTAATTAAGACATAGGAATGTTTTGTGTTTAGCACACTTTGGGGTGCGTTACAATCCATGACACACATACTAAGGGGTGTACATTCAGTTATATTTTTTATTAATAATACCATCCAGCCTGGACTCTTTGTTTCTAACAATAGCCTGCTCTGTTTTGGTCTCATAAATAATCATCTTTTAGACAAAATATCAGCTTTCTCAGATATTTTAAAGGCATCTCCTAACACCCTGCTGTTTTTTTTTGTTTGTTTCTTGCACTGGTAGCATCTATTTTCTATGCAAAGCTTTTAAAATGTGGTGTGTTTAAGCAAGACCAGTATCACTTCTGTTTCACCAGCCAATCAAAATCAAGTAGAGGTGGGACTTGGAATGTTAAGAAACAAAGAAGAGATGATAAGAAACTGATCAGCTAACAAAAAAACAGTGCTAGGATGTGCACCCTTTGCAAAGGATACATTTTTACATACTAGTGTAAAAAATGTGTTGCCTTTTCTGAACTGTTACTGTCGTGGCAAATTTTTATTGATGCCTGATTGATTTATAATGAATGAATACTTTTGTTGTCCCTCCTTTTTATAGTCCATCTGTTTTCCATTCTGTATGGAAGTTTTCCTTTAATGACTAATGTACATAACACAGACCCACTGTTTATTTTCTACTGCTCCTTTGGTGTCGGTGTGAGAGCGAGCACAGAGAGCCGTGCTGCTGTTCCATGTGAATGGTTGTGATGCTTGGTGTAAATGAATCTCTGCAGGAGCGGAGGAAGCTAGGTAGTTTCCTGGCTTCAGCCCCTCAGCAGACGGGCTCTGTTGGTACAGACAGCCAACCCTTGGCCTCTCCAACAGACAGTTTCCAGAACACACCACACAATGTGACGCATGCTTTCAACACTCCCAAGTCTGTCAGTATAAATAAATTCAAAGTATGTCAGCATTGAACCTCAGATCATTTCTGTCCCTGCAGTCATGAGACGTCAAAAGGTTCTACTCACTCTTTCTCTGACATCCAAACTTCCTGTTTATTTATGTAGTGTGAATCGGCATCCTCCTCTGCTTCCTGCGTCTTCTTCTTATCCACATTCTCCTCCTTTCGTTTTGACCCATTGTCATCTGTTGACTGCTGTCCTTTCCCCGTCCCGTCATTGTCCCTGCAGTTGTAGACCTACACTCGAAAGAGACATGGGCAAATTCACCAACTCTGCTCCAGCATGCCCAGGGAGACAAAAATTGGGAATTCTCATTGAAAAATTATAAAGGTAAATAGTTACAAATTTTTAAATTATGACTGGAAAGATCAAAACAATATTAGTAATCTTAGCCACTTTGCTTAAGTCTCTCATAAAGTCAGTGTTAGTGCTGTAATTACCTCAGCAGAGCAGGGTCTTTTGTTGTCCTCCTGCTCCATTGACTCTGCTGTCCGGACTGACATGGGGGATATGGTGTAGATGGATGGACTGAGCCTCTGCTTACAGTGCAGCAGAGAGAGAGCCGTCTTGCTTGAGAGCCCGGGTGGGTTGGGGTCGTAGCCGCTGGTTGACCACGAAGAATACACCGAGGGCTTCTGTTCGTCCAGAGCAGACGGGTTTGGTTTAATGTAGTTCAAATAGCACCAGCTGTTGCAGGTGCTTGACAGCAGACTGGGGTATGATGGTCCAACATGTGAGATCGGAGGATAAATGCCTGGTGGAGGATTCTCCCGTTTAAGCTCCTGGTTGCTAGGGTTGACCGTCACCTTGTCCACACCGCCCACCTCCTTGTCCTCTTCTTTTACTCTTTTCTGCTGCTGTTGGGACTCTAGAGGGAGCTCTATGCTGTTGGAAGGGGACAGCATACGCTTGTTGCCACCTGAGCCTGATAACCTCAAGCCATCATCAGAACACAGGTAAAGATCTAGACTGCGTTCAGTGGTTGAAATACCTCCACTATGTGACACAGCGTCTACGGCCTCCTGCGGCCTGGGAGAGATGGACTGGGACAGTGTGGTGTATATAGCACATGCTGGGGTGAGAGTGTCTGTTTGGAGGCGTACAGCTACTGCTGGAGATATGATGGGCCTCAGAATTTCTAGACTGGAAGTGATGTGAGGGACGGAGTGTTGGATGTGGGCGTGACTTACTCGAACCTCTGAATACTCTTCGTGTCTTATAGGGATCTCTAACTTGAGCCCAGTTGACATTGGGAGGTAGCGGGCTCTGGCTGCCCCTGATGGTCCATGTGAGGGGTACGGCTGAGGAGGGGGCTGCTCTGTATGGAGAGGCAAGGCCTTCTCTTTTATAGCTACAGGGGGAATGTGAGAGAGCGACAGGTCTTTGCTGTCCATTAACTGGATATTTTGGGTAAGTTTCCACTGAGAGAACATCTCTTTGCTTTGTGATCCCCCTGGATTATGCAAAACTGTATCTCCTGATAATGGAGAGGAAGAGGACCTGCTGCAGTAGACAGAAGTTGGGCTTGCTTGAGAGGATTTGCTAGAGCTGATATGGTCAGGACTATGGCTCGGGATGGCACATTGCTGCTGCTCCTCCTCTTCATCTGGATCTCTGATAGCGGTGTGTCTCATAAGAAGACATTTCCTTCTTTCCCTCCAGCCAACTGCAGAGCGCTCAGGAGACAGACAGCTGTAATCAAAAGATTTGCTGCGGGCCATTAAGACACTTGTCTGTGGGTCATGAGGGGCCTGCTCGGATGCTGAACGTCTCATTTCTCTGTGCTGATGCACCCCAGGTACTGTCAACATGTGAGGAGCTCTGGATCTCCTGAGTGGTGTTGACGTTGCTATCTCCATGTCAGGCCTGTTTGGCTCTTCAAATGATGTGGATCTGCTGGATGTATATGATGCACTGCTGTCCTGACTAGGGCTGCGAGGCAGGGACACAGAATCAAAACTGGATTCCCCAGAGGACTGGGCTGCCTCAGCTAGACGTAAGCGCTTCTTCTTTGGAGGAAGCTTTTCAATGGGGAGCTGCGCCAAAGAGGGGCTTCTTTGCGGCCACTGGAATTCATCAGGTTTCTCTGAATGTTTTGATTCTCCTGAGATCTCTGTGCTCATGTTGGAATCCTCTGTCACCAGGATTTCAGGAACCTGCACGTTGTGCTGGCGGACCAGCTTTCGGGGTGTTAGTTTTGTTGGTTGTTGTTGTGGTTGCTTCTGAGGCACAAGCTGAAATTCTTCACAAGGTGGAGAGTTCTTTTTCACCTCAGTGCCTTGACTCTCACTGCACAATTCTTGCTTTTCAAATGAACTGGTATGCTGGATTACAGAACAGGTTTGAAGCGACGGCCGCCTAGGACTCTCATGTGCTACTCCCGTTTCATCTTTGTACTTCCCTGACAAGAGAGCAGGCAATGGTTGAGAAGGAGAAGAGGGGTCATCAAATTCAAAGCTCTCCTCTTTCCTTCTCTTGCGCATTGTTGAAGCTCCTGCTCGGACAGCATTGTTAATTAGCTGTGAGCACTCCATTTGACTAACTACTGCTTCATTTCTAGTTGGATGTGCTAGGCACAGGCTCTGCTTGTGTTTCTTATAACCGTCCCAATCCTTGCATCCAACACCGCAAGCCTCACACTCATATGGCTGTGGTTGACTTTGCTTGTGGTCAGGCACAGCGGTTACACTGTCAGGGTAAAAGGAATGGGAGCTTTCGTGTTCTTCCTGTGTAAACTCAGCACCGAGTGGGATTTCAATAGCTGGTTGCCGTCTCAGCATCCCATAACGACGGGGCACCTGCGAAGGTTCATCAAAGGATTGAGTTGAGCGGAATTTGCTGCCGCTGGAGGCGTCAAAGGAACTAGCTGCGGATGGCATCGAGTGACTTCTCATCAGAGGGGCGGTGGATTTTTGGCCAGCTGGCTGCTCAACATTTAGGGATGGATGATGAAATTTTTCACATGGAACTCCCATGGTGATGGACCCACTGTTTTTATAACCCACATCTCCAGCGTTGGGGCTATGAATAAGGGCTTCTTTTATATTTGAACTCTTCTGAGACTCTGAACTGTTTTTTCTGGAGAGAGAGAACCGCCTCGGTTTCACACTGTCGATTTTACTGGTGTCTACCACCGCTTCGTTGATGGTGATGAGCTTGGTGATATGGTCAATAACCTGTTTCTTGGGCACCGTGAATGAGATGTTTTTGTCTTCCTGTCCGGAAGGATGCTGGTTATGATGACGAGACATCCTCTGTAGGTGTCCGAGACGCCCATATTTACCGAGGATGATTTCTGCATAGCTTTTGGCACTTGTGTTTGGGGGGCTGTCCTGTGACTGTTCAGTACTTTCAGAGCGAGAGAAATAGCCGGATTCTGTGCTGCCTCTACTACCTAGTATGAGTGATGAGGTCTTTTCATCTGATGAGTCTTGAGGAGCGTGTTTTCCTCTACTTAGACGCAGGGCTAGTCTCTTTTTCACTGCATAGGAGTCATTGTTTCCTCCAGTGCCCTCTTTGCCTGCTTCCTTTATTGAGGTCACGCTGTCTTGTCTTTCGGTTAGGGATGCAGCTGATGATAGCTGTCTTGTTTCATCTTCTGACTCTGTGACTTGATCCTCTATAGATTTTGGCTCCCCAAGTGCCAGACCTGCCTTCACCCTGTGGGTATGTGATTTGCGGTGTTTGTACAGGTTACTCTTGGTCTTAAAAGAGAAGCCACATGGGGCGCAGGGATAGGGTCTCTCACCAGTGTGGGAGCGAATGTGTTTCTGTAGGACACTGGGTTTTGCACATGCACGGCCACAGTAGGTGCAAACGTATTTGCCTGGTCTTTGAGGCTTACGCTCACGTTTCTGTTTTGGGGTACCCTCCTGGGTTTCTGGTTTAGACTGGGCATGGCCACCAGCTGAGGATAGAGGGACTCCTGATGACAAATCAGAAGCTGTAGATGCTTTTGTTGTTGCCGTCGCCTCATCTTTGTGCTCCAGTGCTGTGTCTGTCTCAGTGCTCTGTCGCTGGTGCCTGAGACGTTTACGTTCAGGGTTCTGTCTCCGAGACTGTTTAGGTTGCTGCTGTGCGCCATGTGGCTTCTGGGAGCCGGTTTGGTGTTGTTGGGGCTGGGAGGGACACTTGGGCTGGGGGCCTCTCTGAGGAGACTCTACTTGAGAATGTTCTTGACCTCCGGACTGCTCCCCAGTCGTTAGGCGACTATGCAAGGCCTCCATAAAATGGAAGGACAGCCTTAGGTAGACACGTGGGATGCGTCTGCCACTGCCAGGCTACAGAGTTAAAGCCCAATCTAGAACTGGGTAACAGGTTTTATAGGAATAAATCTTATCAAACGTTACTTGATGTCTGGTTTCATTTTTTCCAATTGTCTTTGTTAAACGTTATTGCTTTATAACAGAACGATGCCGTCAAACGTAGTACGCTGGCATCGATGAGTGCAGCTGTGATATGTCATGTGCGGTGGAAGTCCTCTTCCATGCTGACCTAAAGTGTCCCATCATGAAGCACTCGGCCACTTTTGCTGCCTTACCGACTGCTGCTCAGTTGATTCTGCTGTCTTCTCAACATGGAGAACTGTGAAAACAAACAAACTCATTATATACTGTAGGATCCACAAACAGATGACCCTCTGGCCGTTCTGCTAGCCACACATGGATATTTATGTTTCATGTGTTACATAATCACTCTGTCCTAACGTTCCATCTTTCACTTTCCCTGGCTGCTATTTTAAATGCTTTATGTAATATGTAAAAAAATGATCAGCTATTCTTCCTTAATTTATTCCTCTACATATCCAGCCCATAAAATGAGTCCCCCTGCACCTATGTGAAATGCTTTGCCTGCTTCATGATTCATTTCATTACATGTGATTCTACATTCATTAAAGCCACATGAAGGTGAGGGACGGCCGGTAGCTATGGGTGCATACATGAGGTGACTCAGTGGAGATACTGAAGAAAATTCCGAATGTTTTGTGCCAGCATACTGAAACAGTAAACAAGGCATCCCACGCACCAACCAGCTGGTTTGTACACCCACATTCTGGTGGAAGACGACGAAGCTGCTGAATATAATCCAAATGACTGATAACAGGTTGGTAGCCATCTTTGGGGACAGTTATATACATGTTAAATGAATATAAATCATTAATATGACAACATAGAGGTGTAGAATGTCTGCACTCCTGGCATGATATAGCTCTAAATGTACGCCACTCAGGTAGTGTAACCGGACAAGTCATCTGACTGAAAATAACACCCCCAGACTGTGAGCTGTTCAGAGTACACTCTGCATGACTGTGAAGTACATTTCAGGTGGTGCACTGAAATATAGGCAGCACCTGAAACATTTGAACTTCTTCCAGACTTTAGTGAAAAATGTTCATTTACACCTCACATAGTGAAACTAGCCTAGCAGCCACCCTCCACCCCCCTCCATCCACACACATACAGTTTTTTTCCTTCTTTGGCTCACAGCCGCTGTGATTCTCTCTGCATGAACTGTGCTAGAAGACAAGTCTGGGTGTGATACTCTCTGTGTTAACAGCAGACAGCTGTATGGTACTGCATATTCAGTGAATATCAGATCTGCAGAAATCAATCCATTAAATTAATCTTAAAGGAGAGCTCCACCAATTTACAGAAATTTGTAGACAACTCCAAAAAGATAATCGTCCTTTACTCATCTTACAGAATACATGCCCTTTTCCTATTATTGTATGGGACAAGCCACTGAGTCATGATATAAAAACAAAAAAGGTTCAGAATGTACTGGTATCTGTGCAAGCCAAAGAAACTAAACTAAAAATGCAATATGAATTTTCATTAGTGCTGAGTGAGCACAGTTTCTGCAGGGTGTGTTCAAAAGCTGCAGGTTAAGTTAAAAAAAGGTGTTATATAAATTTGTGAAAGGCCGCGTCCATTCATGCACAGGCACAGAAAGAGAATATTGTATAAATGGCTTTTTAAAAATCTTGTCAATTTCCTCTTCTCACACTAATGGGCACCCAGCGGTGGTTCCTATGGTAACGGCCCTAAACCATGTGGTAGCAGATGGAAGGAGAGCTGGAGGGCTAAATTTATCTTCCAGCATCCTCACTGACTACAGAGAGGAAGGGAGAGAGAGGCAGCGAAGGTGCCTCCCTCCCAGAAGCTACAGATTTTTGGAGCGAGAGAGTGAGAGAGCATGTCTTTAAAAAAAAAATCAATACTTTGGGAGTCTTAAATTTGTACTACACTTGTACATTGTTCTTTTAGGAAGGTAGCACAGAGGAGACCACAAAAACGGATTAACAAATCCACAAATCTTAGCCTACAAATTTTATTCAAAATGGTGACTTATTCCACAAGATTTATGCATAAAAAACATGTAAACACTGTAAATGAATCATTATCATGCAGACTCATCTGACCTGAGCAACACCCTGAACAGTCTCATCTTTTGTTGCGTTTCCACCACTGTGTCAGCTGAGCATTATGCATCATGATGCTGTCGAAAGCGCAGCTCCATCAGCAGCCTGATAACAATGCTCTCCAGGGACGGAGGGGAGCCCTCTGGGAGTCATTGCATACATAGCCTTCCCTCTATATGTGCATGTGTGTGTGCGTGCTTGGGGAGCGCTCCCTCAGGTCTACAGGAGGACATGGCAAGCATAGGAGGCTGAATGCACAACACAGGGACCTCATTCACTACCAGCCTGAGCTGTGAGCTGCACACAGCCCACGATCCACTCACTACATTATGCACTCTCCTTGTCCTTCATTCACACACAGCCACACAAACACGCGCTGCACATGTGTAAAATGGCATAAACAAAGAGTATTCTGCTTCTCTCTTGTGCAGTCACAAAGGCATGAATGGAGAAAATCCCCTCAGTCACCACATCACACCTACATCAACATTACAGCAGATGATAAAGGCATATCAATGTTTTCCTCTTTTTTTTTTACCTTGTTGCAGGTGGTGTTGTCCTCCGGTTGTGAATGACTGGAAACGGGGAGTGAGGGTAAGGAGAAGGAGAGAGAGAAATGTTGAATGAGAGTGACGGCGAGGAGAGAGAGGTAATCGAGTCTCCGCTCTACGTGCACTGGGCTGACAAACAGGTAGCAGAGTATATTATGCGTATGAATGAGGAGGAGGGGACAGTCTCTCCCTGTCCATCTATACCCCCCCCCCTCCCCTCCTCCTTCTCTCCCACCTCTCAGTGTATCTCTTTCGGGTCAAAGTGAAGCGGCAGCTCCTTATTTGGAAGTTGACGTAAGCTTGTGTTTCTTTTGGCAGCGGTCTCGGGCTGCACAGCTGGCAAAGCAGTGAGAGGTAAAGGGGCAGGGCGAGTGGTCGGTGTTTTAATCTGACTGGTAAGAGGGGTGGAGGGGGTTTACTTCATACTTTTAAAGCACACAGCTTCTCCATTCAGGGCTCAATTTAAAGCATAGGTGGGGAGTGATCGCTACTTGCATTAAGAGAAAACGCTGGAAAAAAAAACTGGGGGTGGGGTGAGGGGGGCCACAGGGATCCGGTTTTTAAGAGCAGCTCTGGAGAATGTCCACAGTGCTCCTGGCTGAAAGGAGTCCAGGGAACTCTGACATCACACTTAGCTCTTTTATGCCCTCCACAGTGCTGTGGGAATACCAGCTGCTGAGATGTAGGCAGGTGGTATGCTGCTTGTCTGTGTGAAAAGGGGAAGCTGGGAGGGGAATGGAGGAGAGCCCAGAGTGCCCATCCTGCACCAGGCAACAGGGGGTCTCTGTGACTCCAGAGCTCCATATTGAAAGTCTAAAGGCCAGCTCTCAGACCAGCATCTAGGCTGCTACATAAGATTAATTTTAAAAGTTGATTCTGGTCAAAAAAGCATCTGAAACAGATGCTAAAGCAGCTCATGTTCTGAGATAGGAAATGGAAAAAAAGCTCATGACACCTGTAGCCTTTGTGTAAACTGCACTCAGTATCCTGTTTCTCAGCACACTCACACACACATTAACAAAGAGATATACCAATCCCACTTTACAGTCCCAATAATCCCTAGGCAATATCCCTAAGCATTGAGCAATATAAGTTTGCAGATATTGCCTTATTATACTTCACAACTCAGCTGAGCTGTGCAATGAACAAAGTGGCAAGTGTAGTGTACACCACAACCTATCTAAACAAAGGCATTAGAGTGCTTAGCCTAGCCAGCTAACTAGCTGCATCAGATCTATTTGACTTTGGCATTGCTAAGGCAAGAAAATTAAAGCGAGAGTAACACCTACTTCCTAGCATTTCTCTCACATTATGGACCACTGATAACAATAATCAGTGCAAATTAAAAAATAAAACACTTTAATAAAAAAAAATATTAAAAAAAATCCTCATCACATCCTGTGATAATTGCATATATGTATGTATGGGACAGACAGAGGCATAACCTGAAAACATAATGCTTATGGCCAAACAAAGGGAGAAAAGCCATTAGCATAGGAAAAGTACATGTCATATATAATAAAAGGAAAAGCTTTTGCTTTACACCACCGTAGACTACTGCAACAACACTTGAACCGGTGTAACTTTGGTTTACGGATGCTGCCGCAAGAATAATTGAATTTAGGCCGCAGACTAGTGACGACTTTGTATGTTCAGAGAAGTTGACACGGCAACTAGGTAAAACCTGCTAGTTGAAAATTGCTTGCAATTTGGTTGTGTTTGTTATGATATTTCCGGTATAACGTGAAGGCTAATATTGGCCTTTCAGGAGGGCTCAGACAGGAGCGGAGCTCTTTCACAGGGGATGGCTCTGTCTGTGCAGCTGGGGCTTGTCTGGATGGCCTTGTGACAGTGTAAACATGATGCTACCAAACTTTTTTTCCTCCTTTTGTTAGGGACAAAGAGACAACAACAAAAAGATAAAGGTTTCATTTTGTACCTCAAGCTGTACAATACATTAACATTTAGCAGTGGCTGAACAGAAAGAAAGGCTATTTTTGAAGATACTGTGTGTGCTCTGGCCTAATTTCAGTTTGGAGGCTAGAATTTTGTTTGAATACGTACATAAAACTAGGGTTCTTCATTTTACCATGTATAAACTACCTGACTGCAGTCACATGTTCCTACGTAAATGGTAATCAGCCTCAGTTTTGGATGGAGTTAGCTAGCAGCTAATAGCTAACTAGTTCACGCATTCAAGTGATGCTAACAGTGTACCAGCATCATGATTGAGGAGCATTATAAGCTTGCAGCGTGACACCTTAACTCTTCATCCTCATCCTCAGACTCTAAACCCCATCAGCTGCACTGTCCTCTCTGTCTCCTGCAGCATGCAGCTTTCTGTCCAGTTTGCTGACATGGCCCCAAATTTTTGCTTTGATCAAAGATTTTGTATTGACAATAAGACCTCTCACTCCAATGACTATTCACCATCATACACATGTACATACACACAGAATGAGACAAGCGATCAGAAGAAAGTCAGACATCTGCTGTAAACAAGATCTTTGTTGCAACAAAGACACTGATTTTTATGAGGCTTGTTTTATCCAGCAGAGTGAATAAACATGTGAAAGTACCGTCGTGTAATCCACTGATTTCAAAAATGTAACTGTATTCTAATTCCTATCACTTTAGACTGTGTCTGTAATGCTGGTACATGTAATCTGTTACTAACCAACACTGCCAACAGAGGGTTCTGCTTCATTCATCTTTGTGTTTAACATCAGCTATTGTGTAAAACTACTGTAAAACTAATGATTTATGGAAGGTCACACACTATTTAACCCTTACAACATTAATTCACACTCACAGTAAAGCCTTCGATTTGATCCTTTTCACCAATCTACACAACCTTCAGCCCAGAGTGTTAACACTTCTGGCTGAAGTGGCGTATGTTTTACGACATACTTAGGTTCCTCTTGAGCTACCTGTTAGTGGCCATGTTCCATATATATTAGGGGAAACCAGAAAAACACAGAAAGCAGTCAAGAATTCAATCTTGTGAGATTGATGTTCACTACATCAGAACTTATTCAGCAAATCCATCTAATCAAATTAGTGATTAGATAGATTTAATTAGAATCAAATCAAATTCCATCTCCTTTTTTCCCCACACAACTCACCACCACTTCAAGTGAGCATTAGTATTATTATTTTGCAAATTAGAGTGATTTTTTTGTTATATTTCTAAGTGATATTGCAAAACTGACAAAAAATAGGGTAATGGAATCCAAGCCATTAGGCCTATACCAATAACTAATGGTACTAAATTACATAAATGCACATCAATTGAATGTTACTACCTTGCTGGCCAAGTCAGTAAATTTGGAAAGTTAAACATTGCATGTTAATATCTCTTTCAAAACAGGAGACGTTTCACTGAACACCCACCAAACTCAACCCTAAAAGCTTGAAAAGCAAGAATCAGAAAAATCCTAATAATAATAATAATTGTTATTATTACTGACACAGGAGGCCATTAATCAACTGTATTCAGCATCCGTTTACACCGAAATATCAAGATTACATTATACTAGTAGTAAAAAATATGGTAAAACATTCTGTTTTCTAATAGGGTGGATCAGAACTTCGGCAGAAGTCTGAAGGAATATGTACACTGATGAGCTAAAATAGTCTGACAGGTGAATTAAATAACACTAATTATTTGGTCACCATGGCACCTGTCAGTGGGTGGGATATATTAGGCAAGATTTTTTGTGCATTTTGTGTTTCTGGTCTGCAGTGGTCCACAAACTGGGCTGGCCAACAGACGAGCTACTGTAGCTACCGTGTAGTCGTTATGTCTGGGGGATTTGTAGCTGCAGACCAGTCAAGGTGAGCAGGTGGCCATGATTTTATAAGCTATCCAGCTAATTGTCATGTAGTGTAGCATCAAGTTGGTAAAGCTCATTTATTTAGTCACATTCTAACATATAGATAAATGAAATAACTTCTCCTTTAAGAAGTCTGACTTAATAAATCCCCATCTAATGTTAGGAGGATGACAGTGACCGGTCGATAGCTGATTTTACCTAAAAGGCCCAATATTGGCAAATGCATATATTGGCCTGACCCTGGCTTGTTTGGGGTGGAGTGTCAGCAGCCAGCATCCCTGCTTAGGGCAGTGCTGGCTCCATCCTGTGGGGCCATAGTGGGAGTTTCTGGGCTTGGTGCCACCTGTCAAAGGAGAGCAAACACAGGCAGTGTCCTCCTCAGCATCCCAGAGATCCAGGGCTTCACGTATGGCCCTTAAAGGCTAGTAAGGCAGCAGAATCTGTCACTGACACAGTACAGTGGGGTTTGTACATATTATCAAGTTCAAATATGGGATGTAGAACAGGTCTATGGGAGTTCATGTAAAGTCTAAAAATGAAAATAGAATAAATGCAATAAATAAAACAGGGTGTCTGAATCTATGAGGCCGATGTTTGTGTGTGTTTAAACAAGCCGATAAATTTTAACGTATAACCAGAACCACAAGTTCCCACTTCCCTCCCTCCAGCCATTCAACCACAGACAGACCAGAGACTCACCCCTGCACTACGACCACCAACCGGAACAGAACAGATGCCCCTGTCAACCTCAACCTGCCTCGATGGCCGTACAATACTGAAACTGACCAGCAGAGGCTAGGCTAAGCTGCCACATTTTAAAGAGCGCATGGAGATAAACAGCCAGCCATAGCTGCACTGACTTCCCAACAGTGGACCACGTTGACAGATGTTGTACAGAGTTCAGCTGTGGTGGGTGGTGCCGGTTTAGACTACAAAATGTTCCAATAACATACTAATTCCATGTGTGTACAAATGTACCTTTATGGGCCATACAGGCTTGTGTGTGTACTCGGTGTCTGACAATTATGATTTTCACTGTGCACCACGGTACAGTGACCACAATACACACACTAGATACATTTAGATATGTCAAGTACATTTTTATTTATAATAGTAATGAAGGAGAGTGTATGTTACAATCATCCGATATTAAGGTATGCAAAAATATTTGCCAGCCTTGTTAAAGCAGGAAATGCTGTAGACATATTTCTGAGGTACAACTACAAAAAAGTAGCAAATTACATATACAGTAAATTTGAAAAAAGATCATGTTAAAACAAACAAAACGGCATTTATTAGATAATTAATATTACAAAAACAAAAAAAAACATACCTAGAAATAGTATGTAGAACATTTTTTCCAGCTTTCCACAGGTGTTACTGATGTTGGAAAAAATAAGCACTACATAAATCATGGTTTTTATATCGAACATTTTGCATTTTTACAGCCTCAACAAACCAATTTTTCATTCTATTCATCACTTACATCAACTGCAGCTCTGACAAAAACGTTTTTTTGTCATGCAACTATTAGTCTGCAGTGAGTCAATCAAGTCTTCCAACATGTAATTAAGAGTGTATTTTTATGTTTACTAAAATCATACAAATGGTGATTTGTAAAATATAATAAAGCATACCACAAAGACTTCTCCTCCTTCCTCACCTGACTTATCCTGTTTTGTCATCATTTACCAGCATTTTTCCTTTAGTCAAAAATTTAGGATCAATATTTTTGATTAATTGACACTATATTTGTTCAAGAATAAATCTAATCCCGAGGAACAGCAGAGGCACCGAATTCAGTTCCAACAACTGATCAGTCAACCACATGTCAAAACATTTATCTTCTGCTCTCCCGTGCCAGAAGCAACTACCGTGAAGTTAACAAGATTTACATGCAGATAAATATTATGCTCACAGCACAGAAAAAAAGTGTGTAGACTATCAGAATGGACATGATTCTCAATTATTTTAAATAAATATCCCATCAATTCTTAAGAAAGAAAATTAGAGGCAGTGAGGGAAAAAGGGCATTTAAGGCAACAAAGGTCATCAGCTGGGATTGAACAGGCGACAGTCCCGTTATGTAACTCTCAGCTAGAAAGCAAATAGGCCAAAATTCCCAAAATCTCAAATCAGTAGAGAGAGTCATTTTTTTCTGTTTAAAGACGGTGACAGAGATATCAAACAGCAGAGGGAGGATTTTCAGAAATCCAATGGGTGACCTCATGGAAGGTTCATCCATGTTTATTTACCATCTGATCATCATCATTCTGAAAAATGTTTTCATGTTTAAAGGATTAGTGTCTAGTATAAGACAAAATATTAGGCCATGAAAACATGATGTTTTGTTTCCTGTAGTTCCCTCAACAGTGTGTCATTTTGTCTATTTCCATTAGCAACATTAACTGTATGACAAATGTTTCCTCTCAGTGTCCAGAGGCTGATGTGCACTGACAGCACGGACCACCAAAGTGTTAACGGTTTTAGTCAATCATGCTGCACACACTGATCTGCACGGGTGGTCCCACCACCAAAGCCCTACTCTGAGCCAGGAAAAACCCTGCTTACAGGCTGCTGGAGGCGCTGCCAGACACTGGCTGATGGTGCTGCATTACTACGGTCAGCGACACAGACTGATCAAAGACAATCATTTTGTGACCTTATGTCATTGAAAACGCAAAAGAAACTAGCCACAGAAATAACTTTGCAGTGTAAATCATGTAGTAATCACTGTTAAAAACAGTGTGGTGGTATTTTCAGAAACAGTGACAACAGTTTCTTTTACAGCAAAGTGGGGATGTCTTATATTTAGAGCAAGACAGAGGCTGAAAGAATGGGAGGCATTGTGCAGCCAGAGTGAAAACAAGTTGAAAATGTTGAGAGGAAATGCTAATTATAGGAAAAATGACCAGCCGCCTGCTATATTTGTCTCCACATCTAAGTTGAGCTGTTTGAGAGTGTTTGTGGTTTCAGGGTGTGAGCGTGGGTTTCGGTTCGGGCCGCTGACTGAAACTTTAACAATGTTTGCATACACACATGATGACAAAGGCAAACTGCGCACAACACCTGCAGCCAACATCTCATAAGCCTGCATGAAGGGATATATAAATATATGAGGACAGAAACCTGTAAGTATGATACCTGCTGATGTGAGACATGACATTTATTTTAGGGAAATCCCCGAGCTCCACACTATGTACACAATGACATCAGCAGTTTGCATTCCTGCTGTCTGATATCAAACACACCATCATCGAATCAACTAAGACATTATAACATTTCAATTATCATTGTTAGTAGCAGACCTAGCTTCTAAAACCTAACAACTTCCTGTAGCAAGAAGTTTATGGGAAAACCGCTAAATACGAACTGCAACATGTCAAAGAGAAATCACACCCACAGAGATGTTGTTGGTGAGTGTTGCATTGTCACAATCATGCTACAACTGCACATTGAAAAGCTATAACATCCTGTGTCAATACCAGTGTAATAACACTGGTTATCCAGTTACCATGGCACCTGTCAGTGGGTGGGATACATTAAGCAAAAAGGGAACTTTATGTCCTGTTAGAAGCAGGAAAAAGGAGCAGCAGGAAGATTTAAATTACTTTGACAAGAACCTGATTGTCTCTAAAAGTGCAGCTTGTTTTAGGTCTACAGTAAACAGCACCAATTGGAAGTGGCCTAAGGAAGACGTGTTGTGGTCCTTGAGCTGCTGTTGCTCAAACTGATATACACCTACACTACCGTTTAAAAGTTTGGGGTCACCAGGCCAGTTCTATAGCTTCTCTGATCAGCAAAACAGTTTCAGCTGTGCTAACATAATTGCACAAAGGTTTTCTAATCATCAATTAGCCTTTTAACATGATTAGCTAACACAATACATCATTAGAACACAGGAGTGATGGTTGTTGGAAAAGGGCCTCTGACAATGTCTAGACTGTATGTCTGATTACTTTAATGTTATCTTCATTGGGAAAAAAACAGTTTTTTTTTTTAAAAAGACATTTCCAACTGACCCCAAACTTTTGAACAGTAGTGTATATATATAAAGTTTTGATAGGAAGGTGTCAGAATGCAGTCCGCTGAAGATGGCTAACTTTTGTGAAATTAATGCATCAAGAACATACATGATATGGTCAGTAACACCTAAAACTATACAGACACAGTCAATCACCCAACCAAACTTGAGGCTCACTCCAAAAGTCAATCCCATACACACAAATTGACGACATGACAGCTACTCAAAAAAAAGGGGCCAAAACCTGCAGTATATTATAAACCCTGCCTCCTCCATGTTAGTGGATGCAGCACAGACTCAACTTAAAACAACCACTTATATATATATAAAATGTTAGTGTTTTATTAGTTATTTTGGCTAACAAAAGAGGGAGTGTTGTTGAGTTCAGCAGCCAATGAAGCAGCTGAGCTGCTGGCTCAATGCAGAAGTACATGAGGCTACACCAACAATGTGATTTTATGTCACAACTTCTACTCTATAAACCCGGTTTATACCCGATGTCTAATTTCTAAGCTTCAGAACAGTTTTAAACAGACGAGAAAAAAAAAATCTGTGTCCGCACGGAGCTGAGGGTAAAGATGGATGGCCAATGGCACTGAGCTTAAAAACACTCCTCGGGAAAGATGATGTCATGTTCATCTGTCTTTATATACAAATGTAGGGTCAATGGTCTATGGTCAAGCAATAAAAGCTAAGAATATATTGATCCCTGGTTGTGTTACAAGCTCTCGAAAATGGTTAGTAAGTGGATCATTAGTGGAGAACAATCCCACTTTCTACCCATAGGTGTGTCTAATTACACACTGAGACAAATTAGGGATGAATTTAAGGTCTTACATATCAGACCGTAAGGATTCTGATTCTTCACTTGGCTCTTAAAGTTCAAATTAATTTCTATGCATGTATGAATTCTATTCAGAGTGTTTAAAGGATAGTGAGTAACTTAGCCTGAGATGCCACAAAGATGTTTCAACCTAATTCATTTTGAATTTCAGAGCTGTGAGTGTACACAGTGCTACAGTGCATTAAAGGAGCAGCAAAGAAAAAAAAAGCTAAATCCGGAAGCTTATGGAAACCAGTGAATAGCTGATAACAACCACATGCAAAGTCTCCACAGGAGCCTGAATGTGTGCAGTGGGGCAGTAACTGCATGATGTGATATAACTCAGATGGATCAATACTAACACAGTTGAGCCTGCTGCATCTGGCTGGGCTGTGCACTGGGTTAAGCAGGATCCAGACTGCAAAAAAAGTACATCCTTGCCTGCTTTTATTTCAAGCAAAACAAAACCAAAAGAGTCGCTGACCTTTGGTGCACTCGCCTCGTTAACTCAGTTGATTTCAGAGGCCAGCATGCCAATTTTTTTTGTGTGGCTCTGATCAAACCCAAATTCAATATGCCCCCCCCCTTTAGCCGGGCTGTAAATGCAAACCAATCTGCTTGGATCTCAAAGTGATGTAATGCAGGGAGAGAGGAGCCATATGTTCTCTTATTTCACCAACAGTGAATCAACAGACAGGGATGAGGCAGCCTGCCAAAGTGCCTGCCTGTTCAGGAATCTATACTGTCAACACACACACAGACGAGGAGAAGTATAGCAGGAATATTTTGACATATACTTACGATGCAAAGCAATAATTATGACGTGGCTGCCAATGATACTTAGGTCTACCTGTGGGTACCAGCTGAGTCAGCGGCAGCGCTGTGTGAAACTAGGCATTCTAGCAGTGCTGCAGACAAAAGACCTACAGAGGGACCAATCCTGACTGCTGTTACATAATACAAAAGCTGCAGTCTACAACTATATAGTCCTTTATTGATGATACCAGTGTCAACAGGGGTAGGTAGTGGGGACCCAATCTGCTCTCACCCCCACATAGCTCTGCTGTAGCATGCTAGTAGTAGTTGATTTTATAGACCACTACTGATATTTTGGTAGTACTATATACCAATATTGAAATATTCATTTACCAATAATCTTGCAGTATACGGACAAATTTAGATGCTAGCTACCTTTCTAGGTTGCTAAAAGACATCATTTGACTTACTCAACCATCTGTTCAGACTTAGATGAAGCAGCTGAAACTGTGATAAATCATACCGATAGCATCTTTTTCTGCATTATTTGACTGGTTGTCAATCTCTGGGTCCTCCCTGTGGCCCAATAGCACAGGACAGAAGTGAGTTAGGAAACTGGATCAATGTTAAAACATGGGCAAAACTTCAGTCAACATACTCTGAACTGATGCTTTTTTGACCACATATTGTTTCACACTTACAGTGAAACACAAGGTGCCAATATGTTACAAAACAGAAACCAAAATTTTGACTGGACAAAACATGAAAAGTGTGAAAAGTCATTTTTCAGATTTTCGCACCATTTTTGCATCAGACCAGAGGCAGTATAACAATTGACACCATAAAAGCTACCCAAAAGTCAGGTCAAACCATCTGGATAACCCCTGGTGGTCATAAACCCTGCCAGCTCCATGTTAGTAAATGGGACATGGACCCAACTAAAAACTAAAGTACTCCTCAAAAACATTTATTCCAGAGGTGGTTTTTATCACATTGATTTGTGTTCAAGTACTCATTTTTTCTACATATTAGTAATAAAATACTTATTGTTGGCTTTAAAAATAAAAAGGAGAAAGAAAAGATACAGCAGTCAGCAGACAATGGAGCAGATGAGCGACTGGCTTGAAACAGAAGTGGAGGAGTGATTGAGCGGAACAGCAGCGATGCAACTTCACCTCCTGACACCTACTGCAGAGTCTGGTTCCAAGATGGTGCCTTCTTCCAACATGGCAGCACCCGTAAACACAATGTGTGGTTTTGTACCATGAATGGAGATGGAACTACATCACCCATACAGTCAATGCATCAGAAACAGCACAGCTATATATGCACATCAAGATGCATGATACACATACTGCAATATAGACTCTGCAACAGGTTAAGTTCAACAAGTCTGAACTTTATGGACTGAACTACCTCATCATATTAACAATGTGACTGAGTAACAGAAGAGAAGTGAGTGAGGAGGCAGTTCTCACAGACATTATTCATAGCTCTGTTCTATTGAGTGTCCCAGTGAGCCAGCATTCACAATACTGAGCCGCTTTTGAAGGGATATTAATGTTATTACTGTGTTTCTTAAAGAGAAATGTCCAAGTATCTGACCTTAATAAAGGCCCAGCCAATGAAACCTGTACCCAGTGCCTAATTGGATATCCAAGTGCCATGTGTCAATGCAACTGACTGCATTTTAGTGGGTTTGTGTCAAATTTTGTGATTGCAAAGAGAAAGGCAAGCATTGGGTGTATTTTGTGGTGTACATCCACAAGGTGATTTGTGAATGAGAACTGCAGCTGACAGGCCGTCTGCCTGACAGGCTGCTCTCTCCACGGGGGTCACAGAAACCAGAGGCCCTTCCACCTCGCGGAGCGACCCACGCTGGGCCCATACGCTCTCCTCCAGGGTCACTGACGGCATCCAACCACCCTCCAGCAGAGGGCTGCAGCTTGGCCGAGGGCCTAACAACTCGCAGCTAGAACACACATGCCCAGCTTCCCATGCATCTCTACGCACACACATGTAAACATGACACTTAACACTTTGCACACGTGCAAGCCTCGCTGCCAACACGTGGCACAAGCAAATGCGTAGGCAAGGATGTAACCACACACAAGTGAGTGTATCCTTTCATTAACAAGGATGAGAGTCAATTTCCGCTCCCGTCGTCTTAGGCCAGTTCCTGGCAGGGAGGAAATCTGTTCGCTTATTGCCATTTTGACATTTAAGCTAGTGTCTCTGCAGCTGAGGTTGGGGGGAGTCCAACTGATAGATGACCAGGGCCACCCTAGGGTCTCCCGCTGCACAACTAGCTGCAACTTGTCACCCCAACCTTCTTATGGCAGAGGCACGCGTGTGTGCACTACACATCCTTACACACATGTGGTTATATGACACATCCTAAATCATAAACATAAGGTTTCACACAGGCAATCTGTGATTTATTACTGCTGTGGTCGCTTACAGTTAAAAAAAATTTCAGGTTTGTAGCAAGGACATAGAGTGTGATGATATATTATATTCGGTAGAGATTTGTTCCAATGAGAGCAAAGCAAGTTCAGCACTATACGCTGACCTGTGTGAAGTCATACACACAGGTCAGAATTAATTGGCGGTAATGTTTGGAAAATTTGGGTGCTTTCACACCAGATTTCCTTTGGCCTAAATCACTTAGGTTCCTTTTTACAGAGAGAAAAATCTGAGCGTACCAAAATGCGTCATAAGAACATTCTCTCTGCTTATTGGTTAGATGTCTGCCGCCATGGGAACCAACACAGTAAACACAGGAGGTAAATCATGTGTTGTGGTCTACTGCATGTTTCTGTAATATGGGAGAGACAATTTCACCATGGTGATTGTTTATTATTGTTTGAAAACTACACAGTTGATGCACTGGAATTTCCAAAGGTGCATGTCAAGACAATGTAGGATGTGACTACATTAATCCTACAAGATGGCCACTTGAAGATTGGATAATTCTTTTTAGGGGGTTTTTGTCTGGTTGTTCAAGTCAACAAGTGCAATTTAAAAGGAGTAAAACTTGTAGGTGTGGTGAGGACACTGATACTATGTGTTTATATTAATCGATTAGGTCATTTTTGGCCACATTGCACTAACAAATCAATATCACCATCCCTCCAAAAAGACTGAGAACCTTTCATGCTCACATGGCCAGCTTAGAACCGCCCATTAATGCATGGGGCTAGTGCACTACTGTGTCACACCTTCTATAATTAATATATAACTATATATGTACTATAATATAACTATTATTAAAAAAATGGTTCATATTTGTGAAGGCTGAATAAACAAGAGTGCCAATAGGTGTGTTTCACCCACAGGACTTACCAGGCGGACAGTGTAGACGTCCCCAGCAGGAGCTCTTTTAGGGCTGGTTTCAAGGAGGCAAAAGGTTCTTATTGCACCTTACCTTATGCTTGGGGTTGGGGCTCTTTGAGTTTCTGCTGTTGAAAAACAGCTAATGTGATATATGGGAAACAATGACAAGGATTTTCATTTGCTCTAATCTATCAACAACAGTAGTCAAGACTCTGAAACTCTACCCTAGGACCCCTGTACCACTGACTCTTCTTCACACCTTCAAATCCCATCTGACCTATCAAACATGGCACCCACTCAATAAGTTTAGTTTTATTCTTTTGTTTTAGTGTTTTAATCTATTCTGAAATATGCAAAAGGGATGGGTCAACATTTAGTTATCATATGTTATCAAGAGAACTCACAGTTACAGTTTTCTTGCTGGGTGTGTTTTCCACGTTCAGAGTAAACTTTAGACCTATTGTTTACATGTGAATTCTAATGAGGCACCAGTTGGCACCATCGTGTAGGATTTCCTCTCTACACACGTATCCACTCCCTAGGGTGGAAAACTGTTCAGTTTCATTCCTTGCTTGGCATTTTTCCCCTTTCCTCATCCCGTGAAGGAGCGATATGGGCAGGATCAGGTAGGCTCCGGAGATATGGGTGACCTCACACTTCACCTGCTGCTACCAAGGACACTGTAATGACTGACACTTGAGGGATGAGGCGCCTGCCGGTGACTCCATATGAACAAGCTGCATGAATATCAATGTTGTCCTCTCGGGCTCTGCTGCCCTTGGCTGAACAGAGGGACCTTTGACAGGGCAAAAAACCCAGAATGTCTGCCATTTCATAATGCAACAACACGCCGTGGGACCTCAGGACGCGCTCAGAGACACCACATGGATGTTTACTGTACCACCGCTGTACGTGTTCTGAGTCAGAGCAGGGCAGTTTCTCAGACTGGTAGCCTTTTAGAGCTGCGCTGCTCATGTTTAATATCAAGAAACCACCTAGTACACAAGTGAAATTTGGGTTTTGCTCTATCAGTGCCACACTAAGACTGTTATGCTCCCAAGCTTGAAGCGGCATCCTAAAAATTTAGACCTTCATTAAAAAAAAATCTAGTTCTATGAGCTTTTCTTATCGCCTTGGAACCTGATGTCACCTGGTTATCAGGAAATACAGGGTAATCCTGTATTGAAAGTAAAATGCCTAACTCACACCCCTTCCAGTGGACCCCAAGGAACCTTAATTCTGAAAAAAATATGGCATCTATGGAGAGAACCAAATGTATTAAAAGTTAAAATAAAATGCAACACCCAAATGTTGCATAAGTGATGTCATCATATAGTAGCTAGTATGTTCTGTGCTGCTGAGGATAGAGCTAGATCAATATATGTTATAAGCTACAAACTGCCACTGCCATCATTTGTAAAAAATTATCTTTAACAATAATAACAATTTTGTCATATCATATAAAAATAACTATCCATGGGGCACAAACAGAATTGTTTTGGAATTTGGGTCCCATGGGGTCCACTGGAAGGGGTATGACTTAGACACTCAGTGCCCAGTATTGCACAGATAAAGGTATTGTGTATATTTTGCCATTTTTATGAAACATTTAACAAAAACAATATGGTATAAGTATGCATCATCACATAATTTGAGCTGCTCCAGTGTTTACAGTACTCTGAGCAGCATGTGTAGCATCACAGCTGAAAAATCAATGCTGTGGGTCAAATTACAGCAAGTTGCTTTTTGAAGTGTGTGAATTACATACCAATAACATACATAATGCCACACAATAACTCTAACAGAGTATCAGGTAATATATATCAATATCTGCATTTGGGCCACACAAAAAAAACAAATTCAGATTTGAAATATTAGAAAAGAGGCCAACTTGAGAACATGCAGTGAATATCCTACAGTTACCTCTTCATTTAACCCTACAGACATCCTTCTAAAAACACTTGTGTGTAAATAGCAAATGTCTTCAGGACCAACCTGAGTAATGCTGATATAACTTCAACATTATATGAGACCAGCAGGGCAAATTACAGGGGGCCTGAGTGTGTATTCTCTCTGCAACACAACACACATAAAGACTATATTTCCAAAGGTACATAAAGGTCAGTGTTTTCCTATCCTGTCACACTCCTGTTCATCTTCAGGGTAAATGATTGATGCAGGTACAAAGCATCAGACCTGACAGCCAGCACACACATGCCATGGATTGTTATGTCCTCCTGGTGCATGCTTCCAGAGGTGAAGGACAACTCCGGGGGAAGAAAAATGATAATAAACAACCCTAGACACACAGTTACTATGGACCTTCAGAAGGGAGAAACTCCCTGTCGAGGAAGCAGTCTGACACAAGAATGCCAACAATCTGACCCCACGGAGTGAGGCAGCAGGACAAAGACAGACAGACAGGGCATAAAGCAGGCTTCTCCCTGTAATCACTGCTATAGTGTTACAAAATGCTCTGTCTAAATACAAATGAAACAAAGGAAAAAGCCCTCTTGTATCAGGTGTTCTTGCAACCATGATGCAAGAGCCACAGCTGTCCTCAGATGCCCTCTATTCCAGCAGGCATCACTGCAAAGAGGACTGTACAGTAGGTCATTTTCTTTTTTTTTTTTTTTTTTGTGAACACATACCGTTTAAATTTCCCTAGACTGAACATGTAACATGAGGTTGTTAATGTTTATCCACTTGGCTAAAAAAACACACTGACATCCAAATCAAACAACCAGTTTAAGCTCAGTCGTGATTATGTAATGTTATCGGCGTTTTGATCCTGCGGCTATAGCCTAAATAAATAAATAAAAGAAACAAATAAATAAATAAATAATAAAAATCCACCCTGGACGGGACTGTTTCTCACGCATGATGTCATGTTGGATTCCTTGCAAGCAGGTTATGCAGAAATGACCGAGCAGCGGGGAGGCATTATGCAGGCAGAGCTGGGGCGCGTATGGGTCTCTGTTGCATGTGAGGCACATCACGCATGTTGTGTCCAAATATGCTCTTAACAGACAGTATGCATGTGTGGGGGAGTCGTGATATTTACGATATACACTCGTGTGTGAGTATGTGTGCGTTCACACAACCTAAAGGATTGGTTCTTGAAATTATTTTTTTAAGTGGATGATGTATTTGGATAAAAATACAATCCAATGAAACGTCTTAAGTCATGATCTTTACGCACATGCGCGCTGGCAGGCGAATTAATAAATATTAAAGTGCCAGATTTTTTTGAATGGAGGCTGGTTCGGCTACAAACGAGGCGCATAGCGCGGATGTAGCCCACGGCAGCATCACGCGCTGCCGACACAAATGGCCAATAACCACAAACCATGACCGCGGACACACACACACACACACCTGTGTTAAACAGCCTCATGGGGGATTTTTTTATATAGAACAACACATGCGGACGCTGGTATCATTTGAGGAACAAGCGACCCTGTGTTTTCAAAGCACAGCAGTACCACACAATATGGATTTTCCCTAAACACTCGGGACATATAATGCCACAGTTGAGCTACTACGATCGACATCAAGCTACCAAAAATAACACACCCTTCAAAATAAGAGTCTTCAAAATAAAACTGCATCACAAAACCAACCAATTAGTGACTGAGCGTTGCTGCTCTTATAACAATATTTCAACAATATATTAACCGATACACTACACACACAAATTCTCATATTTTACACTAAACGCGACACCAACGAAACGTTTATTTTGAACCTGGAATAGATACACTTCCTGTATCGGTACACCCCATTCTGACTGACTTGCCGCAGCTCAGCACCACCACCTCCTCCTCCCTCTCACAGACAATGAATGAAGCCAGTTTGGGGGAATGGACAAGCCCAATACCACTTCAGGTAGATACACCCGACTAGCGTGTTAGTGGAAAAACAGGACAAAAAACGCGACAGCGCGTATTTTTAGCTCCGGTCACGCCGTTGCTCTCACGTTAGCTAGCATACGTTTTTATCTTACCATTAAGAACAAACAGCGACAAGAAAAACATGCTGTGTAATAACACCAGTACTGTAGCGCCACATGTAATGTTACAGTTACATTAAGCTACGACGTGAATGATAACATTTACAAGAACGCCTCGCTGACAGAATGAATGAGCGTACATTACCTGCAGGATGCTCAACTTCACTTCTCTGCGGTGCGGACACGGATTCACGAGCTGCGTCAAGTGAGGCACAGTCCCTCACGCTTAGACCGGAAATGAGTAATGGAGCTTTCAAACTAAAAGCGGAAAAGAAGGCAATTGAGGGTCTAAAACTAAAAAATAGTATTTGAAAACAGAAAATTGTGCAGTTTGTGGTGCACATGTATCTAACACGAAAATATTAACGTGACGTAATATAATATGCACATATTTGTTCATGTCTTCATGCTAGGATAGTGTTATAGTAAGCCATGCGCACAAATTTACACAACTCTGTTCTTTGATGCAACAAACTAACTTCAATTTCTTTTGAAAATAACTTTTGTATCAGCAACATTTGGACTATGGTCAATGTGAAAAGCCTTATAATTTAATTTTCTGTCAGTGTTGTCAGGCAAAACAAAACAACAATTGAGGCGGAATGATGTCATTCCTAATGCAGCCTCCTTTTTCCATCTCTAAGCTGCACTTATCAATTATTCAGGAATTTTCTTAATTGAATTAAGCTTTAATTGTTACAATTTGCCTCTTTGAAATCTTATCTCTTATATTCCAGGACATGACATTGTCTTTACAAGCCTAACAAGTGTGAAACGAACACAGCTTTCTAATTAGGGCTACTGGGGCCGCCCATTAAAAGCCTGCATGTGTCACAGGGTGTTTTTTTTTCTCCACCTGAGTTGCCAGGTGTGACGAATCCTCTAAAGAGGAGTGATGTGGGGTCATTGTTGACAATGGCAACGATGAGGGTCCCGCAGGGACGTGCTGAGAATACCAAACTACTACCGAGCCTAGATGAGTACGGAGAGTCCCCCAATGAAAGCATGATTCTATAACTGGCTTATGCAACTGATCAGAGCCTCATTCAGCATTATATAACAGCATTAGATGGGTCTGCTGCTCACAGCTGGGCCGGGAACTACCACTGCAGCAGTCACCCATAACAATGTGGGTCAGAGCCTTACAGTCAGATCACAACTATAGGAAGGAAAATTCAATTACATGTCCCTACATCGGACATCACTGGCCACTAAATGCTACATGAACATACTCTTTACACAGTTAAATGGGGCAGATTGCTAACATAATCTTAGTCTGTGTGCTAAATTGGCCTACTTATTTTTCTGTACCATTCACAAACAGAACCATTGCCAATAGCTTACAGAATCAGGTTATAGCATGACTAATATTTATTTCGCTGTTGATTCGTGCTGGGACTGTTTGAGTGACATCATCTTTTTCCTTCTGAGCCCTGCCTACTTCAACCCAAAGCTTAAAGGGAAAATACAGAAATGCCTTAAGGGAAATAACCCAGGCTGTTGTAACTATGGTAAACCCAATTACTCATAGTGGGACGTTGATTAAGAAATGAAGTGTTTTTTTTTACGTGTGTCTAAATTCCTCGTTCTTCAATGAGATGCTGATGGCTGCTTCCTGCTTCTGCAGTTGTAGAAACATAGGAGCCAATCAGAAGACTGTAGGTGGGATAGAGAGGCAACTGATTTTTGACTGTGCAAATTTGGGACATCATGTTATTTTATCAGAGCCAGAAAACTGCCTGCAGCTTTGCAGGCTGTAAATAAACTGACAGCTCTTAAATCTGACCAATGAGAAACAAATGTACGCAGCAAACCGGGTACAGAGTTGAGGCATGCTGTCTGTTTATCAGATGTTCTGAGGGCAGTAAATGCAGGTTTGTAAAATGGAAAGCACAGGCAGAGGAAAAACTCGTATAGGAAAATATATTATTATTCTGGTTCACATGTTACAGGTTTACCATCTGGGATTTGTTACCAGTTGTCCAACATGACTTTAAAAGACAGGCGTTCTTCACCCAACACATGCCTTGAATGAATATTGTGAGGTATAATGAAGTGTTGTTCTACCACCCTGCTCATTCTGATCTTGTGATAGGGGAAAAGCACATTCCCTCTACATTACTTGCCAAATATGTGTGAGTGTGTGTGTTGCACCAGGGAATCCTGCATGGAAGGAACACAATAAATCACATTTTAGCAGGATCATGTGATTAATGGAGGGAGGGCAACGAAGCATTTGGAAATCCCTGCTGACCAGAGTGGATAACATTGTGTTTGCAGCCTCTAAAGATAAAAACAGTGCAAACATGCAAGGTCATATGTGTTGTAAAAACAGATTATAATACAGGTTTAGGGATTAATTGAAGATACTATCTGCTTTGAGAAGCTGTTTAATTTGAGGGTCAACAGCCCCACCTACTGGACAGAACTCTGCACTGGTTTGAGACATTAAACATAATGTCAACTTTATTGTTTATATTGAAAAGTGCATATTCACTGACAAAGGAGCTTAGCAGAATTGTGTGACAAATGGTCCCTCTGAATACCGTGTGCAAACGTATAATAAAGCACCTTATCTGGATAATAAATCAAACCTGCATGATAATATACAAAATTAGGAGACGCAAGGCTGAAACATTTAAACAACAGCTTCCCCTGACTAAAAAGTGATTTAACTGGTATGATAAAATCTTAAAAATAACTGCATTGAAAACAAGCCTTCAGTTTCCCAAAAAGATAATTTCTTATTTATTTGGTTTTGTCCTATAAAAGGCACGGAGTGTTCTCAAATATAACATTGAGTGGAGAGAAAAAGGAAAATACACCTGAGACTTATAAGATTAAAGCTTAAACTCAGCAACATAAAATCAACCTGTCAGTAACTTTAGGTACACATGATAAAACCAAGACAACAGGACTTGCAAATGTGAATCTCTTCTCAGTGGGATATAAAGGTGGAATGTCTCCAAGAAACAAGTCCAGTTATCTTTATTTTAACACATGACCTGATTGACAATTTTCCCAGTAAACCAAGCATAACTATTACCGGCTTCTATTTTAACTGTAATCTTCTAAGAATGTCAAAACTTCATGCAGAAGTAGTGTGAGCCAATGCACCACATTTAGCTAAAATCTCTGTCAGGGAAAATCACGGGGGCCACCAGGGTCCAGAGATAGATGGCCAAGCCGAACCAGCTGGAGCCGATCTTCACCCAGACAGCTGGCATTGCAGTCTGCATGGTCTCGTAGTCTGTGTCAGGCCTGTAGAGTCAGAGGCAGGATCAGTGTTGTAGGAGGTTTAGTCTGACTCAGGGAGTTAGCCGAGAATGCAGAGAACAGATACTTACTTGTACCAGTTAGTGAGGGTCATCATGATGTAAAGTGATGCCAAGAAGAGGCTGAAGTGGAAGAAAGAGTAGCTGTAGGTTACTCCCTCTTCTTCGTTGTCCACTGCCCGCCGGACGCCATCCTCCCCTGTGGCAGCCTCGTCGCTGGCAGTCAGACCCTGGCCCTCCTCAGTCTGCATCAGTTTGTTCACTTGAGCGTTGTTAGATGAGCGGATACTGTAATGACACAAGAAGTCAAATATATGTAACGTGACATGTCAGTCACCAATATAAACTATATACAGAAGTGATCTACAGAAAGTTTTGAATGGTAATGCTTTGGGCTGAGGGAAACCACCTGTGATGAGCACAAATTACCTCGCATAAAGAGTACAGAAAAGGAAAATGGTCAATCCCACGATGCCCTGTGCATCCCACCACTGGACGTTTCCTGGGGCTGGAGTAGGTCCAGGTGCTGGAGTTGGACTGATGGGCTGGACCAAGCTCAGCAGACTGGGATTACACTGCCGATCTTAGGTATAAACACAGAAAACTGTGGAAACTCCTGACAGTATAAAATTGAGGTTGCTACAACATGTGAACACTGCAAACATTGTACTGTAGATCAACCACACATACTTGGGTTGTTGCTCATGGCTGACCAGGTGATGTACATGGTGTAAATGGAAATGAGAGAGGCCTGAAGGAGGCCTGAGCTGGGCTGAGCTTCCTGTGGAGGCATGGAAGAGGCCATGAAACAAAACAACTGTAAAACTGAACACATCTGTCTGCTCAAGCCTCTACATTACCTGAACTTTAGGCAGAATGGACACAATGGACACAATGATGCAGAATATGAGGTTGAGGCTGATGAAGACCTTGTGCTCTGTGCAGTCATCAGGCTGGGTGTAAAATACATAGAAGAGCACCACAGCAGTAAAAGCCAAAGCATAGTAAATGATCGTGAAGGACAAGAGAGCTGAAGAAAAAACACAAATACAATCACTTCAGTCAATAATAAAATAGTTGTCGGATTTTTTTTTTACTTAAACATATGAATACAGCTTGTTCAGGAGCAATTCATCAATTATCAAACTTGCCTACATCGTGTACATTCACCTGCTGTGCACATTGCTTTCAAAACTTTCAAAGTAAAAGCATTGACAATTAATAATAGTGAGTCATGCTTTGCTTCTTTTTTTTTTACCTGCAAACCAGCACTTGGTGTTTCCATTTTCTGCCTTCTCCACCCAAGACTGGTTCCAGGAATGAGCAAAATCCACCAGCAGGACGAGCTGGATGAGGATGAAGATGAAGGAGCCCAACATGCCAAAGTAATACCACACTGAAGCAACACAAAAGAGTTTCGATTTGGGATGCAAGAAATTAAATTGGTGCTGATGTGCTTATTTCACTTGCTCCTTGCAGCTATTGATATATTCATATTTATTTCCATCTTACTACAGAGAACATCAACCCTTACATGCAGTAAAGGAACTTAAAGCTGATATAATTACCCTGGCTACATACCTGTGTTGAAGGTGCCATCTGGAATGAAGAATGCCCCCACAGTTATGCCAACAAGCGCCAGAAACTTGAAGAACCAAAAACTAAGAAGACACAATTACAGCTATTCTATGAATGTGCAGAATAAACATTATTTTAAACTTCAGTGTAAATACAATCATAAGAGCTGCAGTGTCTGCATTTGGCCACCAGAGTGCAGCATGCAGTCATCATACAGAGCTGTGGTACAAACCCATTTTGGAGGGAGGCTCGGGGGTCCTTGCTGCTGCGCACTCGGATCATGATGATAGAGAAGAGGAAGAAGAAGCAGGCCATGGCGAAGCACATGCGATACACTGACTTGTATCCCACAATGATGTCACAATTCACCTTGTTCTGTATGCCAGGTATGGATGAGCCACCCACACAGAAACCTGGAATCTGGAAAGCACACAAAAGAAATACTGGGTGGAGGACTGGCAAGGATAAAAACTGGGTCAACTGTTTTGATATATTACTACTTTATTATTTATTATTATTATTATTATATTACTATTACTACTATATTACTAAAAATAATACATAATTCAAGCATGGTTTGGGGTCATTGTGATACCTATAACCTGCTTATGGATTACAACTTAAAAAAATGTGCACTTTGAAAATGGCATGTGGGTCGATGTAATGACACTTATACCTTATTAGAATATTCAACAGGACAATATTCCATGTGGATCATTGGATTTGACCTAACCAGGTCTAATCTGATTGTACCTTTTTAAGATGTTCCTCCATGCCTGGGAGAATCATGACGATGGACACCAGTGTCCCAAGCAGCAGCAGGAAGGAGAAGGCCAGCCGGCTGATGGTAGAGTTGTATGTAGAAGGGCAACATGATGACAGGAGGCAGGAGGCCGAGCCGCACAAGCAGGAAGCCTGGAGAAAGGATGAGAGAGACAATTACGAGGACATTCATGCAGTTTCATATTTTATTAAAGTCAGAGACAGGGCTTTGGGGTGTGGGATGATCAGGGTAATGCATGCATGGCTTGCAAAAACAAAACAAACACTGTGCTGTCAGGGCAACAATGTTCCTCCTCTTTGTGCAAGCTCTCAGAAAAGCAGAAACAAACAATGATTTTCAGTGGCAGCAATCAGGCCTGTGATCAGATCTGCCATCATGACAAATCTCTCCCTCTGTTCCTTATCCAGCGCTGTGAACAGGGTCGCAGAGGATTCCTGCATGATTCAGACACAGACTGCTAAGAGGTGTGTGCGGCACTGAGGCAGAGACTGTAGCTGAGGTCAGCCATCCTTCACTAAATACGAGCATGCACCAGAGTACAGAAGCCTTGGGTATAAACACTGCAGCTGCAACGAGCAGAATCCAGTTTCCATGGTTGGTACTGCCTTGGCAACAAACACTGCCTGCAAATAACTGTAAGCCATTAAAAGTGTCAAGACTACAGATGCCAAAACACAATATTTATTTCCCTACTTAGGTATGAATGCATTAGATAATATTTAAAGAGTAAACCAAGGTATCAACAAAGGTAGTCTAGTTTTTTGCAATGAAACTACAGAAGTACAAAGGCCTCATAATATACATATGTTTGGACACAGAGTGCTGTAGAAGCCACACATAAATAGAATAGAAATAGAATAAATAATAAATAGAACCACCATGTTGTGTTTTATGTTTTTCAGATTTAGTTCAAAAACTAGTTTCAGACAAAGTGTTGGTACTGGACTTAAAAATTGACTTGTCATACATAGTTTAGACAGCTAACCTCCAATCTTTGTGACATGTGACAGCAGCTGTTGTCACCTGTGATTTAATGTAGTAGTTACAGTTTAGATCTAAACAGTCTGTTGCCTGTCCTGCACAGTAAATTTCATGTACTTCGCACAATAAAATAACAAAAACATGACGTCAAGGCGTTACAACTCGTGAGTGAAAACCGGAACTGCGCGTTTTTTTAAGAAAACGCCTCCTATTTTTCACAACTGTTGTGGTTACAACCCGTATTTCGATTTTAAAATGTTAACATTAACGTAATATTTTTTTACTTGCCCCACATTAATCGCGCACCTAAAAATCTGACGGCGGCCTCACAGGCTCCCACAGATAACGACTCACCTGGCCGCAGAGCCATACCACACACCACCGCTCTCTGTATTACTCATCTCGGTTTAGGGGATGTATGCCTTATTCAAATCGTACCAAGTACTTACTTATTCCAAATAAATATATTATCACATAACAAGTACGATTATTTGTAAGCAACAGCCAAATATTAAAAACAGTGAAACGTCTCCTGACGTAATTCCGTCTTAGCTAGCCAAACAAAACTACTTGTGAAATTAGTCAGGATATGGCTAAAAATATAAGTCTCCATACTTTATACGGAACGACTAAAAACGGTGAATGTTTACTCACACAACTGGCGAGAGAACCCAGCGCCAAACATGCACCCATGTTGGTTTAATTCTCACTTTCAACGAAAGTCGCAAAAGCTTGAAAACTTCAGGAAGAAACTAAAACAAAATGGCGATGTCAAGTCTGACAAAAAGAAGACGGGGGTGCGCTGTTGGCCCTTTCAGATTAAACGCGGTGTACACAGATTCGTCTCATTTCTTTTGTTTATCACCGCAGGGTAACCGTTATAAGTGACGCAACAACGCAGCTTCACACGTCACGAGGTGTTCCATTCACATGTACGCAGATTTCAACTTTGAAACAGTGCAGGTTTACACTTGTATTTTATTTTGATGAAAAATTCCATTCACTTCCGCCACGGTTTGGTCGTAATTGTGCAAATTACTACAATTTTCTTTGGGGCGTTAATATTTGCGAGCAGCCCTGCTGATTGGTTCACGTTGTTGTAACTCCAAATCTTTTACCAATTGAGTGCTAATGCGCAAGTTAGCGAGCAAATAAATGAATAAATCTCGGAATTAAACGCCACTTATTTTAAAATACACCAACAGCATCCCGTGTAATGGCGTTCATTGTGTTTTGCAATGCCACATATTGTGTTAGGTCTACATATTGTATTAATTATGTCCTTAGTGTTCATATAACAACAGGTAGGCTACGTTTTAGGGAGGAAATGTATAACCATCTAATAGCAAAACATGTATAGTTATTGAGTTTCTCCGGCAGTAGCACTGAAAAACAGGTGTGAGAGAAGGTCAGACAATGAGTTTAAAACAGTAGGGGGTGAACCTCCATCTGTTTGTGTCTGACCTTCAGTAACACAGTGAAGGTGTGAATAATCAGCTGCAGTACAAAGATAAAGCTTCTACATCTCCTCACAAAATGTTCCCTATTGTCTTTGGGCTTTTAGGCCTGTTGGCACTGCAGTAATATTGCTACATGTTTGTAAGTCTGAGGTGCATTAAATGTGACGGAAAAAAATAAAATGTAAAAGAGCCTGTTGACTGACACATTCACAGGAGCAGGGGTCCAGCTATTACTGGACCCGTATACATGTTCTACTGTTACAGTTTTAAGGTGGTACTAGTCTATCTACAATGCTAGAGTTGTACAATGCTGCACACTTAAGTGTAATATTGATTTTGGACTAAAGAAAAATCACCAAATTCATATTTCAGAGGGTAAATAAGTGATTTGTTTTGACTTGCGTTTAGAATTAACAGATGAGGAACACCCCTTCATAAATGACAATGGTACAAGCCTTTGAGCAGCAGTGGCGAGACAAAGAGCGGAGGACAATAACACAGGAAGCCAGCCCACAGTGTCTTCAAAATAAGAGAAAACCTTGGACGCATCTTTTTTTTTTCATTCTTTTTAACACATAGTCTGTCTTGATCTAAAGTTAAGAAAACCAGTTTACACAGAGGAAAAAATAGCTGTAAGTGGATTGTTAGACTATACAAAGTCATCATATTAGGCTATACCAAGTTTACAACAGGAGTGCAGCTCGTTAATGACCGAGTCTCCAAAGATGTCTTTGCTTTGCATTTGCTCACATCCAGCAGCAGTGACGTGGAGACACACTGTAGTCTACATATTGTGCTTGTTTATTAGTAAACATTTTTATTTACAGTTTCAGTTTTCATCAACCTGTCGGAAATTACGCATCACATTGTCATGTTGACGCTATAATGACCTATGAGTTTCCCCACACCTCAGTCATCATTGAAGTCCCACAGATGACACATACAGGGGACGGGACACAATGTGTGCTCCTCAACAGCTGTGGTGGTGCTCTTACTTTGAAAGCCGGAAGTCTTCCTTTTCTGAGTCCACCGGGCTAAGCGCGTGCACTTTGACGCTCCTCCCTGTTGCTGCCTGAGCGCGCAGTGGAGCGCTCGGGCGTCCCTAAGCTCCAGTCCACTATGCCGCTGGTCCGGCGGAGTCAGCTGTGATGAAGCTGTGTAATGTGTCGTATGGGACGAACTTCCTGACCCTGCGCACATCTTCTTCATCCCTGCGGAAGATGGTGGCTGGCGGCTAGTTCTGACTTCGGACACCCTGGGTTTTTCTTTCTTTCTTTCTTTCTTTCTTTTCCTCCCTCGGCTGAAGCGCACTGAAATCAGCTGGTGAGTACCCGTCGTTGCGCACATACACTGTCACCTGTTCTGCTCCACAGGTAGGAAGGCAGATGGGCTTCTGCTGCTGTGAGCTAACAGCACCGACAAGCTGGAGAAGAAGCTGCTGGTTACCAGATTAGGGGCATGCTGGGAGGATTCAATGAGGCTTGCTGGAGCCATTATCTGCTCTCAAGCCTTTATTCAGATAGAAATATCAAAACAAACAACAAATCCTCATGTGATCTGATCTGCCAGTACCAGTCATCAGGCAAATTTTATATGCTATATATATATATATATATATATATATATATATATATATATATATATATATATATATATATATACAAAAAGCAGACTGCCTGTCACCTATGAGCATTGTGTGCATCACATGAAAATGCCTCCGGCTCACAACAGATAGCTCAATGGCAGCTGTATTATATGATGTTATTTATTTATAAGGTAAACTGTGACCTTCAGATGATGAAGTGAAATTACAGCTATGATTCACGCATCCTAAAAAAATGAAGAATCCTTTACAGGAAACTATGCTTTTGATTCATCACTTCTTAAAATACACAAATGCCTGCAGTTACAGTAAATATTTGTGAAGGCCAAACAGATTTGGTGCCAGTATTAAGTGGCCAAAAAAATAATCCCCACTATCATGCTAACAAAGCAAAAATTGTAATGTAAATCTGTCAAAGTGGCTATTGCATACGATCAGGTCATTATCAGCTAATCTTCTAAACTCTTTGTTCTTCATGTCCTCATCCCCTGTTCACATCCATACACCTGCCAGTTCCACGTGTGTGCAGAGGCCCTGGAGTGAGCCTCAGTCTTTCTGCTTTGGTGAATGCGGAGCTAAAAAAAAAAAAGAACTGCATTTAAAACCATGCCTGTCCTCGTGCGGTCTTGTCCTTTTTGTACGAGGTCTTTAGTGAATCATCGCTCTTGTACACATTGTCAGGTAAGGAAAAATGATGTCTAGGTCTGCTGGGTGATCAGCAGCTTGTCCCTGTTTTAGCTCCAACGCACCTCCTTTAATCTTATAATTTCACCCTGGGTTAATTACGACTCTGTGAGGTTATATTGGAGAAGCTGTGTGTCAGTTTTTTGGCCCTGGTTTTAGCAGCTGGCTGTTTTTCTTCTTACTGGGATGCATTCATCGCCTGTCAATCAAAGAGCATGGACAACGCTAAAACTGCTTACTTCCTTACTCATTTCAGATCATAAATCACTTCCTGTGGGTCTTTCTTGGAAAATAGGTTATGTTACTAATTCACAGTTGGCATCAGTGTGATACACAGTATGGGCATTTAAAGTAATAATGCAATGATGTTCTTTGATTATTTGGAGGCAGATACAATAATTGTTACATATAGTGTGTATGAATAGAAGAGTGTGGGCAGGCCTTTTCTTATGAATGCATGCTGGTTCTAAGTACAAGCCAAAAACAAAACAAGTAGCTAAAAGAGGCTAAAAAAACATGATAAAGCTAAAGGTGGCTGATAATACTGCGTCATGTGGCCTTTTCCTGTGACATGCATGCACTTCAGATGTCACCACGGTAACTAAGAAAATGGCACAGAAGCTTGTTGCACAGTTTTGAGATGTGTTATAGGTTTTTATGGGGAGTTCAGGACTGGAGCCTCATCTTCGTGGGAATTACCATCAGGTCCCCGTCACATTTAAAAAAACCCTGGTTATTATTTTGTGATCGGAAGTGAAGGTACTTCATTCACATCGTCTTCTCACCCTGCCCTGTCACCCTTTGGTGAATCATCTGGTTTCCTATCATCTGTTCTCCCTCCACATCCCGCTCTTTCTTGGAAATCAGCCTTCATGTCACTGTGTGTTAACACAGATGATGGCAGACAGATGATGACATCGCGCTGCACGCTCTCCTCCTACCCTTTTTGATTTCGGAGTCCCAGAGGTGCCAGACATGGCTGGTTGCTCAGTCTAACCTCATGAACATCTGCGGCCTCATCCTTATCTTTTTACAGGGAACAAAGGCTGCCCCATAATAAGTAAACAGGTAAATAGCTTTACCTATAAATCCACTTTAATCTCCATTGGCCTCACATTTGCCAAGTAGCTTATCTTCTTCCCATATCTAACATTTTCTCTCATAGTCACAACGTAGCGTGCGTGTTGACACATTTGTTCAACACAAAAGTTTGATGACAGACAGCTGGATCTGTCAGAGCATCTTAAATTTAATGCCGTCCACACCAACATCTGATGAACAGCTCCTGTGTGGCCGCACTATGTTTAACATCCCATCAATCAGAGCTTCATTTGATTAAAAAAGCAAGCTAAAAACTAGCCTGCTAACATAATTTCATCCATCTGATATGAGACTGATAAGCCTGAAAAAAGTCAATGCCAAAATGCCACATTCATAATCAACATGCATTACATTAAGTGAGTAACAATGATGGTGATATTAAGAGGAAAAGGAGGGATCTTAATGGAGTTTTCCCAAATATATGAACTCATTCAACAGTGAACAGATCAACCACACAAACGGCTAACCAGTGTTGTCAACAAATGATCAACTGTAGCCAACAAAAGCACAGAACATATACACCCATTGTAGTATATTATATACGATTATATATTAAGTATTAATGTGATGTTAAATCAGACAAGCAGCTGAGATGGGAGTGACTGATTCACCAGTGACAGGACCTTCAACCTAGCAGCAGCCGCTGAGACATGGTGCCCATGATGAAGTGTTAAAAATTGTAGTTCACCCCATGGCCTCTAGGGGCCAAGTGAGTCAATCCCTACTCACTATCACATGTTGAACCTTTACAGAAGAACATGTTTACAAACCGTTTTAGTCTTTATTGATAAGTTCCCTTTTTGTGACAAGTTATAACTCACTCGTTTTTATGATATTTGGACAAAATTGTGGGCGTGAGGGCTTTGAGTGATGGGCAGGTGCTGACTCACGGAGCGAGCTTCCTGCTTCAATGACTGCCCGCCTGTAGTTTACGCAGGAGCTTAGGTGACATGGCGAAAGTCTGAACCTCCCACAAAGACTCAAAATGATTCAAAAACCTATAGGAGACATTAACAGACACTCTGTCCATAGTTATATACTGTCACTGCCTTCAACACACAGGTGTGACACATTCACTGCACAATTGTCAGACAACTAGACCACTTACCTGTAATCAATGTACTGAATTAGGTCACTGTAAAGGTGGAGAATATTTATGCAATCACATTGTATATTATATTCTATATTTTCTCTTCTGTGGTAATTGTAATAATGCAGATGAGCAAACACATGGACTTGTATTTATTTTCTTTTAACTTTTCATACTACTCTCAGAGATCATTGAACATTATGTTACCAGCTTCTTATTAAGAAAAAGAAACAATGGCTTGTGGAGGAACAACACATTGCAAATAATCCCACACTTACACATCTGTTCTCTGCCATCTAATTGCTGTTAAAGGGAGAGTTTGAATGGTGTGTCTCTGCAGCAAGATAAAAGACAGCCGGACATGTCCTGTCACTTACAATTTCACCACCAGGCGCTGAATTCAATTCCCATTGATTGTGGGTCTTGCCACTTTGAGGAGGGAAACAGTAATTTGCCCGGCTAAATGCTAGTCATTCATTATTCCTCTGTATCGACCAGTGACCTATAAGAGGTTAGGTTTGTAGTCCGAGCTGCTGCATCTGTACAGCCCATTTGCCCTTTACTGTGACCTATTGCCATTTGGCTATCGTTTCTTTCATCTTTTCTGTCCGTCACTACTTTAACCCGCCTGGCGGTAGAGGTTTTACGAGACGATGAATGTGCCGTGCAGAGACGTTGAGGACAGAGGATGATAATAAGAGGGACCCTTTTTTTCCTGTGTGTAGTTGTGTTAGGTTGTTCTGACGTCAATCTCTATCTGCCCCCTTTTCCCAGCAGCTCTGCCTGATGGGAGGCAGTGGGGCTGCAGTGTAACTCAATAGACGTACCCCAGCATCCCAGTGCCCTGCTCTCTGGAAAAAGGACCGCGGTTCGTCAATGTCATCTCTCCTGCTGCCGGCCTCTCCATACTGATTAGACAGGAAGCCAACAGTAGGCTAGGTGGGACAGTTCCTCTGTGGAGACAAAGGGTTTATTGTAATTCCCAAGGCATCCATCCAATGCAGAGATCAGTGACCTTTTCAGTGCATCTGACCATACAATAGAATCAGCTGCTTAGTTCTCCCCCTGTAATTACTGCATGGAATCCCCTCTGCCCTAGAAACAGGCCCCGCATCTCCAAACAGTCTGTCGGACATCAACCATGTGAAGAGCTCGTTCTGCTGATTGGCAAATGGAGAGGCTGTGAGACGGTGAGAGGTGCCATTTGAATTGCTTTTCAGTGGGCACCATCAGGCAAGGTTTTTGTTTGATGTGCCCCTCTGCGGCTACACCTGGCAGCTTTGCACATTTGCATCCTTATGAGGCTGCAGTGGGATGGATCGGTAGTTTAAAGTGTGTTTTATTTTGAAAAACCATGCAACATTCCTCGTAAATGCAACAATGCCTCGATGGGGGCTCGTCTCGTGTCAGCACAGTGCTTTTCTTTTTTACTCCCATTTTGTGAATATTAATTATGAGCTCCTACACCACTGAATCTTGTTTGGCAGTCATAATTATCCCCGCTACACACACACACAGTACAGTGTTGTGATCTGAGGCAACAGTGCAGTGGTGTTTCTCTTCTCTCCAGGCATTTTTGTTCTGTTGAAACTTAAGTGAAATGTGACGCATTTTATTCCTCAAAGTGTCATTTGTTTGCTAGTTGTAATGTTGTTCAGCTGTTTTGAGAGAGGAGTTGCAGTTATGCATCATCACATATTTTACGCTGCTTCAAATTGTTTATTGCTTAATTTACTCTGTGTGCTTCTAGTAGTTAATGGATAGTATTTCTGGAATGTTGGCCGATATATTCATATCAGCTTGTCTATTAATTTCTGAACCTGCTTTGTCCCGTCATTGGGGGCCAGAGCCTATTCCAGCTGTCAGAGTCTGCCCCATATAGAGCCAGTGGCTAATAATAAAAATGTGTAGACCCTTGACATGACTCCATATGGACACCTTGGGGCACCCTGAGCCCTGTACTGTTATCATTTATTGGAGCTGCAGATATGATGCTATAGAGAGAGGACCTGCTGATTTACCTCTTTCTGAAGATGATGAAGTGATCCTCCATGATGTTGGAATGTTCCATCTTTGTCCTTCTAGGTGATGTGTAACCAGTCTGTGTCCTCACCCCCTCCCTGTGGAGATATTTACACAACGACGTGACTAGTATATAGCCAACTTTATACTGATTACATGGTCAGAAAACATCGGAAATGTCCCTCTTCCCACACACCTTTCTGATGTCAGGCTCCATCCATTTCTGTAACTTTCAAAACCGATGATTCACTTGCACTTCACAATGTAACCGGCCAGCTGTGCCAAGGATTGTGACTGGCCTCTCCAGCTCTGCTTTTTCAGTCTATTTGTGGCGCTTTCATTTGCTCAACTATGATGGAAGCTGGGGGAGTTGTTTGTGTAATGTCCTTCTCTCTTCAAAATTTCAGGGATGAAGAAGGAGATAATACAGCTCCTCTTCTATCCCCACTGCTTAGTGCAGCTTTAATCGCAAACACAAACCCAACACAAGAGCTTGACACTTCTGCTGATGCAGGGTGGCAGGGTGTGTGTATTGGTTGTGGAGAAAATTTTGTGTGTGTCAGCTGATGCCCCATTTGCCGGGGTTGTCGTCAGAGAGTGCCAGAGGCCTGTTGGTGGTGGCCAGCGTGCTGGCGCGGCACGTGCAGCGGCGGCAGCCCGGGCCGCATTGCTGTTGACACGATGGTCTACTTCAGAGAGCGCCTGGGGTGGAGGACGGCCTCGGTTACACTCTTGGAAAAACAACAGGCTTTGTGCTGAAATATTGATGTGACAGAGGCACACATTGTCCTATCATTGTCACACAAGCTTCGGACATGTGTGACATATTTATTCGCCTGGCCGTATTGTTGCTACAAAGCCCATGCTGCGTAACCCGGATGACATCACTGGATTTATTATATCAGCTTCTGTTTTCGTGGCATGAGTAGGACTCCTATTGAGATAGAATATCGGCATACGGGTGAGCTAAACAGGAAGACATCGGAATCAGAGGCTGGTAGATCTATGCTGATTTTCCCTTGGTCTAATTAGACTAAGATCAATAGCAACACTGGCGTCATGTGTGCAGCCGTCACAGGCAAAAAAAGGACATTCCATAGGTCAGGACAATATAATTTGTCTTGTTTGACCTTTCTGATGATGCACATGAGTGCTGGGTATTTGTGCAGATTACTTGCTAATCTGCTCCGATCGTAAACATGATGTATAAAAGTCGTAGTCCTTCCCAAAACAGGCTGGTTTTTGCCGGACGTGTTGCCTCTCTGCTTGCAAGCGCTGCCTGCCAGCCATTCTTTACAGTTCTCTGTCAAGTGTGTTAATTGCTGTAAATAGCTGGGTGCACTGTTGTTGTGATTGACCCTCATGAAAAGCTGCTCAATCTGTCTCATATTTGGCAACGCGGAGGGCACTTCCCCTGCCTCGTTTTATGTAATGGCTTGTTGTTGTTATTGCACATTAAATGCAGTTAATTACAGAGCGGGCGGTTTGCTTTATTTTGCTTTTGGACACACTGTGAGGGGAGGGGCTCTTTGGAGCGTGGTACCATTATTATATGATATCACTGAATGCTTGTAACTTTAAGACCTAAAGTTGAGACCTGTGACATTGATTTATACATAACTTATGATGATGGCTAGTTATTCCAAAACAATGATAAATCTGGTTGTTGTAGCCGTTTAAAGGCCCACAAAAGTAAAAAAAATGGCGTGCATGGAACTTACCTCCAGAACTGTAGACTGCAGGCTTGTGTTGCCTTTGTGTGAGTACTTAATGACTTGTTGTGAACATCATTTTTTAATAAAAAGGACAATTCATGACAGCTCTGTAAGCTTATTTTATAGCTGTCTTTGGGGTTTCTGTAACCTGGTGCCATGCATGTAAGAGGAGGAACTTTAACACTGCATGTTAAGTTGGTTTTTGTGTCTGTGTGTGGACTTACCTCCAGACTTTCAACGCTCCCCTTCACCCTCCTCCTTCTGGTGTTTGATGTGTGGTCACTGGTGTTTCCAATGAGGCCATGCAAGCTCTGGATTTCAGTCCCTGGGCTGTGTGACGATCCCCCGCACCCAGCAGGCTGTGACCCCGTGCTATTGTAGGACAAAGACAATAAGATAATTTAAATAAGCGCCTCGAACTTTGGCCCTCTTGCTCACATAATTTACATATTGTGTATTTTATCTGACATTTTTTGAGCCACAGAATTCTGCTGACGTTACCATATAGATAGATCTGTCAGCCAATGTAGAAGAATAAACGTGGCCTCTTTTTTATGTACTGTCTTTAAAGCCTGATATAACTGGGTCAAAGAGGTTACTGTTGATTTTCACAACTTATGAAATGCATGCTAGAGAGAGGGAGGACTTTATTCATTCATTTTCATGGAAGGAGAATCCAAAACACACACTTTGTGAACACTGAGCGCCAACCTCAGGGGCTGAGAAATGAAGTAAATGCAGAAATGTTAACAAAGGTCAATCACACCACAGCCTCTAGGGGCACGCTCCAAAAGTGTCAATCCCCACAGACTCCTATGTTAAAATGGCCAACATGTTTACAGCCTGGTTAAAAAAATTATTTTGGTCTCTGTTGATAAGTTTCCTTTTAGTGACTTTTTTTTATTATAATTATAGTATCACGTGTAATTATGGGTGTGATGGCTTTGAGTGACAGGTGGTTGCTGTATCACAGTGTGAGCTCCTGCTACTGTGACCACTTGCTTGACTCTGCTCCACAATTTTAAAAGCTATGCATCCACCTCTTTAGAGCTGTAATGCTGCCAGCATAGCAATGGTCAGACTCAAAACAGGACTTCAGAAACCTTATCACGAAAGCTTTTTCCAACATTTTTCACTGTCGATAGTGAACACTACAAATACAATTAACCGTCTTAATATATGAATACCATTCCAGGAGAGACTTGATGCTCTCTAGGATTATATAGAGAAAGGCATACCATCTTGATTACTGTAATGGACTGGACAGTGGCTGTTTGTACTACAGGCCCCCCATGACCCTGTAGTACAGGATCAAGCTGGTTAGTAAAAATTGATTGATAGATGATTAGGGTAGGGGTCCTATTTGTTAGTTAAGGACTGCACAGTGGCTATATGAGGTTAGGGTTAGGGTTTTGTTTGTAGTCAGGGGTTGGAAGTTCAGATTTTACTACAACTACAGGACACAGATTTCTCATAATAATATTAGTAGTAAATCTAGGTTATTCTGTACATGCCCTCACTTGTAGCACAAGACCTCAATAGTTTCTCCCTCCAAAAGAATCCTCCCCTAAGCAAATCTACAAAGCCAAAGCCTGTGCTGCTGCTTCTGAAACATAAAAGCAGGCAGCCACAGTTAGAAGAAGAGCTGTGCAGATCAGCGCAAAAGACGAGAGGATCTGCCTGGGATGCTTGTGAGATCTGAAGGGAGGCTGTGATCACGCTGTCTCATTAGATCAGTCTCACCTCTCCCTCTCTCTCGCTCTCTCCACAGCAGCTCCTGCCGAAGATTAAAAAAAAAAAAACACATTTTTTTTTTAAAAACCAAACTGCAGATATAAGTCGTGTTTCACCTTTCAGGTTGTGTGCATATGTATGACCTTCTGTGCACCTTTTCATGTTAAAGTGATGAGAGGCACCTATTTCACACATTTGATATGTGGCTAGATTTTGCATTGCATATTTCAAATTGCTGAATATTTTAACAACACTACCAATTTTTTACCACCTTCCTGACACATTTTCTTGTGTTTCTTTATTATTCTGATGGCTAAGCCATAACTCCCATACACAATGTACTATGATAACATAACAAAACACATTACCAGAGCAGAACACAAACAATACAAATGCAGTGGAAGGTAGTCTGCTTCCTCCTTGGCTCCCCTCCTCCACTATATCGCTGTCTTTATAACAATCGTGCAGTTTCCATGGCAGCTAGCACGTTAAGCTTTAGGATAACAGTGAAAAAAGTGGGGAGAAGGACGGGGAATAATCACAGAGTATGAAGGACTAAAAATAGCATGGGACTTAATCCCAGGCATTATTTATTCATCTAAAACTTCTCGTGTCTGCGCCGGCTGTGTAAACATCATTTCTTCTGCGCTTCCCCGTCAGGGAGAGCAGGCAGCTTTCTGACCTAAACCCCCACAGTCTTACTGACTAATACCATAGCTGTCACAGAGGAAGGGGTGGGGGGGGGGGGGGGGGGGTACAGTCGCAACACAACAAGGCACTCTAGATGGACATAAAGAGGATGGATCCACTGTGGTGAAGCAGCCATGGTGAGGGGATGATTCTGCACAGAAGCCACTGTTAATGACAAAACATCCTTGTTTGACAGCCGGCTGATAAGCAATTAAACATCTCTTTAAACGATGCCACAAAATGAGCATAAAATGCTCATGCTAACGTAAAGAAGCTGTGCAGTGGCTGTGGCACTGCCAATGAAGAGAAGCAGAGAATAGAGGTCAGCCTCAGGCAGCAGGCAGGGCCAGGCTGCTTGGGTCGGTGAACTGATATCCATCACTGTCTTCTGATTGGAGAGAGCTCTTTGACGGCTAAACACCGGTGCTGATATTGTACTGAACTTTTGATAGATAAATAAATAAGAAGGAGGTCCACACTAAAATATCATCTGCCTACTACACACAGTACTACAAACAGTGCTACAAATGTGCTGTCAACTGCTATTAAACACAGCATGCATATGTCTGAGTGTATGCGTAAACATGCAACCTAACCAACAACTTCATTTGACAGTTATTACTGGGGAATCATGCATATAGGGAGAGGCAGCACAGGGGACCAAGGCTAGAATCAAAACTGTGCACTGTGAGGATTTAGTTGACTTATTTCATGCTCAGGGTTTATCTGAAAGTACATTTAACTTGAAGAAGGGTAGAGTTTTCCCCTATTATCCCATGAGGCTCCTGTGAGATGAACGCATACAGCCAGGAGCAAAAACTACAGCAGTGCCATCAGCCTGTAGGTATAAAAATGTGCAAGCTTCACAGTTTGATTAATGTTGTTTCTCTGATGTCATGATCCAATCCAGCAAAAGTGATGAATCTGCTTTGTAAAAATGTGATGTATGCACACAATTTTGTCTGTGTTAAGGTTGTGAGGTTACCAAAATTATATTTGTGCACATTAAATCTATCAAATCACAATAACACACCCAAGGATAATCAAAAATTAAAACATATTTTTGGTCCACATTTAAATTCATTAAGATATTTATTACGTTTGACCTCTCAGTTTGCATAAGCAGCCTTCAGGTCAGCTAGCAGGCTAAGCTGGGCTAGACCTGGGTAGGAGTTGGGGTTGAGGGGCCTCACTTGTCTTGGACAAAGGCAAGGGTGGTTTCAAGGAAAAACATTTGAAACCACTGATATAGTGAGTGCTGAGAACCAGATATGTGGGGTTTTCCTGACCCACTTTAAAGAGCGGTTTTCCCAACACTTTATCCAAATAAATGGGCAGCAGTGGCTTAGTGGTATAGCAGGGTTGTCCAATAACCGGAAGGTTGGTGGTACAATCCCAACTCCTCCCTAGTCAATGTTGTGTGTCCTTGGGCAAGGCACTTTACCCGCATAGCCTCCAGTGTACTCACTGGTGAATGGCGCTCTTTGCTGGGCTGCCTTAAGCAATTTACCCATTGTGGGACTAATAAAGGTTTCTTAATTTAAATACAACAGTAACTCAAGGAGAGAACAGCTAGAATGGACCTGATCCAATTCAATTTTATGTCTGCAGCATGTACTACATCACACATCAGCAGCACACTGGTAGACTTGTCTCACTACAAACACAAAGAGCAACAACATGGAGTGAGCCAAAGAGTCGGCTGTATGGAGGTATTTCTGACTTGCTACACCAACATTGTTGCTGGCTATATATCTATTATCTATCAGCTGGATATACAAAGGCAAGGTGTGAGTATTGAACTAAAAACTGTAAAGTAATAAAAGAGTGAAAGACAACATTGTATTGTTAGTCCTACACGTTGGTATTGCAATATTATCCTCATCAAAATATTACATGATGCAACCTTAGATCTATGACAAATACGTGAAGGTTTGCACATCACAGTGATGTGGGAGAGGTTTGTTGGATTAATAATAATAATTAAAAAAAAACAGTAGTAAAATGTGATTGTTTGTTGTCTTCACAAAGATAAAGGACCCAGCCTTTAGGTTGGAGCCTACACACTATAAATAAAGATGATTAGCCTTCTTCACTAAACAGCCATTTTGAGGTTCAGTGATGGAGGCTTGGAGTCCAGCTATATTTGGTTGTTCAATTACAGGCAAGTTAGGAGAATACAAGTTGATTTGAGGTAAACATTTGATTTGATTTGATTTGACAGTCACCTAAGTATAGTAAGTTTAAGATAGATGACATTCACCTGTTATTTAAAATGTAACTCAAAATGTTAAGATTAGTAGTTACTAAGGCTGCCCAAAGAGCTGGAGGGTTTTCTATCTATGCGACCTGAGCCGAGTTGATACAAAAAAAGTGTAGTGTTTGGCTTTGAAAGTTCTGATGAACTACATTTTGCCTGGGAATAGCAAATCCTACCATCACAGCATGCAACAGGTCTATGATGACCTAGTCTAAAGGATCCAGCTTCAAAAAAATCACTTCAATATCAGACCGACTTGATGATTCTAAAAAATGATAAACAGCAATACAACTGTCAAAAGATGCAGTCCCTGAACTGAGAAAGGGAACATTTACCTGCCAGACCTTGAATAGAATTTGGTTTCTTTACACAGGAAGGAACAATAATTTGGTTGCCTGGATGCACAGAGATATCTCAACTCTCAGCACCCCTTTCTGTTTACCACTCTTGTTTTCTTTTTTTCTTGCTGAAAGCTTCTATTCACCATCAGTGACAATGTCTGCTGAGACAACATTTCCTTCTCAGAGTCCTTGAACTTTCATTTCCATTTAGAGTAGCAGGCGCTTCTTGAAATAAAGCAAGCCTTCCTGAAAAAAAAGGGGGCCCACTCATGCGGGCGTTGAGAGCGCTGTTAGTCTGATTAGAGACAATGTACTGCTGTGGTTGAGATCATCCTCGGAAGTGTTAAGTGGCCTTTGAGTTCAGAGATGCAACAACCGGCTCTGTGAGATGCACAGAAAGGAACACTGGTTTTTCCATTTGCACATATCCAAGCCTCAAGATGTGAGGGGATAATTTTAGCCGCATGATTATTTACACAATGGCCTCAGAGGATTTCAAGTACATAGTGTATAATTTGTTGTGAAATTATAGAGGTCACTGTGTTTAGAAATAGACCAGGTAGCAATTAGCAGCATTAATGAGCTCTTATTTAATGCCAGAGAACAGCTTTAAAGATGTCCTCTTTCTGTAACTCTAACTTTGGACTCTTTGAAGCACCCTCGACATCTCACAGTTTTCTCACCTGAAGACTTCAATAACACAACTTGGTTGCGTAACGCACCTGCTGCTTGTTTCTGTGTCTCACTGAGCTGGCATGGCTGACAGAGTATGTAGGTCAATTTTCTTGACAAGATAATCCCATCTAAACTGTTGTTGGATTAAGGGCTAAAATAAACCTGTTCACATGATAGGTCACTGTCTGTTCACTGTTTAATCCAAAGCCTTAATGAAAGTTACCAGATGTTCTAATTAGGGATGGGCTAACAGTGGCTTCCCAAAGCTGTTAGTGACACTGATACGGAGTGATTGAAGCCTCTGAAAGTCGCTAATGTTTTTGCACTGATGTTTAGCTGGTTAAAACAGCTTCTTAACCCGTCTCCGGCTTTACAGTCTAAAAGCTTTCACAGCAGCCGTTCCTGGTATTAGATAAAGGTCAATATTCACAGACAAATCCAGGCTGTTCCTTGATAACCAGCTGCTCAGTTTGACAAGCCCATCAGTCAGACTGGAAGCACAGATGAGCCTTCCTTCCTGCTGCTTGGCCCTGATTAGACTTCTATTGTCAGACAATCATTGTGATCTGTGGCCTCTGATCCAGGACAAAGAGCAGCTTTGACATGTAGGGCCTAAGAGGGAGATCTGGAACATCATTCTAGATTCCCTGGACGACTACAGCAGCCATTTCTACTGAAAAGCCAAATGTAGTACTACAGTGACATTCATATGCTGGAAGTGGAGCATTCTTAGAGGACGATAAAATATTTTTCCTCAACTGTCCGTAATGGTATGCCCTATTCTGTCTTAGAAGATTTTAGCTGTCATTGGATTCATGAATGTCTTTCTCACTTTTCCGTCTGTCTGAGAATCCTGTGGATACAACCGATCCAGTTTTCAATGGGTCTGAGAAACCTTCTCACACTTTCACTTAGTTCTAAAGTCATGCCTCACACTATCACAGGCCTACTTAGCATGGTCTACTGAAACCTCAGATCTAATGCACCTGCTTCAGTGGAAGGCTGACTCTGCTGACCTGGAAACTACCTTGAGTTTCTGAGGTTCTATTATTGCATATCAAACATGACATTTTTAGGCTGCCATAAAAGCAAAATAAGACATAAATAGCCATATATGACCCTATGTCTAGATAGCCAAGTAATATATCCACTTACATAGCACTACATAGTTTGCCATAGTTTACCAACTGTAACATTAACTCATTAAGTAATTCATACTTGAAAAATTGTTTTGTTTTGCCACCACATGGGAGAACGAAGTGACTTTCTATTAATCCGCTCTGGCCTACGTCCCCAATTTGGCCTTGAACTTTGCTCTTTCAGTGTGAGAGGAAACAGTTGAGGTAGTTCTAGCAGGGTGGGGTAAAGCAGGGTCTTTAGCTAAAGACTCCCTATTAAAGTTTTACCAGGCCTGGCCATGTATGGCCCTGAGGCTAGGCCTGAGGCCAACCCTGGACCTGCTGGAGGGCTTAGACCTCGCAGCCAGATGGGTAGGAGGTGGAGGAAGTTGCTGAAGACAGGGAAGACTGGGTGTTTTTGCTCCCACTTATTGTTACAGCAACCCTGATGACTGATGACTAAGCAGTTTGGAGAACTGATGGCAGTATTTTGTGTAGCTTAGCCCAGCTTAGCCATCATGTTGTTTTACTACAGCAGTTAATGTGGTAATTGTCCATGTAAAGGCAATGCATTAGGGGGCGTTGAAGTAAGGCATGGACGTCACTTTCTTTGTGTTTTTTAAGAAAAACTAGTCCAAAATTATGAGGTGACATTACAACCTATTTATATAGACATCTCTGACTTAACAAATAAACACAACAATCAGCCTTCTTGGTCCTTATAATGATCAATGTGTAACCACATTCTGACATCCATTAGTCAGAGCTGCATTAATTATTAGTATCTCACTGTATGTTCATGCTGTACTGTAAATACGCTGCAGGGGATGGGAGGATGTGGGCTTTCTGGGTTAAATCATTATTACAGTTAAATATTTTTACAGTCATTTAATTATATTTTGTATTTCACGGAACAGTTTGTGCTGACAGAATTACTAAAAGTTGAACAGCAATGCTACGGCAGCACTTAAGGCTAGCACACAATCAACCTGTGCCTCTTTTGTGTGCCAGTTTACACCCATTAACTCGCATGTCATTCCTTTGTTGAAAGAGAGTGATGGGGAATGGGATCCTGCTCCATGGAATTGTATCTGGCTATTTAAAGTGAGGCAGCACAACAAAAGAGGGAGACTGGGAAAGAGAAAGTGAGATAGCAACAGAATGCATTACAGCCAGTACATTTTTACCTGCCAGTGGTGCCTCCCTCACTGCGCGTTGTTGCCATAGCAACAGCGGCCCGCTGTATTTGTGTGTGTGTATGTGTGCTGGTGTGAGAGTGTGAGACAAGGGATGTAATTCCGCTTGTCACCAGTGTAGCCCGGAGCTGACTCCCCAGCTGCTGGTTGCCATGAGACCAGACAGACACATCCTCCGCTTCAGTGATAATCTTTTTCTCCCGATTTTCGAATCACTAAACAGATTAGGTTCATTTTGTGTTCTGAGAAATGTCATGGTGCATGTTCACTGTGGGGATTCAATGTCAATCATTTCAAATGTAATGTTATTCAAATTAAAGGGGGTGAGTATCAGCCTAAGGAAGAGTAACATAGGCTACACAGAACATTTTACATCTCTTACTTTATAATGATGCACTGTTTTTGAACATTATTTTCATGCCCCTCTTTGTCTTTCTTTGATCATAAAGGTGTCCTGACATGACAGAAGTAGAGCCTGTGTTGGACTTTGCCTCCTCGGGGCGCTCGGGGAGGAGAAACGCCCTGCCTGACATCCTGGGCTCTCCAGCAGGCGTGAACCCTGGTGACCTGCCTCTTAAGCTGGCTGAGCTGTCCCTCAGTGGTACAGTACACTCCACCATTCTTCTTGTGATGATATTTTGCTCTGTTCCAAGTATGACTTTATGAGGACTTTGGAAAAGTCTTTTTTTGCCAGATTCATTCATCTCTTTAGCTAACATGCTTGCCAATTTTTGGCCACTTAGCATTTTTGGCAGCATTGGTAGCAAACAAAATTAGCATATTTATAAATCTAACACAGTGATTAATCTGCAGACTATCTTAGACCATTTCAATAAAATTCTGTTATACTTCCATTCGCAACTGAAAGTAATTGTTGTGTCTGTGTGCAGATGGTCCAGGAGGGGCCCAGTCACCGACGGTTGAGGAGCCTCCGGCACCGCCGGAGAGCTCGGAGGGGAAGGAGGGATCGTAGGGATCGTAAGGACTCATTTATTTACCTCCCCGGAGACCATACAGAGATAACCTGAGAGAGAGAGATACGGGATGAGGGACGAGGCTGAGGGCAACCTGTAGGAGACTTGAGTGATGATCCTAGGAGAGCCAGGCTGTTTGTGAAGCAGCTGAGCCACAAACGAAGGGGGGGGGGGAGCGACGGAACGACTTCCCCGGAGCCTGGAGCTTTGGACTGTTGGAGCAACGTCAAAATAGTTCATAACAATAAGTGCATGGACGGACACTACAGTGGGAATTAGAAGGACCATGACAGATTGTGTACTGTGCACTACTATTTTTGTATGATTTATTTAAAACTAAAGAACTGATTCGAGCTGTATCGTCCCCCCTTGCGTTTCATGTTTTATTGTGACTTGTGTTCTTTTGCGTTGACTGTAGTGGCTTTTTAACCCAACTCTCCACCCGATTTAAGAAAACTGGGACGTTTTTGTTTTGTGTTGTCTGGCTCACGTATGCTTTTACAGTGTATGTTTTCCAATAAGAAGCTGTTGTACGGTACGTCTACACTGCAATTGTACAGTTTCTAATCCTTGTTGGCTGACTGTTTCAATCCAAACAACCAGGGATTCAGTCCACTATTTTCCCCCATATGGTGGAATCTATTCAGTGTGGAGTTCACATCTTGAGACATTCCTTTAGTGTCCCACTGCCAACAGTGCACACACTGCTTTGTAATGAAGAGGAAGATCTTTTTTTTTTTTGCTTAAAGCTGCTTTTTTCCACTTTATAAACCTATGAAAATGTGCCTAGTGGCAGTTTACAACCGCAAACGTGTCTCGTGTTTTCTCTGTAAAGTACTGTTACCCACTGATTCTCAGTTTTTATTGGAAGTGTCATGACACATCCTGAAATATGCATTTATTTTATTTTTTTGCTTTCCAATTTTCTAACAATTATGGTTTTGTAGCAACAGCAGCATATGCCCTCCGCCCGGGCAAGGGAGCAGTCACCAAGCTCCGCCACTGCAATGTGTTTGCAAAAGAAAAACAAACGGCAGCACGCTCGCCTTCTGCTTCTCCACACGGACGGAAAGTCTGTTCACGCTCATCAACACATGAGTCGAGCTGTGAATGGGACGGAGAGCGAGAAACAACAGCCCGCACTTTGTTATCTCCTCACTCACTGCTACTGTATAAATATATATACTGTATTGTAGTATAACCCCTGTGTGTCATACATGCTGCCTATATGATTACCGGACTGTGATTATGTACCCACGCAAAGAAATTGTTCTGTGAGTGTCTCTATTTGAAGATGTGTTGCCGGTGGCCGTGTCTTTATGTGGATGTATCTCACATGGAGGAAAACCTGCTGTGCAGCCTCTGTTTTTTGACCCCCCCATAAAGATGATGAGAAAGTGTGTGTGTGTGTGTGTGTGTGTGTGTGTGTGTGTGTGTGTGTGTGTGGCAAACACTTTTTATTAGAGGCTGATGAATCAGAGGTGTATTTTGTAGTGTCCTGATTTCTTCAGTGGTGCATTTACTTTACTTAGCTGGATTGAATCCTCTGTGTTGATTCTATCTGGTGGTGAAAATTTGCCATATTAAACCCTCAAGCTTTACAGATACCACAGTGTGTGTGTGAATATTTAAATGTTCTAGTTGTGGGTGTTGGAAATAAATCTAGGGGAGAACAGCTAACAGCTGTTAAATGGGTTGTCATGGAATCTTTTACAAATGTTAATGTTCCCCAGAGGATACATTGTATTAGAATATAGCAGTTTTTATGAGTGCAGTTCTTTGATTTACAGTCAAATACCTGCAAAATTAATATCATTTCAATGAGCCTCTGCTCAGCTGCCCTCATCCTATTAGCATACAATCTTCAGGTAGGTAGCACTTTTTTTGAAGCAAAGAAAAACAAAGCAGTAACCTCCAGAGCTGAGAAATAAAGCCTATGTGTAAGTCGAGGCCCGCATGCTAAATCTGGCCCACACCCTGATGTCCAAAACATGTAATCCATGGGACGGACAGACGGACGGACACATTTACAATATGGTGTAAAAATGGTTTAGAAATAGTCCACCATGGTAACAGTGGAGCCTCCCACTAGGACTCAAAACCACCCTTCTGAAACCTAGAGAATGAATGACATCTGCTAAGCTACATAGATTCTGGCATATTCTTATGTTTATTATAATTGCTTTGTTGTATTTGTTGTACATAGAATGAGCTCTGCATGCTGTGTAGTAGCAGCTGGAGCCGAAACTTAAATGAGAATAAAACCTTGTAAGAACTCAGATACATTTTTTAAGTAAACTCCCTGCATTGACATTTACACAGTGATCATCATGTGTTGGCACCGCAAAAAAAATTTCATTCTGAAGATCCAAAGAGGTCTTCAAAAGGAGTCAATTGTCTGATTTCTCTGAATTACCACATATCTTTCAATAAGCATTATCAATCGCAGCAATGCAGAGTTGTTTTTTTTTATCTATCTCTATGTAGGACAGGGACATACAATGACCGGAGTTGCACAACAAACAGCCTGTTGGGATCAGGCTACTAAGCAGTCACTTCCTGTGTCTGTAGAAACATTACACTAAATTACACGCACATGTGTACACACCATGTTTGTGTGCCTGTGTGACATATTTAATATTGTTTATTGCTAATATTGGGTTTTTGTTGTGGCCCATGATAAGGTGTTCACTGTCCATGGTCCTGAAAAGTTGCTAATAATTAGCCTGGTTGTGTGTATGCTAAGATTGGGTGATGGGACGAAGCTATTGCCAGATGTTTTTGCCTTTTTTTAAATTGACTATTATAATGCTGTCCTTCCTTAAACATTTAAGTTACTAATAAACACATAAAGTTAAATTATTTGACATTTAGAGACCACATTACATGCATCAACAAATATACGTACCCTCAAATACACTCAACAAAAATATAAACGCAACACTTTTAGAGCAACAGATCTGGTTGACATTCCTGCTGTCAGCATGCCAATTGCACGCTCCCTCAATGCTTGTGGCATCTGTGGCATTTTGCTGTGAGACAAAACTGCACATTTCAGGGTGGCCTTTTATTGTGGGCAGTTTGAGGTACACCTGTGCACTAATCATGATATCAGATCAGCATCTTGATGTGGCACACCTGTGAGGTGGGATGGATTATCTCAGCAAAGCAGAAGTGCTCACTATCACACATTTAGACAGATTTGTGAACAATGTTTGAGAGGAATGGTAATATTGTGTATCTGGAATGAAGTTTAGATCTTCAAGTCCATCTCATGAAACATGGGAGCAAAAACAAAATTGTTGCGTTTATATTTTTGTTGAGTGTATTATCGTTAAACATCAATTGATGAAATGATGGTAACCGATTTTAAAATGTTAACATATCTATCAACACTAATGCACGTTGTTGTGATGTACCGTATATGCTTTGCTACTTGAATTGAAAAGAGAGGAAATGGGGGTGGGGGGGTGGGGGGGTCAGTGGGCAAGGATCAAGAGTCACAGCTTGCTACTGAACAAAACAATGACAAAAGAGCAGCAGTCAACCACACGATTTGGAACCCAACGTTCACAAATGTCCAAAAATGAGCTGAACTGTGTAAATGGCAAATTTTAGCAAAAGAAAATCAATACAAGAAACCAATAATAAGAAAAAAAACTGTTTTAGTCTGACATTTAGGCTATAAACGCAAAAATCTAACACAAAGAAATGCAAAGGGGTGTCCAGATTATAGCTACCACCTCTGAAGACACTTGAAACATTGCCAGACGTTGTTTCTTTCTCTCTTCTTCTGCTTAAGCAGAAATTAAGAGTGGAAAAGGACCACTTAAAGTCTGCACAAGACAAGACAAGTCATGCACTTGCCCTTTTTCCTTCCAGTGTGTGTACATGTTTGCACTGATGTTACATAACAGCGCAGTTCCTCTGAGCATGCAGCAGATGGAGACATTTGCTAAATTATCATTCACCCCACATCATGCCTTTACAGCGACAGGAGGGGTTCTTTGTTGTGTCTGGTACAAAGAAAATGGCTGAAATGCAATTTTTTTACAGCAAATTGGACATGAGCGTCATGTATTACATAAATATGTTGATTGAATGCATGATGTGAAGGTTGATCTTTGACATGTCTTTCAGCTTTGAACCCTGTGAGGAGTTAAGACTTGGACACACCCTGAATTGTCTCGATGCTGATACCACCAGAGATTTGACTCTGATTAGCATAAATGCTGCACACACTGTGTGTGTTCACACAGACAGGTTATCTGGTTATTAGATGATGACAACATGCACACATGGATCCACCCAAGGGCTCTTTGTCTCCCTGCACACTGAACCACAGCTGAGTGTCATGTGTTTGTTAGCTGATGCTAAGAATTATTATTATGTAAGCGGGTCATTATTTATTAAATACATAGCTGTATTTATGTATGAATGTTGGCCAACCAGGAATGCGTTTGTGTCTTATTGTTTTTTTTTCTCCACTCTCAGGCGTCCTTCCCTCCTCACCCAGACTGCTGCTACGTAACTTGTTGCTAGGGTAACCTTGCCTTAAGAGAAGCTTCCTTACACTGTATGGAAACATACATTTCTTCTTTTTTTGAGGAAAAGATGAAGAATTGATTTGCTTTGGCTGCAAAATGAGGGCAAGGGGATCTATCTCTGTTATTGCTGTAATCTAAAAGAAATGGTGATAAACTGTGAAATGAGGAAGTAGTGTCTAAAAATAGCTCAGGCAGGTTTACAAATCAGAAATAACTAGTTTTACTGATTCCGCTGTGCAGAAGAGCAGCAGAGAGGAATGCTCTCTGTGTTACACAATTGAACATCAGGTTAGAAGCGGTTAGCTATTGGCTTTTCCTCGAGGAAATTGTCACGTAATTGCCTCAGAGAAATGCATTGTGGTTCCTCTTACAGACAATTTAGAGGCAAACGCTCCTGTTATCAATCGAAGCTAAGTGAATGAGCAGCAGCCTTTAAAGGTGCTCTCCTTTCTGTGTGTCTATCTCCCTATGACCCAGTGCAAAGAGAGTGACAAAGATTCCGTGAAGGAGACAGTGATTGTTAGAGAGATGGATGGTAAGAGACACAGTGAGAGAAAGAGAGGGAGGTGGGGAGGGAGGGAGGATTGGGCTGGGAGGGGGGTTGGATAATAAGGCTGGCACTGAGGCCATGCAGACGTTGGTCGCAGAGAGGATGCCAGGCAGGCAGGCAGACGGCCCAGCAAATAGAAAAAGCTTTCACGTGGAAGTCAACGTGTTATTTCTGACACACGGGAGGAAAGATGGAGAGGAGACGTAAGAGATGAGAGAAGGAAGCATACCAGGAGGAGGAGGAGAGACGGGGAGGAGTTTATAAGTTGGCATTTTATGGCAATGATGTATTTATTATCATCAACCCAACACAAGAGAACCCAACACTTTTTCTTTTAGCTAAGGTAAGGAAAGGAAGCAGGGTGGATGTCATCAATCCACATTTAGACTTCACCTCAGTAGGCTAGTGTCCCATGTCAGACCATTATGTTGGACAAACTGGTGGTTTGCAGAGGCCTGTGTTCACCATGGCAACACAGAAAGTATTTATTCTTAGGTAACTCACTAACATATTAACGTTTACATGGTCATAAGTCTTCCTGGAAGATGCACTTATTACCACGGTCACAGGACGGCGCTACGATAACCTATGCAGTATGTAGAACATGCAGTGCTGGTGTCCAATGCTTGTCTACTGATCTGCGGCTGAAAATAGCAACAAACAAAGGATGATGTTACCTTTTTCAAAACTACAACGGTCAGGATTTTACAGAGTGAGAGTTTTAAGCACTTTACAAAAGCAGTGAAAGTAATGCACAGCCACCAAAGAAAAAATAAAATTCAAAGCAAGAAAAAGAAAATGAAACAGCAGAAGAAAGCATTTTAGAATTGCAGCAAATATGTTCCAGAATCTCAACAACATAGCAGTCCTCTTGGTCTAGGCTGGTCAGATGAGAGTCTTGGTTAAAGAATGTGCATCAATTTTGGAATAATTATAGTTCTATAATGGCAAGACGGGGTAAGTTCCTCAATAGCAAGACCAAGAAACAGTGTGTTACTGTACATGTGGGAAGACACATGTACAGTATAGGTGAGACCATAGGAACTTCCTGGCTACTGGAGTGTAGGTTCTTCTGTGGGCAGGGCTTTTCCATAATGATAAATATAACATCACAGCTTCTATGTTAAACCTAGAAGAAAAAACAACAACAACAATGGACCATGTTAACCCAGCAGAAGCAAGACAAAGATCTAAAGAAAAAAGATGGAGAAGAAAAGCAAAAGAGAAAGTTGTTTGCATTGGTCAGCAAACAATCTGCACCAAAAGTCCACAAGCAGAGGTGGTGGGGTGGATGGAAACAGCAAAATGTGCAAAATGCCCCATTTTAGATCATTACTTTTTGGTTTTGGCAACAAAATGACTTGGTCAAAAAAAGAAAAACAGACAAACACAATAGCTATCAGAAAGCACTTTGATGTATGTTTTCAACAAGAATTGTAGTCTAATAAACCTCAGTGGAAGTCATTTTGTGGCAGAAAGAGACACCATGAGCCTGTCAGTCACTCCTTTTAAAGCAGCAGATCATATTGTTGTTGGGGTGGGAGCCGTACCATGGTAACCAAGATTTAATCAAATCAAACAGATAACAATGAATGTGTGTTTAAACAGCTGGATAAAGTCGTTCAAATCTAGGCGTCCTGGCTAAAACTACCACCACCCTGAAGCCTCCAACAAAGAACTCTGTCACAACCTTTGGCCACCTAACCCAACCAAACAACCTCCTATCCCAAGGGGCGCTATTTTAAGTAAGATTTATGTCCTTGAAATGAATGGCCAAGCTGTTTGCCAGGGCTTTAGTCTTTCCACTGGATTTTCTAACTGTAGGACAAATAGGGGAAATAATCAACTCAAAGCATTCGCTCAGTGACAATTAAGCAGCTTGACAGCGAGTGATTGGACCTTTCTCACTGTGTAATCTATGAACAGGCTGCTGAGCACCAGCTTAGCATCAGTCGAGTTAACTATAACCAAAACATCACTCCAATCCCCCGTCCCCTTAATGTATGGAACATGCCAACGCTGTCGGGAAATGAGGGGGGGTGTAACTGAGTAACTGTTGTGTGATAAAAAAAAATGAGGTCAATTTATTTATTTGCTCATCACATTTGTTTCTCCGCCTTCCTTCCTTCCTCCTTTTCACTGCATCCAATCTTGGTCCTGACTTCATTCTTTGTCCTGAGATGGATCACAAGGCTTCAAACACACACATGCTTGCACACACACACAGCTATGACATCACCCAAGCAGTGACGGGGCGGAGACTGGCAGCGTAAGCCTGGCATCGCACACAGCAGGACAGCACAACTCCTCGCCTCCCATAAGCTCTCTGTCAGACAGCTCAGCTTGGCATCACTCTCTCCCAATAAGATGAAACGAGCATTAGCCTGACCCCGTTCTCAGAGAGACCAAGTCGCTTCACACAACAACATTTTGAGCAGGCGTCTCTATGGTCTGGCATGTTTGGCCTTTTCTAAAGCCCAATCTGCCTCTTCCTCTACAGTATCATCTTCATAGGAAATATGCTCACATGAAAGGGACAGACTGAATCTCGACCTCTTTCCACCTTACAGACGAAGCCCCTTCATAATTGGTTATCTTCAGACGGAGGATTATCCTTGAGCTGCTCCAGCTCATCAATATTTTTGTCTTTACAGTAATAGGTCAGTGCATTCAGTGTCAGCCATAGTCTGCAGACTGCCTTTTGGAGGCCTTTTAAGAGAGCAGAGACATATAAATGACCTCATTTCTCTCAACACACTTTCAAAATAAAATGACAGCGATCTCCTCACTGCGAGTCACAATATTTCCTGGTTAAAAACCTAATAGGAGGTTACAGCTGCAACAGAAACCATCATAATTTGATCACACAGTTGTAAATAACTGGCTGTGGAGCTATCAAGTGCATGTACAGTGCTTATATAAACCAGCTTTGTATTGAACTGAACATATTAGCTTGAACTAACAACACTTTAATGTGAAGATGTGTTGCTTGCCCCCATTCAGTTATCATAAAAAGGGAAATTATTCTATAAAACAAAACAGTCTTTATACCAGGCCTGTTTATTTTCATTGTTAATTAAGGTCAATGGAGATTGATTGCAATTATAAGCGAGCCTCATGTGGCCACCAAAGGAACTGCAGGTTTTGGAGTCTGACTATAAGATAAAAATCCCCAAAAACTAATTAATTAATGTTTATGGATCTCATTGACAGACTTTTCTATTGTTATAGGTGAATAGATTTTTTTTTTATTTTTTAAAAAAATGTTTAATTTGTCCATTAAATACATTTTATGGGAGGATAGCAAGACATGGCTAGCATTCCAAATACACTTTTTAAATGGGACAGTGTATACAGTCAAATGTGAACAGCTCAGATGATGCTTTAAAGTTAGCATGCATGTATTGTTTTGTAATACTATTTTACACCACTAGTTGGTATGATGAGCCAATTCAGCATTTAATCTGGCCACAGACTCACAAAAGAACATAATCACTTGCATTTGTGTGTAGTACAGGACATCATATGATGATGGTCTGCTGGCAATAACACAGCACATCATGATGAAAGTGGCTTATATCAGGGTTAATTAAGATAATGGCCTCCTCCTTACATCACATACAGGTGGTGGCTGTACAGGACTAATCTCACGCTGAGGCAAAGGTGATCGATGTCATGTCTGAGAGCTGAGGGTCACTGAACTGTTTGGATAGTCTGAGATAATATTTCAAAACAAACTGGGCTGAGCTTTGCATGCAGACATCTGGCCTGTACGAGTGGATGTTTGTATGATAATATCAGGATAACACTAATCGCGCAGATTGGGATTATGATTATTACTCAGCAGCAAACCTTCAAACCCCAAACTAATCTAATAGCACACATGCTCAAGTCTGGTAGCAGCACTTCCTTCAGTCAAACACTCAACAAGAAGTAACCTTTGAGTTATAGAAGTAATTTCATCATGTGGGATAGAAATCAGATTTGTAGTTCTCTAATTCATCTCTATTGACGTCCACTGCCTGCTTGCAGCTTTCAGCAGCCATCTGCAGATCACCTCTGCAGGTCTTCTTCCTCAATCCCCCTGTGGTTTCCCCTCACCACCTCCATCCTTCTCATCCCTTTGTTTGCCCGCTCTACCCTGCCTGTCCCGGGGCTGACATCACAGTCCCAGAAGGGGCCCTGTGATGGTAACAAGCCCTTATTCAGCATCAAGTAGACCCATCCACGCCGCCACCCTGCATCGCTTTACAGTCAGCTGTGGTTGCTTATTGCATCCCTCTCCTCATCTTCATTTTTTTTCATCCTCCCAACCCTGCTTCCTTTATCACACCAGCCACACACCCATCACCCCCCTGCGGCCTTAAGCAAGCTCTCAGGCTCAGACTGCTTTTACAGCACTGAAAACAAGTTCTCCCATGTGGGCTGGGTTCTTATTTCACCAAAGGCTGTGCCGGGGACAGCTACAGTACATTACTGGGAACAGCAGGGCAACACTGAAATGAAATATTTATTGAAGAGTGAATATAGGGAGAACATCAAAGTATTACTCTCTATGCAGCAGACTCTTTTCAGACTTGATTCCATTTTAAGTCACAGCATTAGCAGCAAAGGAAATCTAAGCAAAGAGGTAAAGTTACATTTTTAAAAGAAGAAGCCATCCTATCCGGACCCAGGACACACAACTAGGACAGTAGGTTATGATTTAAAACCCGACAGGGCACTTTTATATTAACTGGCAAAGCTTTTATGGTCTTTACAGTAATGGTGTAGAAAAACAAAAACTTTATTTAATTTCCAGTTTTAGGAAAAATAGTATCATTTGCATATCATTGAACTGAAATGAAATGATGATTTATGTTCTTTCCACTTTTCTACAGCTACTTTTCCCCACACCCCACTAGCATTCTGCTAATGGATGCTAATTGGTTAGCTCAGATGAAGACTGATTGCAACAGGAGATCCCCCTGTGATGACAGCTGGACTCCTCAGACCTATACCTCTAACAAAACATTGAAAACTAGAACTTCATGTACTCTTTTAATCATTAAGATTACATATGAAATGCAATGCAAATTCACATTTTGTGTCATGGTTTGCAATGATTATCACCTGTGTCTCACTACCTCTCCTTGTGCATTGCTCTCTCTCTCTCGCTCTTAGAAAAACATGATTTTTAGTTTGTATTCTATCTCGTGTCCTCATTTGACTATCTACAACAATTATGATAGCTAATTTAAAAAAAAACTGCTGATGAAGCAATGTCAAACCAATTCCATTATCCTCTGTCCACTGGCATGCATTATTAATCCAGTCATTTAAAGCTACTATCAACCAATGCTCCGTGTTTTGCTCCTGTTTGACATTCTCCCGCATAAAGAGCGACAAACTGCTGTACAAAGACACAAACAGGGTTATGACTCTCAGCTCTGTCGGCTGCTTCAGTGGGAGAAACCCTCATACAGAACAATTGCAAACTCTGGTTCATTCAGCTTCATTTACAGCTGGTTTCTGAGGTATTTCATCAGTGGGACAACATCTGAGTCCCACTGAAAGGAACACTGGCATGTACATATTTTTAGGCTCCAGCTCCACTATTTGCTTGTTCAAATGTCTTATAACTCTATGCCAGTAGTGTTTGGCTGACCCACATCAGCATTCAGCAGTGATGTGGCTTTGAGGGAACCTCTACATTGAGATATAATGCCATCACTACAAATGCACCTCTCAGTGAAGTTTAATGTTGACCTAGCGTGCTACACGATGATGGAATAGTTATCCAGGGGAACTGTTTGCTCTGAGTAGGCACTCTGTTAGAACATGTCACACAAGTGTTATAAATACTGTAGCACCTTGTGCAGTTGGCTTTAGCAGCAGAACTTGACTGTGACAGCCAATCCTTTTCAGACAGCGAATCATATCGTAGTAGTGTTAGATATAGATATAGGAGGTCCAAATATAGATATATAGATATATATTTTTATATCAAAAGCTAAGCAAACAGAATGAAGGCAAACAAAACATCAGGACCCTGTGAAAGTAAGCTGAAGCACCACCATCGCCACCCTTTCTGTCCTCTGTTGTGTATTTTGTGGAGCTCTAAACCAAGTCTCTTTCATGAGCAGGAATACTACCTGTCTCGTCGAACACGGATGCAAAAAGGGGATCCTGGTTGTAAACACAAAGTAAAAAGGTAGTACCTAGGCTCAGGGAATGCGTTCCCACATCATATTATTCTCAGATATATCTGTTAGGCTTTTGATGAATAGCTATATGAAAGAAATTTGTTTATGTCATGTTACATTTAAACACACTATTAACAATCATAGGAACCATATGAAAGAAATAAATCACAATACTGCTGGATTATTTATCTAATTTCATTGCTTAACAATAGGAGTGAGAATAAGAAATGTCTGACAGTCCAAAAATATTAACCAACCAATATTCTATTTTCAGTGATTTGTCCACTTAAAGCCAAAGCTAAGCTCTCAACTGTCCCCTTGTTTTGAGTTAACACAACACATTTCTAAAGTGCATTCTGCACGTGAGCAGCCATCGCTCAGACATATACACACGTATGCACACACACACACATGCAGAGTGAATGGCGTAAGTGGGGGCAGGGATGCAGAAACCACTTCCAGACAGCCCGCAGCCTCCCAGAAAGGAGAGCAGCTGAGTTGGTGATTACGTAACACGCAGTTACATAAAAGTTATCACTACACTTAAATATGACTGCCCTATAGATTTATCGTCATGGTAACAGGAGGCATACTGTATTGTCTTGTGTGTAATGTTTACAAAAAAGGGGCTTTTGTGTTCCTTACTCTGCTCAGCTCAGTTACTAGTTTTACATCAGAGGCACACCTGCAATTACAGCACAAACATGAAGGACTCCTCTTCCCCCCGTTTTTCCCTGATTTGGATCCTCTCTGTGGATGGGAGGGACACAGAGTAGGGGGTGGATGGGCTGGGTGGTGGCGGCCTGCACTGTGTTTGTGTGGACTCAAAAAAAAAAAAAAAAAAAAAAAGAAAATGGGTCAGGCTTCTCGCCCCAGTCACAGCACACACCAGCATGGCTGAATGCTTCTAAAAGGAGGGTCCCACTCCTCTGTAGTCTTGCTTCCTGTGGATCGGCTGCTACGGCACAGTGGTAGCTCAGTAGGAGATGTGCAGATTAATAATAGCCCCCCCGATGTTCACCTGTCATGCAACCACTTGTCCTCTCTTTTAACACAGTGCTTTCTCCATGCTTTAACCCTGCACACCTCATCTTTGGAACAGAAGCTACTCTAATAAATACATAACAAACTCTGAGCGAGCCAATTTTACTCCCTAATGATCAATCTGGAGCCTGGATCATCTTGTTCAAGCTGTTTTTGTTGTTGGAAATAATGCAAACAAGTAAGTTTCCAAATTGAAAGCAACGACCTGAATACCAAACCTGACTTATTTTCAACTTTGCCACAGGGTTGAATGTATAAAAAGATAATCAGCAACACAGAAACAAAACCCGGCCTCCCCAGACAAGACTAAATCCTCTTTTATGCACACACACAGCTGCAGATTTTGGCTGGTGCCGCTGCTGGACCGTCCACTGACAGACAGTCCTCCTGTGCCTCCTCCCTGCTCTACCCGTCTCTCATTTGCCCGTCTTTGTCCTGTAAAGCACCACAGATCCAGTTAGTGGGGGAGACCGATGCTGGCAGGCCGTGAACACCATCTGCTCCTCTTCACTAAAGACCAAGCAGTTCGGCTGCATTCGTCTGACTGAGAGAGAGCACAGGGGACATCACAGAGTGCCTGTTTGACGCCTAACATTATAGCACAAAGCGTGCTATTGAGGGGAGTGACAAAATTAGAGCAACAATAAAAGGCAAAGCTAATGTTAGCTGCAATCAGCGGTGATTTTGCAGTTGGGACATGGGCTAACATCTGAATCTCTCAAATCTGTTTCAGTGCATGCTTTCCTCACAGGAGCAGGTGCTTTTAATTTAAAGTCAGTCATCATACTTTATTTTAATAATTCCTTATAACTATTTGTCTTTACCACAGAGACAGCAAAGGACTCACCACCCTCACAAGCCACGATGGACAGAAACATATATAAATATATATAAAATCACCTATCAGCACCTTGTAAGAGAAGCATTAGACACTTTTACAAGTGTATTGCTCTGGTGTGTGCAACAAATGTCCATTTTCCATTTCCTTCAGATTTTGGTGATGGAAGTCAAACTATTGCCTTAGCTGCTTCACATAAAAGGTCTCTAAGGTTCCATAGACACAAAAACACTCCTTCAGCTGGTTCAAATGATATATGGGAGCCTAGAAATGCAGCGTAAAAAGGAGAAATATCTATTGTTCCGATACAGGATGACACATTTAGCACCAGTCCTCGGCAGCACAGCAAGAAAACTGTGTACCAGCACAGCAAGAAAACTTCCTGAGTGAAAATAAACTAAAGTGTCATCCATGATAACAGTTAAAAGGTATGGTAGCTTGTTTCCATTATTATCTTCTTTACCATATGATACAGTAGACTACACATTACCAAAGACAAAGGAGATAATGCTGCCCCACGGCATTATAAAATATTGGGCAGCAACATTCGTGTAAGTAAACAATAAACACAAGGACATGGCTGTAATCCACAGTCCCATAATGCAATGCCCCAAATAAATAATCCTAACACATTTGCTCATTGTGTTGCTGACAAAAACCTTTAGACAGGCTTACAATAAAATATTTTGGTGGTTTAACACAATACATCCAGACCTGCTGACCTGTCCAGGAGCTACGCTCCCTCTTATCCTATGCAAGATATGCCAGATAAAGATGGATGGTGCCTCCACTTAGACTTATGCAAAGTAATGACACTGATGTGTCAAACAGTGAAGTGTTTTTTTTGCTTCTACAAACAGATCAGATTTTTAGTAACAACACAACAAAAATATTTCTGCAGCTGTGATGAAGATGGCTGCCAGACAATGATATGAGGTGTGACAGCTCACTGGTAGAAGAGATTCTGTTTCTTTCTCCATATCAGGCATCGTTTATAATAGAAGTCTTAACTGTCTGAAGACTTCAGATGACTCTCACTCTCTTTAATAAAGGAAAAGGCTCTATCCTTAGCATTGTTCTGAATATTGTGGTTTGAAGTGCAGGGTCTCAGGTTTCAATCCAGGTCAAAGAATATTGGTTTAGAAAAGGACATAGCGTTTAGACTAATTGACCTTAGGTCCTGTATCTGTGTGCTGGTATCTGTGTCATCAGACCACTGGCAGGTCCGCTGCAGAGAGCACTGAATAAACATTTGCATACACCCTAGTGTGAAGGTAGCTGATGAAAGTTTGAAGGCTATTAATTAAACAAGTACAAAGAGATCAATAAAGATCAATGTGTGGGTTTGTTCTGTTATATTTAGTCCCACTGCATTTTTTTCAGAACTGTGCTCTCATATTGCTGACCATTGTTCGTGTCATGCAATAACTCTGGCTATGCACTCAAAAGCACCTCTTTCTGATGTGTTTTGCTTTCAATCATCCTTCCCAGACAACAGATCGTGGCATCAGCCCACAGGGAATCACAGTGCTGAGTCATTGTGTTTTACTTCACACACAGCCCATTTGTTGACTCTGCTACTGTAAAAGTGTGAGACCATAACCATCCAATCAGTCTGTCTAAGTGACCTGAGGATGGAGAGGAGTGCAGACAGGGTGTTCCTGGATAATCTCTCCTTAACAATAAACACAACACAAATGGCAAAATCACTGAAGAAATGACATCCGCATGGCAACAGTAAAAATAGATCTAACTGTAGGCCCTGTGGTTATTGATATTTTCAGCACAGCATCACTGTCACCGAACAAACGCTGATCTGCTCCTCCCGTAGTCAGAATAACGTAAAAGCTAAAAATAATCCAAAATCAAATATTCCGGGTGCCGATTGAAGCTGAAATCAGTCCAAGCGATAATCATTTACATAACACCTAACAAACTGTGAAGCCAGAGCCAGAAAGATACAGAGATATCACAATCAGAAATATCATATACACATCAATTTAACTAGCTAGATTGGTAGATTGGATCTGAACATAAATAAATTAGAAGCATGCAATAGCACATAATGTACTTCTGGGAGAAAAAAGCTTAGATAATTAATTGGATTAAAAGGGACATACTATTTTAAAAAAGGGTCACGTTCAGGTTTGGTGCAAACGAAACCTGCAATTCTGATGCAGAACAGACGTACGGAGAATGAGGCCAGCGAGGTTCTGTGACCTGTGAGGTAGTGGTTTTAAGGATTTCAAGCAAATAATCTCGAAGTGAAAACCTGTCCCGTGTTCCTTAAAAGCCCTGACAGCTTTACTGTCACGTCACACTGCTCTGTGCAGCATGCTCTAAATGCTGCAACACAGCTGGGGAATCCAGCACCAGTTGTTTTATTGCTAATTCGGCTTTGTTTAAAGGCTACGTGTGCTGATGTTGTCGGTACATATCAGCAGAACAGGACTGCAGCTCATTGCTCACAATGGATTCCTCAGTGTAAACTTAGCAGTGTCATCATGCTTCATATGTGACTAACATCCATCTTAATGACACCATCCTTTTATTTCTTGCAGGGGTCAAAGGTCATCTTAAAAGCCAGAATGTCTATTAATATGGGGACTACATTATTTTAATTGCAGGTATATATTCAAGTATATAGCATGTATACAAAATTGGGTGGAGTCATTGTTGAAAGTGTCCTACTGTAAAATGAAAGATAATTATTAGTTACTTCCTCTCCTTAAAAAAATAAAAACTTGCTTTAAACTACTATTAATAGACACCACACTGTATTTCATAACTATGCACTAAATGTTCACATTTCAGACCTGGACGACGTTTGAAGCGCATTGTCTAAAAAAAAAACTACAATTCCCGAGCACACATGGGAGCCCAGAGCCGGCCAATCACAGGACGCAGACGGCGTGACGGCACTCGCCGTTGGACCATTTATGTGCGCGCTTGGCACGCTCGCACAGAGGGCTCGCGGTAAATTGTGTGAGAGGAGCGCACAGCATCCACTGCTCGCTGAAGGTGGGTGTGACTGACTGGCAGCATCTTTCTCCCAGAGAAAGCGATTCTTTTTGTCGTCCGTAAGTAGGAACAAACAAATAAAAGTATTAGAGGTGCTGTAACGACGGGCAAACGAGACGTGGTTATTATTTTTAAGGGAGTAGGTATTGTTTGCATGTCTGTCATTGTTTTTTTGTTGTTGTGAAAGTTGTGTGCTGTTAGTGTAGCAGGTAAGCTAACTAAAATGATTTTCGGTGCTCATGAGGCTCATTTGGGACAGAAGCAGAGGTTGTTGTCGCTCTTTATGGCGGCTGCTTCCCGGGCTTGTTGGCCTATTGTATGGTGGGAGACGCTGGCACAGTTGGCACCGACGGAGACAGAGAGGAGAGTTTGAGGATTTCTTTAATGTTTGTAAAATAGTCCGGGCTTCGTTGACATTTCCTGACTTTCTACTGTCTTCTGAAAGACACCAAATCTTTTAATGTTCGATGTTTTTGGGTGGAAGCGACCTGCCGTCAGCCCCTCTTTGTTTGCAGCTGCTCATCACGCTGCTGTCAAAAGCTCCTTTGTTTGATGCTTGCTCGAGCCAACGACACCAGCAGGATCACAGAAATCTGGATTTAAATGAAGGGGCTATATTGTCATGGAGAACGAGGGCATTTTTAGATCAATAAAATGCCATCTGTGGGTGTGAGTTTGGTATGCTGAGGTGTGGGCTTTCAACTTATCTGACTCTAATCATGTCAATGCGCTATTTATCTCGCTTTTTTGCGTTAATAGAAAGTAAGCAACAAACAAGACACATGTAGCTTAGCTGGTAGCATGGAATAATAGGGGAGGGGTCTTTCATTCAAGAAGCTCAGCTGATTTTGGGCATCCGTTATGACTCGTGTACCATTTGACCAAATGGCGTAACAGCTGTTTTCATTGCTGAGGTTATCAAGTTTTTCGTATTGGTTCTACATTCGTGCACAGGATCCAGCCTGGCGTGTTTATCGTCTGTTCTAGTGTTTGTGTGCACCCCCTCCCTCCCTGCGGCTTGCACACATGGCGCAAGGAACAGGTGCTCCCTGATGATCATTTTCTCCGGATATGCTCTTTGGTTTGCTGATCTGATTTCAGACGGTGCACATTGGCTGTGCAACACACAGGCCGAACCCGGGCCCTGTCTGCACCTGGCACTGCCCGGCGTACCCACCCCTCATCTCAGCCTTTTGTTTCAGCAAAAAAAAGTCCCCGATTGGCAATTACGCGGTGGTAGGTAGGCAGGCGTTTGAACCCTCTCCTTCTCATCCTCTTTGTCTAATAAAGCGTGTTGATTGCTTGGGAATTGATCTAAATGTCACGGCTGGCACAAGTTGGAAGAAACAATGGCGTGTGTGTGCGCCAAACGAATTCCAGGGTCGTTTTTTGTGTGGATTGATGGGCGGTGGTTGCTTGTTTTTCTAAATGCAACCATGAGGTGTCGCCATCGAGACTTCTTTTTAAATTTAGGTTGTTTTGAACGAGGTTTATTTAGTAATGGTGTAAGTCATCCACTAGAGGTCACTAATTTTAAAGCCATCTGCTGACATGAATTCTTACTTTTTTACATATTACTTCTTTTAGGTAAATTGATCTGCAGCACATTCAAGATGGCAGCCTCTGAAGGTGAATTATGCCTCAAGTTTAAACATTTATTTTACTTTTACATACTTCAGCATGCATTAATGCATAAACACTTACCTTTTTTCCATGTGTTCAGACATCCAGGTCAAGGAGCTTGATAAGCGTGCCTCAGGCCAGGCCTTTGAGGTGATCCTTGGTGCCCCTGCCCCTGATCCCAAGGGTGAGTTCCCTCTGTCTCCTCCCAAAAAGAAGGACGTCTCACTGGAGGAGATCCAGAGGAAGCTGGATGCTGCGGAGGAGAGACGCAAGGTAAGAACATTAGAGCAGGCATGTTTAATTTTTTTAAAAGGGGAGAAAATTAAAGGCTTCATTTGTTATAATCTTTCTTCAGAACCATGAGGCCGAGGTTCTGAAGCACTTAGCTGAGAAGCGTGAGCATGAAAAGGAAGTGCAACAGAAAGCTATGGAGGAGAACAACAACTTCAGCAAGATGGCAGAGGAGAAACTCAATCAGAAGATGGAGGCCAACAAAGAGAACCGCACAGCGATTATGGCAGCGATGAACGAGAAGTTCAAGGAGAAGGTGAGTGATTAATTTCCATTGTATATGTACATTTGAAGCATTGTGCCGTCAAAACATTAATTATGCATTTTTTTTTTTCTTTTCTATGTAGGACAAGAAGTTTGAAGAGGTGCGAAAGAACAAGGAAACCAAAGAGCCCGGCTCAGAAGAAGGCACCTCGGAAGACTGAAAGTTCCAAACTGGGGATTGTATAGGGTTTTTTACGTATCCAAAGATTGATTTATTTTTTGTTCAGCAGGTATTTTTGTTGTGTTCACTATCCACCTTTTTGAAATAAATACCAGTCCCACTTTGTGAATTTTTCAATTTTCCTGCTATAAGTGTACTTGCGCTGGTTTTACATGTGGATCATTTCCCCTCCTTGTTGAGTCTAATCCGATATGTAGCTTGTCTGTGCCGTTTCTGCCCTTTTTGAAAATTAGCAGTGTGTACTTATCCTTTCCTGAAGAAGCATGTTTCTATGCATAGGTCTTTTACTCCTATTTCATAGTGCATTTTGAAAATGTCCCTGTGAACCACACCTGTTCTTGGCACTTACTGTATATTAAAAAAAAAAGTAGCACATGGTTTGGTCAAGGCGTCTGCTGTTACACATGCAGGTGTTTAGTGCAGCTTTGCTACCCAGATTCTGCTCATTTGCTCCTGCAGATCATGTTTTTTGTGCCGCTGCTGGTTCTTGGCTTTTTTTTTGTAAAAATATTGGGGTTGTCCTTCTAAGCACATGACTTGTTGCTGTATAGCTGTGAAAAACATGCCAGACATAGAACTGGAGGCCATCATGAACATCACCGAACAGGGGTCTTTACACATGGAATGCAAAAGAGCAATACACTATGGCATCTCAATAGACACAGTGGCTAGTTGACTTAAAACTGTTGTACTAAAAACAAATAAAAAAAATGTAAACACACTGCTGTCTGCTGTTGAAACTGTTTGTTCTATAGCATATTGCTGGATTTTATGTGACTGCACTATTCCCTGCTGAAAGTCTTAATGTATTGAGAACCTAACTCCACTGTATAAAAGGCATCAGTCAAACTCTGGTCTTTGTCTCCCCCTGCTGGTGGTGTTTGAGCAATCCATTTAGGAGCTCTGCCATTTATTCCACTTACAAACATTGTACTAATTGTATTAATCTGAAAGACAAATAAATTTGTTACTTTTAACAATGACTAGCAAATAATTTCATTGTATCTTTTAGTACCAAATATGAATAACCTGAATAATCAATGTGTCTTAGCTGTTTTTGACACCAACAATATATGAAATTAAATTTACTGCATGTAGCCACAAATATGTTTCAATCTAATATGACTCAATTTATGACACAAATTAATAAATAATAATTTTTTTTGGTAATATATGCTCGTTTTGTGTTTGGAGGGAAAGATAAGATAGAGCACCTAGAGAGGGGCGGTAGGGGAGGGGGTGTTTTGGTTGTCTTTGTTTAGTATAAAACATTTAAAAAATTAAGCATTATTGCAGAGCACTGCTCACTATGTGCTCTCATGTGTCTGGCCCTAATTAGTTTCTTCTTTTTCTTTGTGTTTTGTAGCATTTATTGAGTTTTCACAGGTTTTTGTAAAGTTTTAGTGTCCAAGGGCATCATTGTAATACAATGCAGTAGTCTGAGCAGAGACAGCAAACACAAGGGAAAGGCTGACACCATTTTTTAAATAGTTTTAAATAGATAAATCCACCACTGTCTGGTAAATTATTGAAAATATTTGGTACAAAATGAAATGCAAGTTCACAATATAAGGTGGAAATACACATTAAACAAGGTATCAAAGTAACCAATGGTAACATCTTCAGCACTTATGACATGCAGCCGATACACACCAACCACAGCATTTTTATTGCTAGAAAACTAAATCAAACCAAATCACATGATCAAACACTGATGTTATATTCTTGGTGAGGTGAAGCTGCAACGTAAACAGACAGATTTAAAAACATTTTGGTACCAGGGTTCTGCGTCAGTGTGCTTCAGATAATAATTTGTACTATAACAAGGAGCACAAAAATATGACAACTACACATCATTATTGTGCTCTGAAAAAAATGACTTTATTATTCATATTTCATATATTGTTTTTCGCAGAGGCAATATACAGGAAGGGACAGAGTCGCCTGTATCTACTGAGGAGACTCAGGTCCTTTAACGTCTGCCAGACCATGCTGCAGATGTTTTACCACTCGGTGGTCTCCAGCGTCATTTTCTACGCTGTAGTGTGCTGGGGCAGCAGGATGAAGACGACCGACACCAACAGACTCAACAAGCTCATCAGGAAGGCTGGCTCGGTATTGGGAGTGGAGCTGGAGTCTGTGGTGGAGGTGACGGAGAGGAGGATACTGAGGAAACTCCTCAGTATTCGTAACAACACGTCTCACCCCCTGCACGACACACTGCTGTCCTACAGGAGCACATTCAGCGGTAGACTGAGACTACCGAGGAGCAGCACAGAACGCCACAGGAGGTCCTTCCTGCCAGTGGCCATCAGACTGTATAACTCCTCCCCTTTCTGTAGGGAGAAGCGCTAGATAATCATGTCAGGCATCACTGTCATTCCCTCCACTTGTCTATATTTATGCTTACTTAGCACCTTACATCTCCATATTTGTATCCATGTATCATATATTGTGCTCATACTGCGTACTGTACTCTTATTTTGGATTATAGTGACACTTATACTCTTATACTCTGTACTTAACTGCATTTAATGTAACTTGATACCTCTGGCACAAGAATTTCCTTCGGGATTAATTAAGTTTTATCTTATCTTATCTTATCTTATCTTATCTTATCTTATCTTATCTTATCTTATCTTATCTTATATTATTGCAATTATATAATGGCATAATACATTATATTAATGATAATAATAGCTGTTAAATAAGAGATTATTTTACATATAAAGATGCATAACATGGAATAATTTAGTAGCGCATATGTAAAACTCCACCCCAGAGTAGATTTTAAACTGTACATGGAGGGTTGTATGATACAGACGTTGAAATTTAGTGTTTATAGTAATAACCTGAAAACACCACTAGATGGCAATGTTGTACTTTGCTTCCTGTCACTCTGCTTCCATTTACGGCAGTCAAAATCTTCAAAAATCTTACATTAAGTGCAACTACTTTGGGTGAAAATTGCTGGGTGAAAAGGATTTTTTTCTGATGCCCTCAGTGAACTCTAATCAGCACTCTTTAGAAACACATACTAACTTTGCATGTGCTTGTGACAGGGTGCATGCTTTGTGAAAATGAAATCCTTCAGTAGTTGCAAAGTAAAGAAATAAAACACAATTTATTAATGAAACTACTGCTTAATTTGTGTGTAAATAAATTAAAGGATGACAGACTAAAATGTTTCACTCAAACAGAAGCTCACAACATAGGCGACAAAGCAAGCACAAACACTGTTCTACACTGGGGCTAAGGGGTCCAATGGGCCCCTCACAAATCTGCATGAAGTGCAGCATTAGACTGATGTCTGATGACGAGAAGAGTGGGGGCAGAGAATGTTGGTCTCATCATACATTCATTTGTATGATTAATTTAAAACTCTGAATAACTATTTCACCCAAATTATTACAAGACCAATGCGGACTAGTGACTCGCAGACCAGCTCTGATCTCAACATCTGAACCCTCATCCATCCAAACTACTTTCTATCATTCAGAGATGTGCATCCAGTCACAATTCATTTCTCAGTAGGAAGATGTAGGCATGATGTATGGAGCACCTAACACACTAATTACATCAACTGACCACATCAAATGATAGCCTGACTTTATAAAGTGTCCATGTTGGAGTGGAATGATTTACAAGTAGCTTGTTGATCTGAACATAAATATGGGATTGATCAGTAGGTGCAGAAGACGAGCTTCATTTTGTCACCTGACAGGTGAGCATCACAGCAACAATTATTTTCTGTTTATTATAAGCACCCTCGCCGCTGTATAAAGACCTTTGATTGGGTAGTTGATGGTTGCAGGAAGGACATTGAAATGTCAAGAACATGCCACAGAAACTACATCAGAAATTCTACGCTATAGCTGCTGATCTGTCAACTTCAACAGCTTAGAGGAATCTTAGTCCATTTGTCAGTAAAGAGCAGCTACAACCTGAGCAGTTTGGAATGTTTCCTCATATCATCTCCTTGTTACAGGTGCTTCCACAACATCTTAGTTGGAATAAGGTGGAGCATTTTAATTCAATTTAAATTAATTCAAACTCTTGGATATTGAATTGTTGAATTCAATTGTATAATTCAGAATTCATTGTTCCATCAATGCAGCAAAACATCCTGGTTCTAATGCAGCAAAACACGCCTAAACCATGATACTACCACCACCATGTTTGACAGATGGGATAGGTTCATATACTGGAATGCAGTGTCACTCTGCCATTATATGCTTTCACAAACAAACGTCACTGTCTTTTATATATCGTTTGCATGTTCATTCCGTCCCCCAGCATATAGACACACAACAACATTTAGGCTTAAGCATACTAAGTTTTAGCCAAAGATGGTTAAGAAACAAAATGCTCACTAACAGTTATTTGCTGTACCTGTGTCACATGGCCCTTTGTGAAATAATGACATGGTCCTAAGTATTCAGAGCCTTTGCTGTGACTCATATATTGAACTCAGGTGCGTCCATTTCTTCTGATCATTCTTCAGATGGTTCTACACCTTCATCTGAGTCCAGCTGCGTTTGATGATACTGATTGGACTTGATTAGGAAAGACACACACCTGTCTATATAAGACCTTACAGCTCACAGTGCATGTTAGAGCAAGTGAGGATCCCCAAATCCCATTTTTTTACTGCTCTGTCCCTTTAAAAGTAATGGGTCTAATGATTTCAAAGGCAGAAGGGAACATGATCTCACATTCTGTCCTCCCTAATCACCAAACTAAATATTAGACACATTTGATTTGAGCCAAACATGTTCATACATTCTGACACTAAAATTGTATTTTACAGGGAAACCAATCAGGAGAGAATTAACTCTATTAGAGACTGCCTGGATCCCAGCAATTTAAATAGTAATTGTTTCAGTTTATCAAAATTTGCAGACATTTGTATGTCCCACCACAACAATTACATCATGAGGTCTGGATTGCGGGCAGTTACAGACCCTCGATTCTTTTCTTTTTTGACCATTCCGTGCTGTGTTTGCGATCATTGTCCTGTTGTATGACCCAGTTTCAGCCGAGCTCTATCTGTTGGACAGATGGCCTCACATTTGCCTTTAGAATACTCTGGTACACAGCGGGGTTCATGGTGGACTTCAAGGTGCCCAAATAACCTGACCTCCATCACTGTGACTGACAGCTGGTATGAGGTGTTTGTACACATGTGCTGTGTTTGGTCTTTGATTTGGTCAGATGCAACTTTGAAAACCTAAGCTGTGCTGCCATGTTCTTTTTAGAGAGAAAGGCTTTATGCTGGGAACATTTCCAAACAACAAATATTGTTTCATCTTTCCGCATGTCTGGTGAAAATCAGCAGCTGTCTCGACTTCTTTTTTCTTTTCTTTTTCCCCCCCATGTGGAACATTTGAAACTTTGTTCAGAAATATCCTTATACCTTCTAAGATCAAAGGGCACGCAACAATTGCTCCTCTAACATCGTTGAAATCTTTCCTTTATGCCTAAATCAAGCAGATGTCTGCTTTTATAGAGAGGTTCATAGATGCTGATGATCAATCAATCAAACACATTTGATCAGCAGCACCTTGGCTGCTGCTTCTTCCCCCATTGTCTTCATTTCCTAACACAACATAATGTCATATGTCACTTGTTGTTGTTTATGTGAGGTTGTAATTAATTGATTTTAAACCTGCCAACAACTTGAAGAACACATAACAACACAATTTAATGGAGTTGTTTTTTATTTTTTTATTTTACCACGTCATCTTTTACTAATTATATGAAATAATAAAAAAAATCTGATCTGCCCACTGAGGAGACAGGAAGTGAGTAGCATTTCATTCCATTAGCATCTTTCAGTGTTATGCTCCATTCGCAATGGGTTAGCTTTACCTAGGAGGGCTGTGGTAATTTCTGTTAATTTCATAGTTGGATCATAATCCAGTGCGAATCTGCCATGTCTATAATTTGTAAAATTAAAATTCCTCTGCAAATTGCCTATGTTTTGCCAAATGTAGCAGTATGTGACTCTCTGGTTAGTCATCATCTCTGTGTTGTCGAGATTTGGAGCACTTACAGTAAGGGAAAAAAAGATTTGAACCCGATTTTGTAAGTTTGCCCACTAACAAAGAACAGTGAGAGAGATAACAGTAACAAAAAATCCAGATAAACGCACTTCAAAAAAGTTATAAACTAATTCTCATTTTCATGAATAAGTATTTGATCTCATCTACAGGCTGTTTGAAGTTTGCCACTGAACATCTGAATGATTCAGAGGAGGACTGGCTGAAAGTGCTGTGGTCAGATGAGACCAAAATCCAGCTCTTCGGCATCAACTCAACTCGCCGTGTTTGGAGGAGGAGCGATGCTGCCTATGACTCCAGGAACACTGTCCCACCATCAAGCATGGCAGGTGTGTTTTTCTGCCAAGGGGAGAGGACAACTGTGGTCATGTGCCATCAAATCTTGTGTGAGAACCTTCTTCCCTCAGCCAGGGCACTGAAAATGGGTCATGGGTGGGTATTCCGGCATGACAATGATCCAAAACATCATCTTCTCAAGAACGCAAATAACAGCTCTGTTCATGTCAATTGGATGGGAACTTGGTTGAGATGGTTTATATGTATATATAAATCACTCGTGCTATAACTTGAAAGTAGGCAGACAGGACAAAGTAGCTTCAATGAGCTCCACGGACACTTACTTGTGGTTAATCGTCCATCACTTACATGCTTTTGGAGAAAGCTGATGTATGATTAAGCATTATTATTTGCCACTGTAGCTGCACTTTACATTTTTGTCCCATTTTGTCCCTATAGCTAAACACACGAGCTGCATTTTTTTCCTCATTAATATACACACAGCACCCCATATTGACAGAAAAACAGAATTGTTGACATTTTTGCAGATGTATTAAAACAGAAAAAGTGAAACATGACATGGTCCTAAGTATTCAGAGCCTTTGCTGTGACTCATATATTGAACTCAGGTGCGTCCATTTCTTCTGATCATCCTTCAGATGGTTCTACACCTTCATCTGAGTTCAGCTGCGTTTGATGATACTGATTGGACTTGATTAGGAAAGACACACACCTGTCTATATAAGACCTTACAGCTCACAGTGCATGAGGATCGCTAAATCCAAATGTGGAAAACTTGTTGGGGTGCCATGTGTATATTATTGAGAAAAAAAATAAACTTAAATGATTTTAGCAAATGGCTGCAATATAACAAAGAGTGAAACATTTAAAGGGGTCTGAATACTTTCTGTATCCACTGTATAACCCACAACAGTGTACAGTAACAAACATTTTGCTGCCTTTTAAGAGGCTCAGCAGTTATCATATGACATTCTATTATGTAACTTTCCTGTGCTTATCCTGTGCAAATGTGCCATTTAAACCAGACACATTTAAATTACCAGAAGTTTCCAGGTAAAGCATATTATGTGGGAATAGTATGTCAGAGTCTCTTTGCTTTGATCTTTGGTTTAATATATAACATACTAACATTTCTTTGACTGTTTCCTTGTTCATACTGATCCAAAATAATTGCCATCAATAGCCAATATCCAAAGTGATCAAACTTGAGTGTTATTCTACAAAGCAACGACTGACAATATCAGAGTTTCTTCAGCCTCAGACTGAAGCTCCTTTCAGACATGCGCCACTTTATAAGATGGCTCACTTTTTTAACAATCATGACTGCACATTTCTATCATTTCTATATCAATAAAAAACAAAACTAAATGACTTAAGCCACGCTGACAGGTACGCTGTGACACACTGAAGCTTTTATATATAATGTGGCTGTCAATTAGGAGAGGAATGGAGGCATTAAAAAAATGCTAATCTAATCCTGGATCTAAAAAGAGCCAGTTTGACATTCATGATGATTTTGATAATACATTCAAAAGTGGCTGCAGATCACCTTTGGGGGCATTTTTGTTTGGATTTTGACAGACACAATGGAGGGAGATAAATGCTAGAAATGTTGATGAAGATTCTCAGTCATCCAGGTCATCATACATAGAGAAGATTGAAGCAAGACGTCTGGACTAGTAGAGTTTTCTAGAAGACGTTTCGCTGCTCATCCAAGCAGCTTCATCAGTTCTAACTGTTGGTGGGGAAACATGGTTTATATGTGGTTACAGACCTCAGTGGGTGGGTCTGGGTAAAAACTTAAAAACTGAAAAAACAATAGCACTAAATGTTTCCATACTTACCTGTGATGTTCTGGCTGACTGGGCCAGGTGTGTCTAACGACTGGCTAACGACTATGAAACTGCCGGAGGGGGACTGGTTGACAGCCCTTTGTTCTTGCTGTGAGTATGTGCAAACTTCCTGGGAATGGATGGAATCACTGCATTGTATGTGGTAGAAAGATGATGTCTGAGGCCACCACCTCTGTTAAGGGAAGGTTTTTCCAGCTTAACATAGATGGCCTCCTTGACTCCTCTTTCATTCTTCAACAACCATGACATCCTGGTCCATTTCAAACCGATGACAACACTGAGACAGAGACTGGTTCACCCGAAGGACAAGATTCCCAGGGAGAAACACAGCAATGTGATATATGCAGTCCAGTGCAGTGAGGAATGCTCTGATCTGTACATTGGAGAAACTAAACAAGCACTCCACAGAAGAATGGCTCAGCACAGGAGAGCCACCTCCTCAGGACAAGACTCAGCTGTTCACCTCCACCTCAAAGACAAAGGACACTCCTTTGAGGACAACAATGTTCACATTTTAGACAGAGAGGAAAGGTGGTATGAAAGAGGTTCTCTAAATGCTAGAAACTGAACTGCTGCTTAGCTTGTGAATTGTTATATGTATGTACACTAATCACTCATGAAAATATTCACCGACATACGCATTGTACTGCCCAACATCAGCTGATTGTGGGGCTGATACAACCACAGAAGCCTGTGTTAGATTGGGGATGGTAAAGGGGGAACACAATGCAGCCAACTTTTACTCAGGAGTCTAAGGTTTGAGTCCCCCTGACACCACGAGCTGTTCTGTTTTCACTGGCTAAGTTTCATTGTTGCCCGTGGCTAAGTCGTGTTTGTAATCACAATTGGATTTATGCATACAAATAACTACTGGGTAAGGTTAGTAGTTAAACAAACAGGGTAAGGCTTAGGTAAAGATCAACTTAAAACACACAAATTCATAACATTAAACCATTGCTGTTGAGTGGTCCCCATTTCATGCTATGGTTATGACAAGTCCCAGCACACATGGACACATATAGTAAAGCGGTCAAAGAAACGTTTTGTTTTCAGGGACTTAATTCCTTTTACACATAGATAACCTACAGGATAGTAAGTGTCTAAGACTACAGGCCACCTTTGCTTCTGATGCCACTGAAGCTGTAAGCAGCAGAATAATTGTGAAAATCACTTCACTTTAAAGCGGCAATGTTCTGAAACAGGTGGAAATTAGTTCCTTTCCAGTAAAGTGAGAAAATGACAAGTACAAAGTAAAACTGAATGTTTCATTAAGAACCCCTGCAGTCCAGAGCGCAGCTGTCACATGACCTCACTTTAACAGCCTTTAAGATGTTGAGAACCACTCAGCCTGTCACACAGAGTACCTTTGCTAAACACATGCTGTGCATAAAGAAGGAGACAATCAGCCACAAAACCTTGTCTGCAATTTGTAACGACCACTCGCACAACACAAAGGACTGACTGAAGAAATATGGCTGTCGAAGAACAGATTTGTTCTGCTTCCCTCTCACAGGTGGAGAGAGTAATTAAAGAAAAAAATCTGTGGAGGTTTAAAAAGAAACAGAGGAATGTGTGGGTTAAAAAAGAGAAATGCACCATTTCCGTTTCCGACTGTGGAGTTTTAACATGACCAGCTCGCTCCATTGCCAAATGGCCTCGAATAACCCTCTGTGATCCAACTGCAGCAGGAGCAACGCAAGGCAACCTGCTGCATGACAGCTCAATAATGCTTTTGTGTGCACAAGACCACAGGTAATTACCGCTACACACAGCATGAAAGGATGGCTTTTAATGTTAAATACGCACATTGTTAGCTCCACAAAGTTTCTATGAAACTGCCTTTAATTGGCACAACACCACATGCCTTCACCGAGAGATTTAACTCCGCTCAACACAGTCTTGACAGCACAAGCCGGGTGCTCGTTATGACTATAGCTTATTGAACACAGCCTGAGAAGAAGTAATCATATGCATTTAAAGCAATCAGCACTCGTTTTACATGCTCTGCTCATTCTTCACTGTGAAGTAGATGATTTCCTGTCTGTTTTAAAAGGAGCTGTGGCAGACTCAAGACTTCAAAATTAAAGGTCAAATCAATACTCTTCAAATACTCAATCAATACTCTTTTTTTTCCTGACAAGGTTATCAACATCAACCGAGCAGCAACCTGACTGACAAATTAAACTATCATACAAGTATTAAAACTGCAGTCCATTAAGTGGCCACTTGAGGGTGAATCCAAAAGTGGGTCAATGCCTTACACTGTAAACGAATATGAGCACATAAGCACATAAGCTACTGTATCTACTGAATTTGTGTGTGGGAGGCTCCAGCTGTTGCAGAATCAGGGTCTACCTCACTCATGGTAATTCCAAATATGGGCAAAGAAGTTGAGCAGGAGTGAGGCGTCTTTATTTAACAAAAGTTACAGTTTGTTACAAAACCATTGAAAAAAAATCAACCCTATTAAATAGCTCTTGGCTAGTATGGTCTGTGCTAGTATTTGCTCACAACATGATCATATTTGCAGTGGTTGTCATTTATAACCATATGACCATTTTGACCACATGCACTAGCCTACATACTGTTTTTATATTTTATCCTCCATTTGTTTAATATTATTATATGCTTATATCATGTAGGATTGTTATATATTTTGTATTCCACTACTGTTGAGGCTGCTGCTGTAACATCTATCCCATCCATCGATCTCTTTCTAATACTTCTTCCCTTATCATGGCGGAATAATTAATAAAGCCATATTTGTGTCAATTATGAAAAATTGCATGTGACAAAAGACAATAGTAGTCTACAATGCACTTTCATACAAAATTACACTTTTATTCACATATTTGCAACAAATGGCTACTTTCTCATATTTGTAATTCAGGGTACAACAGGAACAAAAGAGAACTTGTTTCTCTGTCTTTGTAGACCACCACTTTTTTTTTTTTTTTAATTAACGTCCCATTGTGGTCCGGTTTAGGTCGTGTGACTCAGGCACTCTATTGCAGTTTTTGTCTCTATTATTGCTTTGTTTGACAGATAGGTGCACTGTGAGCGCAGGCATTTCCTGCTTATCACTTTCCACCTCAGCTCCACCAAGCTTCACCTATTCTTTAATAAGCCTTTGGCAGACAAGATGGTGATGGGCTGAAGCATACCACACTGAGATTCAGAATCTCTTCCACTATTTTTAACACCATTGGTATCAACATATTCACAGAGAGGAAATTCCATGAGCTATTGTGATCCTTGGAAAGCTAGCGGTTAGATATTAGCATGCTGTCTTCAGCCATGTACACACAGGACTGGTTTTACCTCAGGCCATGTTGAATCTGGAATAAATCTGTCATGTTCTACCCAATTAAAAACCCATTATTTAATTAATCTTCACCATGAAATATTATTGTGGAAATTTGGTGAATCTTAGAAAAAGATACTCAATACAAAAAAAGTGCACAAATCCACCCAAACAGAGAAATCTTTGAGGATAAATGAATATAAGATGATTGACACACATAACAGCAAGAAGGGTTTTGCTCAAGAATTATGATAAGGCAGTGTTTTCTGTAACTGAATGGGGAATAGGAAAGTACGCTCTAAATCATAGGTTCCCATGCAAACTGGTTTGAACCCCCTGTCTACAAAGTTTGCAGCCTGCAAAGGTGGATTTGTAGTCTTTCAGAATCCAGCTGCCTCACATGAAAGAAATGTGAGGCAGCTGGATTTCGGAGCTTCATCTGAAAGTCAATCAGCTATCGCCATCCTGTGCTGCTTTACCACTGTGTTTTGTGTCCTCTCTCCTGGGAGTCCTCCAAATTTTCTGAAGTAAAACACAAAATCAGTGCAGAGTTGTGGCCACTGTTAGTTCAGGGCAGTTTTCCTTATGGGATTGTTTAACTTGACAGTGTTTTTTTTGAAGTGATAAAAGTCTCCAGTTGCATGTAACAGTGTGTAAATATCTGCTCCTCTAACCTGTAATCATCTTGTCATCCCTGTGATTCATCTTACTAAGGTTCTGACCCACTTATGCTTTTCAAACACCGCCTCCAGCTCCATTCAAATGCTGTTTGATGCACACTGTTTTAGTTTTACATGAAGCCAATCATTTTTCTGCCACCCGCGCATCTTATCTTCTTCCTTTTGATTCTTTTTTTTTCCAATTACAGTATTTGTATTTATTTAAATTAAACCACGTTGAGATCACAACAAAAGAGACGCCCCATCCTGTATCTCCTTGAGTAAACATAATGCAGAATGAGTTTGAGTCTATCCTGACATCATCTTAATGAAAATGTCTGTGGGAGGGGGGAACAACAAATCGGGCCGGGATGAGGCTGGGACTTGCACGGAGGGATGGTGGCGATAGGAGCCGAGCGGGGTCAGCAGAGGCCTATTAAGGCTGAGAAACACAGATCAGCGGAGATGATGAGTACGACTGAGATAAAGCTGCGGGGAGGAATGATGATGATGATCTCAGACGTGAAAACACCATTACAGGGCTGACTGAGTTTTTAATGTAGCAAAGAGATGCTGTTAATATTAAAAGTAGCAGGTGGCTGAACAGGCGTAGTGATAAGAGAGGGGGATGTGAGGCTGCTCGCTGGTATCAGGCAGAGCTTGACCGATGTCACGTTGCAGGCAGATACTGATACAGAGGAGGGAATTTGCAGCTGCTGCTGACAGATGTGTCCGGCATGAAAATGGTTCCCAGCAGTGTTGATACAAATACCAGTGGCAATTAAAGTGCTTAGAAGATGGACTCGACTGTCGTAGAGTAGAAATATGAAAAGAAATGTGAAATCAGTGAAACGGGACCAAGGAAAAGAGGTTCCTTAGAGCTTATTGCTACTAAAAACAGCATGCAATGTCTCAACAACAAAGTGGGAGGATGCATGTGCTAGAAGACAGAATATTCAACTTTTAACAAATGTTTTGACCACTGAGACAGAACACTGTTACTGCCACTCTGACTCTGTGCTATGTTTGTTGTGAGGGATCATGAAGTTTGTATCATGTGTGGTCTTGAGCTTTTCTTTTTATCTGTTTATGCATTCGGATAGCTTCTGCCACTTAGCTTCTGCCAACAGTATCTTGCCTTCTACACTCACAATACACACATTCACATGCTAAACAGCCGGAGATTAAACTAATTTAAGCCGTATTATTGTGACCACAAGACAAGACAAGACAAGACAAGCGGTAGTCAACTACTGAGTATTATTATACTATTTAGTGTAAGTCATGCAGTAGCACTAAGATGATTCCCTTCCATCCTTTCCTCCATTTTCATGAACCCGCTTTGTCCTGTACTACAAGGTCTATTCCAGCTGCTCCGCCAGTTCCTCACAGGGCTAAAGTAGACAGATAAACCAGTCACAGTCACATTCACACCTCGAATCCCCAATTGCTGGGAGCAAGCCGGAGTACCTGGTAAACCCACACAGGCATAGGGACAATGTGCAGACTCCAGAGTCAACCCAGGAACCTTCTGGCTGTGAAGCAGCAGTGCTAACCACTTTCTCATTATGTTTAATTCCTCTGCACTGTCGCCTGCTTGAACGTTAGCTTTGATGATGTTTACGACAAGCATGCAAAGAATAAAAATGCAGTTTGAAGTTTGAGCAGCATCTCGAGAGTCCACTAGAAGACACGTTTATTTCTTCTTGGTGGACATATGTAATGAGTTTCTAATGATAGAAAGCTGCTTCAAATTCAGCAAAAAGTCTCTTTAAATCCAGTCATTGGTGCACGACTGAAGTGATAAATGTTTTATGATGTTTGAGAATAACGCGGTAATAAGGGTACTGTTTTTGAGCAAATCCTAATTCCAAAAACAAAATGTGTTGTGATTGACAAAAAATACACACTTTATTTGCCTTAAAATAATAAAGGACAGAAAAGGAAATACAGGGTTAAACTATTTATTGTACTAAAGAAATAAAATCAATTGCCTATTTATTTGTTATATAGTCACTGCTTTCCGAAGTGAAAAGGGAAATCAAGGTCTCTTATTTATCTGAGTAAACACTGCTCTTGATAAGCAAATACTGGCTTTTAGTAATTTGGGATTTGTTGAGTGTAAAACACATTTATATATAAAGCACATGCCAACACAATAAAAAGTGCCCAAGTAAAATTGGGAGCAACAGATGAACCATTCTAAAATCAAAGCTTTTGCTGTTATTTGTTATCCTAGCCTAAAGCTACTGAAAACATTGTTTTTCATTAGATTCCTTAGGGATGGGGGTAATCCTCATTTTTATTTAATCCCGTTTTCTGTTTTCCTTCCTGTACAAAATGGGGCATTTGGAAGGGGATCTAACATTTTGCTGGATATTTCCACCCAGCCTGTATTAATGTTGAAGGAGCACTAAACTTCAGCAACCTCACAGGTTGGTGCAAAGCTGATTTTTTTTTCACTGTGTTATCTACAAAGTGTTTTCAAATGTTACAAGTCAGCGGAATCTGCTATATTACCGAGCAGATCCGTACAGTCTGTGAGCCAACAGTTATTCACTGTCTCAGTAATGTGCAGCAGGTGTTTTTTCACAATGGTAAAAGGCTGAGAAATTATGCTCACGTCAAAAACTGCAGTTCCCCCTGCAAGACTCTAGTAGGTTGGCTCTATAGACCTCCATGTTAAACTGTCCAACCTCTGGGACTGGGAAATGAAGTCAATGCAGTGTTATGTAAAATAAAATAAAATAAAATAAATAAAATAAAATACAATTGCAGGGTTAGGGTTAGGGTCACCCTGCAGCCTTTAGGGGGCTGGCTCCAAAAGCAATTCAGTCCTAATAGACCTCCATGGTAAAACATCCAACTTTACAGCATACCTGATAAAAATTCTGGTCTCTATTGATGACATGTGTTTGTAACAACTGTACAGGAGTGATTTATTTATTTATTTATTTTTTGAATGCCAGGTGGGTGCTGACTCACAGTGCAAGCAGGCTACCTGCTTCTGCAGCTGCCTACCTGCCTCGGCTACCAGCTCCACTCACAATCCACCTCTTTGCATGTATTTGGAGTTTATGTAGACTGGGGCTAACATGACGACGATCAGAGTCTCCCACAGAGACTCAACATGACTCTTGAGAAACTCATGGGTGACATCATGGACATTTCTCTTTATAGTTCCTGTTTATGAGCAGAACGTGTTTACAGCCCGGTACAGAAATGGTGCATAAGAAGACTTTAACTGACAGGCAGGTGCCAAATCAAACTGTGAGATTCCTGCTGTCGTGACTGGCTGCCTGCCAATCTACTAAATTACCCAGGAGGTTAGTCAGGCTTTGACTCTAGGCAACATTTACACAACAGTAAGATTGCTAATTAAATCCTGTTTGCTCCCACTAGCATGGTATCAGTAGGTTAGCATCATGACAGGAAGCTAACATATATCGGAACTTTTTGATTTTCATGAACATACATAAATCTTGATTATTGTTGCTATGGTTACCTGCCATTTAATGCACCGTGTGCACCAATTCAGATCAATGGTAGTTGTCTGTTACCCAATCATACAACAAAACACAATAAAAAACAGCAGCCTCATAACAGCTGCAGGAAAAAAAAGTGTACTTGAGCCCTCCAAAAGCCTCCACGCTCCATCAGAGCAGCTTGGTAAAGTGTTGATATAAATGTTAAATAAGCGATGTCAAGCGGAGGAGGATGTTTTAGTGTCACGTCTCTGCGAGCATTGGTTTTCGCGTAGGTGTCAGCGAGCCAAGTATCTCTTAACTTGAAGCTGCATCACACATATTGATCAACCAGGCCTACAGTGTAAGCATTTGTGTGTGTGGCATCACCAAGCTACACAGCAGCAGCGTAAGGAGTGTAGGAGTGGAGCTTATGCTGCAGGAGATGACCCACAGTTAAGCAGCTAAAATCTCACCCAGCGTTGCAATTTGCTCCTACTATTGTGAAGAAATAATAACTGATTGTCTGGTTTTATCACAGTTGAGCCCTCGTGATGCTCCTCTCTCTCTCTCTCTCTCTCTCTCTTTAGGGATCACTTCCAATGCTGATTTATGCAAAGCCACTGTGGAAAAAAAGTCAACTAAATCCAGACTAGTGGAAGTTGTTTTTTTTTTCCTCTTGAGAGGTAGAGCACGTTCCTGGAAGCAGTGTCAAGTCGCGGCAACTCTGAGCCGCAATGATAGAGGGAGTCTGTAATGAAGAGCAGATAAACACAAATGTGAATGCAAAGAGGAACTTTACAGACGGAAACGCCGCTTGATGTCTCTGCCTGAAAATTGAGTTGCTTTCAAACAGTGGGGAAGTGAGTATATGCGTGTGTCTGGTGTCAGGGTTACTTGATTAAACTGGAAGAATGCCTAATTACATCAAGCACGGTTTGCTTTGGTGAATGTTTGTGCATCCAAATGCACTCAGGCTACATCTGCAAGTTTTAGATAAAGATTTATCAGAAGGAGTATGAAAAGTAAATGTGATTCCAATTAAAATCCGGACGTAAGATTCATGCACTGACTCTGCTGTGTGTACATTTTTGTGGAGGCCCTGGTGACATGTTATACAGTAGATGCTGTTTAATTTATGTTTGAGGACTCCAGATGGACTTAGTCTAGCACCAGCATGATATGAAGTTTTTAAGTCAACAACTGTCTCAAGGTGAACCAACGAGTTTCTTAGATTGAAATTTAATTCACAAACAAATCCAAACATTTGTACATGCTGCTCGACAGAATGACAAACTCACTGAATTTTACTACTCTTTAGAGCTTCACCAGTTCTCTTCTAAAAAGATGTGCCTGAGGGTGGGTGCATAATGTGGGGGTAATAAATGTGTTTATTTTTTAGAAGTTAGGTCACGAAAAAGAAAGAAAAAAAAAAACAAGTTATATTTGATGTTTTGCTTTCTGTTCAGAGACATTTGTGTCTTACCATGAGCATGCATGGAAAGCCGAAGGCATGAGAGCACACAGCTCCCCATCTTTCTCTGTATTTATTGAAAGGAAAGGAAAGGTAGGGAGAGCACACACCTTGCATTTTAGGTAGAAAACCTAAGGCAATGAGAGCAAAAAACTTACTGTCTTTCTATGTATTTTATGTGGCCTAAAACCTGGGAAAGAGCACACCTCCGATCTTTGTATGTCTTAGGTTTAAAGCCTAAGGCACACCTCCTTTATTTACTGTAAGTCTGAGGTGGAAATCCTAAGGTGTAGAAAACCCACACCTCTACATTTCTCTGTATTAACTGAATGGAAAGCCTAAGGCATGAGAGCACACACCTGCCTGTCGTTCTATACATTTTAAGTGGAAAGCCTAAGGCATAAAGAGTGAACACCTCCTTGTCTTTCACTATATGTACTCAATGGAAAGCCTATGACAGACACAGTGGAGCGTGAGGGACACTGAGGTGGCCTGCCCGTTTTGGATAATTAATCGTGGCCAACTTTATAATAATAATTAATTGTGGCCACAATTAATTATCCAAAACTTTGAGCCCTAATATAGTTATTAATAGAGACCAACAATGTTTTGGTACCAGGCTGTAAACATCATTAAATTTATGCTGTAAAGTTGGCCATTCTAACACGGAGGTCTATGGGGATTGACCCACTTTTGGAGCCAGCCTCCAATGGGTACAGTGCAGTTTACAGCACTTAAGTGGGAACTTAAGTAGCACGCCTAAGGCACAAGAATCGCAAACCTCTTTGTCCATATATGTTTTCACTGTATTTACTGAACGGAAAGCTTAAGGTAGGGAGAGCATGCAGAGACCTAGGGGCATTGACAGTAAAGTCACTTAAAGTGGTGACATGTTATGTGAAACTAAAAGAATTATCGAAAGAGACCAACACCAGGCTGTAACATTTCTCCTGTAAATCTAAACATTTTAACATGGAGGTCTATGGGGACAGCCTCCGGTGGCTGCTTGAGGAATTGCAGTTTATGGCACCTTCTGCAATGGCTTCATTTCTCAGGGTCATATCAAACGTTTTTTGGCAATTTTTTGGTGATAACAAAAAATTTAAATCTCAAAAACTATATTCCTTCAATGAAAAAACTGATCGAGAAAGTATGTATAGAATTTTAGAAGAATTGACTGTGTAAGACCTACCGGTGTCCCATGTGACTTTATTCTCAGAGCTAATTTATTCTGTATATCCAAGGTTATGTGAAGAGAAGCTATGCTTATCAGCGGGGCTGTAGTAGAGAATGATATACAGACATTGCCTACATTACTGAATTACATCACCAGTTATTTTTGAATAAATTGCACACAGGGTAGTGGGTGTACATCATATTTTGTCCTCTGTGAGGAGATACTGCTGGGTCCAGGAGAAAAGCAAGGGTCACAGCTGCTCCACAGAATGGATTTTCCAGGTTATTATCTGTGTTTACATTCATTTTCGTAGAGATTCAAGGTCTTAAATCCCATCACAGACACTGAATCCCTACCAGGAGAGAGCCAGGGAGGATGTGAAATGAGATTTCTTTTTTACATCAGGAAGCACTTCAGTCAATTAATGTCTTTGATGTCACATATCATGTTCCTTGTTATGCAAATTGGCTCCCGTTTAGAAACATAATAAGGAGTATTTATCTGCCCGGATCTGCATGTGAATATGTTAAATGAGAAAGTTACAGAGGGAAATAGATGATAAATAAAAAAGAAAAGGAAGGTGTGATAGTGAGAGATTAAGGAGGGGGTAAATTTAGTAGAAATAAGGCAGCATATTCTCTAACAAAATGGAAGGCTGTGAGACTCCACAATTTATCTCTGAAATGATTTCACTTCTCCTAGATATGGTCTCGGTTAGTCGCTGATACCTTGTAGCTCTACAAGGATAAACTGGAGACTGCAGATATATTTTTTTACATATGTTCCATCTATACTCACTTTAGAGAGTGTTGAAAATGAAGTCAAGATGGTGCTGATCCCAGAGTACAGGCTGAATGGGCCTGCACACATTGTACATTGTAAAACAGGTGTGAGAGTTTGCTCAGGCAGCCATTCATATTTTCACAGAAGCTTTTAGCAGACAGGTTAGTTTTAGGATTATCTACTTAAAAATGAGAGTTGTGCGAAATGGTACGATTAATTTAAGAAACTAGTGATATGGCTTAAAGAGTCATTTCACTATATTACAACTTTCAGCTGTTAGACAGGATGTAAGGTTCACCACTTCTTGTTGAAATTGGTCAACCAAAATTTAATATGTATGCTAATTTTTGAAGTTGTAACAGACTTACTGGGGCTAGAATGTGTTACCACATGGACAACATGACAGTGGCCTAGCTGCACCTACACTTAAATACCCAAATACTTACTCAAAGATGGCAATTTATCGCTTGTTAGCTATTTTTTAACATGCTGATGCTGCCCTGTTTAAGCAATCTTTTTCCATATGTTCAAATTTAATTAGTTATTGTTGGCTAAAAAAGGTACAAAGTGATGTTGTGGTCAGCAGCTAATGAATCAGGCAAGCTAGGCAAAAAGGAGCTGTGATTGACAGTGTGATTGGCAGTGAGCAAGTCTCACCTCTCAAACTCTATTGTGCATATTCTAATTTAAAGATGGTGGAGTCATCTTTATATAGAGTCTATGCATTCACCATGCTGGAATATTCTCCTATCTTGTCCTATTTCCTGTCTGGGAAACCTGTCCAGGGTGTACTCTGCTATAGACAGCTGGGATACGTTCAAGACAAAATGATGGATAAACCCCCCTACATACAGCTGCTTCTGTCTAAAACACATAAAGCTATATGAAGGTAAGTTATTGTTTTAATTATATTATTAAGATTTAGGTAAGGTGTACTCATTGGCTGTCAAGAGGCAACATTTTTTTTCTTTCATTGATTCACCACTCCTACATTTTTATAGCTTCAGGAGAAACAGGTTTGGAGGCGTGATTAGTTGGTGGAAAGGTGTTTGTTGACATCCGAGACTTTTAAGTTTCAGTGATAAAACTCGGGCAAATTTAACCTGCGGACGCCCTCACCCTTCAGTAACCTCTGTGTGTGTTTTTAGTCTGTGTATAAATCTGCTAAATGTCTGTGATAATGAGAGCTGTTGAACAGTGCTGCCACTCATAAATGTTGCAGAGAGTCCTGCCAAAACCAGAGAGTTGTAATCTCCTGGGAGTGCTCCTGCTTTCCATGCAGGTTTCAGCGCTGACACTGGAAATGAAGAGGTGTCGGCTCCAGGTTCAAACTCCTACCCCTTATTTCTCCCAGGCGACTATATGGGCTGCAGCTTACACACTGTGTGACATACTGTATAGGTGAAAAAAAACTTTTCCTTTCACTAGAGAGAACATGATTTGTCCTGGTGTTTCCGAGTCTTCCAAATGTTATCACCCACAGCCATCAGCACAGATGTTTTATCAGCTAGGCTCTCTGCACACTATAAACAAAGTATCCATTTTACAAGAGCAAGCTGTATGTTATGCTAACACACGCCATGAAACATATGGCACGCCAGGCGTTGTAGCACCTTCTCCTTCACTCTGTGAGCTCTCTTGCAGCACATTTGACTTTAAATCACCCAGCAGCCCTTCTCCCTATTCCCCTTTTTATTTTCCGACTCTGAACTTTTGGGTCGTGACAAATTGATGGCTTTTTGCAGAGAAAGGCTTTCACAATGCTATAAGTTACGCTTGGTGAAGGCCTTAAAACAATAGGCCATTAGCATACTTTCCCCTCCATCCATCAGCAGGCATTGCCAGCCCCTGGCAGCCATTCATCACGCCAGTGCCACAGAGCAAGCAGACCTCGGGCCCCCTCACTGCACTGCTTATAAAGAGATGTATGAATACCACATGAACACGGCGGGCTAAGATAAAGACTAATATAGCCCAATTCAACTGTGACCATGAAGATGAATGTGTTAAGAGAAAACAATGACAACATGACTGATCGTTTTAATAGGAGAAGCGAATAAGCAATCTGAGCGGAGGTTAGCTCAGCGTGTTTATTTTCATGATCTCTGACTATAATGCCAGCTACTGTAAAGCCACTGAAAGCTGCGTCGTGCTTTCCCCCCCAGGGTGTGTGAAGTCTAGAGAGGCTGCTTCAGGCGGCTTTGATGCAGATTAACTTCCTCAGTCAGACTTGTGTTTGGCTTGGGACTCTGAGGCAGCAGCTCGAGCTGCCGTCCATTAAACCTGCTCTGGAGACAGACTTAAAATTAACCTTAATGGACACTTTTCCCTGTAAATGCTAACTAGAGGCTCTTTACTAAATAGCACCTTGTCCGTCACTCTCACTGTGTTTTTTTTGATTGTTCTTATGTACTTATTTTACCACTGAGGAGTTGAATGTGTGAGGGCCATGGGGCTCACAGACACCTATGCTTCACCGTTCTTGCCACCCCCTCTTTCCTGCACAGCAGCTGTCCATAAACGCCAATTAGCAAAAAATTTAAAACCAATTAGAGCTGCTTTGTGCTCAGTAAATCTGATTATTAAAAGCCATGTACATCTTTGGTGCAATCAGCGTGTGATGCTGTACTACAGACTCCCATGCCAAAGCTATCAGTCTGGTATCCATGCCGGTGCCTGCTTCGCTGCCCTCGGTCTCCCCCCCCCCCCTTTCTAATCTGACTATAATGACATTTGCGTAAGGCAATGAACAGTGCCGTGCCACGCTTTTTTTCTTTCCTTTTTTTTCAAAACTCTGCCACCCACCTCACACCTTGCAGACGTTTTTATGACTCCTGGGTGTAATATTTCCTTCATTTGCATAATGATGTCCCCTGTTTATTATAAACCTGTGCATCCATCTTACTAAGGCCCATTGAACAAGCAGTGGATTTGTACAAAATTAGAATGCAAATGGAATGTAATACTGTTGCACTACCAGTGATGGGTCAATAAACTAGACAGCCCCCCCCCCTTCCTTTTAGAAGCAGTATGTGCACACCTATGTAATGCAAACGCCATCCATCAAACTTTAAGTTTAACATACAGGTGACATTAAGAATAGTAGAGATCTGCAAGTTAAACTGCACTCCAGCATAGCTGGTGTGACTGAAAGTACGAATCTGTGGAAGCCTTTTTATAGTTAAATCAATAGATGAATTTATCATGTGAATGAATAATCCATCTGAGTGTTAAATCATTCCCTCGGAGGAGCAGCGCGGCTCTCTGACCATTCAAGGACATTCTTTTTGGGCTAAGGATCATAATCTATCCCTTGAATGTTTCGAAGAGAGGACGCATAATGTATTCACGTGCTAATTAAGATTCACACCAGAGACACGTCTTTGTAAGCGTGGCAGTTACACTTCTGATAGTGCTTTATCAAATGCCACTGCAAAATAAGAACGCTTTTGATTATACAAAGAAAATGGCATTCCCTTATGAAATATTAATGCCGACGTTCTATCTTTGTCCCCTTTAGCTTAGTCTGAATATCAACTTTTTGGCACTCGGGCCATGATAGTGAGTGCCACAGGGCCCTGTCTCTCTCTCTCTCTCTCTGTCCTCCCACGGCATTTAAATTAGATTACTGGCAAGATAAATTCGGCCGAGGCCCGTAACGAAATGCTCTGTGACAAATGCTGACTCAGGTGGCTGCAAGCAAATCAAGACAAAAACTGCAGTTCAAACTCAACCCCCGCCCACTTTTAAACAAAAAAAAAAACATACAATTATTGTGCTTTCAGTTCCACTATGCTCTAAAACTGGCTACAAATGGGAATGACAATGCAACATTTTGATTGGACAGCGATAAGCCTGCAGTGGTCAAGCGCAATGCCATCATCTGTCATGCTCACAGAAGGAATATGACAAAAGTAAGGAAATCGTTTTGTTGTCAGCAGCTGCTCCGGCTGTGGTTACAATCTCAAGATTCATAGCCTGTGAAAGGCTGCCATTCCCGGCAGAAGTCATCTGTTCAAATACATGTAACAAGGTGTGAAGATCTATGGCGCTGCAGAGAGACAAAGCGCAGCAGTCAATGGACTGGATTAAAGCCAGCTGCTTTTTTAAAGTCAGGGGTTTAAATATCTATACGTGAAGCCCTGTTTCATCAAACGGTGGTATTAACAAAGACTACTTCAAAAAAAGGGCTTATTTTAAAAACCGGGCAGCACTCGTTATGCAAACACTGGCATCCACTTGTCATACCTTTAACTAACTTTAATATAACTAAGAACTAAAAAAATGTACCCACGATTTTGACATAACTAGTGATGTAGCTTTGAAAAACAAACTTAATTGTAAGAATACTTGTGCCCTCCAGACTTTTAGCCAGATGACAGACAACTTGACTTCTTGCTAAATCAAACTCTACTGCACTACTTCTCTGTAATACATTACACTTTCTAGAAAGAAACCTGCATCTGACATTTCAATAAATGCACCAAAACAATACACTCACCAGCCACTTAAATAGTTACACCAAGTTGGGAAAGAAAAATGACCTCAGTGACATTGAACCAGGCATGGTTGTTGGTGTGACACACAACCATCTCTAGTGTTTATAGAGAATGGTTCCAAAAAGACAGAATATCCAGTAAGCAGCAGCTCTCTGTTGAGGTCAGAGATTAGAATGATCGGACTGGTTGGAACTAATAATAATAATAATAATGCATTGGTCTTATATTGCGCTTTTCTGCTCTGCTGGGCAGGCACTCAAAGCGCTTACATTGAGATGCATTATTCTTTCACACCACATTCACACAGTGGCAGTGGTAAGCTACCAGTGGTAGCCACAGCTCCCCAGGGGGAGACTGACGGAGACGTGGCTGCCAAGGTGCGCCTACGGCCTCTCCGACCACCGCCGATCCATTCATACGCATTCATACACCAGTGAGTGCACTGGAGGCAATGCGGGTAAAGTGCCTTGCCCAAGGACACACAACAACGACTAGGGAGGAGCTGGGGTCGAACCGCCAACCTTCCGGTTATTGGACAACCCTGCTCACCACTGAGCCACTGCTGCCAAAACTGATAGAAAGACAACAGGAACTCTTATAATCACTGGTTCCAACCGAGGTCTGCAGAAGAACATCTCTGAACACACAACAGCCTTGAAGCATGACTACAGCAGCAGCAGAAGAAGAAGAAGAGCACACCGGGTGTCACTTCTGTCAGCTAAGAACAGCAAACTGAGGCTACAGTTCACACAGACTCACCAACACTGGACAATAGAAGACTGTAACAACTGCTCTGATGAGTCTCCACGTCTGCTGACACATTCAGATGGCCCCACCTAGTACTAGCGAAGTGGACCTTATAAGATAGCTGCTGTAAGTGTACACTTACAAATATGTTTGCATATAGTTTTTCACATAACTAATGTAGTATTATAGAACCATCACACTATAGAAAAAGGAGGATGACTGGAAGAAAATGAAACACGACAATGTTTATAGCATGCTGATGCTCCAATATTCCAGCTTTCATAACTGTTACACTCCATAAAGCCATGTTTGTGTTCTGTCTGTGTTGTTTTCAGGGTACACAACTTTATCCATTCATCCATCATCTGAACCCTCTTCGTCTGGGTCACAGGGGGCTGGAGCCTATCCCAGCTATCTACTGGTGAGAGGCGGGGTACATCCTGGACAGGTCACCAGTCACAATCACAGGGCATACAACTTTATATCAGTGAAAAATGAACCCTCACTCATCTCCTCTCAATAACTGTACAAGACATCCCTGTTACACACTGCAGGGGGCAGTAGTGGGACATGGATTTACAGTTGAGCTCTGCATGTTCATCTGTAATGCACTCAAACAGCAGTCCAAGCTTTCTCATCGGCAGGTAAGATTCAATCCCCACGATTCAGTCATAACACATAAATATTCATGTCTAACTACTTCTTTGAGCACTGTATGCTACACGTGTTCCCACTTGTTTCCACGTCACAAGCACATAAAGACAGTGTCATCACCTCTGTGACAGACATATCTCTAAGAAGGATTCTGGTAGATTTATTGACATTGTGAGATGCTAAAACTATAATTAGGATGCTGCAGACATTCTTTCAGACTGTTACTTGGCAGCATTTCTTGTGAATTAAATGGTGTGTCACTGAGCTGGAGGTCCCAAAAGAGGTATCTCAAGGACTAAGAGTAACCACTGATCTGGTGATTAAATCATCCACTGCAAGGCACCATGGGATTGGAGCCTTAAAGGCACTTTCTATATGACAGGAGAAACAAATTCAGCAGGTTTTGGTGCCATATTGACTCCATATTCTGCTGTGAGAAAAGCTCACTGGCTGAAATAATCTAATTCTTCACACACCAGTTATCCACGGGTGACCATCTGCAACTGGTCCAAAGCTTTGCACAAATTGTTGTGTTCCATTTCTTTTTCCAGTTCATCGACTTTTGTTTCCAGTAATCATCTCGTTGGAAAGTCCAACAAGCTCGCCTCGCTGAGCTTGTTAGAGGATTTCTGCAACTTTGTGACCGATCAAACGCCGTCTGAATCCTCACAGTCCCTCTGCTGTCTTTGTGCTTTTGCTCTTCCACCGCAGCAGCTGCAGATTCTTTGTGGTATTTTTTTTTTTTTTGATGCTCTCAGAGTTTTTGTCACCTCTGTTTCCCAGTGGTTATAGTCATCGCTTTAATCTTTGTGGCTCCTCTCCTCTCTGGTGTGGCGTATAAATAAAGAAAGTGTACAAAGAGCTTCATGTGTGTTGAACTGCGTTTCTATTTCTGGGCGCCTGTGAGTACACATTCAGCGCCCGAGCTGTTACATGCAGTGTACCGCTGCCTCCGCCAGCTAGTCAACACCACCCACTGAGGTGTAACTTGAGTGCTTGGGGGAGCTCATCCTATCAGTCATCTTGCAGCTACAGCCCTGCCATCCCATCATGAGACTCTCAGCTCTCCTCCATGCTTCGCACCCCCATCAATGCAAAGTTGCCCATGTAGAAAAGTCTTCTGATAGAGGGGGACTTGCAGGGTGACTTCTGATTTATTACCTTATCCTTTAAGAGCTGCTGTCAGAGAGTCTACAGCTTGTGTTTTCCCCCCTCATCTCTGTGCTCCCATTCCATCTCATCTCTATCCTTATATGTGATCACATTTTCAGCTTATTCTTTTAATCCTCGCATTCTTCTTCTTTCTCTCTGTCCTCCTTTTCGTGTCAGTGCTGCCTGATTACGAAACCTGATGCCACCATACCACCACACGTCTTCGCTCCCCTAAAATGAGCTTCTGTATAACCCTTCTTTGACATGAGCGCATTCGGCTGGATAAGTGCACGCAGGCTGGAATAACACGCACTTAGCCTTGTAATTATGCAATGGTCAGTAATAATTTACTGTAGAGAGGGGGAGGATGGGGGTCACTGAGCTGTATGCTGCCACTGCCCTGTGACAAATGCACTACACCGCATATTACAATCATAGCTGTCATAAGTACAAGGTACAAAAAGGCCCTTACAGCTCATGTGAGCAAATGAATGAATTATCACCATGACAGCTTTGATTGTTTTCTCAATTTTCTTTGGGGAAAAGTATAAAGTTGTATTCAGCATTTGTTTGTTCAGATTCTTCTAAAAGAAACCTCTGCACAGTCCTTTACTTGTATAAGTAGCCCTGACCATCCCTTTATGACACATATATATCCACAATGCCCATGGTTTGATCACTCACTGTAAGTATCAGTTACAACATGTCATGAGATCGTCCACTAAGGCCCAGTCCACACGGAAACAAAGTCGTTTTCATTTGCAAAACGTTGTCTGTAAAGATGGCGTTGTTTCAGGAAATGCGTGCATCCACACGAATCTGCACAAACCGCTGAAAACACTGTAGCACATATGCCAGGCCTGTGAGTGGCAGAAGCACTCCAAAAACAGAGAAGAAGACACGGGGCATGCACACAAAACTTGCACGATGTAAACTTCCTAGTTACTATCCACTTGCCGCTCACTGTGTTAGCAAGGAGCAGAAGAGTTTGTTGTTAAAAGCAAAAACAAGCTCCGTAGTTTATTGTTGTCGGAGTGAGCGCATGCCCAGCTCAGCGGGAGGTGGAGCTGTGTCGTCATCGTTTCAGGAAAGTAGTGCTTTGGGCAAGACATGGAAAGTGCGTTTTCAAACCACCCTGGGACCTGTTTTTAAAAGTTGTCGTTTTCGCACCTCTGAAATGCCGGCTCCGTGTGGACGAAATGCCTAAACGATACAAAACTTTAGCGGATACAGCCATTTTCGTCTCCGTGTGGACGGTGCCTAAACTGGGCTGCTATTCTGGCAACGTATCACAAGGCAGGATGGCAATCATATGTGTCAATCAAGATCTAAACCACAATCCAAATACATACTGTAATTGTAGACTTTGGTCAGCCTTAGAGCCCACTGATACAAAGGGACTGGCCAACTAATGAAGGCATATGACAATAGTTACAGAGCTTTTATTATGAAACTAGTAGTTTCTGTACTGTGATCCAATTTAGCTATTACATGGTTTGATGTGAGACTGGGTTGAGTAATGAAGTACTTTGTCATCTGGAGGCTGAATTGAATGTCATTAGGCTAACATAGTAGCTACGAACAGAAGAGGAACAGGGAGAAGTCTTGTTCCGCCTCATTAAAAGCACTGTAATACATTTCGTCACTGCATCACGTAAAATCAATGTAATAAAGCCAGCACTGAATGAGACTATATAAAGTTGTCGAGAAGATTCCTTTTGTCTATAAAAGCAATACACACACACAAATGTGACATCTTTTAATTCTATACTTGTGCACTGTTGGAGCTTAATGCTCTGTGACAAATTATTATACCAATGAGAAAAATTATTAAACAATATAATGGATTCACTGTGAATGCTGCCCAGCATTAATTTAGGTTTCAATGGCAAAATATGTCTGACAATCCGTTGCTGAGCACACAAATCATTTTCTGGTGTGATATAATATCACACTGTGGCACTAACAGTTCCTATTTCCACTTTCATACATCCTGTCATGATGAAGCAACACATCTGTCTGAATGACAAAGCATGTATAACTTCAACAGAAGCAAATGCTATCAAAACACATAAATATTCATCCTGAACCTGTCTATAAATTTGACCACCCAAAGCAGGTAAGATAATTATATCGGGAACCCTTAGAATACAAGCACTGCCACCCTTCAGTCAGAAAAATGACTGTCAATGAATATTGGTTTATTGTTCACTGTAGACTTGTTATCATTCATTAGCCTTCCACCATACCAAGGAGCTATGTTAAAGTCCAATTAAACAATTATTGGAATAGACAACAAAAATATTTGGCTGGGTTTATGCAGCAAACCTACTAGGTTTAGTCTAGGGTTGGGAAAATAAAATAAAGAGTTACTCACACACATGACCACAAGAAGTCACCAATGCAACCAGGGTTATATTCTTATAACAATGCAGGATGGCACCAAAACCTTTTTTTATAGCTTTTATAGCTCTATATCTTCTATAGCTTTAAGTTAAAATGACAAATACAAATACTGGAAATAATGGCTGCCACTTTAGACTACAAGCCTCCTGCTACTCGCTGACATCAATAACTAAAGCTAGGTGGACTCATGCATTTACTAGGACAGCAACAAGTAGAGGTTCCAAAACCACTAAAACATGTCAGGTTTATCGATTTATATTTATTGTCATAATGGTAATCCAGCTAGCCCATATGTACAGTGGGAATACCTGTTGAATACTTAGATAAAGTATATTTGGGTTTAGGTTTTCTCCATGAAAGGGTGTATTTTAACCCCAAAAATCACCCAAAAGGACAACACAAAATAATAGTAATTCTTAAAACATTAGAAAGTTTGAAAATGTAACTCAGATCAGTTTTATCCTTTGTAATCCAGAGAAAACTTACCAATAAATGTGAAATCAAAATCAGCATTTTCTTCTTCTTTTGTCATTACATTTATAAAATCCCAGGTTTCTACGGTAACTCCTAAGTTGAAAAGTATAATTATATAATTTTCTGCAAACAACTCGTGTCTTTAAAAAGCAGCTTCTCAGTTTATGTAACCCACTTGATGAATGAAAGAGGATTTTTATTCAGATTCTGAAGCAGCAGCAGCAGCAGCACCTGTGCTCCTGATCAGGAAGTGCTAATATGTAGCAGACAGCGACCAGTGGGCCGAGAGGAGCGGATTAGCTTTACTTTGGAGAGGAGGAGTAACTGTCATTTAAGGATTTGCAGAAGGATATCTCTATTTCCACTGCTAAGCTCTTGGTGAACTGTCAAAAAGGGAAGTATTCTACCTTCCTCTGCGACTTTGGGCTGCACTGGTGACAAAGCACAGCCTGAAAACAGCAAAGGCAAACTGGAATGAGTAATTCTGCCCTAAAAGTTATTAGAGGATGTATACACTCAATGATACTTCCTCTCAGCAGCTGGTCAATTGATTACATATGGATTGATGAGGTTTGACTGACACGCTAAATTAATTGTGATTTTCAATCTAAGCTCGTCTTCGGGATTCTGTGTGTACATAAGGCGCGAAACATTCTGTGCAATGAGGCGCTGTTGATGTTTTTTTTTCATGGCATTCTATGGTCATAAAGCGCCGCTTCTAAATTGAAAAGCAGAAAATTATGTTGTTAAGACTGCCAAGCAGTGCGAGCCCCTATCTCAGTAACAATTACTTAATGTTTCCTTTGAGCCTCCAGATGACTTCACAGATTGACAGCTCTAGGTTTGTACTTTACCAAAGCTAGTGTGGCGTTAGTGTGTGTGTGGGTGTGAGGTAAGGTTAGGACAGTTTATTAATGAAGCTGGACCTATAAAACACTATTACAGATAGTCGCTCCCCCCTGTAGAAAAAAAACATTGACTCCCAGGCTCAACAGATCATTTGCTGCTTCTTCTCAGTGCGCAAACATGTACGTATGAAATGGATCTAATTACAGTCATCAGCATCAGCGTCATTTGTAGTTCATTAACAGGGAGCTAATGCCTCTGAATGTCTGTCACATGCATCTGTGGAAGCTATTTTTCGTGGTCCGGCACACTCCATCAAGTCGCCTGGCTGCGCTGCCTGCTGCTCGTTGAATACCATAATGAGCTAATACGAGAGCAAATGCCAACTGACCAGAAAATGAAGTGCGAACAATGGACTGCTGCGTGTCTCTTTCAGAGACTCAGCCAAAGTGACCTTCATGACTCGGACCACCAACAGGTCGGTACGCCACGTCTATCGCTTGATCAGCTTTGATCATGCATGCGGACTCATATTTGCTGATGAATTAGAGCACAGCCAAAGTTTTTTTTTTTTTTTTTCATGTTGTATCTCGATGTGCATGAGCAGGGTCACAGAGCGTGTGCGACGGCTGGCAGCTTGCTCAGATGAGCTTGAAAAGCCCCCGCTGTAATCAGTCTCAGCTGTCCTTTGGAGCCTCTCCACATTCTGAGTACTCTCCGTCGCTTTTCTCGCCACCTCATCAACAATGTCAAGGGTCCAGGCTGTCTTTATGCTTCTTTCTTTTTTTTTTGATGAAACCATCTATGGAGGTGTGTAGGTAGAGCCTTTAGTTTCTGCAGGGCAAAGGTTTTCACTCATTTCCTTGAAAGAGACGACACTGAAGATCTGCAAGGTTTCCTGGGAAACCAGAGAGCTGTGATGTTAAGTCCATTACAAAGCCGTGCACCTCCGAATGACCTGCATTTTCCAGCAGCCGTAGTTTGGAAGTCATAGATCATCAGATTAATACTGCAGAAAACAGCTTTTCTCCCCAGCATGCATGTGTGATCCCTGGGGAGACTTTGCCTGATCTTCCTCTGTGTCACTGCCAGCAAATGAAACGACTGTCAAAACTCTCCCCTGTGCAACACTTGATCTCATCCAGTCGGTGTTTGGCCATATGTTAAAACAAAATGCAGGCAACATGCTGCTAAGTTTGGCATGAATTGAGCCCTAGGGAAGCGAAGGCAGCAGATCTGGCGTCCTGTTGTCACCAACATATGGCTTCTGTGGCTTTGTCTGACGGTTTCTATTGTTATAGTTTCATTGTGCGACAGTAGACTCTAAAGAATGTGGTGTTCATTTGTTTCGAGGCCCAGCAGCTTCCTTAGTGAGAGTGAAACTGATTAAAAAGACCTAATGATCCTTTCTAACGTAATCCCTTTATCTCCACTGTGCTTGAAGTAAGTCTCATGTGACATGTATAGAGATGTGTGTGGTTGTCTACTTCAAACAGACACTATGAACTAAAGGATTAGTAAATAACTTCTGCCAGATAACTTTCGTGTGATGCAGAAATAGGACACTGTGATGGAATGTACGGAGACGTGTTTCAGCTAAAACCACCTTTAGGATAATGGTTAGCGCACTGCTCTTTGTATTCCTGTGTGTGCCCCATTTCGCAGAGAGAAGTGTTGCTGGCTAATGCAATCCTGGATGGCCACTCCTATTAATCACTTCCTCCTGAGGAAGAGGGTTCATTAGGAAGCGATTCTGTTAATGGAGCCTGGAATGGCCCATAGTTTAAGTGGTGCAGAGTCAGGGCAGTGGATCTAAATCCGTCCGCTCGGTGTCAGGTCTGAACAGGGGTGGAGAGAGTCCTGCTAAATGACGTTATCTATAGGTGCAGGGACCACTCACATAAATAAGCCTGCTGTGCAGGTACAAGGTAGGCCCCTTGTCGATACACTCGGCTAAGCTACGACGATCAGACTTGTTACAAGAAGGAAAAATATTCAACACAAGAAATATGACAAATTAATCTCATTGGGTAATGCGAGAGGCTCTTTGACAAATGTCGACAGAATACCTGAGCGGACTAAGTAATTATACCTAAATGAACTTGTCAGAGCTTGTAGGGGGACTATCACTTGAGTTAGAATCATCTCTACACAAATCGTCTGCAGTAAGATGACGGCTCCTGGCCCGGAGACAAATGACTTCCTAGAGTGCTGGTACACTGACAAAAAGATAATATGTTACTTCTGCCGCAGTGTGGCTTTCAGCTGTGCCGCTTGGTCCTGACATCAATGCTGAGAGAGAGGCGCATTCTGCTGCTTTGCGGTGAGGGAAAGCACAGGAACACTTTTTATCCAACTCATCTCAAAGCCGGTGGTAATCAGAGTGGTATAAGTTGCACCTCTGCCTGTTTTTTCCTCTCAGCTGCCAAATAATCCTCCATAATCACTTAAGTCTTACCAAGGGTTAGAACCCCACATATATGTCTTGAGTGAAATCACTTTAGTGCACGGTTGAAGTCTTGACAGAAGAGCCGAGCTCTCTAAATATGAGGCTGTTTACCGATTTATCTGTCTACAGAGTCCCTCAGAATTTAGTTGAGTTTAGTATAAAGACGCAATTTGGGATGTTTTCCTGTGAAATCTGACTTTGAAGTCTGACTTACTTCCTATTTTCTGTCTCTATCTGCATAGACACAGTACGCACACTGAAATAAAAGTGATAAATATGCAGAATCACATACACTAGCCTCTAGCTGATGATTAATAAAACAGTTTCCTCCACTGCAGAAAATATCAATTGTTCAGAAGTTGATTCAACCTTTAGCACTTGGTGTCAATAAGAACAATCCGTACTCCGACTTCTGCTCACAAGAAGCAGCAACAAAAAAAAACTATGCAACTAAAAGCATTACATGCATGGCCGTGTGCCAGCATTCATAAAGAGGTGAGCTCCCTCAGTGTGGACGGAACGTCAACATTAATTTCAAGTGAGTGAACCAGCTTTTGAATTACTCATGTGTCAGAATGTAGAGAGAGAAGGTAGCTGCAGGAATGCTAATGCTAGCAGTCGATGAATGAAAAAGACAGAGAAGAGCAACTCGGGCTGTCAGTGTGGAAACGGAGGCGTCAGTCTGCACATTAACACATTAGCCGCATCCTTTGAAGGGTGCACTTGGGGACTGACTGCGTCATAGCAATGTAGCAAGGCTGTCACACAGTGGTACTCACTTGATGTGTACTTAAGTATTTTTATTCTGTGCTGCTACAAACTCGGGTTGTGCAATGGGACAAATCCTTCAGTTATCGGTTAGTCTGACGCCATTTAATTCGATATTTTTCGTCCATAAACCATCAAGTAAATGATGAGCACACAATCAAACTTGCATTTAGTGGCCATATTATGCCTGTTCTTTTGTTGGGTGAGAATCAAAATATTTTCAGTGGCTGCTATCCCAGGCTTAAGCTGATTAACTCCACTTTAACCACTGATGTTGTCCACCTTTGTTATGTATATATTCACATATTCACATTGATCATTTAGAGACTGCATCTGTAGATGTCCTTCATCTGATTGGAGTCTTTTCAAATAGTGTTGACTATCAACTGTGTGTGGACTCTTCAGTCTCGTGTGCATATTTGCCTTGTGGGCACACATATAACAGCAATTGGCAACTGATAGAATGGCAGTATGTGTGGCTGTGTCTAGTAATTTCAAAGCGTAGAGACAGAATAAATAGATAAGACCCGGACCAGACTGATTGTCTAGTCTTGTCTTTTGTGTCTTTTCGGATTGATCAGCCAGCAAAGACATATTTTGCCTTATTTTAAGTAGCGATATAGGGGCATTCTTTGTATTTTGATTATGTTTTGGGTAAATAAAAACCAGTGTTTCTCTAGATTAAAAACCTGTGTCTATCCCTCTTTTGACTGCTCATCCACTGACAGCAGCCCATTGGAAAACTTGAACATATCACCTGACACTACTACATACCATTATTGCTTTCCATTGATATGACTGCTTTAGTTTTAAGAGACAAACTTTTTCACAGCAGATCATTTTACAAGCTTTTCTAACACAACACACTGTTCAATTTGTAATCTTCTAATGCCTTATAGTTCAGGGCCAAGCGGCAACCTTCGGGGCTCAGACTTAAAGCCCATGCAGAAGTTACAGAACTTGCAGTTCATGCCGCAACCACTTCGGGGCTGGCTCCAGAAGCGAGTCATTTCCCATAGACTCCCATGTTAAAATGGCCAACTTCACAGCAGAAATGAACATGTTTACAGCCTGGTACAAAAATGACAAGTTCTCTTCTAGTGTCAATTTTAAGGGGGGTGAATTTTTTTTTTTTTACAACTCACTAGTTGGGGCCCGAGCACCGAGTGGTGTGAGAGCCCTATTGAAATGCAAGAGTATATTATTAGGGCCCGAGCACCGAATGGTGCCAGAGCCCTATTGAAACCCTTAGGATTATTATCCCCGCCCCCCCCCCCCCCTTGATCGCATTTTTGGGGGCCTTAACATGCCCCAAAACTCACCAAACTTGGTAGAAAAATTCATTTGCCTGAAAAATTTTGAAATTTGCTGACTTTTGAAATGCACATAGGAAAATGGCTCTATAGCGCCCCCAACACGTAGCCCCTCTGGTCGGTTTGACACAGGATTATGAAAATTGGCACACATATGTATCACCTCAAGACGCACAAAAAAGTCTCTTGGACCCCCCCTCCAAACCCAACAGGAAGTCCGCCATTTTAAAGTTTGCGGCCATTTTTGGCGATTTGTGACCCTGCTACAAAACTTTTCACGCCTCGCATACTTCATCCGATTGAGCTGAAACTCACTGTGTCCACTCAGGACACCATTGGGAATAGACGCATTCCAAAACTCTTACAAAAGTCTGACGGTGTGGGCGGGGCGTGGCCTCAAAGTTTGACCATTTCAGAGGAAACAGGAAGTCGCTATAACTTCTTCGTTTTCTGTCCGATCTGTACCAAATGTCACATGTATGATCAGAGTCTGACCCTAAACACATCTATACAACAATATTGAGGCTTTGACAGAGCGCCACCTACTGGCTACACAAATGTTGTGTTTTCATAGGTTTTTTTGCATGCCCCTGTGGCCTGTTTTGGGGAGGCTCATGAAAATTGGCACACATATGTATCACCCCAAGATGCACAAAAAAGTCTCTTGGACCCCCCCTCCAAACCCAACAGGAAGTCCGCGATTTTGAAATTTCTGTTAATTTTTGCCGATTTGTTACCCTGCTACAAAACTTTTCATGCCTCGCATACTTCATCCAATTGAGCTAAAACTCACTGTGTCAACTCAGGACACCATAGGGAATAGACGCATTCCAACGCTCTTACAAAAGTCTGACGGTGTGGTGGGGGCGTGGCCTCAAAGTTAACCATTCGCCATTACAAAGGAACTCCATGTATTTTTTGCCCTAACGCGTAGCCCCGCTGGCCAGTTTGACACAGGATCATGAAAATTAGCACACATGTGTATCACCCTAAGATGCACAAAAAAGTCTCTTGGACCCCCCCCTCCAAACCCAACAGGAAGTCTACCATTTTGATTTTTTTTGTAATTTTTGGCAATTTCTGACCCTGCTACAAAACTTTTCACGGCTCGCATACTTCATGCAATTGAGCTGTAATTCACCGTGTCCACTCAGGACACCATAGGGAATAGACGCATTCCAACACTCTTTCAAAAGTATTACCGTGCGGCGGGGGTGTGGCCTCAAAGTTGACCATTCGCCATTAGAAAGGAACTTGCTCTATTTTATGCAGTACTACCCATGTACTTCATGCAATGTGGACAAAATCTTACACTACTGCTATGGACCCGAGTCTGAACAGATATATATGCTAATAGGATGATACGGTCATAGCGCCACCTACTGGTAGCAGGAAAGTTTGGTTGTAAACATGTGTTCGTTGTATATCTGTTGAAATGAGAGGAGGAGAGCATAGGACAGGAGAGTATAGGAGACGAGAGCATAGGAGAGAAGACTGCGATGACCCCGCGGATCGCAAGGTGCGCGAGGGCCCGCAATGCTGCTTGCAGCTTTAATTATACTTGATTCTGGTTCCAGCTCCAGTATCACGATTTTGACCCCCTGGACGTGCTCACCAAATTTGGCACAAAATTGTCCCCCGACGAAAATCGCGACTGCATGGCTCTGCAGCGCCCCCTAAAGTGTGAAAATATTCACCGCAAGTGCTAAAGACCTGAAACTCGGTACACTGATGTATCGCCTCGTGACAAGAAAAAAACCCTCTTGGACGAAAATTCCACGACATACAGGTAGTCCGCCATTTTGAAAAAACCACGCCTTGTTCCAATTTTGCACACCCCGCACTTTTGCAAACTCCTCCTAGAGGAATTGCTTGATACGACTGAAAATTGGTGCACTTGCCCTTAATGGGTCAGGGACCAAAAGGTATCAAAAATGCAGCACTTCGGTGGCTGTACACATACTTCATCCAATGTGGATGAAACAAAATCAGGCATGCTGGCCGTGTCATTCTGAACATATAGATTTAACTATATGCACATGCGGGCGTGGCCACATGGCTCACCAGCACCCCCTACATTGACATGTGGGTTGCAGTTTCACCTACACACACGAACATTGGTACACATATGTATCACCTGTAGCCATGAAAAAAAGTCTCTTGGAGGTATCCTCTAAAACGCACAGGAAGTCCGCCATTTTGGAAAAACCACACCATTTTGCATTTTTTTTTTATCCCAGCACTTCTGTGAACTCCTCCTAGGCGATTTGTCCAATAGAGCTGAAAATTGGTCTGGTTACTCTTAAGGCATTAGGGACCAAAAATTCTTAAAAACCCAGCACTTCGTCATACGATCTGGCTGCGAAATTGACCCTTTGCCAACACACAGGAAATAAATGTTTTTGTGGATGTATCTCCCACATACTTCATCCTATGTGGATGAAACTTTACAGTCATGTTGAACATCTGACTCTGCACATATTGATATGCTGATATGCTACATTCACTGCGCCACCTGCTGGCTGGAGGACCTGTCTTTTGTATATGTGTGTTTTACTATACTCTTCTGCCCTGCAGACCACTGCTCGTGCTGGTACAGGTGGGAGAGAGGTCGTGGGGAAATAGGGGAGGTGGCGGCTGCGAGTCCCGCGGACCGCAAGGACTGCGAGGGCCCATCATCGCTGCTTGCAGCTTTAATTTTAATTATATTCTAACTTAAAATTATGCATAATTATGGGCGTTGCACCTTTGAGTGACAGGTGGTTGCTGTATCAAAGCGCGAGTTTCCTGCTTCCATGATCGCCTGCCCCCCTAAACCCCACTCGTGCTCCCGCCTCGTGCTCAGAAGCTCTGTCCATAGTTTTTACTGTCTATATTCAGGGCACAACAGCTTCACAAAAGTGTTTTTCCCCCTTTTGAATTTTACATTAGATTTCATTTTAATAAAGGTCCTAATGATCCAACATCTCATTAATGATGCATCAAAACCTGACAGCCTTCTGAGCTGAGAAATTCTACTGATGCAGAAGTTAAAAAAACAAGGCACTGCAGTTCCTTGAGTGGCCACTCAAGGCTGCTCCAAAAAATGAGTCAGTCCTCATAAACATCCATGTTAAAACACCCTGCAACTGATGCAGCTACAAAACCTCAGGACCACTATCTGTTCATATTTGGACTGAGTGGGAGTTGAGATGGACTCCTCTCTGCTAATTTGTCTTGTGTATAAACAGGAATCATCCAGCTGCTACACACACTTTCAACACTTTCATCCCTGTGTGTTATTTGCTGTTTACCTTGTACTCAGGTGTGTGATTAGACTGGATGGCACAGCCTATTCAGCTCAAATCTCTTCTCAGTCAGTAGCAGTGGATATTAATGATGTTTTTTTTTCCTCATAGGTGTTTGCAGTGGCGGAACAGAATAAACAACATTTGCTGGAACAAAAGCTCAGCAAAGAAAAAAAGCTCTCTCTGTACTTCCAAAACGCTGAAGGCAGGCTTCGGCTGTGTCCTCTACTTTGTCTATAACCTCATCAGGCTGAATAATTGTTGCGGTGCGAAGAGAAGATTACCTGGAGGTGAAAAATGTCCTTTCTCTCCTCCTGTGCCCTCCTTCGGGTCTTTCAGCTCTTTGCTGGAAAAGAACACCCCTTTCTAACTAATGAGACAAGACTGAAACATAAACTTTCCCTTTTGATTGTCTCGCACCCCAGAGGCCTCCTTATTTTAAAGTGTCAGAAGTCATTATTACGAGTGAAGGAATAACTTTAATCACTGCAGGTGAGTCAAAATGGACTTACCTAGGTGGATGACTTCTATTTGGAATAGCTGAATTTATATTATTCTACAGAAGAGTGATGAGCAGCACTGTCATGAATATCTTAAAAATAGAAATGAACTGTAGATTAAAATAAAAACAAAGTTACAATGATGATAGTAATTTTACACTGGCCTTTGCTATGAGGGTGAATGGTTCATTAGAAGTAATATATTCCTTTTGGCTGATGACTGCAGTTTGAAAATCATTGAATGATGCTGACACTGAGTGTCAAGGCACCCTCTGTGACTGTTATCAAACCATTAAAATGGCTTATATAAGTAATGTCTACAAAGACAGATCTAGCAGAATAAGGCATAATTATGTGTAAAACTTGCAAATTGTATATTTTTTTAAACCCATTTTTTTACACTTATCTGGCATAAGCGAGAAAACGATTACCTTCCTCTTGCCGACCACCACCACCAGCTCATACTGGGGATACTAAGGAATTCCTAGGCCAGCCATTGATATAAACCCTTCAGATACTGGGTCTCTCTCAATGTTCATCCCCAGGCGATCGAGTTCCAGACCCTGTCTCTGGACCCTGTTCAAACTGGGAAAATCAATCTGGCTAGAGTGGGATTGAGGCTGTATCTGGATATATCTGGATAGTTTTTTTGGCCTCGTTCACACTGGAGAAAGTCATTCCAGCTAGAGTAGGATTGAGCCCAGACAGCCTTTAAGCTGGATGCGTTCAGACCTATTTTCAAATAGCACACACTTGTGTCCGCACTCATAGTCACACAGACATTCCAGCCACCGCCATGGCTTGGCCTAAAGCAGCACACCAATCCACTTATCAATCTCCCGATTCATTCTTCCCCTGCTCGTGACCCAAGATACTGGAACTCCCTATCCTGGAGAACAAATGGATGAACAATGAACAGAATCAGTGAAAAAAGACACCATCTTGAAAGAATCCAGCTTCCAAGTCTGGCTTACTGCTGGCGCTACAAGGCAATAACGCAAAACATGGAGTGAACACATTTCTCTCCAAAATTGGCTCATTTCTTTTACTGCTCCTATAATATGCAACATGTGCCACGTTTGTAGCTCCTGTGTTCAATAAAGATAAGTTTTAACAACAGCAATCATCCCGACACCGCAGGTTATCATGCAGCTATGACAAACTGTCCTCCCGCACACAAAGTCTGTAGTCAAATTACAGCCTAGCGCTTGTTGTCATGGAAACACTTAACATGTTTTCGGTTGCCCTTGATGCTCCTTGCCTCAGTCCACATACCACACAACAAACTAAGAAGTTGGAAGTTGGAAATCAACAGCAGCAGCAGGCAGCAGTGCTGCTTTAGGCCAAGCCATGGCGGTGGCTGGAATTTCTGTGTGACTGTTTGAAAATGCATAGAATAATGGGAATTAAGAGAAAGCCAATCTGTCCAGCTTAGTTGAGTGCCTGAAAGAGATGGGGCACAGGAGAGAGAGAAAAGGGATATGCTGACAATTTTCAAAAGCGGTTCTCTCCAGTCAATCAGCCTTTGATGCGTCTTTGCTCCGGGAAAACATGCCGGCTAATTTGGATGTCGCTCAAAAGGAAGATTCAGCGGCACCTCGTTCCACCAGTGCTAACACCTTTTAAGAGCTGCTCTAATGCATCCAGCTCTGTCTCTCTTTCACTGTTTTCATCCTTGACCAGAGAGGGCCCGTCTGCCCTCTCACCGCAGAGCAACCTGATTGAATCTCAATGTGAAAGAGTTAGGTAAAACACAGACTTTGCCTGCGGACATTAGATTGGATCTCCGGTGGCTCTAGCTGTTTCTCATCCCAAGGGCTCAATCAGCCTGTGATTGGTGATCTTAACCCCGACGACCTCGTAGCACCGGACTGTACAGCCTTCCTGCGTGGGTGGCCTTATGTTGCCCTTTTGCAGAGGAAAAGTTTCAAGGAGCTGCCTGGAGGACTTTTAAAGAGGCGCTCAGGTAGGTTCGTAAAGCACATTTATTCCGTGCACAAACACCCACTTTCTCTTACGACAGCTCGCGGCAGGGGGAGGGGTGGTGGGGTGGTGGGGGGTGGCGGTAGAGACATTTGATCATTAGCCAGAGTACTGTTGATGCTCCGGGAGCTTTGTGAGAGAGTGTCTATCAGCGCCAGAATACGAAGAGCGCTCATCTTTGCCATCGGATGGAGCAAAGAAGCTCCTCCGTATAATCTTTTGTTGGCTACAATTAAACATGGCATCTGACTAAAAAAGAAGCAGGAGAAAGAAACAATTCCTTGTGCTACAAACCTGCAGCGTAAAAATTTAGAAAGGGCAAACTCAGCTTTAATCTTTACTGTGTCAGAAAGTACAGCAAGAGAGGTGGGTTAAGCACCTCGCAGCGGGGCTGGGAAAACTGCTGCCTGTGTGGTTTCGGCAGAGGAACAGAGGCATAAAAACACAGAGAGATAAACAACTTTTGTTAAAGGAGGCAAGACTTGGTGCCGGAAGATGAAAACAGCCCTCAGGTACTGTTTGACCAGGTGCTGTGCTACACTGCGCTCAGAGAAGCTGCCATGTTTACTTCTCTGTGGAAGAGCTCTGAGCCAATCGCCTCCACATCCCAGTTGAAATGAAGGCGGTGTCACGCACGACAAATACACATGATTCATCACAAAAGTGAGTGCTAAATACAAGATGTTAATTTAGTGTTAGAGTTTATATAAATCTGAACGTGCTACTCTCCTGGAGTTTCACCACAACAACCAGTGACTGCAGACAGAAACATCTTGTTGAAGAGAAAGGTCAGTGGAGGATGGTGGTAGCTGACAAAGGCTGCAGTAAACTGCAGTAAAAAATGTGGGGAATGTTTTCTTGGCACACAATATTAATTAATCCTGGTTTGAATGCCTCTTTGAGTGTGGTCTGTGCCTCCCTTTATGGCCACACAAAGGGATGCACGTTGTCTTTTTGTGGCTACTATTCACATATAATGGAGCTTCGATTTTTTCTTTATGCTAGCAAACCTGTGTACCTCTTTAAATCATGACACCCTATGGATAAATTATGGGGTGTATGTGTTGGTGAGGCACTGTCTATGGTACAAAAATGAAGCCAATGAATGTGGCTGGAGGGAACACTCAAAGGAGGTTGTGCTTTTATTGTTACTAAGAGGCAACGTCTGGTCCTGAGAAGCTTCCATTAGGCTGACTTCCCTGGTTAATCCCCATAGACCTTCATGTTAAAATGTCCAACTTCACAACAGAAATCCATGTTTAATGTCTGGTAGAATAATATGTTGGTCTTAATAGATAATTTCTGTGCTATGTACTTACTACTTTCATTTTTTTACACCATAAGTAAGGGTGTGACAAACCCAACTGACTGCACCTGATAGGACAAATGCTTTTACATGTGAGCTGTCTACTCTTGGATTTCAAACCAGACCAATGTGAAAATTGCTTAACCAGATGTGTTTCTGAAAACATTTGAGGCAACAAATTAGTATGCAGTGTCTGACTATACTTCATTCTAGTGTAGTTTTGGGTGTTTTGCTCTTCTGCAAAAAGTAGCAGTCCTTAATATTTCGGTAATGAGCCTTAATGTATGGGCTGTCTGCTCCAAACATTTCAAATTGGACCAAAATGGCAGCTCATTTGGAAACTTCTTTCTATCCTAAAATAGTTCAAGAGGTGAGAAATGTAGTGCACAGTTCTATCTATCTTTGGTCTTCTTATTTAATTTGAAAGGTTGTAGGAGATATGATTTGCATTGCAGGATAGTGAAGTCTAAGAAGTAGACAATTTGACTTTAACACAGGTGTCCCCACAGTAGCTTCTCCTGTGTCTTACACTGTCTACAGCAGGGGTCTCAAACTTGCGGCCCGCAGGCCATTTGGGGCCTGCAAGCCGATATTTTGTGGTCCCCTCCTACATCAAAGTTTAGTGTTAGTGCGGCCCGCACATTTTTTCTCACACACACTTATTTGCTGAGGCTTGTCCTGTGCGTTTTATTTTTATTATTAATTTCCCCGGCAGTATTTCTCTGATATTTAGTTTGGGATTTTTTGACGAGTGGCAGCCTCAGTTCCGCTCGGTGTGCCGTTTCTATCTCTAGATGCTCGCGCATTTCTCCGCTGCTCTCTGTACTGTGCACAGAGGAGTTCCGCCCAAACACACACACACGTGAGCACACTCCCACCAGCGGACAGAGAGCGCGCATTGAAAACTGTGTCAAGCGACTGTCTGTTGGAAAGTTATTAGCAGCCTAGCCATGCTGGTATGTTGACGGTGTTTGTTTTCAGGTATTGTGTGATCTCTGTGCACATGTAACAGTGCTGCGTCAGAATATAGTCCCAAAATAGATAAAACTAGGAGATTGCGGCGTTTTATTTATATTCACTGTGAATACGCAGGTCACATGAAGTACTTGGAGTTTCTTTCTTTCTTTTTAATCAGGATGCTAGTTGAATAGAACACATGTTCTCAGTAGCTGCCCTCACTGTAAACAAGCTGCACACACGCCTGACTCCTGGACATCTGTATGAGTAGCGACAACACATCAGACAGTAATGTTTATGTTTCAGGAGAAGTGACTCTTCTAAAAGAGGCCCAGTACTTTCTCAGATTAAAGGAGATTATAGGTGCTGCTACTAATGCTACTAATGTTTTACTTGTAGTAATAGCTCACTAGGTTAATAAAAGATAATATTTTGTTTAGCTTTCTATTCAGGATTTATTTTATGTTTCTTATGTTTAACATGCAACAGCTGAGCCAGTGAGCTTACTTTCATGTTAATGCAGCCTACATATTGTATTTAATTTCTATTCACAATTGATGATGAAGATTCTCAGTCATCCAGGTCATCATACGTAGAGAAGATGACCTGTCTGTACACTACAAGTCCAGACGCCTTGCTTCAATCTGCTCTACGTATTCACAATTGATTTTGTTATTCTAGCCTACACAAATGTCATTGTCTGTACTGTATCCCCAATGGTACAACAAATCACTCATTAAGGAATGTGACATGCAGTTTTTTATTTAGTGAACAATATTTAGCTTTTAATCTTAGTGAAACTGAGGGAAATTTTCAGGAGAATCACACTTATTAATTAAAAATGACAAAAAATCGATAAGGTCATTCAAGGAACAATTAATGAATTAATTGATAATTTGCATCCCTATTCTGACCTGTTATTAATAAAGATTGAGAGGATTGGATCTGTTGTACTTTTAGTGGAATATTTTTTTTTAATGCGGCCCAGCCTCACCCAGACTGTACCCCCAGCAGCCCCGCTGGTAAGTTGAGTTTGAGACCCCTGGTCTACAGTCTTAAAGGCTTATAAATATGTATGAATGAGTTGATGACTTGAGTTAATTTGCATAAAGTATCCAAAATAAAGCTGATGCCTGTCATTTGTAATGCAGCATCGCAAGGCATTATAATAGACAATGGACACCTTAAGTGATGCCATGGAAGGTTTATGTGGTGTTCACTAACAATGATTGTTTCTTAGAACTTTCAGTGTCTCACATTATTCTCACTCTTGCTGTTCCATGTCACAACTAGGAAAAAACTAGCTATAGGCAGGAGCTATTTTAAGCACAATGCTGTGGCACAAAGCGTTTTTTTTGTATGCACCCACAGTCACACTGTGAAACATCTATTCTAAGGCGAAAGATATCACTGGTGGAGGTTATGTAAAGCAAATCCTCACTTTAAAATGTGATATTTTATCACAGCCATCTGGCAATCCTCAGAAATGATTCAACGACCCTCTGGTCGGGCAGTGCTGTGTTACAGGGTGACTGAGAAAACATTGTGTTAGAAGTACTGTGTTAGAAGTACTGTATTGATGTACAGAGCAGTGATGGGTAAAAAGATTAGCTTCATAAGAAGAGTGTGACCTCATCATCCACACACACCTTGATGTGAGTCCATAGCAGCACCTTTTGACTTTTCCCATGACTACCCTCTTTCTGCCCCCCCGCTCTCTGTTCAAAACCGCAGCACTTCTGAACACACCTCTGCAGAGGAGTATGCGTGATAGCCTAGGAAAATAAAGATGAGTCAACCTTGACTGCTTCATTAACAGGAGTTATTGTTATGTTGCCAGCTCATATTTGTGCGGTACCTGTGAATAAGCTGGTGCTAACACTGCTGCTGAATAGAACCACTGCTGGGTTCTGTTCAGCATATCAGTGGATGACACCTTTTTCCTACTAAAACATATTGGGGACTGTTATTTCGGTGCAACAAAAGTTCCGTATTTTGCCAACCTTGACTTTTGCTTCGGGTATCTGTGTGGTATTTTGGTTGCCGAGAGCAGAGTGCACGGTGCACAGGTGGGATTTCATTTCAAAGCGAGCTAGGCGGAAAATGTGAATTAGAATTTGTTCAGAGAGTAAACTGTTTTTTAATGCCTGTGCCAATTTGGTTTTATCTGCAACAGCAAACAAAATGCACTACAGCCAATGCAAAGGATTAAAATAAACACTAACATTAACACTGCCAGCAGGTATTTACATTCAAATTGGCACAAAAACACAGCAGGTAAATCTGTGCTTTGTTAATTGCAGCTATTTCAGTACACTGTATGTGTATAATGCAACCACGTGCACGCCTCTATATAAATCAGCCTAGTTAGCTAGTAACTTTTACAGTTTAAACAACAGTAGCCTGCATTACATTTTAGGTTGTACCAACAGAATAAGGGCTTACATAGTAAGAGGATGATGCCACCACACCACGCCACACTATAAACTGACTCACAACATTTCTTTCATTACTGCACTAATTATAATCTCCACACCATCTGCCTGTAGCTGGAGATTTGCACATTGCGTCAAATTGGCATTTTTGATTCATGAACCATCACATATTTTTTTAACAATATTCCTACAAAGCCATCCTTTATGGACTTTATGCTGCACTCGCAACCGAAAAACTTTGCACATTTGTGCACCACGTAAGTGAATAAGTATCAATTGTATTGACATTGGCAAAGAAAATATTATTAAGACAGGGCCAGCCTGGCCATACCTTTTTGGGTTTCTTATGACAACAACATGTGGGCAGCAGTGACTCAGTGGTAGAGCAGGGTTGTCCAATAACCGGAAGGTTGGTGGTTCCTCCCTAGTCATTGTTGTGTGTCCTTGGGCAAGGCAATTTACCCACATTGCCTCCAGTGCACTCACTAGTGTATGAATGCGTATGAATGAATCAGCAGTTGTGCGCCACCTACTGTAGTAAAATACTGTCTTAAAGACAACACAATTTAATATCCAAACTATCAGCTGGTAACCAGAGGTAAGCAACAACAGATCGAGAAGGCTAAGTTACAGTGCTGACAGAAGTAGTAAAACACATTATGTGAGGATATCAAACCTAGCTAGTTTGCTATTTTACTTAATTAACAAGCATTATCAATGATACAGACCTACAGTCATATGGTATGAGATTTCATGATAGTTTGCTCTACCTTTATAAGAGGAGATTACAGCAACAAGGCTTGTTTAACTCCAGAAATGTAGGCATTTGAGTGACATTTTTTAGAGTAGCATTACATAATTTGTTATTATAAAATAAAATGTAGTGTGTTTGGGCACCCCTTTAATCACATTCATTTCAAGACCTATTGGAATCTATAGATGACAGGTTGAAGCACAAAACTGCTTTGATCAGCTCATTAGATCTTCAGTTACAAAGACAGGTGGAGTCAATTAAAAAGGTTAATTAACATAGGTAACTGCTGGCTGTGATTGTCCTAGGTTCAATCTCAGAGAGTGGAAACATGGGGGCCTCTAAACAACTCTCCACTGTATAATAATAATAATTCATTATTATGAAGGAGAAAGGTACAAGAAATGATCTGGAAGGTTTGGACTGTCTATCTCCACTGTCAGAAATGAAAGGCCACAGGAAGAGTCACTGTGAAGGAAAGATGTGGTAGGCCAAAATAAAAACAGGAAAGGCACAGGTGACGGATAGTTAGAATGATCAAAGACCACCTCCAGGGAACTACAGGAACATCTGGCTGCTGATTGTGTAGTTGTTCATCGTTCCACAATCCAGTGTACTTTGCACCAGGAAAAGCTTATTGGAAGGGTGACACAAAAAGCCTTGAGGAGGTATGCATGGTGAAAAACCCCATGAGAAGGACGTATGGTCTACTGTAACATTTGGTGGAGGGTCCTTCATGTTCTGGGGCTGTGTGGCTAGCACAGGTACTGGACACATTTTTAAAGTTGAGGGCCACATGAATTCCTCTCAGTATCAGCAGATTCTTGACAAGAATGTTCAAGAGTCAGTCTCAAAGCTGAAGCTATGCTGGTTGGATTATTCAGCAGGACAATGATCCTAAGCACTGTTCAAAATCCACCAAGGAATTCATGCTGAAGCACAAGTACCATGTTCTGGAATGGCCATCCCAGTCCCCAGTCCTTAAGATCATTGAAAATGTATAGATTGATTTGAAGCAGGCTGTCGCACAGAAGCCAAGAAACCTGACTGAACTGGAGCTGTTTTGTGTGGAGGAATGGGCTAAAATACCACCTGCCAGACTTCAGGGACTGTCTGTGGGTATAGAAGGCATCTACAGGCTGTAATTGCAGCAAAACTAAATATTAATGGAATTATTTCTTTGAGGTGCCCAAATTTGTGCACATGCCTCTTTTTGTTTAAATGTTTCTGTTGGGCCAATAAAAATGACTTCCCTAAGGAAATGTTTCCATAAGGTGTAACATATGTTAAAATGAAATTGCTGCAGTGATTAACTTTAGGGGTGCCCAAACTTTTGCATAACACTGTATATCCAAAACAACAAACATGTAAAAGTCTGCTTTCTAACTGAATTCTGCAGAATGTATCTAAAAAAACCTGAAAATCTGTTAGTATTTTGGCATTTTTTCTACTATCTCTGTGCTTTCTTGATAATTGACACTTGTGTCCCACACAGAATCTACCAAACTAATATCTTTTTTTTTTAAATATCTACAAGTGGCAGTAGCTAATAAATTGTCAAATGTGCCTACAAAAGCTGTTTGTAACATTAAACTAACATTAAACGTAACATTTCACTGAATAAATAAAGTATGCTGGTGGTGAAGTCATGTGACCACGCTGTGGTTTCTTTATAGCCTAATATAAGCTGTTTACATTGTATCTTTAGAAAATGAAGATTATCTCACTGAACAACATATACGTTTTATAAAAGGAGCTTATTACTTATTAAAAATAGTTTCACTGCCATTACACTAATAATACGTTTACAAACCTGTAAGCCAAGCAAAGCCCACAGTATGACAAGACAATAGTGCAGAGACAACACTTAAAATTCTCACATGGATGAAATAGTATAAAGATTTAAACATGCAGAGGTGTGAGTTTTTGGTTTAAGGGGTTAATTCTGTGAGCATCCGCCTTTAAAGCTGTGTACTGTGTCTCATCAGGAAGCACTGCTGCCTTTCTGTCTGAAGTGACACTGCTGTGTGTGTGGGTATTGAGTGCAAAATTAGTGACGTCAGCCGCTCTTTGTAAACCTCAGTCACTGTGAGGAGTGATTGAAGTAGATGTCTGACAGAAAATGGTAGTGAAGAGGCCATACATCACACTTCTGAATGAGGCTGCATGTGTAATTACGGTCATTAATTGCTGACTCATGTTAGCTGCTGATATACTTTATATATATTTTTTTATTTTTTTCAAGAGCTAATTTTCTCCCAAGGGAGTTATGCTATTTTGAAATAATGTTACTCTGTACACTTATCTCATCCCCACAATACGTACGCATGAAAGCTATAGCATCAGAAGCGCTGGACGGAGATGTGAGGTAAGTAATAGCTGGACGGAGCGTTGTGTTGTGCCTGCTTGAGCCATTGATCATTTGCACGCAAGTTTCAAGGCAAATATCTTCCCTGGGGATGATTAAATACAATTGCTTTTCCTTCCTCCAAATCTCAAGCATGTGTAGCTAAAGACACCACCAGGCAATGAAAGCTGGCAGCATGAATGATGGTCATTACTCTCTCTGCCGAAGGTGCAAATGCCTCATTCTTGGAAGGAGCCGTATGGTGAGCATCCTTAATGAGCGTTCAGGAGCAGACATTCATATATTTACTCTTGGTATGATTAAATTGCTGTGCTGGCAAGGTATCATAGAGAGCGTTTGTTTACCTAACAATGCATTATCCCTATATATGTACGATCAATCTACTGGGTGCTGTATCACAGATGCGATGCCTTTTTAAATTTAAAAATGCAAAAAACACCTCTCAGAGATCAGAACTGAATGTTCTGAAACACTCTAGAGGAGGCAGAGGGATTAAACATGAATGCATTTTGCATTTTGCATTGAGGTGATGTTTTAGCTCGCTTTGACTGCCATTTCTTGGAGACATTAAATTGATGTTAGGCAGGCAATAAGCTGTTTTTTTCCCGACCATCCCACTGAGTGAATCTGACAGACATGTGAGCGATGGGAGAATGGCTGGCTGCTAAACCAGAGCTAGTTTTTTTCTTTACTGTGATTTAACAGAATGCTCAATTGTTGTCAACATAGCACATAGCACAGCATTTGTCATCACTTATCAAACCAATTACCATCAGTGAAGGGAAAATCCACGTATGGGTTGAAGGAATGGATGTGAAAAAGCGATACAGCATGCAGCAGCAGGTCTTTTATAGGTTCAGATGTAAGATAGGTTTTTACTTGAAGTCTGGCCTCAGGCTTTTGGTTGTCTTTTACAAAGTTTATGTTAATGCATACTGTATAGATAAAATGTTTTACAAGCCTTGTGTACAATTATAAATAATTCTCAGCTTTTTGCTTTTTTTAGGGTCCTCCCACACCACTCATCCAGGCTCCTTCATCAGGCAAAGGAAGATTAGAGGCCCCTGCAGCAAGTAACTCAATACAGCAATAAATAGTCTAACATTGAGCTAATTTGACCTTCACAGGCATACACTGCCAGTCAAAAGTTCTACATTGTTGAGTGATACTAAAGACATACTATATAGGAACACACATGGAAATATGTATGTGAAAGCCCTGACATCTCAGCTATATGGACTTTAAACACTAAAATCTACACTACACTACACAGTACGCCAAAACTCCAAATACGGACAAAGAGGGGGAGCACGAGTGAAGTTCAGGAGGTTGGGCGATCGCGGAAGCAGGAAACTTGTGCTGTGATACAGCAACCGCCTGTCACTCAAAGCGGCAACGCCCATAATTATGCGTATTTTTAAGTCAGAATTTAATTAAAACAAGTGAGTTCAACCCCCGTACAATTGACACTAGAAGAGAACTTATCATTTGAGACCAGAATGGTTTTTTTGTACCAGGCTGTAAACATGTTCATTTCTGCTGTGAAGTTGGTCATTTTAACATGGGAGTCTATGGGAAATGACTCGCTTCTGGAGCCAACCCCCAGTGGTTGCAGCGTGAACTACACGTTTTGACACTTCCGCATGGGCTTTAAGTCTGAACCGCTTGGTGTTTATTTACACATTGACGGGAAAGGACCCAGCATATCTCGAAAAGAAGAACGTCCACAGATTAGGTAGAGAATGTTGTTGGATTTCATACCAACTAAACTGCTCCATTACTTAAATAAACTGGCTTATGAACTCAAAAGTGGACAACATCAGTAACACAATATAAGCTTAAAAGCATCTAACATAGAAGATGAGCAAAATATTTAACATTTACTGGTCCAACACCAACAAGGGACACATTGCCATAGGTCCTGCAACCCTTTAACTCTTTCACCTCTCAATCTTCTTTGATTCCCATATACAAGTGCACTGCCTGTTTTTTTTCCATACAGGGGCACCTTAACCTAAAATATGACACATGATGGGATTTCCTGCACAAAATTATATGATGACATGTTGATCTTTTTTCACATGCTCTTGGATATCCTGCCACCGTGTAACAAATTATATCTACCCGCTGCCAAAAGACGTGTACATCATTAGAGAAGAAAAGACATCCTACACATATGAAAGCAAATTGAAAGAGAATTGAAAATTGAAAAGTGCGGTTACACTGTGCACCGACCTACATCCACGCTGCTCAGCAGCCAGCTATCTGCAGCAGAGTTACAGCATCATGATCATTTCTGTTTCCTTCACCCTCTCTTATTAAATTTTTAATAGACTCTGTACACAGAGTCACAGCTGAGCTGACTAATGAGCTTTCAGTCACTCCAATGCTCTGACTTACATGGTCACTGACACTCATTTGGATTCGGCACAACGCTAAACTAAAGCAGTGGAGGTCAATGTAATTTGCTGGTGCACAAAATCATTAAAAATATATTATTTTGTATTCATTTTTTCTGTCTTTCCCAATCAAAGAACCCAAAGGACTATATTTTATCATCAGGTGTAACTGTAGTTTCTATATCTAATACTTTTATGTATGCCAATATGTTAACACACAGATAGCCAGGTAACTTTAAAGAAGGGAGTACAACATTTAACTGCAAGGATAAGCAACAGAACAGCAGCTGCAACACGTCACTGAGTTCTAGGTTTTCACTTGGTGAAACTTGGCTGTAGTTTATGAAACTGCAGCAGTTGGGTCAGTGATGGAAAAACTTCAAGGATCGCTTCTCTCAGGTTTTATGATCTCAGATAAAATGAAACTGTTCAGGTTAAAATTTGTAGGATTTGGGCTGGGGGGGATGAAAATAAATAAATAAATAAATCAACCTGTTTGAGGACTGTCTGTCTGTGCATCTTGGGTTTGTTTGTTCTTCATGTAGAGCAACAACTCTGTAGGGAGGCCATGAAGACAGAAGAAATCATTCATGGCAGTTGGTTTTTTAATACTTGAGAAATGCAGATGCCAATTCCGTGGATGAAATCCTGTTCCTCTCAGAACAAATATTTTGTACTTGCAGTATGGTCCTAACTGTCAGTGTGTGCCACACTGCATGTTTATGCATGTGTTAATTTGGATTTGAGAGCCTAATTGGATTTTATGACGCACCGCTGAGTGAAACCGCGCCATCGCCACGGCTGACGTCCACCATCGGTACTGGGTTTGGACCCAGTTTCCTCCCACAGCCCATCTGCACCTCTTATCCTCTCCAAAAGCCATTATAATCCCACCAATCCCACTGCCTCTCACCATGACTCTCTCCTTTCTGGCAGACCTGACCCTCCACATTAGGATTTGGAAGCGGGCTGGAGGCTCCACTTTCCCCCCATTACCATCTCTGAGAAAGCTGATTCTCTCCTGTCAGTGTGCCTTTTCCTCATCACCGCCGGTAAATGCATTAGAGGCTCGGCCGCCAGGGCCTTGGGACATGGCTTTGGGGAGGCAGGAGGTAATTCTGTCACAGGCCACGCAAGAAAAGCCTGTTTTTATTGGCCCCTGGGGGCCTCCTTTTGCTTTTTGTCCCCACTCATGTGCTATTACAGAGGAAAAAAAACACCTCTAAGAGTAGAGAAAAATCACTGATGGGTTTCTGGAAAATGTGATCTTACACAGCTGAGGCTGGTGAGCAAGGAAGCCAAATATACAAAAAAGAAGCTGATAGTGGTAGTGTAAAAAGTAGCATGTGGATTCTGGTAGGTGTGAAGAAGAAAACCAAATAGCGTAGTGGGTAACATCGGGACACATGCACTTTGCATTGAGTTTAATGAAGCACATAAATGTTGCTATATTTGATACACTGATTCCACTATTTCATGCTTTACTTTGCCATGGGGCTGTATTCTTCTCAACACTTACACAGCCACATGCCCCTCTCAGAGCTTTTGAGGGAAGATAGACTAACATCTGGACTGCTGCTAGTTATGAGTGCAGTAGCGCAGCAATGGCACCAAATAGGAGCATGCCAGTTATGTTTTTCAGGTTTACACTATGGCGTGACTAACAATGCATGCTGATTTGCAGAAATTTTCAAAGCACCAACGGGTTGAGTGAATAACACTGATTGGCCTGCAACAATGGCGAATAAATTAGAGAATAATGCTTGATACCATTCCCTGGAAAGAATCTTATAGGTCACCAGTAATTTATTTAGCTTTTGCTTGGCATTGTTAAAATGTCGAATTAAGAGATCAGTGGATCAAACTGGCCTCCAAGTGGTGCTCTAATGTAATGCTGTGATCAATACTGGGATTCAGTGTCACAGGTGGGCGAATTGGTTTAAATGCAGCGCTCTAATTGGGCGAAAGCTTTCCACTCCACTTACATAGATTGCTGTGGCTCAGTCAACTTCATAGAGTGTATAGAAACTGAAACCGGCGAAATGCAAGATGCAACAAAATGCGTACCTGGAGAGAAGAGCAGGGATCTAAAAGGCGAGGTTTGACGGAAACTAAACAGCTGAGCAGGGATCTAAAAGGAGAGGTTTGACGGAAACTAAACAGCTCCTCCGCAGCAGCAGGTATATGGTGGTATCAACCAGTAGTCGTCCAAGAAAGAATGAGAAGTGAAACAGTGCCAAGACTCTGGGAACAACATGGCTACTGTCTGATCCCAGATTGGAGCTAGAGTGCACTGTCAGAAGAAGGCAGGCTGTCTAATATGCTGTGATACCTTAGACAGTGTTTGCCAGATCCTGGCATTGACATGGATATGAATTTGACAGGTCCAGGAACTATTGTTCACCAGGTTCTCCTCTCCTGGCATTAGGCAGGTAGTCTTGATGTTGGGGCTGATATAGATGAATCAGTGTCCGAAAACAAGAAGTGTCTGCCGGTTATGCCTCAGTGGTGTTGCAGTGTAAAAAGTATTCAGCAGCAACAATGTCCTGGCCTGTTTGTGTGTCTACATTTCATATCACGTCTGTCCTGGGCTGTGTGGGTCCGGCTGCTCTCCCAGCCTGATCAGCTCCATTATTTATGAAAGAGCCCTTGTATCTCTGCAGCTGTCCTCCCAGTCAAACTCAGCGTCAAGCCCAGTAGGGAGCATAGTAATTCAACATGTTTACTGCATCCCTGAGACCGCTCTGTTTGTTTGTGAATGGCTGTCAGGGTGACACTAACCTGTCCTGTTTTCAGTAAATCTGAGGGAGATCAGGAACTGGTGGGGGATGTTTAATATTCTCCCGATGACTCAGATCAGTCTGTCATCACTGAACCTCACACATCAATACTGCGGGCCCTACTAAGGCTTCATTCATGATTCCTCCTCTGACTGATAGGAAAGGATCCTCTAATGAAAATCAGTACGATAATCCTTTAGCTCCGGATATTCATTCTCCAACACCTGCAGAGAGCAGTAATGATCTTGTTCAATATCAAGGGTTTCAGCACTCTAGGCTATTTTGAAGCACTTTATTGCATTATAAATTTGTCAGAATCTGATTACGTGGTAACAAAATTTTAGATATCTAGTAATATTTAGCCCATACTGAAAAAAAAAGATAACAAAAATCCCAACCCTGTTACCCTCTGAGAGTCCAATGTCAAGTTTCAGTTAAAGTTCAAGAAAAACATCCATCACATAGAAAAACATAAACAATCGGTCTAAGCTTAAAATTGTGATATTTCCTCTCAATCACTTAATTATAAAATGTCTCAATAAATAAGTAAATATGATTATTATTTATTAAATAAAAATAAATATAAAAATAAAACATAAATGCACTCCACAGTGCAACTACAATGCTATGATTAACTCATGGCAACCAGCAGTTGTGACAAAAGTAATCAAGCAAGTATTTGGCTAGTCTAAAGGATTTCTACAGTTAAGGTCATCTGAGCAATGAAAGTCTTATAACAAGGCAGGCTAGTAACTGCAAGTAAGCATAAAGTCAGCCCATCCTCACCAGGAAAAGTAACATGAGGTCGATATTTCAGTCTTTGAAAATGGAACGGATCTGTGTGTACATCTCTATGTGGTCAAGGGGGGCTGGGACTTGTTCCGATGGCAGCTGAAAGTGGTGGCTGTGCAACAGGAGCAAATTCAGCATTTTTTATGACATAATTTATAATGGTTTTATACTGCACAAGCACATGCTTGATTATGTCTCTCTACTTGTAGCCATGATTGTGTTGTTTGTACAGGACTTTATACTGCAGTGAACACTGAGCCCACAGTAAATAAAAAAATGTGAGTTATAGAATTAAGACCACTAAATACAACACAAATGTACAAATCAAAACCTGATACAAATAAGGACAACACTGACAAATCAGTGCTGGAGAAACTGCTAAAAAAGTGCCTCAGTTGTGTAGAAAAAAAACAAAACATTCATTCTTTCAGATCATCGAAACATTATATAAGCCTTCAAAACATGTTTTGATCAGATTTCATCTTTTTTACGCATACTGCGTTTTAACCTTTTGAAGATTTCTTCCCACAGTTTGAAGATAAGGCGATATGTTCATTCAATAATTGTTGTGGCCACTGCTCTTTCAGCTGCAAACCACTTCATCTCTCCAAACATTATTATTTATGTGCACGCTGCTTCCTGCTACGAAGTCACTAATGTACGAATAAAGAGAATAAAGACCTCAGTCCTCGTCAATCACTTCTGTATTTTCCTGACAGAACTATTTATAAAATAAAGAATTATGTAGATAGTGATTTTGCTGCAAAGTCAGTTATTTTATTTTCAAAATTGTATAAATGAAAACATTCTGTTGATGAACACTGACCTATGAGGGCATCAGCGGTATTAAGTGTGTCATTAACTTCAACTCTAACAATACCTTTAACACACCACTACACACACTAGAGAGTTCTTTCTACAATTTCTACATTTAATTTTACAAAAACCTCCTTCATAATTATACAAAATTGCTATTGAAACCAAAATATGTGTAACTGAATCTATATCGAAACCCAGCCCTTGATAGCATTCTTCCTATTTACAGTCCATATGGATGCTTTTGTTTTCAGAAAAGTTGGGTGCTACTATTAGTTACTAATGCTATCGACCATCTTAATTAGTCCAACACACTAATAAGAGTATAAGAAACATATGAGCTGCAGCAACAGCAGGACAAATAAACAGCAGAAGACCAACAAGAAAGAAAACGAATATGTATGATAAAATATGCAAATGATGCCGTCTGTGCACAAAAACAAAAATGACAAATTACAAGATAGCCAGATCCGAAGCACACTCTGTTGCTCTTTAACTGCGAAATGAGCAGCCTGTTCCCCCAGCTAGTTTGGGATTTTAGTGGCTCTGACATATTACACTAATTTAATACCGAGTCTTAGAACTACTTTGGTCAAAAAAATAAGCAATAGTTCCATGTCTGAGAAAGAAATAACTTTCACAAGCACTCATTACCACCAAGGCTGAAGAATCTGTATTCAATCCATCGCATTCAAAACAACATATGGTGGCAATACACCATAATAGCGTTCCATAAAGTCATTTGAATCAGAGATACAGTATGTCTGTACTGTATGGTTACGACTGTGTCTCTGAAATTAACAGATCGAGTACAGAGGGCTAAACTAAAGCAGAGATGGCACATTATAACACTTACTGCCTCCATATTTTCTCTCCAACAGACTGTTTGTCTGTAGCTTTAAATGCAAATAAGCTGCCGCTATCCAGCTGTTTTATAGGAGCAGGCAGTGCTTTTTATGACAAATATAAACACAGGAAAAGAAGTATATTTATGGTAAAAAGAACATGATTCAGACCTTGATTACTGGATTTAAATTGGTCTTAAAGTTTCTGATTGTCCCTTATATATTGCATATTGCTAATGGTGACGAACGCCATTATAAAAGACTGCAGCTCACTGAAACAGGAGTACAAAGGTAAACGACCTTTTTAACATTTCTAGCACCCCAGTGAAGTTCAAATGTGATGAAAAAACGAATTGCCGTGCAGTCTGATGCAGCCATGTTGACACTGAGCTTCAAGTGTAGCATGACAATTTCACTTACACAAGATTTTTTTTTGCATGGATAACACGGTTAGCTTCCCATTATAAGCCGAAAGCAAAGAAAAAAAATGAAGCTAAACATAAGAAGCAGAAAGGAACATACCTCACATCTGTGGACAGTGCTCTCTTCTCATTGGCTCACAGACCCTGCAGCGGGGTGACTGGGGATGAAGCATTAGAATTCCCATTGGCTCCATGCACACCTGATGGCAACACAATTTTATTGATTATTTTAAAACAATTCAAAGTGTGTAAATCTAAAGGAGCTGCTCTACTCAAATAATTGTGGCAAATGCAATACGCTCTTTGGTCACTGGGCCAAAATGACCTCTGTTGTGGTGGGCTTTATCACATAGCCCCTTATTATTGTAGTTTACACAGAGGTTGTGATTAATAAAAAAATCCAACATTAAAGGCAAGTTATCATCATGCGTTGATGCCATATGGTATAGTCATGTTTGTGTAAAAAAGGTATTAATATTAGGCACGTACAACCTCACATGAAAAACAACATATAACTAAAAACAGTGTTCAGTAATAAGTCCCCTCCTTACTGCTTCCATAGGATTTAAGCGCATGTCTCCTATTTCCAACAAGCTTTTCTGCTATTTTTCTGGTTGCCTTGGCAAGAGTATCAATGTGCTTTTATTATTAGTAGCACGGGAATGGCTGCTGGTTCAAAAAAATGTAACCACTAGCCACATGCAGATGGTACTTGAGCACTAGCTGCTTTCTGGGTCATACACTGATTAGCCATAATATTAGGATATTATGCACTGGACACCCTGAGTGGTCTACACAGCTACACACTGACCTCAATGCACTGTGTGATCTGACATCAGCAGCAACCTTTTCAACAGTTTGAGCTACAGCAGCACGGGCCAGCCTTCACTCACCACATGCATCGATGCACCTTCACCTCTTGTCCTTCCTGAGACCACTTTTGATAGGCAATAACCACAAGGACAAGAGACTGGATCGGAGCATCTACACAGCTGCAGAGCTGTGTAGATGCTCCGTTGTTATTTGCTTGTTGTCAAACGTCCTGAAAAGCTTTCATTTTTTCCCTGCTACCAATATCAACTCTGAAGACGAACTGTTTGTTAGTGCCTATCCAACCGGTGCCATGGTAACCAGATAATCAGTGTTATTCATCTCACCTGTCGGTGCTCAGCATGTTATGGCTATCAGTGAGTACCAGTGCTGCCATCAACAGGTTTATCTGGCCATAAGGATGCTTGTGTGTTTGTGTGTTACACACAATCCCAATGTTTTCAGCAACTTTTCTGCACTTTTGAGTGCTGTCACATCAATGGAGATGCCAATTAAAAGCTAACGGAGGGTGTGATTAGCGCTGATAAATGCTTCAAGGAGCTACAATCTAGGTTATTATGCATCTGTTCTAGGGTTTCATTACACAGTGAGGTGTCACCTTTCCTTTTTGATATAAACAATAAACGTTTGGGAGAAAAAAATCATCTGTTGCTGTTCCACCCTTACCTCTAACCACCCGCAACAGTCATCACCTGGTCACCCACTCTGGTATCCTCATTTGTTTTTTCCAATCGAAGATGCTCCTAAAGAAGTCATATCAATCATTCAGATGTGTCAGCTCCGTACACGGGGCCCTCAGGCAGCATAGAAAACATTATTTCTGTTCAGCTAGCCTATCCAATAGGAAAAGGGGGGGAAAATAAAAATTAAAAAAAAAAGAAAATGAAAAGAAAATATTCATGAATATCAACATCACGCTCTTTGCACAGCTTTAAAGTGTCCTTTGAAAGGAAGATATTTATCTCTGGCTCCTGTTGCAATCTCAGCGAAGCACACAGCGCTCGCCTTCATCTGTCCCTCTGATGCACCGTCATGCTGGAGCGGCGGGCAGAAGAAAAGAAACGGAAAGAGGGAGGGCGAAGAAAAAACTTGCACACCAATTAATACTTAAAGGCTCTCTCACAGTGTTTGCCTCCCCTGCAATTACAGCAGAGTGTGCTCAGACTGCATCATTGTCTACCTGCAGTTAGTCATAGTGAGTCATGCATTTCCTCTGAGTACACTTCCTGTCTGCTTCAACACACTTTGTGACTGACTGTAATTCACTTATTTAGTAAGTTCACTGAAAACATGATGAAGTATATTCAGCAAGCTAAAGAGGCATTAATGCTCAAAACAATAGTTTATAGAATCATGGCAGCACTAAAAGGTTCTTGTGATTACAATGTCATTCAGAAGAATTATCACTTCAGTTATATTAAAGTATTGGATGCATTTTATTAAACATAACTATAGGTCAAACTGCTTACCTGGCAGTAGAATTATCTCTGCAGCTGTTATTTGAAGAGGCAGCAACTCATTCAGAAGAGGAATGGAATATTGTTTCTGAATACTATGTGCATCTTATTAACATAACTGCAACAGATATTCGACAGGAACTGCATTGGCCAACCTACTCTGACTTTCATGGCTGTATCGGCTCCATGATTGGATGACGTCGACGGCAAATAAGATCATATGTCTCATTGGTGTAATGTCAATAATGCCAATGCAGTGTTTTTTTGCACCCTCCCTCCCTGTATCTGTGGTCTCGGCTTTACACTTTCTCTGCTCTCTGTATCATGCACAGAGGAGTTTGCCCCAACACACACGTCCCCCCTCTGTATACCATATACCGGTAGCGACGATGAATGAAGGTAATGCTGACCTGACAAAAACTGCCGTTCTGCAGTGGCCACTAGAGGTTGGCTCCAAAAGTAAGTCAATCCCCACAGACGTCCATGATAAAATGTACAACTTTACAGCACATATAAACATTAAAATAAACAAAAACAAAAAAAAGTAAACTGTTTTTGTCTAGGTGCTACTAGCATAGCAACAGAGCAATTCTCCTTCTGGTAATATACATGAAATATACATGTGCATATGGCTATATAGAACTACAAGGTCTGGAGTTTTCATGTTCCAAATTGAATGTCGAGATTGCAATGAACCTGACAATAAACACACCAAGCTTTAGCCATTCTAGTGCTAACATTGAGGTAAATTATGTGGATAAAATAAAAAACGAGTCAGTCTGAAATATAGATGTTGCCTCTAGGCTCGAGTTTAACCGATTTGTTAAACCAGCTTACATGAAATTTTAACTGGTCATTTTCGTTACTCAATGCTTTGGTCTACTAACATGCTTAAGTATGCTAAGAACAGCAGAGTTTACATCGACACTCCTATCCATCTGTTTTATGCACATATGAACATCCTTCAGGAAAATATAGCAGATGAGCTGGTGTATCAATAAAAGCAGAATAGAAACAGAAAATAAATGATAATCCTTATAAAGTGTGTGACAGTAACATCCATTGAAGCTACTGCTCTATTAATGATAACTAAAAATAGCAGCAGATGAGACATCCGTGTGATGATGAGAGTAATTAAACAGAAAAAAATATCATATTTTCATCACACGTTTTGTGTTTTTATTATTATATGTTAAGGTCAAATTGGTGTTTTTAATTATATAATATTTGTATGGAAAATATCAGAGTCTACTGTAACAGACTACCGCATCACAACTACACTGCAGGTGTCCAACTGCAAAGAAAAAGGAGGCTTTAAAAGCTCACAGTGTAGTTGTAAGATGTTTCAACTCCACTAAAAACAGCTTTCTGAGGATGACTATGACATCTCTGTCTGTTCTTATTTTTGACATCTAATAGGTGTAGTTAAGGTTGTTCAGGAAATCCAGTACAAATAATAATACACAAGCATCAAATATTCCAAATATCTATCTGAGGTCACACTGGTTCAGCTCATGCATTTTATGAAGAAGAAGCAGCAGCAGCAGAATGGTGCGACTATCTTATCAGATTTACCACCCTAACCTTTTGGCACAACGTGTAGCGGCGGTGCGATTGTGAGAATAATTATGCCTGTGACAACTGTGAATATAATAACAAGTATGAGGGCAGAGGACAGGCTGTGTCCTTGCATATAAGATCATTCAGGAGAATCAGCCTTTGCAAAAGCAGTGGAGGCTGAGCATGTCCTAGTCTGAATGCAGAGGTAATTTGTTTACCTGCAGAGCAAAACCAAGGTTTGTTTGGTTTGATTCCCCTCAATATGTGTGTGTACCAAAGTACACGTTTAGCTGAAAAATGAGTCCTTGGTCTTTTTTTACGCATGAAAACACAGATCAATGGAATTTATTATGATCCCCATAGGAGACAATGGGGATTTTTATGCTCCACTATGTAAACAATAAAACATTCCAGCCTTCCAGCAGAAAAAAAAAACATGTCTGACAAACCGAATAAAAGCCCTTAAAACATAAGATGGTGCAAACAGAGAAAGAAAGTTTTTGACTTCCTTGAAGATGTTTTGTTGCAGCTTCATAAATTCTGATGTTAGAGGTTGTATGTCTTCAGTGAATTTAAGTCCTGGTGCCTTTTGCTTCTCGCTTTTTTAAACAGGACCTGGAATCTTCACAAAGAAACTATTTCTTGGGGCACTTGAGCTTTCATTTTGTGTTTTTTTTTTCTTTCCACAAACTAATACAGGCCTAAACTTTGACATTCAATACAACTGCTGAAGAGTTGACGAGCTGTTGGTATTGACCAAAAGACCAAGGTCGCAATGCAAGTGGTGGAAATAAGTTTTCCTCTTCTGGTCTTTTCTTTACAGATAGGATAAGGAGCTCAGTCATCTGGGAGGAGCTTGGTGTAAAGTCAGTGCTCTTCTGCACTGAGAAGAGCCAGCTTAGGTGGTTCTGGTGAGGACACGCTTGGGCACCTCCCAGTAAGTTTTTCTGGGAACATCCTACAGGGAGGAGCTCTTAGGGTAGACGCAGAATGCAGTGGAGGGATTATATCCCTTGGTTGGCTTCCGTTTCCCCAAAAATAAGCTGGAGGAGGTGGCTCGGGAGAGGGAGGTGTGGGTTTCCCTACTTAGCCTGCTGCTGCTCCAACCAAGAACCACAGAAGCGGAAGAAAAAGGATAAGAGGATGGATGTAGTAGACGTTGCAAGGCAGGGCAAATTTGCGTGGTAGTTGAAGACAAAGAGAGACCACAAACACACACAAATCCAGCTACATACACAGGTCCACAGGTTGTTTGAACCAATCAGCATCCTGTAAGCAACCACTGTCAGTTTGGGGAGTGTGGCAAGAAGTCAATGCTTGAATATTTTCTGGCTACTTGCTATGTTCCCAGTACAGGATGATGACCATGTTTGACAATTTGTTGACCTGACTGGCTGAAAAGCTTGGCTGAGTGGCAGGTATACTGTGTCCTTTCCAAACAATTTTCCAGGATCTCACACAAAGTTCTGTGCAACTAAATATCTGGCATCTGGCACCTGCATCGACAGACTTTAAACTGCTTGTCCTTCAATTTCACACACATAAAATAAAAATTATTGCTTCAAAATATTGTTGCTAACAGAGCAAGAGCACTCAGTGTGATGCCGGGTGCTAGTTTTTCGTCGACTCTGGCACAGTACGGGCACCTTAAGCAAGCACAAACAGCAGAATGTCATTATGAGTCACATTTTCTAAATCACAGAAAGAGAATAATTTTGAATAAAGACAACAATCCAAGTTGGATTGCAGTCGATAAACTAAAAGTTGTGTATCGTATGCCAATCTCCAGGCCTGTGGGCTGGATCGAGCCTGCCATGAATTTTTATCTGACTGAAAGTGGATCTGTTGCTGCGAGCCATCTCAGAATGAATAAACAGGAAATCCATGCTCAAGTCTGACAATTCCAAAAAAGAGGTGGGAAACTGAGTACTTAACCACAAGCCAGTGTGCCTCATTTGCCATTAGACTCTTCTAAATTTGATGCTGTGCCATTTTCACACAGCTTTGTGGGCTAAGCAGATTTTACTGAAAGCCAAGAAGAACTTACCATGCGGGGAGAGTAAAACCGTTATGTGACCATGCCTTTTATGTTTTCCAATTTACTGCACATAAAAAACTACACAGATGCTACAAACACCATGATTATGCATGATGCCGTGGAAAGCTGCATTTGAAAACAGCTTTGCCGGCGAGACGTGGAAAAACTTTACTCGGCTTCCATTTTGCTAGCCGGCGGCGAATGTGCACGCCATCACGACTCTACCCCTCAAGGTTGAGAAATTCAATTTTTAAAAATTTTTTACACATTCATTTGTAGTTGATGGTGGAGTGCCTGCCGGAGTGCTGACAGGAAGTGCTGAGGTGAATTACATTTTCAGAGCGAGAGCTTTCTCCTTTCATCCCCCTGCATGATGCCACAGCTCCTCCCATGCACTGAGACTACTAGGAAGCACTTACTTGTGAGAACAAATGTTCTCTGTGATAAGGATCAAAAGAATATTTTCATAGGTCCAGCTACAAAAATAGAAAATAGCCTCTGAGCAGAAGCTCAAAGATAAATGGGCTTACACCAAAAGAAAAGGTGTGGGGCGAAAAATATGGCAGCAAACAAGGTGAAGATAGTGACTGCAACTCAGCGTGTAAGTAGATGTCTAAGCAGCAGGCAGTCAATCAATCAATCACACATTAAAAGACAGCAAATGTTAATGTATGGCTCCTATACTACATGAGGTTTCTCGTCCGAGCAGCTGTTGCTGTGAACTCGCCGTCCGGCTGACACAGTGTGAGGCCCCTCCTCGTATGTCTCTGTCATCTAAATCTGTCTTGAAAGCACAGCATTGTTCAGCAAACCATGGCCTCTTTGTTTGTTTTCTCTGATCTGGTTCATCCATAACAAGTGAAAAGTTACAAATGTCTCCTGGATCGGGCAGCAGTAACTTTGCCACGCTGCGTTACCAGTGTCAGAAAGTAAACAAAAAATGGAGCTGACGCTCCGGGTGAAGAGAAAATCTAAAACGCAACCTGCAGTTTGGAACACTGTGTAGTGCATTTATGTGCCAGATTCTGTGTTTCATTATATAAAAAGGTGCAGAGTGTTTTTGCTCGGCTGCTTTCATGTGCGCTTCTGTGCATTATCATCGTGCGTGATGTGGTGTCAGATCAGTGACTGTCAGTGCCTGGCTGGAGTGCACTTCCTGACAACACGTTGAGTTCAACAGCCTCTCTCTCATCTCATCAACAAGCTCCCCGGTGCATTTTTCCTATGCAATGACAAATGAATTATGAAACAAATTATCTTGTTATAGAAATAGAAAGGGGCATAAATGTCTAACTAAGCACTCAGCTTTTTACTTTTCATTGTAATGAGAGGCAGCAGCTTCATAAAAAAAGAAGCTGCTCTGAGAGGGTATAATGAGACTTACTGATCACAGAATAGACTCAAACTAAATATTTTGTTTCACACAAATGATCATTATGCTTGAATCTGTCAGTAGTTCAAAAGTTGAGGATGTTGAAGAGAAGCTGCATGCACAGAGATAATGCATTCATCCTAGTCTCATGGAGGACAGAAATGATTAAGGTTTAGCTATGCTTATTGTCTAATATGTGTTGGTGCTAGAGCTATATAAAGACACTGCTAGCTTGTAAGGACAGTGGTACAGAGCAAGGACAGCTGTCTGCACAACCAGATGATGTTACACAAAAGTAGAAGTGACTGTAATTTAGTATTAGTAACACATCACAAACCTGCCCGGTGGGACCTAAGCAGTCATTGTGTTATGTTGTACAAAATATTACAGCTAGTGTTAAAAGCCTGATTAGCCATTAGCCCTGCACATTAAAATACATTGTGCACACAGAGTACCGCATGTTTAGTACCATGTTTAGTACCACATGACTTTCTATGCACAAGTACTTGCATCCTCTAATGATGGCCACTGTGCAATGCAACCCATGTTGAATGTCGAAGACGTGCATAGGACAAGCTCGCCACAGGTGTCATGCACTGCTAGCCGGTAAAGGAAACCATGTGGAGCAGGGACAGCTGGTAGAGTTACTGTCTGCAGCACCACATGTTATATAAGAGTAAAAGTAACTGTACTTAGTAAATAAAGACAACATGACTATGCAGACAACATGCTATTGTGGAAAAGATAGACATATCTGTCACCCTCTTTGCTCCATAGACATAAGGGTCCTTTGCTTTCCATCGCCCTGTTGCAACAATTTCATTTTTTTTATCTTCTACTTCACAGTCAATATCTAAGAAAAGTTTAGTGGGCAATTATTGAGCGAGCCCTGGGGCTCCCCACAGATGGCTGTGCCTGGTAAGCCTCTAAAGTGTATAGTTACCAGAGGGTATTCTTGCTGGGTGGCTGAACCACCTTGACTGGCTTCTTGCAGTGTGGAAAAGCAGCAAAGGCAAACCAATTGCAACTTTCTAACACTGCTAACCTGCATGATAATAACAGTGAAGGGGGGTGAACAGGTTGGTTGTATTGATTATTCCTGCACATAGTGTGGCTGATCTGCATTAACTGGAAGATATAGCATTAGCATTCACTGTACGATTAGACAGGGTATTCTACTGTTTGGCCTCTGTCAACTCCTGAGAGGAGCATGTGGCTCTTCAGGTGCTAAATGTCCCACTTAATTTGACTGCTAGTTCCTAAATCTGTCTCTCTGCTGTTGGGTGCTTAGAGATTTCTTTAGAAAAAGAAGCTGGCTGCTACAGCTGGACGGAGGGCTGAGATGAGACTTGAAAAACACTGAAAAGTTTTGCAAAACTGAGATCTAAAGTCAGACTCCATGGTGATTTCAGTTTTGAATCTCATGAAGTGGTTTGATTCAGGGATTATAAAAACCTGCCCATTTCTTATGAATAAGAAAAACTATTTGTAGAGGCAGTAAACATGTTTATTTATGCTGCTTCATTTCTCAGGCCTAAGGGTTTTTGCTTTGTGCTTCCTCAGCAGCATGTATACCTGTTTAGTTTTGCTGAATAGATAAAAAAAGAAAGCTCTACTTGGTTGGGTGGTTTGTTCACTGGCTGTCCACACACACACACCTTTACCTTTCTAATAAAAAGTCATACCACAGCACTGAATGAATCAGACACCACTTTCTGAAATGATATATCTGACTTTTAAAAGTTTGAATTGATGCCTATGGCTCAGAGGACCTGATAAATGAGAGTGCCTGCTCCTTTACAACCCACACAGTGCCCTTTTACTTCTTTGCAGACCTTTGTACAAGATGGTCTGTCAAGACTTTCCTTTCAAGTCCCCATATTATGGACTGCTTTAGTAGGACACCTTGCTGAGACACCCAAAAAGTTGCTGATTATTTACACCAAGTGTGGAAGCTATCATGACAAAGTGATCCACAATTACATTTCAGAAATAAAACTGATTCAAACGTTTATTTGCTTTGCCGACGATAATTCATTCTTCTACTTTAAATGCAGGTCTCAGTAATTACACCACAAGAGTTGCTAGAGGCTCATTCAAGTTTTTGAATTTGGTGTGGACACATGGTCACAAAGGTTGTAATAAGTGGCTGGTCAAACATCATGGCAAAATCTGATTTAGAAGGTCAGAGCATTTGTGGAAATACAACCAGCAAATCCGACTAGAAAAATGGAAAAGATGTGGCCCTTATATTTGGTTGCCATGCCAAACAACCTTCATTGTTGACAATATTTTTGATTTTCAAGCGTTTGTTTGGGCTGTATCATTCTCCAAAGTTTAAACAAAATCAAACTACTTCATATCACAAAATATGCAGTCATGTAAAAGAACTACCTCCTCACATAGCTGGAAATGTGTGCTTATTTTCTGCACCAATTCGGCAAAATTACACTGCACAGCCCTATCTGCAAAGCATTAAAAAAGGGTAACACTGTGACACCACCGTGGTGATGAGTGGGTGGGTATAGGAGCAGTGTTTCCTGTATAAAAACAGATCGATCTCATGCTTTAAGGAACTCATTGGAATGTAAAAATTCTAAACAAACTACTGTATCTACAGAGCCTGTTGTCCATTCTGTGAAGCTCCGAGCTGTAAATCAGTGTGACGTTTCACTCAGGGCCTGCAGTGTCTTAAGGAGAGAGGGAGAGGAGAGAGAGAAAAAGAGAGAGAGACAGCTCTTTGTGCTCCTTTTCCCCTGCAACGAGCTAGTCTGTCTTTTATTATAACATCATGTATTTGATTTATTTCTCCTCTGAAGGTTTGGATGCCTTATCCTTAGTTTTTACAAGAGCGCTATAAAGAAATCTCACATGGAGTTTTACACTAAATACTCCTGCCTTCTTGTACAAACGCTCGGTCTCTGCACGCTCATTTATCTTTAAACGGCAGCATTGTGGAACTGAGCATAAGAACACCTCCTTCAGAATACACTAAAGGCTCCTCTAAGTTGACAAGTAAAGCAACACCAATCTGCACTGTATCAATAGTTGTGAGAATGACCTTTAGAGATGCACAAATCATATTAGAACCTCAAAGGCTTGATCAGGCTTCATGAATCATTTATAGGACCTCGCCATGCTACATAAATGAAGTTGTGTAGCGGTAGTCTGCCAGACTTGAATCCAGTCATATTTTATAATACATATGCAAAGCCCTGCAATAAAATATGTTAATGAATGCAAACTGCCTACAGCTTCTTCTTCTTTTTTTTTGGCCAGTCATAAAGCTATAAGCATGAAATGTTTCATTCAAGGTGAGATCTATTTTTTTTTCACCTGACCAAAAATGTGCAGCATGCAGATGCAGTTCGTCTGACTGAACAGGCCTTGTGAAAGTTAGCAAAACTGTGTATGTTCTGTACATATTTATCTCTTTGAGGAATGCAGCTTCAAGTAAGCAAGTTAATTTGATTGAACTTTGAGCCTCTGTATTGATTGTTGAATGGATTTATGGCCAGTTAGCATTCAGCTCTCGCCTTTTGTTGAAAAGCAAAGGATGTATTTTCTGTTTTTGGACCATTGCACATTTTAATACAAGTTTTTTTTTGTTTCTCTCTATCTCTTTCTGCAGGTTTGTTTATATCTCACAGTCTTACACAACATTAATCAGCAAGCAACTAAAAAGGATACAAGGCTGGAGCAGGAGCCAGTTTCAGTGTCGCATATTCACCTTTAAACCCAATTATTTTATCAAACTGTTTATTGAGGTTCATCTTTCGCTGAGGCTTCAATCGGCGACGAACCAGGGGAAACAGTAGGCATGTGACAGAGCGGGGCAAGGTTACAGGGATGTTAATTTTCTGCTTAATGAAAATTCGAACATGTCTAGAACATTAAAATGTGTGGTATAGGCTCAAAGTCAATGGAGGAAGAATCCAGTCTTTGAAAGAATTATAACAGCTTAATCTTGGGATGGGATCATTTCAATGCAACGCTGACCTCTGAAAAACCCTGAGAATGCACACCTACTGATCAGTATGAGATCAAGGAGAGAGTGAGATGTCTTTCAGGTATTTCATTAAAAATTATGAGTGAGACTGGACTATAAATCAAAGATATTTGCTGGTTTCAGTGATGACTATGAGGGGAAGGGAGCATCATCTTTGCCTGTGGTAAAGACTTCAACTTTCAACAACAAAGTCAAACTGTTTACAGTCAGCGGCTTGTACAAAAAATATCGCCACCTGCTAGTTCAAGTCCTCTTATTAAACAGCACATAGTCCACATGTAAAAGAGTGTTCTCTCTCCAGCAGTGACATATTACTGTATGTAGGGCAGCAGTGGCTCAGTGGTATAGCAGGGTTGTCAAATAACCGGAAGGTTGGTGGTTTGATCCCAACTCCTCCCTAGTCACTGTTGTGTGTCCTTGGGCAAGGCACTTTACCCGCATAGCCTCCAGTGTACTCACTGGTGTGTGGTGCTCTTTGCTGGGCTGCCTTAAGCAATTTCCCTATTGTGGGACTAATAAAGGTTTAGAAAAATATGTTCTCCCTCAACTGGAAATCTATTTCTATTCACAATGCAGCCATTGTAAAAGCGTGAGTATTTGCTGGTTGCCTGGCTTATTTGCAGGTCCTGTAACTCAGTGTGTGGTTATTCTCTAGGTCATGGTGTGCTTATAAGCCTTTATAAAATACTTCGCTTCAACTGTGCAAAATTAATTTTATGAACCCAAATGCCTTTTTTTAAAGGATCAAGTTGTATAATGAAAAATGATTGTATGAGAAGAAGAAGAAGAAACACTGCTCAAATCCCATCCAAGGGGAAAGAAACAGTTTTATTGACTTGCTCATTGTAAAAATCAATTTTTTTTGCTACACTGTGCTTTTTTAACAACCAAACTGGACGCAACAACAGCCAACGGAATAGTGAAGACAGTACGGAGGGCAGTGAAGAGGGTAGTATCAAGATGTCATCATCATGGAGTCTCACTAGTCACCATTTTGATTTTGTTGTCTTCACTACAGTGGAATGCATTCTAAAAGTCCAAGGGATATCCACAACTACTGGACTAAAATTCTCCCTGTGCCTGTGTGGGTTTTCTCTGGGTGTTCCAGCTTCCTCCCACATTCTAAAGACGTTCTTGTTAGGTCAATTGGTCACTCTAAATTGCCCATAGGTGTGTGTGTATGTTGACCTGTGATGACCTGTACCCCACCTCTCACTCGTAGATAGCTGGGGTAGGCGGGTTCAGATAAAGTACTGTGCATCATAACACATGATGATGTATGTATGCATGGAGTGACTAGAGTCCCTCCACATCAGGCCATAAACTAATCAATCAGTATGTGAATATACTGCACATACAACTGTTAAATATCAAAAACAGTTGTCTAAGTTGTCTTTTACCTTAGGCACAACTGTGGGTGATAAACATGTGCATCAAAGACACGTGTGTAGCACCATCACAGCCTTTCATTTGGTATCATTTGAAAATAGCACTGCACATTACCAGCACGGTTCCATCAATACTGATTCTGTTTCTATTGTGTGGAGCAGTTCCTCAAGGGAAGAGAGAGAGAAAAAAAGATGTTTTACTGTCTACAAGACAATTCTCTCAGATTCTGTCTCAGACACAGGAATCAGTTCCTTCACATGTTCTGTTTGGTACATCTGCTCCGAGCATGTCGCCCGATTCAGTGTGCACACATGATAAACAAAGCAGCAGCGAACAGATGCTGTGAGGCTGACAGCTAAGACTAGATGGAAGATCAAAGTTTTTAAGTTAAAAACTAATTCATTCCAATTAGCTGTTTCGGTTCATGCAAATTCTGTAAGTATTATTAATAAAAGCAAGGTGTTCCTTATGTTCATAAATAATATCAGAAAGAAAGGATTTTTTTACTGGTGCTTGCTGGTATCTTCAGTAGCCAGCAGTTTTATTATTAGCAGCCAATGCAGACTCATTTTCAGATTTCAGATTTCATGGCGCTTCTCCTGGAGCCCGAAAACGCACTAGTATCGCAGAGACCTGTAAACAGACTTTGATGTGTAAAAGGTGTGGAGTTCCCCTTTAAGCTACAATATGGTGGATGTGTCGATTTTCATGATTGTAGTGCATATTTTATGTTTGATAAAAGCATCTGCTGAGAGTCTGCACATCCATCTTTCAATTGGAGTGTCTGAGCATCAAAGAACATTCAGTCTCTTTAAATTCAAAAGAAAATTTAAAGTGAAGGTGCAAATATTCACAAGGCACTGGCACTTGTTTGTACAACTCCTTGCTTAGTCACTATAGCTTTACTAATGCCTGTTTTAGGAAACAGAGGGGTACACTGAGTGGTGGACATTGTGGCTTAACAACCTCATCAGGAAGGCTGTTCTGTCCGGGTCCTGCAGCTGGAGTGTGTTACGGAGGTGTCAGAGAATACTGAGAAAACCTCTCTGTATTCTGAACACCATGTGTGGCCTTCTGCATGTCACATTGGTATCTTACCAAAGCACATACAGCAAAACACTGAAAATATTGAGAAACACCACAGAATGCCACAGGGCTTAAAATAACGAACATTGAACCTTGCATATCAGAAGCGTTACTACTATTTTGATTTTCTCATCTCATCGACTTGGACTAAACATTGTTATGATATCTTGTTTGTTGTTTCTTCTTTTGAATTAGTCTGAATCACTGCAATCACAACAGTAAGACAAGAGGAAGAACAAGAAGCTTACACAACTTGGAAGGGTGGACGTTAGGAAGTCCAACACTAAGACAGAGATTATACAAACAAGGCGTGAAGTTCACCTGGACCTGTCTTCCTCTAAACAACTGAAAAAATTGCTTAGACCCTCTATGCTTAGGGAGGGACTTAAAGCTAAAATTACTGCTTCAGAAGATATAAACACTGCAGAGATGTTTCTTCAAATATTCACACAGATTTGTAGTGAAGAAAGAAATGGTGTTTTGCCCTCTGAAGTACATATAGTTTACATTGCATGTCATATTATAATGCAATGTTTTTTAACTAAGACACAGCTATGGGAGCAAATCCATATTAAAATGAGGTATTTATTATTTTAGTTTTATTTTAGTGTGTTTTATTTTTTAATTACTTAATTATAGAGGCCATTTTCTGCATTTGTTTTTTTTGAAGCGTTTGGCTGTGGTAGTCATTTTGCATGTGTTTATTATATCATGATTTCATTTATCATAGTTGATACAGTTTGGAACTGGTTTATGCACTAAGTATGGAGGTGCAAGATCTGGTGCCATGAGGTCTGACAGCGAATTAGCATAGAAGATGCCCCTGCCGCTTTCAATTCCTTTGTATGGCAGCGTTTTGGGTACATGCTGGAAAAAGTAAACAGCAACGCAGTGAGAGACACAAAAAATACATATTACGTACTAAGAAAATATACATACATCCAAAATAAACAGTAACCAACTAACTTACTCATATAACTATAAATGATGCCCAACAGATCCTCATAAGTTCAGTGATCTATAGTATACATTGGTGTAATGTAATACAATGACATCGACCTGTTATAATGGGACATTGCTGTTTAACATGGAACAGCAGGAGGTTGTAGTAAAGATGCAAACTCTTTTTGTTGAACCTTAAGGGAAGTCCTAGACCAAAATGTAAATTCTGAAATAAATGCAAGTCCTCTCAGTGTTATTAATGTAGCCGGTGGTTTTATTTCCAAGAAAGCCTCTTGTCTCTGTGCACCATGACGCTAGGTGAAGCACAACTTGACTTTAACAACTCCAATCAAACCAGAGAATTTTTTTGTCATTCGGAATTAACCAGAGGGCATCAAAGCCAGTAATCAGTTCAGATGATAATACCTGCTGCGTATCCGTGCATGAAATGGACCACTCGCCCGTGTTTTACAGGTTTATACCTGACACCGACAGTGTGTACCTAGTCGAGGCTTGAGTGCCTGTGCATGATTATGTAGTCACGGAAAGGATCAGTGTCTGAGTCACTTTAGATATTCAGTGCTTACTATGCATGTGAGGAGGTCTCCAGATCATCAGCTCCACATCAGCCTGACCAAGAGGAGCTTGTTGTTTCTACAGCTATCCAATACAGACATGTTTATTTACACTTTGCGACCTCACAAGGTAAAAAAAGAGTTTCACCTCAACTCAACTCTACAACTAATACATACAAAACTAACTGGCTTCAGGCCCGCACACATTATATGATCTAGGACTGTAGAGGATAAGCTCTGATATTGCAGAGTAGGCAGAAAACTAGTTTTGGCCATGCCTGAATGTGCCAAGGATGACCTAACCTTGGTACCTATGTTGCAAATAAAATTCAATTAAAAATAAATAAATTATTTTAGGATTAAGATCAATTTAAAATAAAATAGAAGAAAATTATTTAGTTTAATTTAATCTACAGTGAGACCAATATCACAAAATCACAATGAATGGAATGCAAAGACATCCTACAAAAAACATTTGTGACATTTTTTACAAAATAAATTACTCTCAGTATAGGGAAGATACCTCACTAATGTTTTATATGATAAAGTTGTTATCGAGCATCTAATTAGCCTACAGTTGGTTAATGTAAACAACAGCAAATTGGACAGTGTGCTAAGTTGTTGGATGTTGTATATTTTTTATTAATGGCACAACAGCGATCATATTTAGGCTTCATGAATCAAAAGAGTGGGGTCTGTTCCTTGTGTATGTTACATAGTCAAATGAACCTGTGTGATGCTAACTTCCAAACTGGTTTTAAATCAATTCAATAGTGATTATTATTAAAAAGGATCACAGAAAAGTCAATACTTATCTGACAGATCTGACATAAGTTTAAAGGTCATACCATGGCAGACTGTCTGGCTGTATATGGCTCCTATATACTCTGTTACAGTAACAGAGCATATATATTTTTTCCTTTGCCCAGAAAAGAAGCACAACTCTTGTTTTTTTTTTATTTTGTTGCCCTTAAAACATATGAGTGAAATGACAAGATGAGAAGCCTGGAGAGATTTTTGACAGAGACTCAGAGCAGAGCTAATGGGCCATTAAGTGAAAAAGGCTGCTTTTGATGTGACTGAGAGAGAATGGAGAGAAACGTGAGTGCTGCAGCGAACAGAGGAAGGTGAAAACAATACCGCGGATACTCCTTAAGGATCAGACTCGCAGTACAAAGAGTGGCTGGGATCAGCGCTGACACTCGTGGATTTGAAACCTTGTTATCTGCTCCATAGTTTTGATGTGCTGATTAGCTTTTGCTGAGCTTGTGCGCAGTTTCAATTTTGTGTTCCCGGTGTTTAAGACATTGTCTCACATCAAACATTGCTCACAGCAGGTGGTGGCAATGATGGCACTGTTAACACTCCAGTATCACACTTATGGTTCAGCAGGCTCAATGATCAGATGAGAGAAGTAACAGACTCCCTTTATGAGGCTCAGATGTGATGGTTAGCTTGTCCATGCATAAGAGATGCATTGGCACATGAACACAAAAAGGGACCATGGCCAATAATACTTTGTGTGTGTTGAGAATTTAGGGGTTAATAAATTAATTACGTAAATCAAATTTTATATAGATAGAAAATAGATAATAAGTATACTGTACATTTCCTTTGAATGTTTTATTTTAGAGAAGCATTATCTATAGGTAGGGATGTCCCGATCCGATCACATGATCGGAAATCGGGCCGATTACGTGATTTCAGACTCGATCGGAATTGGACATTACCTCCCGATCAGGACTCGGATATATACTTATAAGGGCTCTCAAAGTTAACGCCTTCTGTGCAGGGTGGCTCTGTGTCTTGTAGTGTAGGGGTATGACAGCTGCTTTTGGTGCGACAGGTCCTGGTTCGAGACCTCGATGTGCTGCGTGTGTGAAATCTCCCAGTGTGGCGGCACACACACACACAGGCCTGTCGTGATAAACAATAAATCAATTAATTGCACGATAACTTTAAATGGGCTCGATAAGTTTTTCGGCCGCAATAAATTACATTTGCACGCTTGTTTGTTTTCTTCTCTCTCCCTCTCGCTGCCAAAGAGGCTGGATGACAAAAGGCGTCACTCCGGTGCGTCGTAGCGTATAAAGTGTGTAAAGTCCGGCCGTCAGATTTAATATGGCCCGTGGCTTCTGTTTCTTAAAATGTGTCAAATCAACAGGTAGTTCTTATTTTTTCACTCATTGTGTAACGTTTACGTGATGTTCTGAGCAGACCACGGTCAGCTCGCTGTCTGCGTCGCCACGGTGCGTCACAGTGCTGCAGGGCTTGGACGTTACAGCAACACAGAGAGCTGTGAAGCTGCTCAACACCGTTTCAACACTTCGACACAATTCACCACAAGACTAAACATGCTTATGAATACAACGTGCCATCAGAGAGAGTCCGCGTTGTACGGGTGAAGTTCTCTGCCTTCTCACTGGCGGCACTCGCTGCAGCGCCACCCATTCTAGTTCTCTTGCCCAGTCCTCTTGTGCCATCTCTGCTATTTTATGTGTTTCTGTCTACATGGTGGCGTTTTTAAAATTCGCTGATGCACACAAACACATGTGCATACAGGTTAGCCCACTCCCAGCAGCAGGTAGAGTTGTGTTGTTTGGCTCTCTGTTGCTCATGACGTGCTAGTTGGATTGACTTAACTCCATTGACTATGGTCAGATAAGCCATGGTAATAGGCCTACCACTACTCATAATAATAATATTAATATCATTAATAATAACAATAATAATAATAATAGTGTTGATAATTGGGGGCCTTTCCAATGTTAAATGTTCTTTAGAAATTAAAGTTTACTGATCTTTGAAAGGGTGTACTTGCATTATATGTCATTATCATTATGTTAGTTGAACATTGATTTGACAATATTATCGCTTATCGCAATAATTTCTCTTGGCAATTAATTGCCCAGCAAAATCTGTTATCGTGACAGGCCTACACACACAAACATACACGGGTTTTGCCGCAATGAGTGCCTTTATAGAAAGTATCGGATCGGGACTCGGTATCGGCAGTTACTCAAAATCAAATGACTCAGACTCTGACTCGAGGGCAAAAAAACCTGATCGGGACATCCCTATCTATAGGTACAGTGGATTATATTGTTGTTAATGGACTGGTTGTTCATCACCCATAATGCCCTAAGAGCAGAAAGAACGTACAACTTCCGCCAGGTGTTTTCTGTTGTTTTTAGCCTGTAGTGTCAGCTGTTCTCCTCGTCGATGGTGACACTTTAACACCTTGTGTTATCGGTATTACTGCCAAAGCTTTAAGTCTCAACCATATGTTTGAATTTGTTTCATCACTAGAATCTTTCTTGCAGGTTTCCTCTCATAAAGATGAGTTTGCTTGGGATATGTCAACAGTTTTAGGGTAAATTGTCTCTGGTGTGTGATTTTGATGGCACTCAGTCAGCTGTGTTCCTCCATGGCACTTGCCATGTTACCCATGTCACACTTTCACTCAACCTATATAGAGTTAAAATGTTTTAGCTTAAGCTAGGCACTAGAGATGAAAAGTTTCACCCTATATGATTCAGCTCTGATACAATCCTAACTGCACATGTAAGCTGCACAGCTGATTTCTTCTTCCTCCACTTAGAAAGATTTAGTTTAACTGTATTAAAGGACAACAATATAGGTCAGGCTTGAGGAACAACTCAATTTCAGTGCAGAAAAAAAGAATTAGAAACTTGATATATGAAAACCTATACATCTAAATTTACAATATGATAATATTAAGTTTTATATCCACACTACTCAGCTGTGATGTCACAAAAGGGTTAAAGCATCAAATACAAAAGCATACACATAAACAACTGTGATAATGACCTATACTGCTGCCAGCCACCAGGGGGCAAATCTAGATGTTTTGGCCTCACTGTTGGCTGCCCACCTTGATGTACAGTCAATTATAAAGATACAATAAAACTGGTGCTGTCTACAAAATATGATCTAGAGCATTAATAGTCGCCCCTAACAAAAACATATGAGGCTAAGCTAACATCCATCTGTTGCTTTGCTTGCAACCTATCGCTTTACACAGTAACCTTTCAAACATTTTTGTATACTCTGTATAACAATTGGTTTAAAAATGGAGGATTATATATCAAAACCATTTTTTAAATTAGACTTTCAATCAAAGCAGGAAATAAAAGGAAGACCAACACCATGGCTGAAAGGTTTGCAGTGATCTCCAGTAAGAAAGAGGGACTTTTAAAAATGAAAGATGACAAAAAAGTAACAGCATGGGCTTATAAGTGAAGTCCATATTAATGTTTTATTTAAATAAAATGTGCGTCACGTGGGCTACAGTTTGAATGTGTAAAGAACATGAAACATCACCCTTTAACTGCTGCCGATCAAATGGTGAATAATCTCCTCTCCCTTATCTGGTTTTACCTCAGACTCACATATGTGAGTACCGTATATAAAACATTATCACAGAGTCATTGTAGGGTATGTTGGATGGCCTACCTGAATGACTTGGGTAAAGGAGACTGAATAAATGAGTAGCACAGTCAGTGATGCACAGTAACATGAATACAGACAGGAAGAGGAGGAGTAGTTTTAAGGCCTGTGTTAGTAAACTTATTACTTATTACACTTGGTGCTCTCTGTTAGTTCAGTGATGTACTGACTTCAGACCAGCACTCACAGCTGGAGGGTGCTGTACATGGTGCAGTGCTTTGTTCATATCAGTTGTTTGAAAGACAAACTCAACATCACTGATGAGGTTAAGAAATGTAAATCATTTGAATCTCCTGCTGTATAGTTTCAGCAGCAAAAGGAGCATGGTTGCTGTAAACGTGCTGCAGCCTTAACTGTTACAAGTTGTATTATTGCATATATTTTGTTCATAGTATTTGTTAGTTATAAGACTTGTTAGAATTTTAATAACAAATGTTGATGTGACTCACTGCACATTCAAACAACCAAACAAATAAAACAAAATAGTGACAAATCTGGTGAATCAGTCTGAGCCTCCATTGTCCTTCATTTGGATTTGTCTTCTACCTCCTCTGAATAAAAGCACAAAACATAGCCTTTCAGAAATAAATGACAGCACAAACAAACAGCATGCCAGCTCACACTGATCTTTACACAAAAGAACGCTCTATGACCTCTGTTGCAGAAGGAGTAGTATTTGTACTACAGCATAATTTCTACAACTGCTTCTCCTTGCTATGATTGCTGTATTTGTAAGTTTGCTTGTTAGCTTAGGTGGCATGGGGTGAAAGTGACATTAGAATGACTTCCAGAACTGTCTCTCCTTTTGTTCAAAGGCCTTCAATTAGGTCAAAAAATAAAACTCTAAGTATCTAACGTAACTATACACATGCTAACCAACATGTTTATCATTTAAACAAATTGAACACAGACCTGTCATCTTACAGGGACAAGACTGAATTATTTATCTTTACATTACATAAACAATGAGGTCTCTGACATCTCTCTGATAACTAATTTTAAATCTTGTCATCGTGGACTTCAAATTCAACAGTTGCACAAGTGTCACGAGCATTGTCAGAGGAACAACTCTAATGATCTGCTGACTAGGACTCTTAAAAGGAGCTGTACAGCAGCATAAGTGAATTCAGAATGTTGCTGACCAAAACCATAAACCACATTATTCCGGCTCTAAAATCTTTACACGGGCTCCCTGTCACTCAAAGATTGACTTAAACATGGCTGCTTGTGTATAAAAATCTTTATGGCTCAGCACTCAAATACATCTAGAAGTCCCCTTTCACAGTCCCTACACTACTGTGCAGTGACAATTCTGTTTTAATGATTTGTTATAAAATGTGAGTATGAATGTTGCTATTCAAAAAAAAAGAAAGAAAAGAAAACATGTCTTGCCTTTATTGAAATAAAGACAACAGAATTAAACCAGGACCACAACCAAACTGCTCAAACAAATTTCCAGTATCAAACCAAATCCACATTAGATAGTAGGTTATAATTAATTTGTATATGACCCCACTTCATGATCATTTATTTATGAATCCGTCCCCTCCAAGCACTGATGTTCATTGACATTTATCAGTCCTCTTTTCATCGCCATGTCTGGCCTCAGAATTGAAGCACCCAGCGGCCCGATAAAAAAAAAAACACAAGAAAGAAATCCTAATATTATAACAATACAACTGGATGGCTTATGGAGATATACCAGGCCTGTAGCTCCTATAGATAGCATATAGAGGCAAAGGTAATTACATGGAATGGAATCGCATGTGGGACGAAATAAAGAAAAACGACAGAGGGAGATATTTTGAGCAGAGCGCAGGAGGAGGAGCAAAGGGGGGGTGCATCACTGACAGAAAAGGGAGAGATGATGGATTGAACATGAGAAGATAATGAGGAATGAAATACTGTTCAACAAAATGTCATCTCTCAGACAGTGGTCTGGGGAGCATTGCTGCCATTTCACTGAGATTGTTACTATAGATGAATTTCACCTACAAAGACATCAATTCCTCTGGTGCAGCATTTCCTGGATTTCGCAGCAACACAGGCAGGCTTTGAAAATGCCCGGCTTTGAAAGCGTGTGTAAAGCCCAGCGATGTAGCTTTGAGATGAAGGCATGTATATATATCTCCAGATTATGACTGTTTGCTGTTTCATTAGTGCAGATCACAAAGGCAAAAAACAGCTAAATTTGCTTGAGCCAAAGGTTTTCAAACTGATAAAGTAAATTAATGACTAGGGTACAGCAGCTATACCTTGCTTGAAAACTTTTTGAGCTAGGATGTTATCTAAACTGCCAGTTTTTTAGCACATTTTTAAAGGCCAAAGGAAGGGCCAACAAACCATCAATTAAAGGTTGTTAAAGGAGTTGGATATGTGTTATTTCACTTAAAAGATCTAACAAAACTTTGTACAACAAAGAAGTCAAAAAAAGGTCTAGATGGACATATAGACTTTCATCTTAAAAAGCAAACATTTTCCATTTTAAAAGTTCAAAGTAGAGGTCAAATAACTGTGTTTTGTCATCTCTAGTTGTAAAGAAAATGAAAATTACAAGCACAAATTACAGTCTGGATCCTGAATGAAACAGGCACCTCCACAAACACAGCAGGGGAATTGGAGCACACGTTCTATAGCAGCAACATTTCACGTCCCCATAATATCATTTATGTGCTTTCCCTTAAAGCGTAGGAACCTTCCATTAACTTCAAATTCAAGTTTCTGAAGCACTGTGCATGCAATCTTGTGAAAAGTGTGGCCAAGTTAGGTCACACTTTCAGCAGGGAGCAATTACTTTCACACTACTAGAATTGTGTGAAAGTAAAGATTGGATTGGAATAAAACATCGTACAAGGTTCTTACTTTAACATCAACACAATCTTAACAATGTCACAGAAATAACAGGATGCTTTACAAAAGTTCTGAACACAGCCATAAAAAGCCTCAATGAATAAATTGACAGTCCAGTGCCCTATCAAGCCTTCTAAGACATAACACACTTTAGATACATAATCCTGCAATACTAGACCCATGCCAGTATAAATATATAGATAATGGCTGTGTGCATTCATGTGGCAGGGGGGGAATATCAGGAGGAGCAATCCTAATTGCTCTATTTTTTAACTTAATCAATTAGGCCTAACAGAAACACTTAAACATTGAATTTGCTGCAGGTCTGACTGGAAATAAATAAATATGTGAATATGAGATTAGATGGATGGGTGGATACATGGATGATATGCTACCTGGATGTTTGTATATCTGAATGAATGGATGGATAAACTGATAGGTTAGATGGTTACATGGATGGATTAATTAAATGGGTGGATGGGTAAAGATGATAGATGGATGGATGAGTAAAGATGATGGATGGATGGATGGATGGCTGGATTGATAAAGATAATGGATGGATGGATGGATTAGTAAAGACGATGGATGGATGGATGGATGGATGGGTAAAGACAATCGATGGATGGATGGATAAAGATAATGGATGGATGGATAAAGATAATGGATGGATGGATGGATGGATGGATGGATGGATGGGTAAAGATGATAGATGGATGGATGAGTAAAGATGATGGATGGATGGATGGATGGCTGGACTGATAAAGATAATGGATGGATGGATGGATTAGTAAAGACAATGGATGGATGGATGGATGGATGGGTAAAGACAATGGATGGATGGATGGATAAAGATAATGGATGGATGGATGGATGGATGGATGGGTAAAGATAATGGATGGATGGATGGGTAAAGATGATAGATGGATGGATGAGTAAAGACAATGGATGGATGGATGGATAAAGATAATGGATGGATGGATAAAGATAATGGATGGATGGATCGGTAAAGATAATGGATGGATGGCTGGATGGGTAAAGATGATGGATGGATGGATGGATGATGGATGGATGGATGGGTAAAGATAATGGATGGATGGCTGGATGGGTAAAGATAATGGATGGATGGATGGATGGATAGATGGATGGATGGGTAAAGATAATAGATGGGTGAAATGGTGGTTGGTGGTTTGTCCTCTCTGGTTGGGAGGAGAGCTCCTGCCCCAAGTGGAGGAGTTTGTGTATCTAGGGGTCTCATTCACGAGTGAGGGAAAAATGGAGCGGGAGATTGAAAGACGGATCAGTGCAGCTTCCGCAGTAATGCGGTCACTGTACCGGTCTGTTGTGGTGAAGAAGGAGCTGAGCCGAAAGGCGAAGCTCTTGATTTACCGGTCAATCTACGTTCCTACCCTCACCTATGGTCATGAGCTCTGGGTAGTGACCGAAAGAATGAGATCGCGAATACAGGCGGCCGAAATGAGTTTCGTTCGAAGGGTGGCTGGGCGCTCCCTTAGAGATAGGGTGAGAAGCTCAGTCACCCGAGAGGAGTTTGGAGTAGAGCCACTGCTCCTCCACATCGAGAGGAGCCCTGCTTAGACTGCTGCCCCGACCTGGCCCCGGATAAGCGGTTGACGATGGATGGATGGATGGATGGATAAAGATAATGGATGGATGGATGTGTAAAGATAATGGATGGATGGATGGGTAAAGATAACGGATGGATGGATGATGGATGGATGGATGGGTGGATGGATGGGTGGATAGGTGGATGGATGGGTAAAGATAATGGATGGATGGATGGATGGATGGGTAAAGATGATAGATGGATGGATGAGTAAAGATGATGGATGGATGGATGGATGGATGGCTGGATTGATAAAGATAATGGATAGATGGATGGATTAGTAAAGACAATGGATGGATGGATGGATGGGTAAAGACAATGGATGGATGGATGGATAAAGATAATGGATGGATGGATAAAGATAATGGATGGATGGATCGGTAAAGATAATGGATGGATGGCTGGATGGGTAAAGGTGATGGATGGATGGATGATGGATGGATGGATGGGTAAAGATAATGGATGGATGGCTGGATGGGTAAAGATAATGGATGGATGGATAGATGGATGGATGGGTAAAGATGATGGATGGGTGTGTGGATGGATGGATGGATGGATAAAGATAATGGATGGATGGGTAAAGATGAAAGATGGGTGGGTGGGTGGATGGATGGATAAAGATAAAGGATGGGTGGATGGATGGGTGGATGGGTGGATGGATGGATGGATGGATGGTTCTCGACCGGAAAATGGTGGTTGGTGGTTTGTCCTCTCTGGTTGGGAGGAGAGCTCCTGCCCCAAGTGGAGGAGTTTGTGTATCTAGGGGTCTCGTTCACGAGTGAGGGAAAAATGGAGCGGGAGATTGAAAGACGGATCAGTGCAGCTTCCGCAGTAATGCGGTCACTGTACCGGTCTGTTGTGGTGAAGAAGGAGCTGAGCCGAAAGGTTCTTGATTTACCGGTCAATCTACGTTCCTACCCTCACCTATGGTCATGAGCTCTGGGTAGTGACCGAAAGAATGAGATCGCGAATACAGGCGGCCGAAATGAGTTTCGTTCGAAGGGTGGCTGGGCGCTCCCTTAGAGATAGGGTGAGAAGCTCAGTCACCCGAGAGGAGTTTGGAGTAGAGCCACTGCTCCTCCACATCGAGAGGAGCCCTGCTTAGACTGCTGCCCCGACCTGGCCCCGGATAAGCGGTTGACGATGGATGGATGGATGGATGGATAAAGATAATGGATGGATGGATGTGTAAAGATAATGGATGGATGGATGGATGGATGGATAAAGATAATGGATGGATGGATGTGTAAAGATAATGGATGGATGGATGGATGGGTAAAGATAATGGATGGATGGATGGGTAAAGATAACGGATGGATGGATGATGGATGGATGGATGGGTGGATGGATGGGTGGATGGGTGGATGGATGGATGGATGGATGGGTAAAGATAATAGATGTTTGAATGATTTGGATAAGTTAAGATAATGAATGGAGGGATGGTAGATCGGTGAATAGAGGCGTGGATGAATTATAAAAAAAATGGGTGGATGTAGGAGGCATACCAATGTATTTAATGAAAAGGTGCGGTTGGTATAGAACATGGCTAAAAGGACCAATGTATGTTTGTGCTGAGTCTTCACTGAAAGTTTCCTTTAAAGCTATCCTCCATGGATATTACCATTCTCCAGACAACTTCAATCAATTTGTTCCTCAAACCCACACTTCAACCTGACACGAGATGCAAATGAGCAGACGAACAGTTCATTATTTTTAATCCTTCATCTTATTTGGGCTTGAAATCGTGTTTGCTGAACAATGAAATACTTATTAGCACCCCAGACAAAGGACGTTGTGATTGACAGGATTATATTTAAACAAAGCCAGTGGTTAATCACTTCTCTACGCACGAGGGCACACAGCTTGGTATTTGTTCTCTATCTCTAATTAAACAGAATTACATTCCATAACACACTGTAAAAGCCGGGGCGTGTGTCAGACCTCAAAACAAACTAGTGCAGAACATTTTCAAGGACTGCAGGGTTCATGGAGCTGACAGACAGAAAAACAGAGAGAAAGAGTCATCTGGGCTGGCTTATGAAATGCTGGCATCACTCAGTGTGTGTGGTGCCTGGTCAACTGCAGCGGGCCACCGAGGACTTTTTTTTTTATTATCAGGCAAGGCAATATTATGGTCAGCCCCAGCTAGAGAAGTGCCTCCCTTTATTATGTTTTTTCGTTGTTTGCTATCAATGTTTTTCTGCTGTACCTCAAACTATTGTGCCCTAAATTATAATAATTTTCAAAAGGTGTGTAGGGTACATAAAAGAACACAACAGCTACTTGACAAAGTAAAAAAAAACTTCTGGAAAAAAAGGTGTTAATTAGGACTGTGCATTAACATTGGAACTAGCAATAGGTCCTTTTTTCATCCCAGGGACATTTGAGATACCCGCTAAGACCTGAAACCCCTGTTTAACCCACTATTTTAAAAAGCCACCAATTTGGGACACTGACATGCCTCTGCACTCTTCCCAATAGTGACCTCAGGACCAGGGACGAAAAAAACAAATATTTAGTGCAGTGGCTGCATGACTCCTATTTGTAGTTGAGGGATTCCTCACAGCAACTATCACAGCTGTACTCTACATGAGCTGTGAACTACATTGATCAATTGCAGACCATAACGCATGGAGGCCTGTCCCTTGTCCCTGCCAGAATAACAAGAAGAGCCCTTAGATGCTGAGAAGTCACAGTGAATAGTGGAGATTCATTGTTCCTACAGACCAAACACAGGTTTCTCAGTCATACTAGGGACTTATGTTTGCTCACCTATTCATTCCCAGATGTATTCAAAATGACTTGTTTCCTGCATATTAATTATTATTATCAAACCTCAGATTACGCTCTCTACAGGTTTAGGACATTTCTATTCCATGGTCGGTGATCAACCTGCTCTACTTATTCGGTTTGATCAACAAGGAGGTTGCCTCTAATCACTTCTTTTACATCTCTGGTGAACGCCACCAGGATTCTTGACACGCTCAATTGAAACTTTCCATCTGTGGATATTCCACACTATAAAATGCTGATGATAAGCAAATATGCAGGAGGAGCATTTCAAGAAAAAACACCTTCCCTTCCTGTTTTACTCCTTCATTCAGCATCTGCTTACTGAACAGCTAACTGTTGGAGCCATAGGTCACCTCAGTTCTAAATAAACAGATCAGCAAAAATATAATTGGAGAAGCGTTTATCCCTGTGGGCCATGTGTGAAATTATATTTCTCCAATTGGTAAGAACACATGCTTTTAAAAATCATTTAAGATTTTTTTTCTACTGTCATTAATCCGATGGGCCAGATGAGAGATCACTACTTGAAATTAAAACGAAGTGGTGTGATATTAAACTGTGTGCCAAATCACAGCCCACAAATGACAAATAACTGCATTAGGAGGACTACAAACAAACACCACATTTTCACCCATGGATGACCGCATTGCCAGCATAATCAGTGACACTGCCCTGTCTGGAATTATAAATGATGGAGACACTGACGCTCTCTCCCAGTCTCCCAGTTGAATCATCAATGATTGTAATGAATCAAACTTTGCTGTGGTGTTTGCAAACTTTTTTTTGAGGTGTATGAAAATAATTTTTCAGTGACAGTGATTTGTAAATAAATTTAACCTGAAAATGGTGTTTAATGTGTTTCCTAAATTCCAGCTAGTGTGGCGGGCACTCACGATACTGCAGCGCCTGACAGGCAAAGCCATCCACATTTCAGCAGGCCTATTGTGTCCTTAGTAGTGTTTTTTTTTTTTTTAAAGCTCGGATCTGTGCTCTCTCAGAACAACGGCCATTATTCCTGGTGCACATAATAAATTATTTTTTGTTAGCAGGACTGTGGTTTTATTCAGGCAAATGTTGTGGGTAGTTTAAATTTATATAAAAAACGAAAATCTTACATTCATAAAAAAAGGATGAGGCATGATTACACATATACACACACACTCTGAGACCTTGTTTCAAAAATTTGCATATTTTGGCTCCCAAAACACCAGATGAAAAGCTCATACAACACACCACCTTTGCAAATACACCTCAGCTAGTCTCTGTGCAGACAAGGCCTAAATACAAGTAAAGACCAATTATACACAGATGTGTATGTACACACAGCTGAAAAATGAGGCCCCTGGTTATGGTTTAAGTGGGGGAGGATTTAATCTGGATTCTTTATTAGGTCAAAAAACTAACAATAAAGGTATTCTCAAAGACAATTTGGGTGGACCAAGTGATAAAAAAGGTCTAAAACATCAAAAGACCAACATGGATCCTGAAGATCAGGAATGATCCCAGTGTAATTAGACCACCAATCCTGGCACCAGCGTGCTGCACCCAATTAACGCACAGCGGCAGCAAAAAGTTCATGTTCTCTAAATCAATGTAATGCACTTCACAGTACACACCATCCACTTTGCCGTAGAAATACAGCTTCCCTCCAGCGATGACTGATGCACTGCACGATCAAAGCTGATAGCAAGTCTCTTTGGATCCACTTAGATATATTGACATACAGTCCCAAGGCCTGCAGAAATAGGAGTGACTGTGCCAAACCCTATTACAGTGAATATAATTAGGACGCAACCCAAGTCACTCGTGTTACTGGGGACCATGTTGTGAAGGCACTTTGACAGACCACTTTACAAGGTGCATTTGGTATTTTTAGATTAAGCTGCCTTGTGCCATGATCAAAGAGGTTAGCTTAGTGTACTATATATACAGGCCGGTTAAAGACACGAATGATATCTCAGCAGAGCTACATACTGTATTGTGAACATATGGATTACCTACAATGCAGATCAGCTGTTAACGGATCCTAAGCTGTGTTCCAACTTAGTGGTTGTATCCTCCAATGGCAGCAGTGTATGCACAGGTGGGCTTGATAGGTTGCAGGTGTGGCCCTCAACACTGACCCCAACAGCAGTTAAATTGAATGGTCTGGGGAAGGCTTCCTATTTATCCTGTCACCTAGTAACCTGCAGTTAATATTCAAAAGTTTACTTTTTAACCACTAGAGATCTGTTTGTGCAGTCTACTGTGATCTATTGTAAAAAGGGTTCAGCCATTACTGGTGTGCAATAATTCCCGTTGTTCCATGTTGGGTGGGAAAGAAGTCCCTTGATGGACTCTATCCCAGCTATCTACAGGTGAGAGGCGGGGTACACCCTGGACAGGTCACCAGTCCATCATAGAGCAACACATACAGACAAACAACCATTTACACTCACACCTACGGGCAATTTAGAGTGACCAATTGACCTAACAAGCTATAAACCTTATTGAACTGTACTGTTGTCAAATATCAGGGAGTAGATCAAAAGCTAATGAGGCTAATTTAATCATTACTACCACAAAATGCAGAAGCTAGTGCTAGCATAGCCTTTCAAAATAATGCTTTCATTATTAGCAGGCAGTTGACAACCAGCACTTTTGAAATTCATGCACTGCATAAGGAATGACATAATATGCACTACATGCAAGTGTATGACCGTATCCAAAATGAAACAAGCTAAGATATTTACGTTACTGTTGCCTTGATCAGTTAGCCTGAGGCAGAGCGTAAGAAGCCACATTTCCACAAATGCACAAATGACTGAAAGTCAGACCAGCAATGTGTGTTTTCAGAGCACTCCACAAGAATACATGTAGACAGCAGTGGGAGACAAAGAACAAAAGAGACACAAAGACAGCTGAGAGAAGGTGACGCTGGGCTTAACAAGTGTGATCCAGCCCAAATCTACTGCCTTTTAAAAAATATTTAGGTGGTCATTATGTTCTCCAACGCGGGCTGAAATGGGGAATGAAATGGCATGGGGGGCTGCTTCTGGCCCATAAGCCATATTTTGTCCTGGTCTGCTTGAACTGGAGGCAACTAAGCTCAGGGGAATCATGGTAGAGACTCTTGTCATGTGACTCCACGGAAGATGAGGCAATCTGGTTGTCAATACAATATTGCCATTAGATTAACTTAATGCTTCAGAGTATTAAGAGGTAACTAAAGCGAATGCTCGTTATTTGCTGGCATGTTGTCAATTCCTCCCTTCATCCTCCAACCTTTTTTTTCTTAAATTTGGAATAAAACAATTGATAAACCTGTGGCCTGATATTAAAGACAGGTTTCCCCATGTGTCAATTTTGGAGGGTCTCACAGACGGTAATACACACACAAAGTGTCGACTGTATGTCAGTCGACAACAACTGGTCGATGCTCAGGCACACCAACAACTGTCAAAGAAGCACACCACCTCACAAAATCAGACCTTGAGTCGTGAGCAATTAAACAATTCAACTGATATCAACACACACAAGAAGTAGACCTGTCTGGTCAACTGGTCAGCACTCAGCACAAGCAGCACATGTCTGATTGCAGACTTGGGTCTGTGGAAAACAGGCTTTACAGGCCCAAATTAAAAAAAAAATGCATGCCACAAACTTTCCACGGATCACTGCCTCACAAAATTAGAAAGTGAGTCGTAAATGTGCAAACAGTCAATTCAACAAATACAGTCCAAAACCAGGACAAAGCTAAAGAGGAAGCCACCACCAGGAACTTACACAACAATTTGAAGAAACTCTAAGAGAGGAGTAGAAAACCGCTTTGGAAAAGACACATAAGAACTAGAGAAAAAAAACGGCTCAAAACAGAGAATGCTGAAGTTGCAGCTGCTTAGAAAAAAAGCAGATGAGCAGCTGCCGGTCTACATCCAGCAGTGGAAGGAGGAGAGACATGCATTTCACACAACCAATTAAGTCCTCAATCAGATTCTTAAAGACAAAGAACAGGAGCGGGCAACACAAGAAACAAAGAAAAAAAAAGAAAAAGAAAACAGAACATCAAGGATGGACGCTCTGGGAGCTCACTAGATGGAAACAACTGTAAAAAAAACAAAGACCAGGAAGAAGAACTGCTGGCTGGTGAGGGTCTTCTCTGTGCTTTCTCCTTAGTGTGAATGGTTGCAATTCATTAAAGCTACTGTATTGATATACCCTTGTTGCATTTTCATCATTGTGACAGTCCTGTTTACCTTTCTGTCTTCTCCTCTCCCCTTTTGCCCTGTGTGGAGTGCATTTTGAATGTGGGCTAGATGAGTCCACAGGCTGCATTGAAAGGGGCATGGGTACCCCATGGGCCACATTTTGCCTATAAGTGGCAGTAACTTTTTAGCTTTATGTAATACATCAATAGAAAAAAAATCAGCTTTTGTTCCTCTGCAACAGAAACAGGCCCTCACCAGACCAGCATGAGTAATTTACATATAATTGCAAATTATTATGTGCTTACTGTATTACAGTAATCCCTAGTGTTTGGCATAATAGCACCACAGTATGTGTTTGTGTTTGCAAGGTCTGGGGCAGAACAGTCATTTAAGCTCTCTACATTCTCTTTCATGTTGTTATGTTCCCACATTTTGTATTCAGCGCTCCTGTAATGTGTAGGAGCTCCAACAAGTGGCTGATCAGCAGAAACAGCTGTGTTTTCAAACTGAAGTGCGCAGCTAACAATAAGGTATGAGTTCCAATAAGAGCACGATATATGAGAAGCGCAGGAGCTAATGGGCTGAGACAACAGCAGTGGACACACTTTAGATGGGGACAGATGGGAAACAGTTGATGAGATGCAACCCATGCCATAGCTGTGTCCATGAAAACTGGCATTTTCAACAATTTGCCACAACATTAGTTCCATTAGAATAGAGTGGAGGCAATGGAAATGATAATTAGATTGTTTAGATATATTAAAACAGTGGCCAGAGGGTACATGGGTAAATTGTGACTTTAATAAGTGGAGATGAAGTGATGACAGCCAGACGGTTCTGTCACTACAGAAGCTGATTCAGTTTCATCACAGATACAGAGACACAGAGTCTTTAAACAGTGCAATCAATCGACTCTCACAGCTTGGCCAAGGTGGCTAAAATGATGACGGTATTAGGATCTTAATCTACAGGAAAATCAATAACTTGACTAAAAAAATGTGAGGTAATTAAAGTTCACACAGGAAAGTTTCCATGAAGTGTAATACATTCCCAGAATGTACCCCACTCCTTAAATGTATTCATTTTTAGCAATTTCTCTCCGTCCCCCTTATAAACGTTTTTTTTTTTTCTTGAGGTACAAGACAATAAATACTAATTTCTTTTTCTGCAGTGCTGTTTCATGTTCTGGATGATTACCTCCATTCCTGCACTCTGTGCTGACATGTTCGGCCAACGCATCTATTTACCCATGCTGAGATTGTAAAGACTTAGGGTTTATAGGACTGGATTAACTGAGAGGCAAATGGGCTGTGATGGGATGTGATGAGCTAGTGACAACAGCATGTGCTGAGGAGGCTCCTGTGGGACTGACTGTGCATTAGTGCTTCCTTGGTGTTAAATGTATCCCCCTGTCTGCATAGGTATATAAAGTAAAGCACCGCATTTGTCTCCCCGTGTCGAAGAAATGTTGTCTTTGTTCTGGATCACTTGTTAAGCTCTCAACAATATGCATTACCGTGGGGAGACAAACACTCCTTCAAAATGTGTGTAAATAAAGCGTAAGGCAGGCAGGGACAATAGCTGCAGTCCCGGCTGGATACACGGTAGCACAGGTAAGATGAGTGACTTTGATTATTATGTTTGTTGCTAAAGTCACTGGTTTAAACATCAAAGAAAGAGACTGGTGTCAAGGGATGGTGACACAAACACAGCGAGCATCTGTAGTTAGGACCAAATAACAGGCCATCTGCAAGTAGGGAAGGAAGAAAAAGGATGTTAGGTTGCCAAAGTGAGGGATCATTAAAAGGGTAAAGGCAGGCTGCACGAACGCCTCCCACACAGTGGGAAATCTATGAAGACAGATCCATCATGTTGTCGATCCAAATGCAGTTTACTGCCTGCCTCCAGTCTGACTGCAGATACTAGTACAATACATCAGCGCAGTGCAATGTCTGAGTGGAGTTTTATGTCAGGCGTAAAATAATAGGTTGTAATTTACATTCAATTACAGCAGATCTCGCTATATTGCAACCATCGACTTTTATTTATTTGACATCCTCTCTGACCTCCATAAAAGGGATTCACCTCTCAGAACGTGAAGAATGGGAGTAAGCTGCTCCACCCTGCTCGCTTAACTGAGTGTGCTGTCAATTATAAAGAGAAAGGTGGTTTGATTTGTTATAGAAATAAATAGGGAGGAACGGGGAGGAAAAAATGTCCTTGATGGCTGAGAATCTTCATCGACACGACTCGGAGAAATTTTCAGATATAGCTACGAGGCAGCCAATTTATCCAAGGGTTGGTACTTCAATTCTTACCATAAGGGGCACCATTCCCAAGTTCAACCAACAGTTAAATGCTGATTGTCCAGTCACAGTAACTTAAACTTCTCCCATGTGGCTATTCAAAATGTAAACATAGCTTCACCTGGAAATTGGTTATTAGCTTGGTACACTAGAAACCCAGAAACACAGCCCAGTCTCATAGCATAATGTGAAAAAATTTAAATCACTAATCATTTATATAACAGCCTGCATGACAACCTATAATCATACCCGATCTTAACCAGTGGTGTTGTTGGGAATTGGAAAATAACATGGAAGAAAAATAAATCAATAAACAACAGAAGTAAGTGGACGTTTGTGTTGGTGCGCATGAAAACAATTAGCCATTGTCTGACAGAGATTGTTGGTCAGGTCGTCCAGTTAGATCCTGGTTGAATACACAAAATTATTTGATTTTTTTTATGTTTATTCCCATGCCTGGTACAGGCAGACAATTTTTTGGTGGTAACATTAATCCATCTTCTCCCACTACTTTAACACCACAGCACACTGATTGAAAGGATCCCTCAATCTAGCCTTTGTCAAACAACCTTTCCAGCAGGATAAAGTTCCCATGTGTCAAAATGAGATCAGGAACAGGACTTGCCATGACAGATTTCTGAAGACAGGCTGTTCACTGCTTGAATTAGCCGACGCTATCACACCAGTGTGAATAAATAGAGCGTTTCCAACCCTCTGATTAAGCGGGGCCTCGCTGAAGCTTCATAATGCATTCTAAGCATGCACTCATCTATGTATTGTTACATTTTCTCTGTGTATGTTTGACTGTCCATTCTTGTGTAAAGCGTGATGCAAGCTTCCACTTCAAACATTCTTGCAAGCCTATAACTTTTCATTGATAAGAGAAGCTGTCATTTCAGATATTCTCTTTGTCATTCTAATGTTCCTATTGAATGTTAATGTTGACATGAGAGGCGAGGTATGAATCATTCATAGTTTGTTACACTCACACTATTCTATTAATTCAAAGTCTCAAAATGTCTGCAAGGCTCTAAAACAAGTGAGATAACACTACAAATACACCTTTGATATGATCAGATTTATGTTTTGATGCATCAGGGTCTGTGAAACAGCCAAACAATAAAGCATTAAAGAAATTCTCCAGGGTAGCAGTAGCTTCACAAGAAAGGATATGTTAACAGTGCCTGCCTGAAATTGTTATTGATTTTATGTTCATGTGAAATAAGTACAGACTCTTTTAATAATTTCAATGCACAACTCCGAGATTTAATCTGGTCAACGGGCAAAACAATCGATATATTTTCATCTCCGCCAGCTCACGGTTGTGTAATGCTTACTCTTATTTCCAACCGTCTTTATCCCACCTAAGCCTACATCTTAGGAGATTTTCTTTGCTAAATTTCTTTGTATATATTAGGGTTTTCATCACTTTTTTCTTTTTTTTCTTTACAGAGCTGTCATTTTGTTCCCACTCTGCCTATGTCACTGTGCACTTCTTATATACTGTTCAGGAGAGCTTCTGCATTAAGATTTTAGGGTTATTTTTGAATAAAGGTTGGAATAAAGTAATTTATGTTCATATATATTGCTTTAATAGATCACCTCAGTTTTTTAGGCACGAGTGTGTAAAATGACCATTTCCAGACAATAAATATGTGCTGCTTTATAAAGTGTTGATGAACCAAGGTCAAAGTGCTGTGCAGACAGGGTATCTGACATTCAACACATATTCAGCTCGGTTATCTCACTCTCAAGTGTCATATGTCTCTTTGGTGAAGAAGAATAAATAAAAATGTCTCCACAGTCAAAAGCCCCATTTTTGATACTTATAATTGCTGGATACCAGTCCACATGTGTTTTGTAGGAGGTGCTCAGAGAGTATGGGGTCCAGGGTCTGAGGTCCTCTGTTAAGGGCTGTCCCTGTATGACCCGAGCAGGAGTTTGGTCTACATTGCCAGCAGTAAGTCAGACCATTGTTACTGGTTCTGTTCATAATTTTTATGGACAGAATTTTTCAGGCACAGCGAGGGGCCGGAGGGGGTCTGGTTTGGGAACCACAGGATTTCATCTCTGCTTTTGCAGATGATGTTGTCCTGTTGGCTTCATCGAGCCGAAACCTCCAGGGTGCAATGGGACAGAGTGAGGTGGCGGGGGATGAGAATCAGCACCTCCAAGTCTGAGGCCATGGTTCTTGAACGGAAAATGATGGCTTGTCCTCTCTTTGTGGGAGGAGAGCTCCTGCCCCAAGTGGGGCCGTTCACGAGTGAGGAAAAAATGGAGCAGGAGATTGACAGATGGATTGCTACAGGATTGTACCGGTCTGTCGTGGTGAAGAAGGAGCTGAGCCGAAAGGCAAAGCTCTCGATGTACCGGTCAATCTATGTTCCTACTCTCACCTATGGTCACGATCTTTGGGTAGTGAACGAAAGAATGAGATCGCGAATACAAGCGGCTGAAATGAGTTTCCTTTGAACGGTCCTCCCTGGGGAGGTGTTCCGGGCATCTCCCACCTGGAGGAGACTTGGGGGAGATCCAGGAAACTGTGGAGAAGCATTGGTATAGACACAATTCTGGGTATAACCGCGTCTGATCCAGTCTGTAAATTGAATTTTAAATCAACATTTTTGCAAGTTATTATTAGTTAGAGAAGATTGAAGCAAGGCGTCTGGACTTGTAGAGTTTTCTAGAAGACGTTTCGCTGCTCATCCAAGCAGCTTCATCAGTTCTAACTGTTTGGTGGGGAAACATGGTTTATATGTGGTTACAGACCTATGTGGGTGGGTCTGGGTACAAACTTAAAAACTGAGAAAACAATAGCACTAAATGTTTCCATACTTACCTGTGATGTTCTGGCTGACTGGGCCAGGTGTGTCTAACGACTGGCTAACGACTATGAAACTGCCGGAGGGGGACTGGTTGATTGCTGTGAGTATGTTTAAACATCCTGGGAATGGATGGAATCACTGCATTGTATGTGGTAGAAAGATGATGTCTGAGGCCACCACCTCTGTTAAGGGAAGGTTTTTCCAGCTTAACATAGATGGCTTCCTTGACTCCTCTTTCATACCACCTTTCCTCTCTGTCTAAAATGTGAACATTGTTGTCCTCGAAGGAGTGTCCTTTGTCTTTGAGATGGAGGTGAACAGCTGAGTCTTGTCCTGAGGAGGTGGCTCTCCTGTGCTGAGCCATTCTTCTGTGGAGTGGTTGTTTAGTTTCTCCAATGTACACATCAGAGCATTCCTCACTGCACTGGACTGCATATATTACATTGCTGTGTTTCTCCCTGGGAATCTCGTCCTTCGGGTGAACCAGTCTGTCTCAGTGTTGTCATAGGTTTGAAATGGACCGGGATGTCATGGTTGTTGAAGATCCTGCGGAGTTTCTCTGATACTCCTGACACATATGGAATGGAGATGTTCTTTCTCCGCCGGGTGTTGTCCTTCTTCTTGTTGTTGGGGGGTCTTGTTTTTGTGGCTTTGATGAGTGCCCACTTCAGGTAGCCACAGGTTTGCAGGGCCTTCCTGATGTGGTGTTGCTCCTTCTTCTTCCCCCCTGAGCTGGTTGGTACAGTTTGTGCTCTGTGCTGCAGGGTCCTGATGACTCCCAGTTTGTGTTCCAGTGGGTGGTGTGAATCAAACAACAGGTACTGGTCCGTGTGTGTGGGTTTCCTGTACACTTCCACATTGAGGCTCCTGTCCTCCTCAATATGTACTGTGCAGTCCAAGAAGGCCAGATTGTTATCCTTGGTGTCCTCCCGAGTGAACTTGATGTTGTTGTCCACTGCGTTGATGTGTTCTGTGAACCGTTCCACTTCGTTGGTCTTGATTTTGACCCAGGTGTCATCCACATATCTAAACCAGTGGGTGGGGGTGGTTCCAGGAAAGGAACTCAGGGCTCTTCTCTCCACTTCTTCCATGTAGAGGTTGGCCACAATAGGAGACACAGGGGATCCCATCACACAGCCGTGCTTCTGTCTGTAAAAGTTCCCATTGTACTGGAAATAAGTGGTGGTCAGGCAGAGGTCCAGCAGATCACAGATGTGTCTGGCATTACCATCTCAATGGCTTCTGATGTAGGGATGCAAGTAAACAAGGAGGTGACATCAAATGAGACCATGGTGTCGTCTGGGTCCATTTGGATCTTCTCCACCTTGTTCACAAAGTCCTGTGAGTTGTGGATGTGATGTGGTGTGTTACCTACCAGTGGTGTCAGGAGTTCAGCCAAGTGCTTAGCCATGTTGTATGTGACTGAGTTTGTGCTGCTGATGATGGGTCTGAGGGGGACTCCTTCCTTGTGTATCTTGGGGAGTCCATACAGGCGTGGAATGGCTTCCCCAGGATACAGTCGAAAGTAGAGCTTGCGGTTGATGATTTGGTCCTTCTCCAGTTTTTGTAGGTAGACACACCTGGCCCAGTCAGCCAGAACATCACAGGTAAGTATGGAAACATTTAGTGCTATTGTTTTCTCAGTTTTTAAGTTTTTACCCAGACCCACCCACATAGGTTTGTAACCACATATAAACCATGTTTCCCCACCAAACAGTTAGAACTGATGAAGCTGCTTGGATGAGCAGCGAAACGTCTTCTAGAAAACTCTACAAGTCCAGACACCTTGCTTCAATCTTCTCTACGTATGATGACCTGGATGACTGAGAATCTTCATCAACAAGTTATTATTTCTTATAATTAGAAAAGTCAGAACCATCCTGATACAAAGCAGTGTAACTTTATAAGTACTAGCCACATTGCTATGGAATTTGCTGTGGAGAAAATTCATAATATGGGTTCATATTATGAACCCATATTATTTAGTTACCTTTTTGCGTCCCAGCGTAGTTCACAGATAAAGATCTCAGTCGTGACAAACCTTGGTTTGTGACAACATACCTTCCCATATTTCCTTCCCATATTTCTGTACAATTAATGATCCCTAGTGGATAAACTGCCACTATGTGAGTAATGGCATGGCTTTTGGCCATGTTTTAACTTTGTATTGTGTGCTTACACAAATAAGCCATAAGCTATGACATTTTCTGCACACATTTATCACACCAAAAGGAAAACAACTTTTAGTAGTCATAAATTACCTCCAACTTCAACTTGATGTTTTGCCCTTATACTGTAGGTCAGCATATGCCTTTATGCTGGCTGGATTTGCTTCTTCTGTGTAATGCTTTATTTAATTATTTATCACAGTCTGTAGCCTTGAACTACACAGATGACTTGAGGTTCAGATTTGTATGTGTAAAAAATGATAATGAATAATAGATTCATCGTGTTACAGTCAGTTAAACAGTAACTGTAGACACAGCACTGTGCTCCCTGCTTAGGGAAAGTTTAAGCCTGAATTCATCTCTATGTTCTTGTGAGGGATGAGAAATGGCATGACCATATAAGGAGGAGACGCTTGAAGGTATGTTGTGGGCAGAGACTCACACACACACATAGTCTAAAGCTGTGCCCCAGCCACTCAAATGGGAGACTTCTATAGTAAATATGGAGACCAATATGAGTCTTTGTGACTACGGCAACTGTCTTTCTGTCACGTTTATATTCTACTATATGTACATCATTTGTCTTGGGAACATCTTTTCTCTGGTGACCAATCTTCCTTTGCTGATGTGTGTCTACTTAGACTTCACACTGCAGCTTTGCTCCTTTCTGCCCTTACACAAGTATGACACCACAGTGCATGTGTGAGAGATGGCCTTAACACCTTGGAAGCAGTTGGAGATGGATGTACGTCCCCTGCGGTGACTTGCTGGAAAAGTGACTTTGAGGGCTGCAGCCTCCTGATGGATGAAAGCGCAGCTGCCACTTTCATACTGCACTTGCAGTTTGACAGAAGACCTCAAACAAAAAAGGGATGCAGCATCCCTCTATTGCGGTTCACCTCACTAACACTCAGCCAACACTGGCTAGCCAAGGCCCCTTGATTATTGTGTTGATAAATGACATTCATCAAGCATAAGGCCCATCTCCCCCAGTGCTGGTAACTCGACCACTTGTCAATTACAATTATTAATCTGCTATGACCTCTCACACCAACAGTACCACCACAGCCACCCCCATCCACCCCTCATCCCCAGACTCAATACGGTCTTGGCTTGTCAGACACTAAATCAAATTACTACTGAATAACTGATGGTGTGTCCAGATCCATTGCTCAGATAGCTACAACCGTGCTTCTAATCCCCCCTGCTGTTGGCACAGCTGAAAACAGGGGGGGTATTTAAATCGATGAGGACTCGTATTGGTTCTGACAGGGTTTGCTTTTGTTAGGTGGGGTAAGATGACAACTCCTCATCGACTGCATGGTGCAGTTGGACACACTGAAAGGGTATTTCTTCCGAGGCGCCATGTGCCGTCTCCCCTGCTGAGAGACCAATACAATCCCCAGGCTCTGACAGAAAGCCAGACTTGCTACTACAGAAGCTACCAATTTCCTCAGCGAAAATAAAATGCAGATTTGAAGCCTTTTAGCCTCATGGGAAAACAAATATGCCAAGCATGTCAAAGTGAAAAGAAAATATGTGCTTCACACAGTAAGTATCAGGGTCAACACAGTAAAACATGCCTTCTAAACTGTTTCATTAAAGACACTGCAGGAATCTACATCATGATTCATTTGTTTTTGGTCTCTGTTTACTCACCTCCTAAACAATCCTCCCTCAGATGTACATTTTGTAACACTGTCACCGTTCTGCTTCTCCTTCAAACGTCTGCATTGTCCCAGGAGTGCTTCGTCCCGCCATTCCTGTCCCCTGCTGCCTCATTAATGAACTGTAAATACTCTTTGCCATGCAGCGGAATTGATTGACTGGTGAAACTAGGATAACAAGATGTGTGTGCTGGGAAACCAGCTTTTTGTGTTGGTTTAATTTATAGCCTGCTTAATTTACAACCGCCTCAGCAGTGAGATCATGACTATGTTTGTCCTCTATATCGATATATACTGTAACCTGCCGAAGCATGTTTGTGTGGTATCAGCTTCCCTCTGTCGCCTTGTCCCTGCATGCTGAGACTGCAAATTCAATTAATTGAACAAAAACCTGTATGCATATCTCTAGCCAAAGTGTCATATTTACAGTGTGAGGGCTGTTTGAAGAGCGGTGTCTCCACAAGAGAGGCAAGGCCAGTCAAGGAAAGTTCGAGGGGAAAAAGAAAGAATAGAATAGTAGTAGAATAACCTGCAGTCCTTTCACACTCATCTCTCTGATTACCATGTTAATTCTGCTATTAATGAATAAAAGCCACACGGCTAATTGGATGGGAAAATGTACCAGTAGTTGCAGTTTGTTAATCTTCTTTGATGTTTCATGTGTGTATTACTCAAAATAAGTTAACCTTTCCATCTTTTGTGTGGAACAAGGCCTAGTAAATGCCAGCAGTATTTATCAACAGGCACAGACAATATTGGACAAAGAATTTGTTTTTCACACAGACCCTAACTTTTATCTTCATTGCAGAGCTCTTATATCTCCTCTGTTATAAATATATAGACCATTGGCTGGAACTAAAATATAACTTGAAAATTAACACAAAGGAATTTTGCAGTGGCACTTATTAACTGGATAAGTAAGTAAGTATTCTGTGGACAAGAACCATGGCCATTATCACATAAACTTCTAAGTCTGGGGAGGTATTTAGAGGATTCAGTGGGATTCTTTAGCTTTAATTCAGTGACAGATTGATCCAAATGAACTGAAACATACTAACTTCATTGGGCATCTAATGGACTCCAACAGAGAAGAGATATTGTGGTATTCGTTTGCATTAATGGTCATTTTAATCGCTGCTTGCTGAGGCATTATACCATTGTTTAATGATGCTGCAGCACCATTCTGCAGAGCAATTAGACTCTTTTATAGGTTTAAACCCTTTTTTTGCGGTTGTCGTTTTTATTTCGTGCCATGTGCTGCATTTAATCCACCTGCTGTAGCATGTCACACCAGAGGAATCTTACACAGCCTTACGTACATCCTTTCCATTTGCAATGGACTGTCTCTCATCACAGACCATATTAAAAATGTAGAGGAGGAAGAGAGTCATAATTTAATTCAGTTTTGGAGGTTTTAGCCTTGTACATCTCGGGGCTTTAAAGGACTGTGTAGCGGAGCCTGAAACTGTTGCGGCGCTGCCTGTTGTAGTTTGCTAACTATGTGTAGAGGGAATGTAAAGTATAAAATAGAGACACGGTGAAGATGTAGATGAATCTGAAATACACTACATAAAGACTGTGGGGAAATCCTCTATGACGGAAAGGCTTTAGTAAGCTAACAGATTGTCATCACAGTGTCAAACTGCATGTTGGGAAAAGAAGTGAAGGAGGCACTTTGGTTCTTGTACTTGTAGGATCAGATAGAACATGTGTCAGAAAGACTGAGAAGCTTTTTTAAAGCAACACAAAATTATTCAAAATTATTCTATTCTCCAGATTTTAAATGTAACTATTTGCTATTTTTATATATATGTATATATATATATAATGCAGAATATCGCGGAATTTGACATAATTTGATTGTAGTGCAGTTTTCCTGTGTAATAGGAACATATGTCCGGGGAAACCTGCATGGAGGGAAGCTAATCCAGGTGGCACAAGAAGCCCCTTTCACAGACTGAGGCTCTCCCCTTTCAAAACACTGTGAGCATGGCAAAGCGGCTGCATACAGCTCTGCCTTCTTCACCGAAAAAAAACTGCTATACTCCGCGCCCCTCAGTACAGAGCCGAGCAGTTCCCGAACGACTTCTGTATGCCATGTGAACTCGTGTTTTACAGATTCTGTCAACGCTACGTCAACTGGAAACTTAAAAAAACTAACTACTGGAGAGGCCTGAGTGTGGAGCTCCTCACAGACAAGAGACAGACACTCGCTGATCTCAACACACAGAGGCTGTCAATCCTGTATTTCAATGGTGAAGTCTCTGGTCAGAATCAGAATTTCTTGATTTATCGCCGAGGGAAAATTGTTTAAGATTAAGATTTGTCCCACAAAAATAAAAAATAATATACAGTATGAAGTAAAACTACCAATAACGATACAAGAGAATCAAAACAGAACATAACTTATTAATATTAATATTGAGGTGAGTAGATGGGAAACTTGTAGAGATGGTAGCTCACAGGGACTAACTGTGAAAAAACAGATTTCCCCAAAATTAAAACGGAAAAAAAACGGAATTCCAAAAGTTAAAATGGAAAAAACGGAATTTGGGAAAAAATAAAATGGAATTTATAGGGTCCTACATATGGTAACACTGTGTACCACTAGGCAGTCTAGTGAGTCATTGTAGCATTAGTGAAGAAAAGGGGTATCAGGGTTAGGAAACATTCAGCAATAGCATGTATATGATACACAATCTTTGCTAACTACAGGGAACAGCTTGGTGATGCTGCTAAGAAACCATGGTGTGTGCCCAGCATATACAGAATATGTATGTGTTTTGTTTGTTGAAATTAGATCATTAACACTGGCAATATGGTTTCATTGTGGGCAAAGATGAGGTCAATCAGTCTATCTCTCCAGCGGCTAACTGTAAAAAGCTCTCCAAACACATTCATCATTATAATAATAGTATACCATTTAATTGTTTTCATTATGTGATAACAGACTAACCCAGATTGTGATTGTGATGTAGTGCGCATGCGTCACGACGCATGAAGCCTGTTTCAGTTGCTCCGTGTTTCTCGCCTACTTTTTCCTACTTTATTGTTTTTTTTTCTTAATTATTTTTGATTCTCTTTTTGTACATCGGCAAGCCTTTAATAACCCCACTAAACATGTTGGTTTGGAGAGTCTTTGTCTGGTTTTTCACGGCGGAATTACTCTTTTTGTTCTGCAACGTGACCGTCGCTCAGCAACAACGCTTTGTTTACACCAGGGATCAGCTGATGGCGCTGAAGCCGGCCGGCTCAGTAATGGCGAGGGAGGATATTCCAGCTGAACTATGGAGGAAGGCACACCGGGGTTGCAGAGGGAAAGGATCACTAAGGAGGAGGAAAAGAACCCGGTCCATGAAAAAACAGGGACTCTTGGAGAGGAAGAGATACAAGCCGTGTCTCCCCTCTGTGATCATGGGCAACGTGAGATCACTGGGCAACAAGATGGACGAGCTAACAGGGCTAGCCAGGAGCCAGAAAGAATACCGTGAGAGTAGCCTGATGATTTTTTCCGAGTCATGGCTACATGCGGATATTCCTAACAACAACGTCTCCGTCGAGGGATTTCAGACGGTTCGAGCTGACAGGGATTGCACCGAGAGCGGTAAGCGTAAAGGAGGTGGGCTTGCTGTTTTTGTTAACAACAGATGGTGCAATCCCGGTCATATTACAATCAAGGACCGTATCTGTAGCCCCGACATTGAACTGCTAGCAGTTGGCCTCAGACCATACTATTTGCCCCGTGAGTTCTCACACACCATCGCCGTCGCAGTCTACATCCCACCACTCGCTAACCCGACAGTGGCCTGTGACGTCATCCACTCGGCAATCGCCGAACTTCAGACGGAACACCCGACTGCTCTCATCATCATCTCGGGTGATTTTAATCACGTCTCCATAGACAAAACACTCCCTAAATTCACCCAGTATGTGACCTGTAAGACCAGAGAGGAGAGGACCCTGGACTTGCTGTATGTAAACGTGAAGGATGCATACAGCTGTACCCCCCTCCCCCCTCTGGGAAGATCGGATCACAACTTGATTCACCTCACCCCCTGTTACGAGCCCTTGGTTAAGAGGCTGCCTGTGACCACAAGGACAGTGAGGAGATGGTCAGAGGACAGCTGTCTGGCACTGCAGGGCTGCTTTGAAACAACAGACTGGGAGGTGCTCTGTGAGCCGCATGGTGAGGACATTGATGGGCTTACAGGGTGCATCACTGACTACATTAATTTCTGTGTTGACTGCAACGTCACAACAAGGACTGTTAAATGTTACCCAAACAACAAGCCCTGGGTAACAAAGGACATCAAAGCCATCCTCAATGTAAAGAAGCAGGCTTTCAGAGGTGGCAACAGGGAGGAGCTGAGGGCCATACAGAGAGACTTGAAGGTGAAAACCAGAGAGGCTAAAGAAAACTACAGGAGGAAGCTGGAGTGGAAGCTCCAGCAGAACAACATGAGGGAGGTCTGGAGTGGCATGAGGACCATCACAGGTTTCAGACCAGCTACCAGAGGGGTTGAAGGTAGCGTGGAAAGGGCCAATGAATTAAACCTGTTCTTTAACAGATTTGACACTGCGGTCCCGGTCCACGCGGAGTCTCCTGGTTTGGAACCTGCACTGCTCCCTCCCCTCCCCCCTCTTGACGCCTCCATCTCCTACAATGGCCCCCCACCCCCACCTCCAATCACCTCCTCTAACGGCCCTCTTCTGTCTGTGCACTCCCCTCCTCCGCACTCTCAGTCTCCACCCTTCACACCTCTCCAGGTTCGAAGACAGCTGAGCAAACTCCCCACCAGCAAGGCTGCTGGACCTGATGGTGTTAGCCCTCGGGTCCTCAAAGACTGTGCTGACCAGCTCTGTGGAGTGCTTCACCGGGTCTTCACCATGAGCCTGAGTCTCCAGCGGGTCCCTGTGCTGTGGAAGACGTCCTGCATAGTGCCGGTGCCGAAGACACCGCGGCCCAGTGGTTCTTCGGACTACCGACCAGTGGCACTGACGTCACACATCATGAAGACCCTGGAGAGACTCATTCTGGAACAGCTCCGGCCTACTGTTAGGCCTCACCTGGACCCTCTCCAGTTCGCCTACCAGCCCCAGCTGGGAGTTGAGGATGCCATCATCTACCTGCTGAACCGGGTCTACACCCACCTGGACAAGCCAGCGAGCACTGTGAGAGTCATGTTTTTTGACTTCTCCAGTGCCTTCAATACCATCAAGCCGGCTCTCCTGGGTGAGAAACTGACAGCGATGCAGGTAGAGCTCCCCCTTGTGTCATGGATTGTGGATTATCTAACTGGTAGACCACAGTATGTGCGGATGCAGCGGTGTTTGTCTGATACAGTGGTCAGCAGCACCGGAGCTCCACAAGGGACAGTCCTCTCTCCCTTCCTCTTCACGCTCTACACCTCTGACTTCAGCTACCAGACAGAGTCATGTCACCTTCAGAAGTTTTCTGATGACTCTGCCATAGTGGGATGTATCAGCAAAGGTGGAGAGTCTGAGTACAGGACTGTGGTTGACAACTTTGTTACATGGTGCGAGCGGAACCATCTGCTGCTCAATGTGGCAAAGACAAGGGAGCTGGTTGTGGACCTGAGGAGGACCAAGACACTCGCGGCTCCAGTTTCCATCGGTGGGCAGAGTGTGGACATTGTGGAGGATTACAAATACCTGGGAGTGGTGTTGGACAATAAACTGGACTGGACTAAAAACACTGAAGCCCTCTACAAGAAGGGCCAGAGCCGCCTCTATTTTCTGAGGAGGCTCCGGTCCTTTAACATCTGTCGGACTATGCTGAGGATTTTTTATGAGTCTGTGGTTGCCAGTGCCATTTTGTTTGCTGTTGTGTGCTGGGGCAGCAGACTGAAAGCAGCGGACACAAACAGACTCAACAAACTGATCAGAAGGGCCGGGGATGTGGTGGGGGTGGAGCTGGACTCCCTGACAGCAGTGTCAGACAGAAGGATGCTGTCTAAGCTGCAGGGGATCCTGGAGAACAGCTTCCATCCTCTACACCACGTGCTGCTGAAGTGCAGGAGTACGTTCAGTGCCAGACTGATCCCTCCCAAATGCAGCACTGAGCGCCACAGGAGGTCATTCCTTCCTGTGGCCATCAAACTGTACAACACCTCCCTCTGAGATCAGAACACACTGTCTTGTAATCTTATCCATATTGGATTTATTCAGACAAGATTTTACTGCACATGGTACAAGTTGTATTATATATGACTTTAGTCTCCACTTGCCAGGATTTGACTTGAATGTACATTAATGTTTAGAATTTATTAGGTTTTTATCTTATATTTTTATTTTTATTTTTTACGCTCACTACTTTACCTTATTAGTATTTCTGTCTTTTTGAGTATACATGGAGCACCTGGAACGAAAACAATTTCCCCCCGGGGATCAATAAAGTATTTCTGATTCTGATTCTGATTCTGATTATGAGAAAACATTTGTTTTGTGATCACAAGACAATTTGTTGAAGCTTATATGATTTTGATGTCAGTTCTAAAGGTCACAATAGCCATTATTAGAATAAAATGAGGCCAAAAAATGTGATGAAGTCTCTGGAGAGGCTGGTCCTGAAACACCTGCGTGCTGTTGTGGAACCATCGCTGGACCCCCTGCAGTTTGCTTACCAGCCCTGTATTGGAGTGGAGGACGCCATCATCTACCTGCTGCACAGAGCCCACACTTACTTGGAGGAGGCAGGCAACACTGTTAGAATCATGTTCTATGATTTTTCCAGTGCATTTAACACTGTGCAGCCTGCCCTTTTGAAGAGGAAGTTTCTGGACATGCAGGTAGAGACCCCACTGGTCACCTGGATCACTAACTATCTCACAGGTCGACCACAATTTGTGAGGCTGAGGAACACCGTCTCAGACATGATAGTGAGCAGCACGGGGGCACCCCAGGGCACAGTACTGTCATCATTCCTGTTCACACTCTATACATCGGACTTCAGACACAACTCACAGTCCTGTCACCTGCAGAAGTTCTCGGATGACTCTGCCATTGTGGGCTGTACCAGCAGAGGTCGAGAGGTGGAGTACATGAGTGTGGAGGTCAGTTTTGTGGAGTGGTGTGGACAAAACCACCTGCAGCTAAATGTCACTAAGACAAAAGAGCTGGTGGTGGACTTCAGAAAGCACCAGACACTCCAAACTCGGTCAGCATCAAAGGTACCAATGTGGACACTGTGGACAGCTACAAATACCTGGGTGTCCACATTGACTGCAAACTGGACTGGTCCACAAAAGCAGAGGCAATATAAAAGAAGGGATAGAGTCACCTGTATCTCCTAAGGAGACTTAGGTCCTTTAACGTCTGCCAGACCATGCTGCAGATGTTTTACCACTCGGTGGTCTCCAGCGTCATCTTCTACGCTGTAGTGTGCTGGGGCAGCAGGAAGAAGACGGCCGACACCAACAGACTCAACAAGCTCATTAGGAAGGCTGGCTCGGTACTGGGAGTGGAGCTGGAGTCTGTGGTGGAGGTGCACGTCTCACTCCCTGCATGACACACTGCTGTCCTACAGGAGCACATTCAGTGGTAGACTGCGACTACCGAGGAGCAGCAAAGAACGCCACAAGAGGTCCTTCCTGCCAGTGGCCATCAGACTGTATAACTCCTCCCCTTTCTGTAGGGAGAAGAGCTAGATGATCATGTCAGGCATCACTGTCATTCCCTCCACTGGTCTATATTTTCATCCATGCATCATATATTGTGCTCATACTGCGTACTGTACTCTGATTTGGATTTTAGTGACACTTATAACTCTTGATACCTCTGGCACAAGAATTTCCTTCGGGATTAATAAAGTTTTATCTTATCTTAAAAAAAACACTGCTGCATCTTCACAGTGGCCCTGTGGCTCTGGCCAGCACCATTCTGATACAAACAGCTGCAGTTTAAGTGAAAGATACTATAAAAAAGACATGACACATATGATAAGCCTAAACCATCACGCCTCACTAAGGGTGGTTATCCTGTGATAGACTGGTGACTGGTCCAGGGTTTAGCACTCCTCTCACCCGTTGACAGCTGGTATGGGCTCCCTGTGACGCTCTGTGACAAAGTGGATGTACATACTGGACTTTATAAGATTTAACAGACACTCTGTACCATCAGCAAAAAGTTTTAATATTAAACACGAGAGAGCTATGTAGGACTATTTCAAAGAGGAACATAGATTTAAAGGTTGTTTGTTTAAAAAAAACTCCACAGAACATCACTGAGTCTGACACCCACTAACAACACATGAGATCACTGGTCACTCCTACACAGAGCCTAACACCTTATCAATGAGGAGGAGGTTAGAGAGAGCAACATATCATGAGACACTGCTCAAATTCCCTCACACAGACTTATCATAACAAATCCTCTGCATGAAGAATATGGACATGTGTTTGTTCTATACATATAGCAAAGCAACTTAACAAAGTAGCTGCTGCAATTAACAAACAGTCCTGAAAGTGCTAACAAGCAGTAACTGAACAAACACCAATTATAGGGATGCGGGGGATGCTGCTGCTGCTGCTCTTCCCACACTGCCTCCACAGCTTGTCTGTTGATACAGTTGTTTATTCCAAAGTGCCATGGTATTAAGTGGAGAGTTGTTTTATGTGATGACAGGATTTTTAGTAGAAGAATGTGCCAGAGCGGACAGGGTTGGGTGGGTGAAATAAGGAGTGGATGATTCCAACCCTTTGTATTTGGATTCATGTTTAGTCATTAAAAGTACTTGGCTTGCTTTGGGGACTTTAGTCCATGCCTGAAAAACAAATTAAATATATTAAATATTAAAAACATATTAAAAAAAAAGCTAATGCAAGTCACATTTCTGTCCACTAACCGCTACCTTAAGTAGCTAGCATCAGTCAGTTTAGCTTAATCATAAAACCTGGAAAACAGACGAAACAGCCAAAAGGTAAAAAATAAAATAAAATAAATAAAAAGACAGACATCATTGTTTGTAAAATGATCAGTCGGTCAAGGGTGTGGGGAAACTATTTCTTGTCTTCTAATTATGGCCACTAGTGGGCAGCAGAATCAAGCTGAACATAAGTATCGACCTCACTCACCAACTCCTCAGCTAAATATTCCACTATGTTCACAATCTACTGTGTTGTTTGGTGGTGAGCACATGGTCTACAGCAACCAATGAAAGATAACGATGCTAATAAAATAGTCATTTGGTGCGTGGTTGACATCAAATATTTAGCACTCAGGCCTTCTATCAATATCTGCCTGTAACTTCTAGAAAAGGTGAAGAAGTATAATTTTAACAGACTATCAAAGACTTTCACTGCTGTTTTCTGCTCTGAGATTTTGCAGCCATCTGACGTAATGAACCCAACCTTACGTGAAAGAAGGTAATTGCAGCTCATATGGATTTCTCTTTCTGTGGCAGGACACGGACTACAGTGACAACCCAGTCAGTCTTCTCCTTGTTATTCTGTGTTAATTCTTCAAAAGCCCTGAGTGCAGCATCCTACTGCTGACATCACACCGTACGCTGTTGAACAAAGACATGTTTACTGATGCCTCATGGATTTACACTGAGCTCCAGCGCTTTCTGGTAAGTGATTGTTCAAACCTGCCGCATTGTGTTCTGTGTATTGTTTTGTAGCAGATAAGAATTGATTGGAGTCATGCTCATATATTTCTGTGTTTCTCTGACAACTCCACAGAGACAGATATTAGATTTGTACAGCACATCTGTCATGTTGTGACTATCAATATGGCTGGGTTAGTTTGACTCCTCATACTTGAGAGTGTATTTTCCTGCATGCATAATACACATATATATATGTGTGTATTATGCATGCAGGAAAATACACTCTCAAGTACACTCTCAAGTATGAGGAGTCAAACTAACCCAGCCATATTGATAGTCACAACATGACAGATGTGCTGTACAAATCTAATATCTGTCTCTGTGGAGTTGTCAGAGAGACACAGAAATATATGAGCATGACTATATATATATATATATTTCTTGCTTGGCTTGGGAATTTACTCACACGTTTTTCTCCATTTAATCAACAAAAACCGGCTAATGAGCAAGAGTGTGTTGTTGATGTTATCCTGTGTAAATGTATGAGTTTTTCCATGATCATTTACATCTGTAAAATAAAAACTGTCACCTGCTGTGATCCTTCTGTGGCTTCTGTGTTATTTCCAGACTGCATAAATGCATGAGGAGTGATTTGTGCTAACTTGTGATTATATAAATATATAATATAAAATTATATAAATATATAAAGCAAATAACTTTCTGCAAGCTGTTCATTAGAAGAATTTTAATACACTTTTGTTTGTTTGGACACACTGTTCACCGTGTTAAGGCTTTTAACCTTTAAATAAAGGTAACACTAAGAGACTTCATTATTGATTTTCATCTGATTTGGTGTATGATTTTATTATTAGATACCTTTTTTAGTAAGTCCCAGTTGGGTCCATCACTAACAAAGACCACTTGCTACATTCTTTGGAGTGGCTTATATTGGTGCATTTATGTGCAATCTGTGCCACATCTGTGCCTCGTACTAGAAGTAAAGCAAGAAAATCAATCTTAAATCTCAGAAAGCTGCTACACAGCAGATAACAACGCCGCTGCCATGGAAGAATTTTGTCGGCTTCAAAATTTCACACAGCCACTTTGATACAATTTCCACTAAATTACACCCTAAATGACTTGTAATGGCAAAGACTTTTAATGGCAAGCAGCCTGCCTTGGCAAAGAAAGGAAGGAAATAAGGCATTGATTGAATGGTGACTATGGAACACTGGCTTTATTGAGATAATGGAAAGAAAGCATGACTGAGGACTGTATTTGGTGGCTGAGACTGAAAAAATTGGGCAATGGGTCTCTTTCTCCAGAGATGATGTCATGACATTAGAGGTGCTCATTGCTCGGCGAGCTGAGGCTGCTACTCTGATCGCTGAGCTCACATTAGGCACACGGAAGAGGTGCTAACAAATCCCAGGCCACAATGCAGTATGGTACTGCTGCAGAAGCACACAAATAATTAGTTTCTTTTGCTTAACCTTTAGGTCAAGCAGAGAAGAATAGTGTCAGCAGAGACTGTTGCAAAGCAGTCTTCAGCCTGTCCTCACTAAGACAACGTAAAAACAAATGTGATGTTTGGGTCAGGGATGGTCATTATAGTAGTGAAAATTGGAAAAAGACTAACCACAGCGCTTTATTTTTGCCTTGACAACAGTTTTACTAACAAAACCTAATGTAGTTGTCAGGGTTCCAGGTTTGAGCCAGGGCTTTTGTTTTGAAATTGCTTTGTGTTCATTTGTGCTTGTATTACTTCCTGTTTTATTTTGGTACATGTGATTTTGAGTTTTTGTATTTTTACCTGGGCCCTCCTGGCGTACAATAAAGACTGGTTGATTTTTTTAACTGCTCTGCATCCTGACAGTAGTAGCTTTAATGGCGAAACATGGATATCAGCTGAATGTCCCATTCATGCCTGAGAATGTGCTGGTTGTTTCAGTCACTTGCCTTAGAAGTTTTTAGTTGTTGGAAAAACATCCAAATTTATAACTTATAAATATTTTATATCGCTCATCAAACATCCCCCATTGTAATAGTTTTACAATACAGACACTGTACTGCTGCTAATTAATGTTAATTCCCTCTCATCTATTAGTTATTAATGTGTGCTCTCCAAGCCCTTGTCTAAACTCTTACAAAGTTCGCTCAAAGCCCATTCAATACCAAAGAGTGCTGTACAAGTTTAACATTTTACATCAATATTTGGAGTCCATAAAAGACCATCAAACTTTAAGTAGTTGCAGTAAAACTCTATATGGAGAAAAAAAAACAATTATATTTGTTACGTTAGGGGAACCGGAGGGGTATATATGCTATGTATGGTTAGCAGTCTTTGATCCAGCTGAGTGATGTCATTATGAACATCTTTGGACTTTTCCTATGCCAGGCCCCAGCAGAGGCTTTTCCTGATAACTTGAGTCTGAAGTGGAGATGGGTAGATAGAGAAGAGTGCTTGGACAGCAGAGGATGCCTATCCCTTCCAGTCATTTTGTAACCAAATGTTCAGTGTGGAAAAAGAGATCAACTGCAGATATCTATGCAGAGCTACATTTTTCAGTTAGATCTAGGAAAGGAAGCCGCTGAAAAATCCATTACACAGGAAGGCTGTGAGGTCCAACTGTGAGGCTCAGGAGAGCAGCTAAAACTGTCATGGAAGAATGGCTACTTTTGTCAGTCTAGGTGCATAAACATTAAGGTTATTTCTTAGTCGTGCTCTAAGGATGTGGAATATTTAAGCTTAAAGTGACTGCAATGCATCACCATGAGTGTTGTGTACCGCATAACCCAGAGGACACTGCACAGTTGACACACAATGAAGGCTCTGAGGCTGGTGAACTCCCATAAAGCTGGATGGAGTATCATACCTATCTCTGAAAGCCTGAAATTAGCAGGTGTGTATACAGATATCTTCAACTTGTCTCTAACACAGAAAGTAGTCTATCCAAGTCCATTATCGTGCCAGATAGATAGATAGATAGATAGATGCATGGATAGATTGGTTCTTTGTTGATGCAGAATTGCTTTCAAATACATACAAATCAACACTGAATGAATCCTGATCAGTAGCACTCAAACCAGTTGTCAACAGCAAATCCACTTGCCCTGCTTCAAACTCTTGAACAAGGTGTTTGATGAGCTCACATTTAGCACAGCAACACCACAGGGCTGCTTCCTCAGCCTCAAAAAATTAACCCTATACACCTACAATTATGTCCCCACCCAGGAAAACTCTGTCAACATCAAGTATGCAAATTCTACATTACAGTGAGTTAGTCAGCAACATTAGTATATGGAGAAGATAATGACCTCATCCTCAACACAGAAAAAAACAAAGAAATAATCAGACTTGAGAATGAAATTTCTTACTTTTAAATGAACTGATCTCCCATCATAGAGACTAGGAATACACTATCCAGCTCAGTCACTGCTAAGGCACAACCTAAGACACCACATGCCACACAGTATTATCACACCTAAAACATATCCCTGTAACAGTTTCTTTCCAGCCACAGTCAGATTAATGTCAAAATGTCAGAACTTGTGGAACTCATTAGCTGTGAATATATGTCATACAGGGACTTTGGTTCTTTTTCTCACACTATTTATCAACCCAGGACAGAGTGCAATAAAAACTGAACAAAAAGTGCAATATTTTTGGATATGACAGCAGTACTATAAGTATCTTACTGTGTAGGCCTATTGTATTATTATATAGTGTTTTAAAGAGTACAACTATATAGAAAAATCCTATGCACACATACTATCGCTGCGTGTACAAAAGGCATCTAAAACCTCTTGAATGTTTAATCTGGAGAGCAGTAACAAATGATCTATTTTGTGGATATAACAAACAGACCTGAATCTGTAGATAATAAATAAAACGGGCAGCTACAATAACAAGCAGCTACCATGAATCACTCTGAATCTGAACCCATCAATTACTCTTATCAGCTCACAAACAATGAGTTGCTGAGTCATGTTATTACTACACATTTATTTGTTAGAAGTTCAACAAGTGACAGAAATACACAGGAGATTCTAAAAAAGCTAAGCATTCTAAAAAAATCAAAACAATGCAGACAGGCAGGCACTGGTGGTGAAACGTACAAAGTTCAAGGAACCATAAACCTACAAGCTGAAGGAACAAGCAGTTTACACACAAACACTAGAGGAAGACCACACGGTCTAAGTATAATTGCCAAAAACACTTAAAAGTAAAACAAACTCTAATGTACAAGGTAAATAATCTACCAAAAATCAAACAGGAAATACAACAAAAACTAACAATACAGTCACCTTGAAAATAACAACCCCAGAAAGCAACCCATACAGAATTCTGTAATAGAGGAGAGGAGAATCTTATCACAAAAGTCCCTCTACTCTTCTTTCCTCTGACATGCTATACTATTAAACCCCTCTGACCCTCGTCTTTTAAGCCTTGGGATGTGTCTGTCGGGGTGTCTCTTTCTGTAACGCTGTCATCTGAGTTTGTATTAGGATCATTTTCTCTTCTATTCCTGTCTTACTGCAGTGCATGTGTGCTGATGCCTGTTGCTCCTCCTATATGCTTTGACAACAGACAAGGAGGTTGTTATAACCAGGATGCAAGTTGAAAAGGCAGACTGTGATTAGCAGCGTTTCTGCCATAAATGTGTCCAAAGCTTATTACAGTTATCAACCTGAAATGTATCAAAATCACTTTATCACCTAGCCCATTAAGAAAGCTACACAGCTTTACACAATCACTGCAAACACCATCACTGGTGTCTGATTTTTATACTTTTGTTTGGCCTGTGACCACAAGGTCAGGACTTTTAACTGGACACAACATAATTACACAGGTAGTGCTACCATAAGCATTACTCCCAGCTACCAGCTAACCAATCACCATTGTGATCTCCTTGTCATCTTCCTCAGCCTGGCATTTAGACCATCTTAAGTTTTTCAGCAGCAGCTCTGCCTCTTGTAAGATCTCCCTGTGTCTTGGATCTGCTTTCATTACAGAGCACAGACCGTCTGGTTGCCTGTCTGAAGACAAAGGCCGATTATACCATGTCATACATATTCTTTTGTACTTCTTCCGGTCATTTCACTTCAAATCATCAAAGCACCTGGGAAGAAAGAGATTTCATCTCCCTCTGGCACTCATTCCATTTAATCAAAAACAGAGAACTAGAGGTTTCTACGGACAGATTACATAAAAAATAATGAGTTCTTGAAAGTCCCTATCACAAACTTTAACTATCAGTTATTTTAATAGAACAGCAGTTAACTGTAGTTCTATTTAACTAACTAAAAGACTTACTAATGGTCTGTGTCTGTGGTCTTATCACACGTTACACAGTAGAGGAACACTTACCAAATGCACAACTGCAAATCACATAATAATAAAGTGCATTACTTGTAATAGCTTTCACATTTTCTAAGCTAATTTTCCTCTGGGTGTTTGGAGGTGTTAGACCAAAATTCAAAATATAGCCATGCACTAAAAAAATGACCCCTAGTAAATGGTGTAAGTTCCAGAACTTCTGTGAAGAACTGCAGCAATTAAAACAAAAATAAATAAAATAAAAACAAAACAAAACAAAAAAAACTTTCAGCTTTGCCAAACTTTAAAATCATCCCGAGTCAAGTTTCACTGAACTGCACTTCTCACTGTGTGAATTTTAGAAAGCATCTTGTAAAAACTTGCATGCAATTCAGAGCCACCATGTTGCACAATTAAACATATATAAACACAAAAAAACAGCTTTAAGCTTTGCCAAACTTTATAATCATCCATATTTAATATAACATAAGTCAATAAATAAATCAAAATTAATATATTGTCTGCTTCATTTACCTACAAGGAATAACAGGGTGTCTAATCCATGTGTCACTGCCACTTCTTACTAGCACAATATGGTAAAACACTGTCAAATTAGATCCTTATATCCCCCAAAATGATAAAATACTTAAACCCACACTGTAGGATTTCATCTATTTACATATGCTAATGAAACCTTCCGCCTCACTCAGACTGAGTGACAAAACAACCGGCAACACAGCTGCCTTCAGTAGGGGAAACTTCAAAAACATCAGTATAACAGACGATTATCTGTTTAAACTAAGGGCAGCTGGACTTGACAGTGATCCTCAAAACTTAAAGAAGCAGTGGTCATTATCATATAATCAGGGCTTCACACCAATCCTCTGTGCTTGGGCCCCGATAAAGTTTTAAAGTTTAAGAAGAAGAATTGGGAAGCTGACCCCACTATCTATGGCAGTGTATGAGAACCAGGGTGAGGCCTAATCAATGAAGGTTTATCATTGATTTTACATAGGCACATTTTGTTACCATGACAACATGGTCTGCAGCTTGGACATCGTGATGTGACAAAGGATCATAGGCATTCTTTTTATGACATCGCATAGAACAGTGTGTTTAGCAGCCTGTAAGTCCCATGATCTTCAGTTTACAGTCAGTTGACCTTTGTGCACGCACAAGTCAAGTTTTACTGTTTTTGCTGCACTTCTCAACGTGTGTATTTTCGAAAGCATTGTTGAAAAACTACAGACAATTTATAAGATTTACCACCACCACACTTCCTGTGATGTAAATGGCAAACTTAAAATCCTATTTAACTATCTTCAGCCACTTCAGCCGGCTCAAGTCTACATCCTCAACCTCTGAAAACCCATCAACCAAAAAGGTAGTCTTTGGAGAATGTGTAGACTTAATCAACTATAAGAAGTTCCTTCTGAAAAGCCCTCCTTCTGCAGACATCTCTGAAGGCACCTCTTTTATCTAGGAGATGGCGTTCACTTCACCAAGGATGGGAATCTCGTCTTTTTATCAAGCATCCACCACGGTCTCAATAACATTCTCATGACACCAGCTCCAATTATTTAATTATTGCAAGTTCCAGAACTTCTTGGAGAACTGCAGTAATTAAAAAAAAAACACAAAAAAACAAAAACAAACCACAAACAAACAAAAAAACCCAAAACACAAGCAAAAGAAAAAACAAACAAAAAACAAAACAAAGCGATGACGGTCAGCGGGACTCACAGCGGCTGCCTTCCCTATCGTCCCACATCCTCTCTCCCCCGGTATCGGCACAAGCTGTGGTCTGCAGGGCAGAAGAGTACACCAAAACACACATACAAAAGACAGGTCCTCCGGCCAGTAGGTGGCGCAGTGACTGTAGCTTATCAGCACATCAATGCGTGCAGACTCAGATGTTCAGCATGACTGTAAAGTTGTATCCACATAGGATGAAGTTATTTGCGACGCCAGTGGTACTACTTGGAAACCTCTAACATGGGAATTCATGGTGACACCGTGAATATCATATGTCTTATTTAAGTCTTTAAGTAAAAAGTAAGTAACACTGAGGGAGCATGACAGTTTCTCAAAAGTTGAACTATTTGTGATTGGATGATTAGAGCCAAGAAAATTGTGACACATGCTCATGGCCCGGAGTGGCTTTGTGCCTTCTTGTTTTCATGTGGGCATAAACAGTTTTATTTCAATAGCCTTAAATATCGACCAATTCAGTTTCAAATTGTGCAGCCACCTTGAAAAAATGAAGTCACATCTGTCTGACTGCATTAAATTCCCCTGTCAAAAAGGGCCATATTAGAAAAACCAGTACAGGTATAATTTACTGACCAGAGCTTGTAAGATCAAAAAGAATGAGCAAAGAACTATTTGAAAATGATGAGAGAAATTAAATTCAGGATTATGTGATGACATGTTAATGACATTAGCAGCGTATGTGTATATCACATTTCATATTTTCACGCATATTAACCCCAGCTCCTTCTCTTAACTCTGGGGATATGCTGGTAACACATGTACACACTGATCAACCACACATGTTGGCACACAAGAAAAATTTAAATATCTTAATACTTTCAAGTAATTCCAAGCTCACCGTGTCCTTAAGCAAACTTTGGCTAAGTTACCTGTAACCATGGAGACAGTCAATCCATAGGATTTTTTGGCTGCCTGTAGTAAAAGGGTATTTCATGTCCCTGCCTCCATGGAAACAGGATTACTGTTCACTAAAGCTGTAAATAAAAGGCATTTTTAGGTAGAGGCTTATCTCAGCTACTGTAAGGAAGGGAAGGGACTACACATGTCTCCTGATGAAATAAATATTTATGCACGCCCAAACACTTCCCCCCTCTTGCACTGACTGACACACTTTGCAATGTTAACGGCAGTATAAACAGCTAATAAATCCACTCCTAAGGCGCTGTGTATTTGCCCATCTTTAGGTTTTCTCAACCTTTAACCCCCCCTAGTTCTCCCACTCTTTAACCAATCAATAACTGTTCTTCGCTGACATTTTCACCTTCAGGTTAGAAAGCAATTTAGAGCTCTCCCCCTTCTTGAAAGGAAGTAATTGCATTCATTCAGTGTCAGTTCCTGTCACTCAAGGGCCCTTCAACAGCTGGCAAAGTCCTTGATTCAAGAAAATCGATTTTTAATCATAAAAGGATGCACTATTTCTGTGTTAAAATGATTTAGCTAATGCATGTTAACTTAATTGTTTTCATCGTGCTGCAATCTAAAGTTCTAATGCTCAAGAACATATAAAAGGGGCAACCGGGGATTGAACCAGCAACCTGACATATAATGAAAAAGCCACTCTACCACGTACTAAGCCCTTAGGTGCTCACAGCTGCCTACATCTGCGAAGGAGTATAATCCCAGCCTCACAGCTTTATTGTGAAATAAGTCATCTGTTTCATCGCAGCTGCAATGTACAGTACAAAACACACTTTTGCATTTTTCATAGGTTTGCTGTGGACTTCATAGCTGAAGCTGTTTATAAGACGAGAAGACAGTGAATTAATTGCATGATAAATTAATAAATTACGTTTTTCGGCCGCGATAAATTACATTTGCATGCTGGTTTGTTTTCCTCTCTTTCTCTCTCTCCCTCTCGCTGCCAAAGAGACTGGATGACAAAAGGCGTCACTCCGGTGCGTCATAGCGTATAAAGGCCGTCGGACTTTATATGGCCCGTGGCTTCTGTCTTAAAATGTGTCAAATCAACAGGTGGTTCTTATTTTTTTAACTCATTGTGTAATGTTTACGGGATGTTCTGAGCAGACCACGTTCAGCTCGCTGTCTGCGTCGCCACGGTGCGTCACAGCGCTGCAGGGCTTGGACACTGGTTACAGCAACACAGAGAGCTGTGAAGCTGCTCAACACTGTTTCAACACTTTGCCACAATTCACCACGACACTAAACATGCTCATGTATAGAACCTGCTCTCAGAGAGAGTCCGCGTTGTACGAGTGAAGTTCTCTGCCTTCTCACTGGTGGCACTCGCTGCAGCGCCACCCATTCTAGTTCTCTTGCCCAGTCCTCTGGTGCCATCTCTGCTGTCGGTTTCTATGTGTTTCTGTCTACATGGTGGCGTTTGTTAAATTCACTGCAGCTGTCTGCAGCGGCCTGATGCGCATACACACATGCAAACGCAAACGCGTGCGCACACAAGCACATGTGCATACAGGTGAGCCCACTCCCAGAAAGTGCATGTTGTTTGGCTCTCTGTTGCTCATGACGTGCTAGTTGGTTTGACTTAACTCCATTGACTATGCTCAGATAAGCCATGGTAATAGGCCTACCACTACTCATAATAATAATATCAACATTAATATTAATATCATTAATAATAACAATAATAATAATAGTAATGTTGATGATTGAGGGCCTTTCCAGTGTTATATGTTCTTTAGAAATAAAGTTTATTGATCTTTGAAAGGGTGTACTTGCATTGTATGTCGTTATCATTATATTAGTTGAACATAGTCTCAAAACGACAATATTATCGATTATCGCAATAATTTCTCTTGGCAATTAATCACCCAGCAAAATCTGTTATCATGACAGGCCTAGGTATGACAGTTGCTTTTGGTGCGAGGTCTCGATGAGCTGCTGCGTGTCTGAAATCCTATTTACCGCCTTTATAGAGAATCTTGAAAGTATCGGATCGGGACTCGGTATCGGCAGATACTCAAAATCAAATGACTCGGACTCAAAGGCAAAAAAACCTGATCGGGACATCCCTACTTGACACCTCTGCAAGCTGCCTGGTACCGGGTAGGGGCAGCTGGTGGTGTTGCTGTCTGCAGTGGCCAGATCTGTTTGGACAAAGAAAATCGTGCTAACATAAGGTGACAATTATAACAAATCTTATTTGTTACTGTGTGAAAATATACTTATTCCATGTCCATAAGTTAGTTGTTGTCTGTCTGCTGTTTGTGCTAACAGGTAGTATACAGTGGGATTATAGGGCTAAAAAACATCCACAGAGAGGGGGAGATGGTGCTAAACAATGAACTATAAATCTCCAAAGCCCAGTGAAGCTGCATATTGGGGTCATAATTCTTTGGCCTTCACATTTTTATGATAAAAATGCCCATTATGAAGACTGTAACTCTGAGGTTTGTTGGCAGCAGGCGTACTTGGGTTAGAGAAGTAATTCAATTAAAGATAGAATTGCTCATTGAACAACAGATAGACTGATTCTTTTCTAAAAAACATACTAAAAATCCATTCAGGAGGAAGATCAAGGATGTTATTATGATGACTTCCTTTCCTCTCATGCCAAGAAACAACAACTTCTTTTTAAACTAATTTAAAGGACAATATTCTCTAGAGCCACACACCCTGTGTTTTTCCCTTTCACTTCTAAGCTTAGTTTGGCTCCCTTGCTAGCAGAGACGCACAAAACAAAACTATTTTGCCAAACTGCTTTTCATTTAAAAAATGTCAGCCTACCTACATAATTAGCCACATCACAGGCTGAGGATAATTACTTTGCAAACACAAATTTCTTGCATTACTTGCATTGTGTCCTCACTTGAATCTCTCATATGGTAGATTAACAAATCCCATTTGACTTTGGACAACTGGTGCGCAGCCACAAATTACCTCATGCTTTTGTGTCATGGCAGTGACGCTCAGAGATTCCTCACTGGTTCCCTGCTGCTGTTATCAGTTTTCCAACACAAAGACAATATACTAAAGTAAAGGAAGCAGACACTGCTTTTACCTGCTCCCGTGGACTGCTTAATGTCAGAACTAAATAGCTTTGAACTGACTGATGTACACACAAACACAAAGATATGCACGCACACCTGTCACATGCAATGTGCCCCCCCGACCCTTGTCCCCCGTCCTGCAAATCAATTGCCTTTGGAGCATCACACATGATAAATATCAATGAATAATGGCAGGAAAAACATCCCAGCACACCGTTCACGCCGATCATGATCTCATCTTTCCAAGGCACCATAGCCATTTCTTCAAATGTCATCATCAGAGCCTGAGCTGCTGTGAGGCTAGAAGGCTTCCCTTGAATTTTTCTTTAAAAATAAATTCAAAGCTGCATTTGAATGAAGGGCTACAGCTGCTCTCCCTGCTGATAACTACTGACTGAGGGCCCCGGCTATAAAAATTAATCTGCTTGATTTGTCTCGTTGCACATCTGACACGCAAGGCAGGCCAGTTTGTCAGCTCAAGGCTGAGAATTAACAAATGCTATATTGAGGTACTTTGTCTAATCTTGGGTTTGTTTAAGAAGGTAAATTAAAAAAAAGTTGCTACTGCTTCCTTTTTTTGTTTCTTAGAAATCTGACTCATCCATCTGTCAAAGGAAAGCTGCTTTTTCACCTTGTTCATTTTGTAAACATGAAAATGAGTTACATTTGTTTGGTGATGTGCATCTTTGAAGGACACTGGGAGGAAAAATAACAGCTAGCATCATAGAGGTAAAGAGGATTTTTTTTTACTCTCCTTTTACCTTGCCAGGACTGTAGCTACTCCAAGCCATTACAAATTTGATTATTTCACCTTTTCCAGTCATACATCCTAAGCCTATTTTAAGCTAGCAAGTTCAACAAATGCTTCTAAATGTAGCCGGTTATTCAAGGTTGTTGTTAAAAAGTCCCTAAATCTAACAAAGCAGTTTAAACACCCTCACCACAACCAAGAGCTAGAGTGCACAACAGGTCATAATAAAGCCACCATCCATAACTTTACCTCATTTTGCAGACTTTCGGCAACCTTAAAAACCATGCTGTAAGCTCCCATGACTGCAGCGTTTGGCAAACCAGCCAAATGTTCCCAAAGGCTTCCCTCCTGCCAAGACTTGTATAAGGGATTTGTGTTGGGGGGGGGGGGTTATAATCTTACACTTTGAATAGCAACCAGGTGCTTTACAGTTTGATGAAAACGACAAGATGACTCAAAATGTGTCTCCTTCAAACAGAAGCCTGATTTAAAGTCAATTTTTCATGCAAATCAGATGCTTTATAATGCAGAGACCTCTCCATTAATATCTTATTTAAAGCATTGGCTGTAAGTGTGCTACACACACACACACACATATGTGTGTGTGTGAAGGATGAAAAGACAAAGTGACTGATGGTTTTATCATCTCCTTTTTTCTGTGCAGCCTCGTCATTATACATTTTCATCAATAAATCCTTTGTAATTTATACACTTTGATCATCCTCAGGTGTATAAATCTCTTTGTCAGCTCGAGTATGATTTGCTTGTCTGCGAGCGCCGAAATTATGCTCCCACACATGCAGCTCAGGAACTGACATTAGCGGGAACAGATTTCTGGGTATTGCAATCAAAAAAAGCCAAGACCTATTAAGATAAGACAGTAGATGAACGATAATACGAAACTTAAATGATCCCCGTCGGCAAATTAGGTCAGATACCAGAATGCATTATGTGGAGATATAAGACTGAAATGCATGAAATGTGTGAATAGCAGCATAATGAGAGCGTGTAAAATTAAGGCTGTACAGCAAAAAAGGGCACAATAAGTCACACAACCATGTGTAAAAGTGTCCACTGCAATTAAACAAAGAAGTCCCAAAATGTATCAATGCTTTTTTTAAAACATGGCATAAATGGGTTTATTTATTATTTAACGTCATAAAAAGTGTAGTTGTTTATTAACTTCATCTTCAGGTTTGGACCCTTCACAAATTAGCAGATTTAGACACATATTTTTACCTCATTAACCACAGATGTCTATTAAAAAGAATTCTCTGACAGGAATACAAAATCAGAAATAAAGCGGTGTGTTTCTCTATACAGAACATCAAAGCCAGGCAGCTGCAGGATTTTCCTATTCTGTAATAATAGCATTTCAAATAAAAAAAATCAGTGGGCGATGCATTTATTTTCCAAAAAGTTACACCTATCTGTTCTGTTTAAGGTTAAACAACCATAGGCCCTGTCCACACGGAGCAAAGTTTTTTATCATATGTGCATTTTATCCGCACGGATCCGACATTTTTAGGAGCTTGAAAATGCTAACTTTTGAAACTGTGTCTAAGAGTGGATAATTTCAAAATGTTGTGTGTACGCTCAATATGCAACTTTTCTGAAACGACGACACAGCTCCACCTCTCCCTTAACCCACATGTGCTCACTCCGACAACAACACACTACTGAACTTGTTGTTATTACAGCAAAAATTTCTGCTCCCTTTACTAACACACTATTTACAACTATAACATTTTTAGATCCATGTTATTCTGTTTACATCACGAGTTTTGTGTGCATGCCCCATGTCTTCTTTTCTGTTTTTGGCGTGTGTTTGTGGTAGCGTTACAGCACCACTCACAGGCCTGGCATATGTACTACAGAATTTTCAGTGGTTTTGTGTGGACCCGCGCATATACTGAGACAATGCCGTCTTTCTGTTTTGGAAGCGAAACAAGCTTCATTTCTATGTGGATGTGGCCCAAACTCCTGACCAAACACATTTTGTGCCACATTTAAGTCACCAAAAAAGGAATAACTATAGCTAGAATACTTAGCTTAATGAACGGTGTCCAGACACACTCTAAATACATACTAAACACCTGCATGCTATGGTTACTGCATGGTTAGCATGCACTTACAGTGCTGCTTAAAAGCTTATATCCTTTCTATATTTCTATATTTCTATATTTTCTTTATTAGTGTGATTGCAAACATCAGCCCAAACATCAGCCAGTTGTCATAAAAGCTCCAGAAAAGACTTCAAACTAATGAAACAGATACATTTCACTTACTCGTTTATTTATCCAGGGAAATGGTCTAATGTCACATAGTTTGAGTGGTAGTATGTGAACCTTCCAAGGATTTGCAGTTTATATGAAGGCCAAATTAGTGTCCATCATTTTACAGGTGTTTTCAATCATTCTTAATGTTCATGAATGCACCATGTGTGTGCATGTCAGAGCAGCAAGGAGACAGTCACTGCGCTCTAAAAAGAACACTGCTGCCTGTCTGCAGTTTGATAAAAATAATGTAGATGAATCAGAAGGCTGCTGGGAAAATACTCTGTAGACAGATGAGACCAGAAACAAATGATTTGGCTTAATGATGGGAGAAAGAATGAAACTGCATTCCAGTATATGAACCTATCTCATCTGTTAAACATGGTAGTGGTAGTATCATGGTCTAGGCCTGTTTTTCTGCATCAGAACCAGGATGATTTGCCAGCAATGATGGAACAATGAATTCTGAATTATACCATTGAATTCAACACTTAAATGTCCAAAAGGAAATGTCAGATACCATCTGTGTGGGTCATCCAGCAAAACAACAACAAACTAACACATAAGTTATTTTACAGAAACTTGTTCTGACCTTTCAAAATGTGGATGACTGATCAGCAGCTAACAGAAACCTTTAGTTGCTGTTTTTGTTGCACAAAGAGGTTAAAGTTTATACTGAACACAAAGGTTCACATACTTTTAACACTTACACTAAGCTGTAATCTAAACTAAAATAAGGCTATAAATAAGGCGGGAGAAGGAGGAGGGATATGAGGTGGACTTAGGTAAGGTGTCTTCTGGGGTGTGGGGGGGGGGTCAGGGCTCTCTGATAGTTCATCAAAGCGACAGTAGAACTCATTCAGACTGTTGGCTAGTTGCAGGTCATCAGTGCGATGGGGGGCTTTAAGTGTTTTAGGAGTAAAATGGGTTACAGTTTATGAACAAGTACTCCAAAGCCAGAGAACAGTGGTTGGAAATCACAGTCACATCGGTACACCAACCACTGTTATTATGACACAGTTTCTTGTAACAATCCGCCCCCTCATCAGCAGTGGCAGCTCAATCATGATGTTCGTAAGCGAGAAATATTGCAGCAAACAAATATTACAAATTAAAATGTATTTTTGGTATAACAGTTAAAAGAGGCACACAGGCAAAATGTTGGGCTGGCATTGACATTACTTCTGTATTGTTTCAAATATGAATAGAAAATTCTACAAGTTCCAAGCACACTTCATTATCACAGCTACACCTACAATAGTAGAAATGCAAAGCTTCATGACATGAATATGATGTGAATTGTGTTCTAGTCAATAGCACAAGCTGCTGAAAAACAAGACACCGATAGGGTGAAGGATGAATCCTCCCATAACTACTCAAGCCAGAACACTGAAAGGTCAATCTGATGAATCAGAACATAAGTGATAGACACAGAGAACAAGAGGAAATCCCCAGGAAGATTAAGTGCCGTGATCACCTTTTCATTTGCCTGCATTAGAGGAAAATAAGCCACTCCGCAGATCTGTGAGCAGATGAGGGATTATCATCTAGATAATAAAGAGGCCGGGTGGTCTGAGAGACCTTGAAGCTTAGATGTTCTCTAAAGGTGAGGAGTAATTTCACTGTTATCCGGAGCCGGTCACTCCTCCTGTGCTCTGATACTGATTGAATCGTATGTCTTGTCTGAGTTTTCTAAAGAGGAAAATGGCCTCCAAAAAAAACTGAAACAACAGCCGCCACTCCAGGCGTACAACCTTCTTTCGCGTCGTGCCTCCATTTGGATTAGTCTCACCTGGGACTGCATGTTTCATAAACAAACACAAAACAATTTCCTGACTAAATTACCAGCCAGGCATGAATATCTAGGGGATGCCCTCAATTCATAACTCCAGTCTGAAGTTTGAGGTGCTCTCATCTGATTTCCATGTTGTGACTGACACGGTGGATATGAAATGGCATCTGATCGCGATGGATGAGCGGAATAACCTTGAAGACAACAAACGGGATAGGGAGCTGTTGTCACTTTTCATGTGATTTGTTTCAGTGGATCATGCCCGAGGAAACATATAAACTCTTTTCTTAATGAATTGCCAGGTGTCAGACATTAATCATACAGAGGCTGCCAAGCGTGACATGTAGGGACAACAAAATAAAACAAAATATCTTAGTTGTGTGTTTATGTTTTTCCTCATACAGCAGAGCACTGATATGCTATAGAATGCAGCTCTCGTCCATATACATCTACCTGATTTTATTGCGTCTAATTTGTAGTGCAGCCCTAGTAAAAAAACAAGCAGCTGCAGTCAAGACTTGTTCAGCAATGCTTCCACGATTCTGGCAGATCATTCATCAAAATCCAGCTAAGTCTGGTTACCAGGCTTGGAAATTTAGCAGCCCGGTCTCACAGAAAACTGTTCAATAGCTATGGGGATTCAAAAAAAAAAATAATAATTTCACAGTTAAAGTTTGAGAAACACCAACACCTGTTGAAAAAATAAAATAAAACTAACACATGTTAAAATCAATTTGTCCTGCACTGATGTTTGTACGCGTCAGTGTCTACCTCTCTCATATGCACACAGGTGTTCCAAGTGAACAAGTCAGGGACGAGCCGGTTAAGAACAAATTTGTCACCAAATATTATCTCCACACATAGTCTGGAAACTTTCTTTCTTCTTATAAGGTCAGTGATTTTCTTCTGTTTGCTGGTCAGGGCCCATCGGTATACTGTGCACCCACATACTCAGACAACTCAATTCCATTCAATTCTAGGAATTTGTCCAAAATAAAATACATGTATTTCCCTTGACTCTGCTTTGAAGTGTTTTTCAAAATCGCACAAAAATGTGACAAACTATTAAAGCAAGACTGTACTGCCTGTGCATTCATCCAGATGAAATGCAGACACCAGCACCAGAAGCTGACATTACACATCTAGGTTCACTTCACAAAACGCTTTACCTAACTAATTATTGCACTGTCAACGATTATGAGAAGTTACAAAAAAATCCATGGTGCTCTGAAGCAATGATACCGGAGGTTTCAGACATGCACACTACTCACAGTTTATCAGATATGTTATAAAAAAAGGCAGCTGTGTCAGAAGGACAGTTAGGTATTTGTGGAATTAGAAATGGTCACAGTTAAGGTTAAGGTTTCCTGATATATCACTTGATTTTATATATCTGCAGCAATGATTACTATGTTAGATTGTATCGTGGCTTCAAATTGACCCACAATTGGTGACCGGGGTTTAGACGTTCTGCTTCCCTGATTGGAGCACCTGTAATAACAGCTGTATCATCACTATGGTCTGTGTTACAAACATATTTACTTATGTTTGCTAGTTGCTAGTCACAGCCTGCACCGTTGTGTAATCTGTACCACAAGGTCATCCACTAAGTAACTGTAACATCTAGTCTAATGAATAAATGCAGTCCAAACAAATTTGAATAAACAGTAAAAGGAACATGTATTGTAAAAGAGGGCCAGAAGGGAAATATGCTTATTGATTTTACTATAGTAAAGTTCTTAAATATCATTCAATTTAGATCTAAATCAAATACACATCATTTAAAGATAAACACAACCTACAACCTATTATTGAAAATCCTTATCACCACATTAGTTTAATTGTTGTCAGCAAAACATCTAACAGGAAAGGACCTGTTAACCTCATTTACATCTGATCCGCAACTCTCAATACAAGGTCACACACTCAGAAAACAAGGCTCATTAAAAATACCTGTTCAGTCTGTAGAACAAGCTTTTACACAATGAAGCAACGGATATATGTTGTTTTTAGGATTGTGTTGAAGTTGAGATTATGCTAAATAAAGCAAAGAATTTCCAAAGCTTTAGATAGCAGCAGTGAGCAGCTTCAGTTCATACTAAGTTCAACAGAAAAGTAAAAGCATATTTCCTTTTTCAAGTAGTGCGAAGTTGTTTATTTTTGTCATCTAGTTTTTCCTTAGATTTTGTGATCTGTGTAAACTAGTCACATGAATTTGGAATCTATCTCTGCAAAGACAAGTGTCCGGTTCCCTCCAATTTTATCTGAATGGGCATCATTTATCTGCAAGAGGCAGGATATTTCATTTTCTTTGACGCACAACTGTCATTTGTCACTTTTCAGAGTACAGTGAGGCAAACAAGACCTTTAAAGAATTCTGTGTTTGAGCACTGAGACCCTTTCACAATCTAAAGGTGCTACTGCTGTCTGTCTCTTTGTCATAACAACAGACACACCATCTAGCCACCCACTCCATCCTTCAAAATAACAGTCTCTAACACATATCAAGACATACCAGATCCTAAAAAGGAGGAAAGGAATGTAACAGAAACGACACAACAAAGGTTAGATTTTCAAAATAACAGCCCAAAGTTTATAATGGGAGCAGTCAGAACAGGCTGCATACACACAGCACTACGACTTGTTCATTTCCAGTGTACTGCAATCAACTCAGCATCCAGGGTAACGCAGCACAAACCTTTCAGCATTTAGCAATCCCACACCTTTTATTCATTAAATTCCCTTTCTAGTTCATTTCTATTACACTTGTGAGGTGCAATCCACCTCTAAACTATATACCACGTAGGTGGTTTTGTACAGTTCGACTCTGTCTTTCCTCCACTGAAGTCACATTTGGAGGCACAATTCCTGAGAGCAACATTCTTGTCATGATTAATTGACTTGGAACAGATCAATATCGCCCACAGCAGGATTAAAGAGAGAGAGAGAGAGAGAGAGAGAGAGAGAGAGAGGAGAGACATGCAAGAATCTGTCTGAATTTCCGTGACCTTCAAATCACCGGATAACTCATACCATGTGACAGGAATCAATTTATATAGATGAGGGTCCACCAGGATGGAGGTTTGTGCCTCAAAGGCGAAAAGAAAAATGTCTGAAATCATTACCTGGAAGTTGTGTTTGCTCAACTATGTAATTTTAATCTTAGACGATGAATTGTTTTTTTACGCAAACATATGAGAAAATACAGCTTAACTAATTTGTCCATATATAGATACAACTGTATTTACATGACATTACAGGCACTCTTTAATTAAACAAAATTACTGAAAACAAGGTTTTTCAAAGCTAAATTATATTTTCTGCTGCATCCGATATCTGCACACATCAAAACCACTCAGATTTTTACAAGTCATTAACATGTGTCAACCTCTAGTTTAATTATAAACCAAGGTGTCACAGAATGCATAGAACTTTGCCACAATGTATTATTACATTATTAGCTGCCAGTAAACATCACACTGAAGTATTGTGACTGTGAAATAAACATAAAACTAACAAGAAAAAACAATGAAATCTATAATACAGGGCTGCAACTAAACTATTTTGAGAGTCTCAATTAATCAAATGATTAATCAACTAATTAGATTTTACATCACACCAGTCACTGTAGCTTCACACCCCCCTGTTCAGGTCAAAGAAATGGATGTGAACAGATGGATGGATTTTTATTTTGGTTGTGCCTGCAAGAGCTCATATGTTATCTCATTTTTCCACAATGGCTTATCTAAATTCAAACCTACATATTTGTTGCCAAAAGGCATGGCCACTATCCTGGAAGACAAGCAACAGTTTATCTCTTACAGAGAAAGAAACAGTCCAGAAAGGGCAGGCACTTTACTAAGCAGATGACTGGATAACCTGTCTGTAGTCAATAGTTGTCATGAGCTACCTTCAACCAATCAGATCGGTCTCTCGGAAAAAAGGAACCACCACAGGCCTCAGAGGATCCTAAAGGGCTACATCATCAGGTAAAAATTCCTCTGTATGTAAATGTTGCTACTAACTCTTGTCACACTCATAACAGGCAAGGTAAGTTGCTGCAGCTTACCCTATACACTTGCTGCACATAAAGAGTCCATTACCTATATACACTAGCAGTGGCATAAGAAGCATTAAAAATGGGGGGGGGGCACCTTCTGTGGGTAGGTGGTGAAAAAAGTACATTAGTATATTATGAAATATAATATGATAATATGAAGCAGTTGCGATTTCCTGCGGATTTTAACAGGTTGTTAAACTATTTTACCTACAGAAGTAAACACTTAATGACTATTTTAGAGACAGATTCAACAAAAACTCATTGATTTTAAAAGTGAAACAACAGTTTTGTCAACCACACTGGTGCTACTACACTAACAGATTATACAAGCCTCTATATCTGCCTTCTCTCATTTACAGAGACAAAAAACTGGCAAATCTCCCTCATGTCCATCTGATAGTTTTCCCGTCATCACTCACCTCAGCAATAGAACTTCCTCCACTGGCCCTACATGATGGCCCTGCCTCTGGCTCACTCTCAGTACCAACCTCAAATATGGAGTAGAGAGATGGAGATGGATTGGATGGCTTTACTTTTCAATTAACAACCAATATAAGTGAGCTTTAAAATATATATGTCATCAATGAAATAACATCAGCATGTTTTGTTTGAACACAGTGGTCTTCTCATCATCTGAGTTTCAAAAAGTTGTTGGGCCATGAACCAAACTCTGCTTAATGCAGATAATACTGAAACACTAAAAACACTAACTTACAAAAAAATGCATGTCTTTAATTTTATTTGCTTATAAAACTGCTTAATTCACAACAAACCTTGTGGATGTGTTTATAATGATGCACTGCTTTATCTGATACTTTAGTGTTTCCCTGTTAATACAGTGCACCACTGTGTTCTGGCGGTCCATCACATTTATTTTATTCTTGCTGATAAGAATACGAGGAGGTGGCTTTGTGCACTGGCTAGGCGAGGCTGACGCTAGCAGGCTACCAGGAGCTAACCTGGCCTCAATACAATATGTGTTAATGCCAAAAACAACTCTAACTCTCCGTGTCTTTGTTAGGAATCTCTTCATGCCCATTGTGTGTGGGGAGGCAGCAGAAAAGGCAAACAACATGTGGTTAGACAAATAATACCGTCTACTGTAACTGAAAGTAAACAGTAGCTTCCTCCCAACTTTTCTAAGTTGGTTTAACATCAACCTAACATCACCTGGGGCCATGTGACAAAACAGTAAGGCTTTAGCATGAGTTGGATTTTGTGGGATGACACTGACGTCACTTCCTCCAGCTTCGACCAGCACTGACGGTTCTCTTTGCGGTGTTTTACGCTCGCCTGAAGAAAGCCACTGGATTGGTTAGCTCCGTTACTATAGTAACGGTATTGCAGCGCTGTGGTAACCAGGAAAACTTGGAGTGGATTTCAGTGGTGAGGTTATTCTCTTATGAACCAAGTGGAACAGAGTTTTTTCACAAGCAATCGAAACAGCAGTAGGTGAAGTTTCCTACTCAGTAAATGTGGGGGAGCCCAAACGGGCCATTATAACATGTGTGTGTGGAGGGGGGGGGGGGGGCACGTCCCCCTCTTATATAATGGTAGCCACGCCTATGTGCACTAGGAATATTAAGTGATACATAACACAGCGAGATCCTCCATTACTTTCTTATCTCAGTGGGCTAATAGCTCAGACCTGGTTTTAATGTACCTGTTTTGATTCTGATTAGCGCAACCACTTGATGGTGGCTCAACATTTTTAGTAATCTTTTGTTCAATTTAGTTTCATTTATTTGGTTGTTGTGTTACTGACCTAAAACCCCTAGCTTCCATGAAAAAGTGTCCACCACCAATGCTTTCTAACCAAAGAGAGATTAAATTGCCTTGTGAGAATCAAGCTGCCTCGGAAGTTAAAAGGTTTTAACTCTGTTATCTATGGATCATGACTTTCACAGTTAAATCATGTCACGTTCTTTAGGTTTAATTATGCCACTTCTATATCACACTGACTAGAATTGCACTCTAATGGACCTTAACAGAGCAAATAAAATATGCTTCCAGTGAAGTCACATTAAGTTTATTTTTCTTTTTTGAAACAGTTTATTCTATGATGACTTTTGTGTCTTGTACTCAGAGTTTAATGAAGACGGAAAAAACCTTGTAAAGAGTGGATCTTCACCCAGCAAAAAGATGCATCAGTCTATTCTGAACTAAATAAACCAGTGGTTATCTGTGTGTTCTGAAATTACAATTACAATTACAACAGGAAGCAAACATTCCACTTGTGCTTGGTGAATGACTTGCATAAAGTTGAGTCAAAGTCAAGAAGGTTGTGAGTGTGTCAACCGGCTCTCTTCAGGACAATTCAGTTGATCAGCAGAGGTTTTATATTCCATTTTCTCTTCATTTAATATCAACAATAGCGGCTGGATTTCCTCTGCAACTGATTGTGAAAAGCAGTTTGTCTTATCTGTGAATCACTTTGCGGCTCATTACCCACACTTTACCCCCTCTGTATACGAGTGCAGAAAGTCAATTTGTTTTCCCAAGATTGCAATTCCTCTTGTTTATAGTATGAAAATGAGTTTGTATCAAGATGAAAAAGAATCACATAGTAATTTGTTTAGAGCTTGCTTGAACGTGATAATGAGATTCTGTTGTACACCAACAATTTTAATATATCTCCGGTGATGATGATGGAGCAAGTCGATGTGGGCAAATATCAGAGCTGGAATTGTGTCCTTGGATGAAACACAAAGTATGAGCTACCTTTATGTCTCCTGCTAACAACCTGGCCAGATTTCACCTTTAAATTATACATATGGTGTAACTACTTTAATGCTACCGGTGCCGTGTTAAACTGAGACCAGAGATGTATGTCACAGCTGACTACATAAATGTACTTCTTAAAATGGAACAGATGGTTTATAACTAGGAGGGACAAACTACAGACGAGGGACGATAAAAGAGTACTATATATTATATTGTAGTTATTTGTATAGATACCAAATATTTTGATTTAATATCATTTAACTCTATATTGTTTAATTCTGTAAATCAGTATGATTTTCAATTGCTGGTTTCTATTAATGGAAAAAGTCAGGTTTGGCATCATGTCCAAGATGCTTATGTAGTGTTGCAGAGATGTTTATTGAAGCTATCGTGATAATCAGTGAGGCCTGGGCACGAACACACACTTGTGTTAATAGCACTGGATGTGTGGTGAATTTGGTTTGAGTCGGAACCCTTCATTTTAAAAAATGAACCAGATTCTCTCTGCTGTTCTGGTGTCTGACTGCCTAAACCTACGCAAAGCACCATGTTGCAAACGGATAGATGTGGTACATAGGACCAAGCTTTATCTCCATGGTAGAAAGAAATAGTGTATAAGTAAGTGGGCTTTGTTTGGAGTCACAGAGATGCAACAGTGGCTGATGTTTATTTTAGCTGCTAGTGTCTAGTTACTTCTTATCCCTGCTGAAGCAGGATGGACTCCACAGGTTATGCTTTTATATGATGACATACAACAGCTACTTTTTACTCTGCTTCCACTTGCTTTAATGAGCCTTTGAGTCAGTAAACACAAATATATGTAATTATAGCACAGCATGATGAAAGTCGCTAAAGTATCTCAGGGGTAATTACAGAAACAGCAGCAGTCTCCTGAAGAGAAAGGTGTTGTCCTATAATAGAACTAAGAAGAAAGTGAATTCAGAAAGGGGTTGAAAATTGTGTTTGTAGTATAGGAAACAGTGATATATGTTGGGTGGAAAAATAAATCTGGCTAGCAATGTTATACTTCTAGGCTCACAGGGACAGTATCTGGGTTGCGTAAAAAAGCTGTGTGTAAACATCCAACGAACGACGAAAGCTTTGACCAGAGGTTATTTTCAACATGGCTACTCAACTGTGTTTTGGACCGAAAAAACAAACAAAATGCAAGAAACTGCATGATGAATTTTACAATGCGACACCTAGCGTTTGGAGGACAGCAGAGACGCAGGATTGAGCCAAACTAGACCGGATTGAATGTGGATGTGTGCAATAGTCAGATTTGAAAAAGGGTCTGAACATATCCTGCTTAAAAACAATTCAGATTCGATCCCACTCTAGCTGGATTGACTTTCCCCAGTCTGAACGGGGTCTAGAAGTTTGGGGAATCCTGGTTTATTTCCCACATACATTCAAATATGCTACTAAGCTTCAACTGGAGTCCAGCTGACAAAATGTCCTATATCCCCAGTGTTAGTTTACATGCTGACATTTTAATTATAACAACTGTAGGTGTGTAGTATTTGTGCATTTCACTCAAAATAGACCAACCCACATTATGTAAAGTACAAGGAAGGCATGTTTCCCTATCCAAAGATGCACTTGCTCCCTCTGAGCTATTACACAGGTTCATAATAGGTGTTGGGTTTCTGCACAACATTAATGCCACAGTGTCTTTTTACATTGCTGCATAACTTCAACGCGACTGACACGCAACCCTGATAATAATGTTGTTACATCTCTTTGAGTTTTCAAGGTGCCACAGCTAAAGTCTTTGTGACACCAGTGTTAAAATGTATTCATAAGTAGCTGCAGTCAGGCAAGGTTACAGAGAAAAGTGCTGTGTGGAAATTTGTCTGCAGGCTAAGGCCGGTGTCTGGCTGTGTCCCTCAGTCTGCCAGGAAACTGATGAAGGGTCACAGACATCTTTTTGACGATGCCCTCAGTGAAATGAAATTGCACTAATTGTTGACATATCTGTATGGTAATTAAAGTTTGCTGCAAAAATAAATGTCACTTTTGCCCATAGATATGTCCTTCTGAGTTTATTCTACATTTCCACAGCAGTCTGAGAAAAAATAGAGGACAAAAAAGGTGTTTCGAGGGTCTTGGCTGCTTCTACATACTTTAAAACAGGTTGCATGGGGATTTTATACACTGAATGGCCACAACACTGAAACCACCTGCCTGATAACGAGTACATCCTCCTTTGGCTGCTTAGGGAATTCATAAATAATGGGCCACTGAGGTTGTCCTGTAGGATCGGTGGAGTTTAAAGGCCAACTGGATACCACTTTATATGTAGCAGTTTTAAAACATCAGCTGATTTTGAATGTCACACTCTCATTAGTCAGGCACATCACTACTGACAACTGTATCATGAAGCCAGAACAAGCCCAGTATACTTCTATCCCCCGAAAAGTTGAATCCGCATAGTGTTTTCTCTGAGGTCCTAATAGTGAACATGAGTCACTCATTAGCACATTAAACTTTGATAACATGTTGACACAGGCTGCACTGAAAATCTGAGCTCATATCACTTTCAGTTTGAAGTATCAAAATCCATGCACTGCAATTAAAATCAAGCTGATAAACAACACTGACCCGTGGCTGCAGCCAAATAATTACAACATTTGTTGTGTCTGTAAAAATTAGAGAAAAAGACCAACCAGAAATCTGTCAGTTAGAAATACTGAACGGGCAGATGGCCTAACTAAGGATATTTATACAGAGATACGTTCTGCCATATGGAAGCCGGTATGTTGGATACAGAATGTGTACTAATCTTATGTTTGTACCTTAATATACAGCAGGTAATCATGCAAAGTAAAGTTAATGTTACTGGACTGACTACAAGCTGCTTTTTTATTTCCTGTGAACATGATAGCTATGCAGGACATATTGGAATGGTTTTGCAGGTAATAAAAACCTGCATGGACTTACATTAGATCAGATAAATCCTGGTTAAGTTTGTCAAGTCCTTTCAAAACTATTCATGCATTTTAGTTTTCAATGAAAGCTCTTCTTTTAGAGTTGAGAAAATAACATCACAAATCATGTCCTACCTGTATAGCAAGGGTCACCAGCAAGTCAAAGTCCACAAAGAAAGCGCAGAGTCCTCTGTGAGTCCTGAGAAACAACGCAGAGACACAAAAGAAAGAGGTTAGAACTCTGTATGATGTGCTTCTACATGCAGTTCAAAACACTTTGCAATTTCAGTTGAGTTTAGTTCAAATTCACTCTTTTGCATTCAATGGTGAGAGTTGCCATGAAACATGCTCACTTCATTGCACTCTGGGACATTTGCTACACTTTGTCAATCCCTGTTTCTCCTCATTAGTTGTTTACAGTCTGACATCCCCACTGACATTAAACATGTTGGAGACAATGTGGTAGAGATTGGGCAGTTTAAAAGTGACAGCTTTGTTAAGCTAGTTTTTGTTCTATACCCTGTGGATCTATATCAGCCAAATTATCTGCCAGTCTGTCCTCTTATTATCTGTCATATTATATATATATATCGCTCTGTCCTCTCCTCAGCTCCCCAGCCTGATACACTCTCACATCACCCAAAACCCTCAGCCTACTGTCCACCTTAACGTTCAGTGCCATCAATTCACCTCTGCTCTGAGCCTGCTAGCTTTACCTCCAGCTTTCCTCTCTCCTCCACTCTCCCTGTGCATTAGCACTAAACCACTCTTTACCATTCCCAGCATGTATTTGGATCTACTTACTCATTCTAAACAGGCAGACTGCTATTCTTTGAGTTTTGGACATCAGTCAATTTAAGTAATAGCTCCCAGCTTTGACCAATAAATAGCAGATGAGATATGTAAATTTGTGTTAGCACATCTAAGAAAGCTTATCTCAGAGTCACTCCGGGTGGCATTTTAACAGACATGTTCTCATGTAAAAATAGGACGCGGAGAAGAAAGGCACAACAGCTGCATCTTTGACCCTCCAAATTTATTTCCATATTCATAACCTTTGAGAATAAAGGATTGTTCACAGGAACAAGCAGTAAATGAAAAAAATCAAGACATCACAAGGATCAAAATACACCTATGAGAATGTTTTAAGACATTACAGAGATAGTTTCCACTCTAGTTCTTGTCTTATCAAAGAGAACAAAATGACTAATTGATTGTTTCCTGACAACTGCACCGGGCCCTGATTATGCTGCAGAGTGATGGGGTGCCTTAGTTTGGATTATTGATACCAACGAGTCGATTCAGGGTCATGTTCCATGGCCAGCATCAGCAGCTCTGGACCTGAACTGAGGGGGTTGAGAGTAGCTGAATGTGTGTGCTCGATGGGAATTTTACAATCAAGGCCGTACAATCATTAAAGTATGTCAGAGATCCACCATTTCAGTAACTTCAAATGTGAAGCCAGGTCAAATTCAATACCGCAGCAGCTGCTGTCTTTAGCCTACTGTTTTTTTGCAACATGTATCAAGTGAGGAATGCAAGGGGCAGGGGCTGCATCAGTAGCATGTGATGTCAGAAGGGTGGAGGTTGTTTGCAGTCCCACAAGGGCCCACCGAGCAGTGCAGAGCCAGTAAACAAAGCCAGGAGCTAGCAGCTATGATGCCACTGACCGAACTCAGACTAGAATAAGCCCACTGTAACCCATTTTCCATAGTTCTCTTAACTTATATTCTTGTCATGAAATCAAACTTTAAAACCTAAGAAAACAGCCAAACAATACAAGTTTTCAAGTAATTTCTGCACATGTAGTAAATCCAAGTACATAGCTTAAAGCATGCCAAGATAGTTCTGTGAGGTCATGGATCTTGTGAGAATCCAGCTGCTTCACAAGGTGAGCAGGGAATAGCACTGGTACTCACAAATATTAGTACTGCCCACAGCCATGCTTTGAGGTGCATCTTAATACACCCAGCAACTAAATTAACACCTGGGGATGTTGGATCTGACCTTTGAAGCTGAATTTCAATTCATCACAACATCATCTAAGTCCACCTTCCACCACCTCAGAAATATTTGAAAAACATTGTTGTTTTGTATGCTTGTCGGAAACATTTCCAGCTCTTATCACCTGATAAGTAGATAGCTGTGTGCTTGTTTAAAGCTTGGACTCTTCAGTTCTCTATTATTGAGCTACTTTTCTTACACAGATTACAGGGGCTGAAAGAATAGCTGGTGTAATTATTGGTCAGAGCATTAGCCTGTAGGTGTATATCCTGTCATTAAATCGTATCCTTTCCTGGAACGTCTTACTTATTTCCCTGTAACAGCACCCCAATGTGGGTTTCTAGAGAATGACTTTGTGAAGGTTTATATCAGAAACAGTGATAGGCTTATCTACAGAAACGAGATTGCTACATTATAATGATAGGCTGATGGCCTTCTATCACCTGCTATCACGGTGTCAGCTGTGGAGAAAGAAAATGTCAGGTGCTGAGGAGATAGCAGACGGAGCCCACTTCACTCGGCACAATGGAGATACCGTGTGAATGTCACATTTTAAGGGAAACTTTGAACCCGCTTTGTATTATCAAAATGTTGGTAGTAAGTGTAAATGAACAGTGTTACTCCTCCATGCATTCAGCCTACTCACAGAGCTCCTTTGTTTCTAGCAAATGTTTGCTATGCCTTCAGTCCGTGTTTAAACATTAAAAAAAAATCCACAGTAATCTCCATTTAAATCTGTCTCTACTGTTAAAACAAAGCCAACAACAATCAGAAAGATAACAAAGAACCAACAGCTGCAGCAGTTTGTCTTAATGTAGGAGGAACAGATGATAAAGTGGTCTTTAAAATGTAATTAGTGAAAAAACTCTGTGTCAGACAACACACAACCTCCTCATCAGATGTCATACTTGGAGCTGCTACCTATAAAAAATATTGATTACTATTGTGTGACTGGACCTGATCTGTTATCTGTTCTTCAGAAATTACAGAATGTCACAACTAACCAGTCAGAATCTAATATTCAATGACTGTCTGTTAATTAAAAAGACCCTACCTACCCCCAACAAGGTCTATTCACTCTCCTCCCCTCAGGCCAGAGGTACAGGAGTGTGAAGTGTAGGACCACCAGACTCAGGAACTGTCCCCCCCCCCCCCCCCCCCCACCATCAGAGTCCTCAACAGCTGACAGGAGTCTGTAAGAATGGACTGTACTCTGCACATACTGTTTACATGCAGTAACGCAGCAACTGCAAAAGTGTTCTATGCACCCTAATATTCAGTAACTGCACACGTACCATGCTGCTTACCTCCCGACAGTTTTTGCACAATATTAATTTGCTGGTAAATTTGCACTAACTAATTTGCAATAGCTGATGTAGCACACATTTATATATATATACTTACTTCACAGTTTATGGTTTTGTTTACTTTTCTGCATGCTCTTTTCAATTACTTATTTTGTTAAATTATTCTGTTTTTATTATATCTCAAACCTTTCATGTCATTCAGTTCGGACAGCAAAGTAAGAATTTCATTATACAGGCAAACATGTTTCTTTACTGTGCATATGACAATAAACACTTCTGCAATCTTAAATCTTGAACTTTTCACAACCTGTAGTGGGCAGTGTGCAGATTTGAAGCTGAAATAAGGACTAAATTGTTATTGTCAGAATTTGCTGCTAGTAAAACCATGAACTAAAAGAAAGACATCAAATGTCAAATGAGGAAAATGTAGAGCTGTGTAGGCAGAGAGAAAAGTACCAATCAAGGTTCTGAAGCTTTGATTTAAACGCTGTCATTATTATCATTAAGTAGCTGTGGCCTTTGATTTCAGAACAGAGAAGCTATTGCTCTCAAAGCCATCATTCGCCATCCTTGAATTCTGCGAGAAAATATTCCTTCATCATGTTCTTAGTCCTGCTGTCTCAGGACCCAAGCAATGCTGCAGCTCCATGTCCTTCACATAACAAACAATAAAATCTATTCGAGAACACCTTGGCAGTCTGAAAACTTTTTATTTTTTTATGTTGACCAAGTTTGTGCCAATCTCTTCATAATAAAAAGGAAAAGTCTTGCTTGGTGTTCATAATCTGTGCGTAAACATTTCTTATTTTCCTCACTCAAATATCCACCTTTATTATGGTAAAATCCAATTTTGGAGCTAAAGAGTTTATTTGTATGTAGAAAATATTTAATTGTCATTAAGAAATAGAATTAAGTTTTTCACGTTATCTTTTTGATCTAATTTCAGGTAGTCATAAATCATTGTGCCACAGACACACCAGTTTTGTCTTACAGCTTTGAATCTGCATGGAGCTACAGACTGATCTGGGTGATTTGTCTGCATTTACCTGCCAGTCAGACGTCTCCGGTCCCTGCACTGCTCTCATCAAACAACAGATTTCTTGTGCCTCTTTTCTTGCCAAAATTAGGGAATGGCGCATGTAACAATGTAGCACAGATGGAGCTTTCACAACATTAGACCCTTCTTTTGGATTTGATCTTCAAGGATCTTGATACCCTGCTGTCTCTAAAACAAACATGGAATGTGTCTGTTTTTTCACCTGCTTGTGTGAAGAATGCAACTTATTATAGTAGAACAGCTTGAAGATTGTTCTTTTTTCTTTTGTTTGATGAATTCCTTTCTTAAGTTTATGGAAAAATGTTTCTTTATATGCTGACCAGTCTGTGTCTGGCTAAATAGATATATCAGCATTTGCAGATGTTGATCCGAGTAATACAATAATACAAATGTATGAGATTGTAAGGTTTTCTCAGACACTGAACAACCCCCAAAGATCTCTGCATTTTCTCCAATATAAACAAACTAGAATGCCATATCATTTCCAAAAAATCATGAGCGGGTTACTAAAGAAAATGTGCACACCTTTTCATGCTCAGAACTACATCTGGCAATTTTATTAGTGCACAGAAGGCAGTGTGTAAACCCATGATGACTAAATGAAGCCCTCTTGGGTTGAGATGTAACTTCCCTCATTCATATATCCGCTAGGAGTAGTTTGGTTTGGAAAATAGCTGACAAAAAAAGAAGAAAAAACTAATAGCTAAGGATGCAACAAATATTGGATGTAGTCAAAAAATATCAACAGGGAAAAAGGGAAATTAGTTGCCAACAAATATTACAGCAGCAACACAACATTTCAAAATACCTGCAGCCAACACAATCACATCTGAGGTTCAGTGAGTCTGCGAGCATTTGACAGTGACAAGAAAAGAGAAAGGTTGTGTTTGTTCAGCATGGAAGTGTGCATGCTTAAAGATGAAGCACATTGAATTAATGAAAGTGGACAGTATAGATTCAATCTCACCCTTGTATATTTTTTTATCTACAGTCTATTGGCTCAGCTTAGTGAGATATGTCAGCTAAAAAAAATCAATTACCAAGGCCATGTTATGTCTGAGACAGTTAATCAAGGCAACTGGACTCATATCTTTTTCTGAAGACATTTCACCCTGAGTGGCTTCATCAGTTTTGCTGCTGTTTTGTTAATGTTGTTTATTTTATTATTTAATGTTCTTGGAATCTAAGATTGGTTTAATTTTTTTTTCTATTTGTGTCATTACTTTGCCAGATTAAAAAAAAAAATTACCAGTAACTGTCACGATCCACAGTTTGTTTATTGTTTCCATTTGGGGCCGTATTCACAAAGATTCTAAGAATCCTCTCAGAGAGCTCTTATCTTAGCCTAAAAAATCTTAGTAAGGACCACTAAATGGAGGTGCCAGTTGGAGCAAAGTTAGCTGACGAGAGAAAAAAGGAAAAAGTTGTACAAGCAAAATTCAGCCCAGTTATCAGGGTATGATTTGAGAGACAGACATGAGAGGACATAGCACAGCAGATCAACACTTCCTTCCTCCTGGTTTAGGTGAGGAGTGTGAAAAGCAATGGTATGTCTTGCTGTGAGGTCGGAGATCGCTGCACATAAACAGGAATCTGCTCATACAGTTGATGGCTATATGTATGTATTTTAGTAACAAAGTTTACTTGAAGTTTAACAACATATTCCTGTAAAAGCTAATGTATTATTTTCAGGAGGTGGGCCACCCTCTAAACAGCTGTCCCAAGTGGCAGAGACTGTTTATAGTGACCTTGGACAATCCAAATTAAGCATATGCAATCTGAAGGAAGGTATGGACACTTCAATAAGTCAGCTGATCGAAATTTAAAAGTAGGGTACATTACTTTATGCTTTTTTATTTAATAAGGACAGATAGGTCTATGGACATGTTTTCTGTCTGTTTTTTAATGTGTAGGCTTATCATTAATGTAGGGTTGGGCGATATTGGCAAAAAAATTAATCACGATTAATTGTGGCATTTAGCCGATAACGATTAATTTGACGATTAATTGATGACAGTTGCACTTACATGTTTTTGACTCTAAATTGACACAGTGTTCTAGCATGATACCGACAAATCATCAGTCAAGTTAACTACTTCATTCACAACAGGCTAAGCTGGTGAGTAGGCACCAACCAGCCATGGAAATATGTATTGATAATATTGAGGCACAAACTGCTTCAAAATAATAATGAAGCAAACATTTAAAGTAACTTTGTCCTTCAAATGTTTTTATCTTAAGGTCACAAAGCATGTCAACATTAAAATTAAACAGACAAATAGACAAACAAAGTTCAGAAAAGTCACATCAGTGATTATTTCAAGTTAAAAAATGTGTCTGCGCAAATGAACCTGTGACTGGAATATGTCCCACACTAGTGCATGTTTTCACTCAGACTGTAGAACAGCAGCAGAAAAAACAAACAAACAAACAAACCGGACAATTTCACATTTAAATGTGTGTCTGTGCAAATCAACCTACGTTACGTTCTTCCAGCGCTTCGTTTGGTCGTAAGGAGCACAATGACTAAACGTATCGCGGATTCTCGGCTGAGTGGAATTCTTTCCAATATCTGCTGGAGGAGACTTCGCTGTTGTAATGTTTCCTATGTTGCTGTGGAGTCCGTAAATAAAGATCGGAGTTTATTCATTTGATACGAGCAAAAATTCAGTTACTATAGCAACAACCAACGCTACAGGCGTCACCTAATGCATGTCGCGGCACTATATACAGCTGTAGTGTAGTGTTGTGTCCTCGTTGCGCTTTCTTCGTGCTCGGGCTTATGGTGACAGACGTTGAACTTATGTTAGAAACGTGCTGCTCCGCATTATTTAACTGAACACCACTGTCTTTTTATTGTTATTGTGGGCTCACATGTGCGCGGGTGATGGTGAGACTACGCCGCACACAAAAATGCGTCATCATGACGAGGCACTAATCGCCGTAATCGATAAGTGGCAAATATTAATCGATTACAGTTTTTCTGACGATTAATTGCACACGATACGATTTTGCACAAGCCTAGTGTTGAGGGAGTAAACTGAGCTTTCAGTAACTGCTCTGTAACCCTGCCTGACACATAGAGAGGACATTAACCATCAGATAAACAGGCAGGTTACTACGTGACTTTAGTACGGTAACATAACACACATGAGACATTTCACTATATTCACGGCATTCAGATTTGTGAGTTTAACAACTAGCTAGCTGCTAGCTAGCTAACAGTCAACATGGTTGTGCCATTTGTGTGCAAACAATGCCATTGTATTACCTGTCCACAGCATCCCAAGGACATTTGTATCGACACACATTAAAGTCTATATGCTTGTATGCACTACGCTGCACTTTATAACATCGTGCTGGACTTGACCATGTCATTATACTGCGGAGTAGCTCTGTTTTGAGTATTATTGTGTGTGTTTTTTTTGTTGTATTTAATGTCTTTTTGTATATATTGCCTTTTCTGAGCTGTCGGACCAAATTTCGTTGTTCTATGACAATAAAGCGTCTTGATTGTTTCTGATGTCTCAACAGCTGTTACACAGACTGTAAAAAAAGGTGTTTGGATGAATATGTTTCCTTTTCTGATGCCTTGGTGAAACTTTTAACACGTCATTTTACTGTATTACCAAACGTTTGGTTCGTAAGGACATACAACAGGTGATTCTGGAAAATATCAAAACAGTTTTGTAATGATTAATTTGACGCTCCTCGATTATAGCCAGGACTAGTGATGGCCAAATGAAGCAATCCATCTTCACTCACTGTTCTGCAGTAAGTCTGGATGGAATCTTGTGTTGTGTGAATGTTCCAGTATTTATTTTAAATGTATTAGATTTTATTTCAAATTTTTTATTTGTTTAGTTTTTGGTGTCATCTTCAGGAAAGGAAACTGAAAGTGTTTCTGTTTATTCCGCCCTTAATGTGAATGGAAGCACAGGCCCCTGTTTCTTCTTCTTCCCCTTTTCATATCTTTGTTTCTTACATAGGGTTCTTCAGGTCCAGCATAGCAGTTGTTGGATGAATTCTGGAAACAACCTAACCTGTGTCAGCAGCATGGCCTGCTGGACTTTGTGGAGACAGTCTATCCATATGTCTTACTATGGAAATATATGTGATGTTACACCTATGATCTCATACATGATATGTTACTGTCATACATGATTGTGCTTGTGCCTATTCTAAGATGTGTGTATTCTGAGAAGCTGTGTCTGTTAGATAACAGAGGGTATAAGAAGGGAGCTGCTCTGAAAAGACCTTGAGCACTCCTACAGAGGCAACTGTCTGTGTATGTGACTGCTCCTTCCTGCAGGAATAAAAGCACTTGAGTGATTAACAGCTGATATTTTGGGTTTTATTCCTAACATAAATGATCAGCAGGAGCAGCTTGGAGTCCAGTCTTCTTCAGCTCCTCCATTAAATGAGCTAACATGGCGCTTTTCACCAGGACAGGCCTCGGTGTGAAAGTCACATTACCGCACGATCTTAGTTACACATCATGTTGGTGATTGTGTAAATGTTTCGGACTGAGGATTCAAGATTCAAGAAGTTTATTGTCAAATGCACAGCACTTTACAGTTACACTGAGCAATGAAGTTCTTACTTTGCGAGTTCCCTTCATATGACTTTATACACAACTAAATTAAGATAAAAAAGAAACAGTAGACTTAAGCATAAGAATAAATAAAAATATGAATAAGCAATAGGAAAAATAAAATAAGCAAAATGTGCAGTTCTATGTACAGAGGTAGGACGTTTAGGATCATCGTCGTGCAGGAGAAACAGCAAGTAAACTGTCAGTGATTCATATTTTTATTACCTGAATGATGTCACTCTCAGGTCACTGCTGGACATATGGCTTCAGCTCCATCATTTAGAGTGTTGTTGTGTTTATATTATTTTATATTTATAATTTAATTTTTACCCTCTTATTCACTTTGTTCTTCTTTGTTTTATACTGCAGGTCTGGTTCATCATACTCTTCTCGTCTCTGCAGCCACGATGGTTTTTTTATAGAACAGGAGTGTGAGGAGTTCCTCTTCTTTCTTTCTATTCTCCTGCTTTCTCTGTTGTTTCTGCAGCCTCTTAGCCTTTTTCAGCTCCTTCCTAGAGGACCCCTTTGTGAGGAGTTCAGATGTTGCGTCCTCCTCCTTTTGGACCTCCTTCTGTCTGAGCCTGGCTTCGCTCTCCTTCACTTGTTCATGGAGAGTGTTTTCAGCCGGCAGGGAGTTGATGGGGTTCTGCTGTTCAGAAACCTTTAAAGAGAGCTCTTCGTTACTGTCCTTGAGCAGAGTTAACTGTTCCTCTTGCTCATGAGGAAGAGGCTGAACCTTCTCTAGGCTTTCTTTATATTATTATATAAATATAATATTATATTATTTATTCTATAGAATAACTTCCAGGTTTAGCCATCAGTGACTTCATGGTCTTTTCATGGCGTCCTCCCATGTCTTGAATATACTTGGCAACTAAACAAAACAAGAATCAATAGCTTCACATGAATGACGAGAAGAGTGAGTGGATGAAAGCAGAGCGCTGAGCATGACTGTAACCTACACTCTGTGAAGATAAAGTGAAGAGCTGTGAAGCAGGTGTGTCCGTGGCCGAGATCCATCAGGTGAGTGCGTACGTCAGGTTCTCCCGTTTGCTCCAACCAGCGTAAGGCATCATCCAAAACCTCAACGGTGCGATGCTGCAACACCCACAAGTTCAATTCAACAACCCTGATCCTTACACACACACACAGATGTGTTCAAATTTATATTTTCTACCCTGAGAAAAAAAAACACTTACCAAGTTTAACATGTTTGCTTTGGTCCTTTTTCAACTAGAACAGAGAACAAAGCAGCATTTTAAACCAAAAACAATGTTCTAAAATGATGGTAAACAAATGTTCATCAGCAGAAACTCACACATTTTGCCCTTATCTATATTCTTTATTGATTTGCCATCTTCAAATATTCCTGATTTCCTTATGAACATGTTTATGTGGTAGCATTGTTTTGGCCCTTCTCAACTCAACTCAAAATCCACACACACAGCATCTAAGACAATTATTGGAGCTGCACTAGTTGTGCTCATGGGCAGAGATGGTGGCACTAACTTTAGTCTCTGGCTCAGTTAACTTACAGATCCTTGCTCCAAGGCTCTGAGGATTGTCTCCACTGTCTCAATCTTGCGCAGGTGCTTCAGACGTAGGTCCTCTGTGTTCCTACAAAGAGACAATGACAAACTTATTAGCATCCTGAAACAGTCAGGAAGGAAATTGTTGGCTGCTAGCAATGCTTACTTTGAGCTGATTAGACCTATTTCTGCAGCCCAGCAAACAGCATTGCTGGACTCGTCCCGCTGCAATAGAATAGGAAGCCAAAAGACACAGATTTTCATCCGCTGTCCAGCCTCCTTTTTGATTTCAAGTGGGATCTGACTCCATCGTTCAAAAACTGACTCTATAAACAACAAAAGAACAGGCATTAAAAAAAAAACAGCTTACAAGAAATGCTCCATATGAAGGACTCACCGTTTCATTTATATATTTAAGAAAACTGAACTATACTTTTTCCACATAAAATTATAAATAAAAAGGTTACCAAACTGACATTACTCTTGTTTTGACTGATCATAATCTAATGAGCCAAATTACTCTGAACAACAGACACACATCAGGCTCATATCGTGGTCTAAACCAATCAGAGACAGTGAAGGATGGGACCCCCGTGTGTGTATTTTTGAAAACGTGTCTGCTGTAGTCAGCCGAGACCGCAGGAAATCCAGAAGAAGAAGAACGTGGACATAAGCTGTGCAGAGCTGATGCTGTGTGCTAAAGCTTTTTCTATACTCCACGTTACCCGAGGTGACGAGAACAAGAACAAGTTTGTTTCGGCCCGGACTTTTGTGTGTATAACTCCTCATACGGCCCTCTCATTGCACCGCGTGAACACACAGACACATTTCGCTGCTGAACAGCAGAAACTTCAGTTTAGGTGAACATGTAGCGGCGGAGGAAGATTTGTTGCTACTATGCAGGTTTTGCTAATGTGCTGTTGACCTGAATGAGTGATGATAACGAGCCGGTAATGTTCAGGGAGGGGGCGTGACGTGCTCGTAGCATTATAACAGACAGAACAGGTCTGACGGACAGTATTATTTGACCTGTGTGGTTGCATTCATGAAGGCTGATTCACTCGTTTTAAGGAGTTACAGTACATGGTTACATGACAAACGCCCATTTAAAAAGTATTGTGTTCATTACACAAGGTCCAAATTCATTTTAGGATGATATGTGATTATTAAGCCCGTTCATATGTACAAAATGTACTGATGCGTACAAAAATATATGGATTAAGTGTGATGCGGTGCACCTACATTTTGTGCCGGTGCACAAGAAAAAAAGTTAGGCACACCAGTGCAACCAGTGCAAAAAGTTAGTCTAGAGCCCTGTATTGTAAAATTAAATCACACTGTCCAAGTCATCCAAGCAAAGTAGGGCACAACATTACTTTCTACACTCTAATCTGGGATGCCTGTACAGTGGCTTGCAAAAGTATTCATACCCCTTGAACTTTTCCACATTTTCTCACATTATTCCCACAAAAATAAATATATTTTATTGGAATGTTATGTGAAAGACCAACACAAAGTGGCATACAGTTGTGACGTAGAAAGAAAGTTAAACATGAGTTAATTTTTTTTTTTACAAATAAAAAACTGAAAGGTGCAGTGTGCAAAAGTATTCAGCCCCCTTTTCTCTGAATGCATCCAATTGCCTTCAGAAGTTGCCTGATGATTTCTGACTGATCGAATGTTGACCTAATGACTAGATACAGTCAACCTATGTGTAATTTAATCTCAGTCCAAATACAGCTGTTCTGTGACGGCCTCTGTGGTTTGTTTAGAGAATACTGGGGCGCAAACAGCATCATGAAGTGCAAGGAACACAGCAGACAGGTCAGGAATAAAGTTGTGGTGATATTTAAAGCAGGGTTAGGCTATACAAAGATTTCCCAAGCTTTGAACATCTCACAGACCACTGTTCAGTCCATCATCGGCGAATGGAAGGAGTATGGCACAACTGAAAACCTACTGAGACATGGTCATCCACCTAAACTAACAGGCCAAACAAGGAGAGCACTGATCAGAGACGCAGCCAAGAGGCCCATAGTGACTGTGGATGAATTGCAGAGATCTACAGCTAAGGTGGGGGAATCTGGCCATGGGACAACTATTAGTCATGCACTGCACAAATCTGGACTTAATTGAAGAGTGGCATTAAGAAAGCCATTGTTAAAGAAAACCACAAGAAGTCCTGTTTGCAGTTTGCCAGAAGCCATGTGAGTGACCTAGCAATCATGTGGAAGAAGGCACTCTGGTCAGATGAGACCAAAATTGAACTTTTTGGCCTAAATGCAAAACGCTATATGTGGCGGAAACCTAACACTGCACATCACTCTGAACACACCATACCCACTGTCAAACATGGTGGTGGCAGCATCGTGCTCTGGGGCTGCTTCTCTTCAGCAGGGACAGGGAAGCAGGTCAGAGTTGATGGGAAGATGGATGGAGCCAAATACAGGGCAATCTTGGAGGAAAACCTGTTGGAGTCTGCAAAACACTTGATACTGGGGCGGAGATTCACCTTCCAACAGGACAACAACCCTAAACATAAAGCCAAAGCTACAGTGGAATGGTTTAAAATGAAACATATTAATGTGTTAGAATGACCCAGTCAAAGTCCAGACCTAAATACAATCGAGAATCTGTGGCAAGATCTGAAAACTGAGACATACCCCAAAAGACTTGCAGCTATAATTGCAGCAAAAGGGGGTTCCACAACGTATTGCCTCAGGGGGGCTGAATACTTTTGCATAATGTGAGAAAATGTGGAAAAGTTCAAGGGGTATGAATACTTTTGCAAGCCACTGTAAGTAAATCCAGGCTCAGAAATCACTAATTTAAGAGTCAATGTGCCTGTTGAAGGTGTAATTTAAAAGCTTTATAGTCTAGGTTAGATGTCAGCTGATGGAGGTGCAATCACTGTTAGTGAGTAAATATGTGATCAAATTGTTGAGTAAATATTTATGACATTGCTGCATGAAATGCCTCGAATGTTCCTTACCTTGTGGACGAAAAGTGATAACTGTATCATTTTTCTGTAGCAAAAAGAAAAACAAAAGTTTATCAATGACCAATAGAAAACAGTAATATCTATATTTTAATAAATAAAATTTGAAACCTGTATTAGTCCCACAATGGGGAAATTGCTTAAGGCAGCCCAGCAAAGAGTGCCATACACCAGTGAGTACACTGGAGGCTATGCAGGTAAAGTGTCTTGCCCAAGTATAGCAGGGTTGTCCAGTAACCTTCCGGTTACAATTAATAATTAATAATGTAATATTGTAAATAATGTATAGTCGTTGTATGGCTCCTTAATGCCATCCAGCCAGGTCTGACAGTACTTAAGAGTTTTATTATAGTTCAGCATGTTTCATAGAGAGAAAAAAACTGACACGTGTCATTAAATCACAACCATGCGGTTCCATGTGTCCATATGTAAAACAGACAGCACATTCACTCAGTATGAGACTTAAAAAGAGAAAGATGATAACGAACATTAATGACATTCTCTCTCAGTGAGGTGTGATTCTTTGTTCTGTAGCTCTCTGTTCAACAAAAACGAAACACACGAGTCACGACACGCACATGTCGGGTGCTCATTCATAGCTGACCGGGCTACTTCCGACACAGCCCAAACGTCGGTTCCGAGTCTCCGACAGCTACATAAAGCTTTATTTAAAACACAAAGTGATAAAATAATGATTGGGGGGGAAAATACTAACTGTCGAGCGCTTGTTTTCACAAATATTGTTTCATTGACAACACTGAGCCCTGTATATTTCCCATCACTAGTCTGACTCAGCGCTATTAGCATTGTTAGATGCAGCCCAATAGCAAAACTAGCTAGCTTACCTGTAATACACCTGAGAGTCTTTCTATTGACTGTTCAGTTGTCTTCTAGGCACGTAGTTAATTCAGACAGTGTACAGATAAAGTCGTTCACTGTTTTGGGTAATTACATTTAAAACAACAGTCCGCCAAATTAGCGTTTTTCTTTTTTGGGGGTATGTTTATGAAACACAACCTACCAGGAAATAAAGCCACTCCTTCAATTGTTAGCATTGTAGCAAACAAGCTAACGTGCGCAGTCACTACTAAGAGTAAGTAACTCCTCCCGTGAAGTAAATTAAATACTTCTGTGTCCAGTAGTAGTAACGTTACATATATTTCCTGATAAGGTGACACACTTTAACTGTTGTTCAGCAACCTTCCAACACTTTCCCTTTACTTTGTTTCACCGCACGCAGCTAACCGCGAGCTAAGCCCGGAGAGCAGTTTAGCTAGCTGAAGTAGAAACAGCGTTTGATAAAAGTTACACAACAAAATCACATACCTCCGGATAGCTGTGGTGTTTAGCTGTGGTCTTTAGCTGTGGTCTTCGTATATACTGTTCATATTAGTGTGCGGAAGTGAAGCACTTCTCGCGCATGCAGCGCAGCAGCAATCCAACAACAACGTTTGAAGGGGCGGGAGGAGAGATTCTTCTTCTTCTCCTCTGTTGGCTTCCGGTGAGGAGAGGTGGGTGATGGCACCCTCTACAGATACACAATGCTGTTTTTAATTTGATTTATTCAATACATTAGATGCAGACTGTTAGATATTTGTTTACAGAATCTGAGAACACTCGTGATGTTTTATTTTACTTTGCATCAGTTTCACATGTAATACTACAAATAAATGAAATAAACAAAACAGTTTGTTTTCTTTTAGAATAGAATAGAATAGAATATACTTTATTAATCCCTTTGGGAAGGTCCCTCGGGGAAATTTGGGTACCAGCAGCACTACAACACCAACAGTCAGAGCAAGAGTTAAATAGAATAAGATAAAATAGAATAAAATAGAATATAGTGCAGTAAAAAATAAAGGATAAGAGGAATTATTTACAAACATTGCACACCAGCATAGATTGTCATGTGATATAGTGCAGTAATGTAAAGGAATTGTGTACAAAAAATTTGCACAGCAGCATAAATGGTAATGTAGTATAGTGCAGTAAATGTAAACAAACATTGCACAGCAGCATAAATGGTACAGGATTATTGCACATGTAAATTATTGCACGTGTGTTGTATCAGGCGGGCTGTGCTCCTCCCTTCCTTCTCCCCCTCCTGCCAAAAGCAGAGTTGTAGAGTTTGATGGATCGGGGGACAAAGGAGTCTCTGAGTCTGTTGGTCCTGCTCTTGGGGAGGAGCAGCCTGTGACTGTTCTGGCTCCTCTGAGCGCTGATGACAGTGTGCAGAGGATGACTGGCATCGTCCACAATAGCCAGGAGTTTTCTTAGTGTTCTCCTCTCTGCCACTGTCACCAGGGAGTCCAGCTTCATGCCGACCACAGAGCCGGCCCGCCTGATAAGTCTGTCCAGCCTGTTAGCACACCTTTTGTTTATGTTACCCCCCCAACAGACAACAGCATAAAAAAGTGTACTGGCCACCACAGACTGGTAGAACATCCACAGGAGTTTCCTGCAGATGTTGAAGGCTCCCAGTCTTCGCAGGAAGTACAGTCGGCTCTGGCCCTTCTTGTACAGGTGATCTGTACAGCATGTCCAGTCCAGCTTGTTGTCCAGCCACAACCCGAGGTACTTGTAGTTGCCTACAATCTCCACCTCGTCGTCCCTGACGGTCACTGGACGTGGCTGTGGGCTGGACTTCCTGAAGTCGATGACCAGCTCCTTAGTCTTTGAGGTGTTAAGCTGGAGATGGTTCACCTGACTCCAGGTGACATCTGAGGACATCCATACTTCATCTACATTAATTAACAATTAACAAGTGCATGATCAATGAATATGATCTGCCTGTGATGTATGATCTAATTTGACCTCAGCTCAAAGTCCTCCCTCTGTCTGAGGAGGTTCTGGAAGGCTTTCTCTCGGTAAATGAAAAAGTTTCTGTTCCGCTCCAGGTCCTGAGCGTTGATAATGCGGGTCACCAGAGCTTGCTGAATGGCCGAAGACTCACAGGGATGGTGCTGCACGTTGTGACTGACGTTTCTCCAAGGCTCGATGACTAACATGTGTTCTTCCTCCTTCCTGCTGTGCCCAGCAGAAATATTGAGTGTGTTTTTATTTATCATACCTACAGTGGTGTCATTGTTTTACATAGTTTTACAGCTTCCAGCAGTTGAATTGGGTGTGGTAGAGTCATTGAATATATCAGCCGAGACACTTGGACTGACCAAACTGATATTAAAAAGGACACTGCTGGAGCATGTTGTATTGGTTGCACTGGTTTCTTTTGGACCACTGGCTGCATTGATTGCAGTGTGATGTGGGCCTGGAGCTGCAGTCTCCTGGATGTTTCTGCGCAGATAAGCTGCGTAACCCTGAATCAGGTGATTCAGTCCTGTCTTATAAGAAAAACGCAGTGATTTAGCAGATCCCAAAGGCACAGAGTTCAGACGGACCTGTTGGAAGAAGAACAAAAGTATATCTGAGCTTGTCTGTTTTTTAGCACCTTGTCAGACATAACAGAGCTCTTACTAGTTAAGTTGCATTGTGGGTAATGTAGGCAACAGTTTAAGGCACAAAAAAGCATGTGGATACTGCACCATATGGTCATTGACATGTTTCATCTGGAGTTTTCGCCTGCCCGTCCTTACCTGGTGCAGTCTCAGGTGCAGGTGAAAAGCTGCTCCTGCCAACCACTGCTGCATGGACACTGAGCTCATTCTCTTCTTGTTAATCATCCTCTCATAATGATCAAGCAGTTCAAGTTTCAGCAAACTGTCGTAGAGCTCCGTGGTTTCGGCCATTGTCTCCTGGTTGTTGGCGATGCCAAGAATGAGGCGGAGGTAGCTGTTAATTAGCTGGCCAATTCTTGAAGAGGTACTGATGCCAAAAATCATCATGGCCTGGGGTCCCTGCGTTGATAGATGGCCCTCTGTGGATGATCCTTGCACTCGGACCTGATAAGATAACAATTTTTGATTTTTTTTTTCTACAAAAAACACACAAAACTGAACAGCTTTGCCTACATGTTGGGCAACCTGGTCAAAAAGCATGGACAGAGCCAGAGCAATGACCCCTACTCCTCCATAGGTGACCCTGCTGCCCCCCAGCTCTCCGATCAGGCTCTGTCTGAACGCCGCTTGCTGCTCTCTGCTCATACCCCGCTGCAGGAAACCATATCGATGCTGCAGTGCTGCTGAGGAGTCCAGTGACAGGAAGGTTGTGAGGACGGGATCCAAGGAGATATCAGGGATGATGCTGGCATCTCGTGCCACAGAGAACAGCTGGTGGACGGTGGCTGGAGAAGGAAGACACAAACCGCGGCCCATCGGGATCATGGCTGCAACTGTCAGTTTAACCAGTGTGTGCTGAGTGTTATCTGTGTTATCTCTGTGTGTTTATTCGGCCCATTCAGGAGGATGTTATCAACGTGACCAGTCCACCATAGAGAGCATGAACAGGAATACAAATGCATGACCTCTTTGTTTAATGAAACAAGGTTTATGCACAAACCTCAGATGTCCTGTAGTTTGAGTCTACATGTTCTGTTTGCAGCCTGTTTCACTGCAGCTGTGGACATAAACAGGCTGAATAGTCTTTTACATCGTTCATTGTTTATGAAAATAGGGCCTTCCTGTTTGTTTTGAAGGACATGAACAAATGATTTTAGTTGCTATGACTGCTTTGCTGTTTTTTTCCACAGTGGCTGCATAATAATTGATCATATTAATTATAACGCTGCGGTCTCTCACACTTTGGATGGGTCAATACTCCGTTCTATTCAGAGCATGCCTGTCTGTGCTCATCTGCCCCTCAGCCTAGGATAAATATTAACAAAATCTTCTGTATGCTGTGACAAAATCAATACAATCTTTTTTTAAATTTTTTTTAGCTCAATTTTTGAATATACTGATAAAGTTTCTTATCTATATCTAAAAGGAGATTATATCTCTGTAAGCTATATTTAGGAATTTATACTCAATAGCATGAAAAATCAAGTGTTCCAAATGTTTTGACATCATAGAAGAATTACAAAACCAGAAATGAAGAAAGTATCCCTGCAACTGAACGGAACAGTCACATTGGCATTTAGACACTATTAAACACCATTAAACACGAACACTGAACATTAAGAGACTTGACTTAGACTTGCCGTCAGTGACTTGAGGCTTGAACCTGGAAGATATTTCACACAACACAAGATTCCATCCAGACTTACTGCAGAACAGTGAGTGAAGATGGATTGCTTCATTTGGCCATCACTAGTCCTGGCTATAATCGAGGAGCGTCAAATTAAGTGTGACCCGAGTCCTAATGAATAAACTGCGAGTCCCCATCTCTACCTAACACCACAGTCAGCATTAATTAGGTTCTGCGCTTGAACCACTCATATGGTAAATACACCAGAACCACCACCTGTTATTATTTATATTGTTATATCTTATTAAATATTTAACAAAATGACACTTATAGGCTGTTTTTTATTTTTTTAAAGTGTGTGTGTGTGAGAGAGAGACAAGAGGGCTTCTTCTTGGAGGTGGACTTAAATCTAAGAATTTACTGAGACTTTTTTCCCTCAGAATTGTCGAATTCTGGAAAAAAACAAGTAAAAATCTGAGATTTTTTTGCACAACTGTCAGATGTTTGTGAGGAGTTCAGATGTTGCGTCCTCCTCCTTTTGGACCTCCTTCTGTCTGAGCCTGGCTTCGCTCTCCTTCACTTGTTCATGGAGAACTGCGTTTTCAGCCGGCAGGGAGTTGATGGGGTTCTGCTGTTCAGAAACCTTTAAAGAGAGCTCTTCATTACTGTCCTTGAGCAGAGTTAACTGTTCCTCTTGCTCATGAGGAAGAGGCTGAACCTTCTCTAGGCTTTCTTTTATAGCCTGCTGCTCAAGTTTCAGCTCCTCTTCCAGGGAAGACTTCTCCTCCACCAGGTTATGGCTCAGACCGTCTTTTTGCAGGACAGTCTGGTTGGCCTGGTCCAAGTGTGCCTGAAACTGTTGTGTTAATGTTTCAGTCTGTTTCTGCTGGAGTTCCAGAGACTGCTGCAGACAGATGATGTCTGCTTCCCTCTCTGACAGCTTGTTCTGAAGGTCTTCTCTCTCCTTTTGAAGTTTCTGTGTTTCCTCCCGTCCTCTCTTATCCGCCTCAGCTGCCTCCTCCTGTTCTCTCTTTTCTTTCTGCAGCCTCCTTTTCAGCTCCTCCTCTAAGAAACACTTCTCTTCCGCCAGTTTTTGGATCAGACCATCTCTTTCCAGGACAGTCTGGTTGGCCTGGTCCAGGTCAGCTTGCAGAATGGATAGCATTTTTAATGACTCCACACATTTTTTAGTGCGTTGGTCCAGTACCTTGCTGACGTCTTCAGTGTCAGCGATGGACTGGTCCAGCTCCTCTAGCAGGGAACGATTCTCTTCTGCCAGCTTGTGGATCAGACCGTCTCTTTCCAGGACAGTCTCGTTGGCCTGGTCCAGCTCCTCTTGCAGGGAACACTTCTCTTCCGCCAGCTTGTGGATCAGACCGTCTCTTTCCAGGACAGTCTGGTTGGCCTGGTCCAGCTCCTCTTGCAGGGAACACTTCTCTTCCGCCAGCTTGTGGATCAGACCGTCTCTTTCCAGGACAGTCTGGTTGGCCTGGTCCAGCTCCTCTTGCAGGGAACACTTCTCTTCCGCCAGCTTGTGGATCAGACCGTCTCTTTCCAGGATAGTCTGGTTGGCCTGGTCCAGCTCCTCTTGCAGGGAACACTTCTCTTCTGCCAGCTTGTGGATCAGACCGTCTCTTTCCAGGACAGTCTCGTTGGCCTGGTCCAGCTCCTCTTGCAGGGAACACTTCTCTTCCGCCAGCTTGTGGATCAGACCGTCTCTTTCCAGGACAGTCTGGTTGGCCTGGTCCAGCTCCTCTTGCAGGGAACACTTCTCTTCCGCCAGCTTGTGGATCAGACCGTCTCTTTCCAGGACAGTCTGGTTGGCCTGGTCCAGCTCCTCTTGCAGGGAACACTTCTCTTCCGCCAGCTTGTGGATCAGACCGTCTCTTTCCAGGACAGTCTGGTTGGCCTGGTCCAGCTCCTCTTGCAGGGAACACTTCTCTTCCACCAGCTTGTGGATCAGACCGTCTCTTTCCAAGACAGTCTGGTTGGCCTTGTCCAGGTCAGCTTGCAGAATGCATAGCATATTTAATGACTCCACACATTTTTTAGTGCGTTGGTCCAGTTCCTTGCTGACGTCTTCAGTTTCAGCGATGGACTGGTCCAGCTCCTCTAGCAGGGAACACTTCTCTTCCGCCAGCTTGTGGATCAGACCGTCTCTTTCCAGGACAGTCTGGTTGGCCTGGTCCAGCTCCTCTTGCAGGGAACACTTCTCTTCCGCCAGCTTGTGGATCAGACCGTCTCTTTCCAGGACAGTCTGGTTGGCCTGGTCCAGCTCCTCTTGCAGGGAACACTTCTCTTCCGCCAGCTTGTGGATCAGACCGTCTCTTTCCAGGACAGTCTGGTTGGCCTTGTCCAGCTCCTCTTGCAGGGAACACTTCTCTTCCGCCAGCTTGTGGATCAGACCGTCTCTTTCCAGGACAGTCTGGTTGGCCTGGTCCAGCTCCTCTTGCAGGGAACACTTCTCTTCCACCAGCTTGTGGATCAGACCGTCTCTTTCCAGGACAGTCTGGTTGGCCTGGTCCAGCTCCTCTTGCAGGGAACACTTCTCTTCTGCCAGCTTGTGGATCAGACCGTCTCTTTCCAGGACAGTCTGGTTGGCCTGGTCCAGCTCCTCTTGCAGGGAACACTTCTCTTCTGCCAGCTTGTGGATCAGACCGTCTCTTTCCAGGACAGTCTGCTTCTCAGTTTCTAGCTGGCTTTGGACTGAGCAAAGGTTAGAGACCAGCTCCTCATATCTGGAAGGATTTTTTGCTGCCTCCTTACGTTGCTTCTTTTCCACTTTCTCCCTCTCCTTGCGATCCTTCTTCTCCTGTTTCTCCCTTTCCTCACGTTCTTTCTTTTCCTGTTTCTCCCTCTCCTTACGATCCTTCTTCTCTTGTTTCTCCCTCTCCTTGCGATCCTTCTTCTCCTGTTTCTCCCTTTCCTCACGTTCTTTCTTTTCCTGTTTCTCACTCTTCTTGCGATCCTTCTTCTCCTGTTTCTCCCTCTCACGTTCTTTCTGCAACTTCTTTTCTGCATTGTTTTGCTCCTTCTTGGACATCTGAGGCTCGCTGAGTTTTTCTTCCAGGAGCTTCATCTCTCTGACGTCTTTAACGAACTGCTGCATGCTCTCAAGCCTTTTGTCTGTGACTGCAAGTCTCGGTCCTTCCAGTGGCGTAGGAAGCATTAAAAATGTGGGGGGACACCTTCTGTGGGTGGGTGGTGAAAAAAAGTACATAAGTATATTATGAAATATAATAATATGAAGTAGTTGCGATTTCCTGTGGATTTTAACAGTGATTTTAACAGTGTTAAACTATTTTACCTACAGAAGTAAACACTTAATGACTATTTCAGAGACAGATTCAACAAAAACTCGGTGACAAACAGAAACTAGAAAAGCATTTCCTGAAGAAAATGCAAGTTTGATTGCCGCAGCTGAAGCATTGCTTTGAACACTGATGTGAAGGATTGCTCTAAATTGCTGGAGAATACTGAATGAGCTGAATCTTTTGATGTTTGAATGGTTTGAATCGGCCCATGCATTCTGAAGATATGCTGAGCCAAAAAACGTACGGAAGAATAATAATAATAATAATAATAATAAAGACGTAGAAGAACAAGAGTTTGATTGCCATGGCAATCAAACTAACTAGAAAAGGGCATTTCCTGAAGAAAATGCAAGTTTGATTGCTGCAGCTGAAGCATTGTTTTGAATGCTGATGTGAATTGAAGGATTGCTCTAAATTGCTGGAGAATCAGAGCAATTCAGAGCTTTTTATGCCTCTGTGTATGACTCTGTGTGTCAGCCTGTCACCATGGTAACAGCCAGTGGCGTAGGGAGCATTAAAAATTATGAAATATAATATAATTATATGAAGTAGTTGCGATTTCCTGCGGATTTTAACAGGTTGTTAAACTATTTTACCTACAGAAGTAAACACTTAACTTAATGACTATTTCAGAAATAGATTAAACAAAAACTCATTGATTTTAAAGGTAGGGTAGGAGACTTTGAAAACTCAGTGAGTCAGCCAGATTTCGAAAGTAAACACACGCCCCTTTCTCTCGGAGTTCACCCCGAAGCCACGCCTCCCAATCACATGGACGCGCATTACCTGAAGACGAGCTGCTGTCTGTGACTTCGGCCATCATGCACGTACCTCTCTGGTGCGCGCAGAGCAGGAAGAGAGTGACAACCAACCAATACTCCGTGCAGGGTCGTCTCGGAGGATTGGCTGATTATTTTTAGCATTTTATAGCTTCCACTGATGATTCATATTCTTCGTTTTAAAGTGAAACTGCCGAACTAATTAGTTGCTATCGGATTGTAAAGAGAAGTTACACTAATTTAACAAAAAGTGCATCAGAATGAAATCTCCTACCCTACCTTTAAAACACGGTGACATACAGAAACTAATTCCAAGTGAGACAACAGTTTTGTCAACCATAATAACATCAGTATATTTTGTTTGAACACAGTGGTCCTCTCATCATCTGAGTTTCAAAAAGTTGTTGGGCCATGAACCAAACTCTGCTTAATGCAGATAATACAGAAACACTGAAAACAGTAAGGCTTTAGCATGAGTTGGACACTTACAATAACGTTACTTCCTCCAGCTTTGACCACGCTCGCCCGAAGAAAGCCACTGGCTTTGTTAGCACCGTTACCATAGTAACGGGGCTTTGTTAGCTAACAAAGTGGCTTTGTTAGCACCGTTACTATAGTAACTATAGTAACTATAGTACTATAGTAACTATAGTAACAGAGCTACCGTTACTATAGTATTGCGTATTGCAGCGCTGTGGAGCTCACCCTGAAGCCACGCCTCCCAACCAGTCACTTCGGCCATCATGCACGCGCAGAGCAGGAAGAGAGTGACAACCAGCCAACTATACGCGCAGGTGCGCCTTGTAAGATTGGCTGATGTTTTTAGTGTTTTATAGCTTCCACAGATGATCAATATTCTTCGTTTTAAAGCTAAATTGCCGAACTAATCGGTTGCTATCGGATTGTAAAGAGAAGTTACACTAATTTAACAAAAAGTGCATCAGAATGAAATCTCCTACCCTACCTTTAAAACACGGTGACATACAGAAACTAATTCCAAGTGAGACAACAGTTTTGTCAACCATACTGGTGCTACTACACTAACAGATTATACAAAACCTCCATATCTGCCGCCTTCTCTCATTTACAGAGACAAAAAATTGTTCACCTGATAGTTTTCCCGTCATCACTCACCTTAGCAATAGAACTTCCTTCACTGGACCTACGTGATGGCCCTGCCTCTGGCTCACTCTCAGTACTAACCTCAAATATAGATGGAGATGGAGAGATTGTGCATTACTTTTCAATTAACAACCAATATAAGTGAGCTTTAAAATATATATATCATCAATGAAATAACATCAGTATATTTTGTTTGAACACAGTGGTCCTCTCATCATCTGAGTTTCAAAAAGTTGTTGGGCCATGAACCAAACTCTGCTTAATGCAGATAATACAGAAACACTGAAAACAGTAAGGCTTTAGCATGAGTTGGACACTTACAATAACGTTACTTCCTCCAGCTTTGACCACGCTCGCCCGAAGAAAGCCACTGGCTTTGTTAGCACCGTTACCATAGTAACGGGGCTTTGTTAGCACCGTTACCATAGTAACGGGGCTTTGTTAGCTAACAAAGTGTTTGATTGTTTGATTGCCTAGCAACGGCAATCAAACTAATAAAGACGTAGAAGAACAAGAGTTTGATTGCCTAGCAACGGCAATCAAACTAATAAAGACGTAGAATAACAAGAGTTTGATTGCCATGGCAATCAAACTAATAAAGACGTAGAATAACAATAGTTTGATTGCTTTGCAGCAATCAAACTAACTAATTCCAAGTGAAACAACAGTTTTGTCAAACATACTGGTGCTACTACACTAACAGCCTCCATATCTGAGGCCTTCTCTCATTTACAGAGACAAAAAACTGGCAAATCCCATAGAAAAATGAACCAAACTGCTTAATGCAGATAATACTGAAACACTAAAAATACTAACTTACAAAAAGATGCATGTCTTTATTTTTATTTGCTTATAAAACTGCTCAATTCACAACAAACCTTGTGGATGTGTTTATAATGATGCGCTGCCTCATCTGCTACATCAGTGTGTCCCTGTTCATATAATGCTCCACTGTGTCCTGACGGTCCATCACATGTGTTTTATTCTTGCTGATAAGAATAGGAGCAGGTGGCTATGTGCACTGGCTAGGCGAGGCTGAAGCTAGCAGGCTAACAGGAGCTAACCTGGCCCTTATTACAACATGGGTTAATGCTGAAAACAACTCTAACTCTCCGTGTCTTTGTTAGGAATCTCCTCATGTCCATTGTGTGTGGGGAGGCAGCAGAAAAGGCAACAACATGTCTTCAGACAAATAATACCGTCTACTGTAACTGAAAGTAAACAGTAGCTACCTCCCAACTTTTCTAAGTTGATTTAACATCAGCCTAACCTCACCTGGGGCCATGTGACAAACAGTAAGGCTTTAGCATGAGCTGGACTTACGTTACCTCCTCCAGCTTCGACCAGCACCGACGGTTCTCTTTACGGTGTTTTACGCTCGCTCAAAAAACCCACTGGCTTTGTTAGGTCTGTTACTATAGTAACGGTATTGCAGCGCTGTGGTAACCAGGAAAACGCCCCCTTCTACCACGCATCTGTTGGAGCCTTTGATGTTATTTGCGTAAGCTAGCGTAGCTGCTATTAGCATTAGCCATCGTTCGCGTTAGCTTCTTAGCTGAGGCTAGCAAAGCGGAGGAGTAACGCTATTTATATTTATAAGTGTATGTTTTGATTGTGGTGATCAAACCTTTTTTTCTGTCTGCACCAACTACATCGAGCAGACAGGAAGTCAGGCACCAGAATAAAAGCGTTTCCGGTGGATTTTCAAAATAAAACGCTGTCAGACTGAACTCACGCTGATTTAACATCGCTACCGGCAGAGAAACACAGGCACAGCCATGTACGAGGAGAGATTCCGTTTGAAAAGTAGGGAAACGGCTTTTTATATGATAGAACATGCTTTTATACAGACAACATCAGAAAGGAAAAGACAGGGAGAGAAGCAGCAGCTGTTCTCAGAGTGGAAGGTGAGCAGCTGCCCTGTGTGTTGAGTAGGGTTGGGCGATATTGGCAAAAAAATTAATCACGATTAATTGTGGCATTTAGCCGATAACGATTAATTTGACGATTAATTGATGACAGTTGCACTTACATGTTTTTGACTCTAAATTGGCACAGTGTTCTAGCATGATACCGACAAATCATCAGTCAAGTTAACTACTTCATTCACAACAGGCTAAGCTGGTGAGTAGGCACCAACCAGCCATGGAAATATGTATTGATAATATTGAGGCACAAACTGCTTCAAAATAATAATGAAGCAAACATTTAAAGTAACTTTGTCCTTCAAATGTTTTTATCTTAAGGTCACAAAGCATGTCAACATTAAAATTAAACAGACAAATAGACAAACAAAGTTCAGAAAAGTCACATCAGTGATTATTTCAAGTTAAAAAATGTGTCTGCGCAAATGAACCTGTGACTGGAATATGTCCCACACTAGTGCATGTTTTCACTCAGACTGTAGAACAGCAGCAGAAAAAACAAACAAACAAACAAACCGGACAATTTCACATTTAAATGTGTGTCTGTGCAAATCAACCTACGTTACGTTCTTCCAGCGCTTCGTTTGGTCGTAAGGAGCACAATGACTAAACGTATCGCGGATTCTCGGCTGAGTGGAATTCTTTCCAATATCTGCTGGAGGAGACTTCGCTGTTGTAATGTTTCCTATGTTGCTGTGGAGTCCGTAAATAAAGATCGGAGTTTATTCATTTGATACGAGCAAAAATTCAGTTACTATAGCAACAACCAACGCTACACGCGTCACCTAATGCATGTCGCGGCACTATATACAGCTGTAGTGTAGTGTTGTGTCCTCGTTGCGCTTTCTTCGTGCTCGGGCTTATGGTGACAGACGTTGAACTTATGTTAGAAACGTGCTGCTCCGCATTATTTAACTGAACACCACTGTCTTTTTATTGTTATTGTGGGCTCACATGTGCGCGGGTGATGGTGAGACTACGCCGCACACAAAAATGCGTCATCATGACGAGACACTAATCGCCGTAATCGATAAGTGGCAAATATTAATCGATTACAGTTTTTCTGACGATTAATTGCACACGATACGATTTTGCACAAGCCTACATTAATGTTATGATATAGACCTAATCTGTAAAATAAATCAACAAATCAAACAAATGACTTAAAAAACTTACAATTCTTTGTGCAACTGTAGCATTTTAATAGGTCAGTCATTTATAGTTTGGAGAAGGTTTCTCCTCTCTGTCCTCTGTTTAAGGAACTCTTAAGACTCTTAAATGCCCTCCTTTCTACTCCTTTTCACCTTAAAAACTCTTTAAGGGCTAAAATATTTTGTGGATCACTTCTATCTTCACTAGGATTTACTCTTAATTATAAGGGGAAATTTAATTGTTTGCGCCTGTGTCTTGTTTCCCATTGTATGTTTTAGTCTTGCCCTCCCCTTGGTCCCTGTGTCTATGCTGTGTTAATTCCTGTGTCGCCAGCCCATGTTTCTCATGTTGTCAGGTTTGTTCATGTGTTTCTGTTCATGCACCTTTTATTTTCGGAGGTTTGGAATTGGCTTTCTGTTAAATCTAAGTTTTTTAGTTTGTCTGTGTCTGGGTCCTATCATAACTGAATTCTTACATTAACTGTTTCAGTAGTAATATTCCGGGGCCTAATATTCCAGTCAGTTAGATAAATAACATCTTCATTCAAGTATCCATCTTGATTGTTACTAAGAACATCTTTAAATTTAAAGGCTGATTGCTAAATAATATCAACTGATTAACTTTGTGATTTATAGTTTGAACATACGGTAATTGTTTCAATAACCAATTGATTAATCACATATCAAAATGGTCAAGTGTCTGTTGTAATAAATTAATATCTCGTTAACACGGTCACCAGAAGTCAAGATCCCACCAATGATCACAGATAATCGCCTGTTTATTGGCCTTATATTATCCATTGTCTAAGAATAGCACAGTAATGCTGACACACACTGCACACATCCATCGACCATCTGTGTCTACAAATACTCAAGGAAGCAGACTGTATTCGGTTTAAAAAACACAGGCTGTGATGTGTCGCATTATAACTTGTGTTTCAAAATAGCTGAGCTTTGACTTCCTTTTACTTCCCTGGGAACATTGACTGAACAAACATGATTCATAGAAACTAAAGTGTGGGTACTCCATCTGATAGCATACAGATATAGGAGTGTGGAGTCCATTTTCCGACTCACCCACATATTTTTTTCCCCACTTTAGAGCTGTGTTGAGTGCAGGCAGGTAGGGCCGATGTCGATGCATACAGATTCAACTATGGCCAATCTAGTACTTTTAAGAAAATGTAAGTTTGCTTGAAGGAGATGTGCTAAAATTGCCAGATGATACTTGATTGAAGGTTTTGGTCTGTGGTCTGGTACAAATCTTTGCTACATTAACCTTAAATATTAAATGTAGGCATATAAACCAGTTAAAAATTGAATTCTATTCACATCAGTTGCACTTTTTTATGTTTATCTTGTATTATCTTACAAGTAGATCTTTAGACATGGCTGTGTAATAAATTACAGTAACTGCCACATGTGGCCATAGAGAGCTTTTTAACAAAGTGTAAAAGCCCCATTTCTTATTTTAATGAATGGCGAGGTAATATTACTGCATCTGCCCCGGACAATCATTTTAATTTCACTGTGATAGGTATGTTTTTACACAATGCAATTACAATCAATAATACTTTTCTTGTTGTGGTTCAAACACTGTCTGGAACCACTACTAACACAATGACAATGTGTTAACATATTAATGTGGTTTCCTTATTAAACAGACATTCATTAGAGCTTGTTTGCTTTCAGTCTTAGTGTCATTTGACCTGCCCAGTGCCTATTACATATCCTGTTACCTTGCCGAGTTGAAATGTCAAGTTAGCAGGTACCACAGGGAATCTTATTCCCTTTCAAACAAACTCAAAATATTAATCCTGTTCAAGTCTTGTTTCATTACCACAGTTTGTTGCTACAGCATGACTCATCTACAAAGACTAATAAGAGTATGACATACAGAGGAGTTGTGATTATAATTGCTGTGTCTAATCAGCGACCATATCTGGTACAGCCTCACAAATGCATGCTGAAAAGAGACAATTGTGTGCTTTCATTCAAGCTAGTAAGGTTGAAGAAAAGATTATGATTTATTAAAACATATCCTTCATAATAGCAACACGTTTTAGCATTAGGTTCTGTGCCATTTCCTTGGCCTAAAAAGATTTGACATTCACTATATCTGTGCAGTTGCGTTAAGTGTGAAAGTCTAGTTTGTCTCTTTCCTCTACACAACTGAACTTGGCTTTCCTGGTCATGAACTATGGTAACACCGGCCTGCCGACACTGATTAGAGGTCCTCAAAAGACAGAAGAGGTGATTTGGACTGGAGGTGGCCCCGGCTGCAATCTACATCCTGCTAGAGCAAATGATCAGATGTAGCTCCACTACAATGTGTACTCATTACACATATTGTAGTGGACCACTTGAAAATGAGGAACAAATGCACATGTTCGCAGAATTGAGACGGAGCTTGGTCGTCACACCGGCAACCGCAATGGGGCAAGAACTGGCCTCTGATTTTCATTCACTGATGTTTTTTTTTTTTTTTTTTTTGCATGATTACACCTGATGATTCAGTGCCACTATGATATCCCAACTAGGAAAAGCAATCTCCTGTGTCTGTTAAACCTAACAGTCCAGTTTTTATATGAATGCACAAAATATTCCTGACAAACGTTTGCATATACTACATGTAAGCATACAATGAGGTGTCTGAAATAAAAGCACCACAGGGTTATAAGAGGTCTGAACAGAAACCAACAGTAGTTAATATATTAATAAATCTATGAGGTCATATGTTCCCTACTTCAATAGGAGAGAGTGATCTATAAGGATTAACTTAACCTTTTATCACAAATACACACCTCAAATGTCTCCTGGGAAGCTAATAAACAAAATCAGTTACACAAAATATAAACATATTTTTTTATCAGAGGTCTACCTAGCCTTGAAATCTTAAACCTCAACAGCTAACTAAGCATGACAACATAACCACAGAGCTAGTACTAAGTTAACAGTATCGTTGATACATATAAAATTTACATGAAGTCATTCCTGCCGTCCGCCATCAGACTGTATAACTCCTCTGTGACAGTGTTTATATCTTCTTCTTTGATCTGCTTTATGTGTGTGTATGTACATTTTGTTGTTGCTGCCATGTGTGTATGTGTATATAAGAGTTTTTGCTGTGTTTATTGTATTTGTATTTATTGTTTTTTGATATGCTTCTCTATCTATCTATCTATCTATCTATCTATCTATCTATCTATCTATCTATCTATCTATCTATCTATCTATCTAAAAACAAAAACAAATTAGTATTACCAGAATTACATTAGGATATATCTGACTCCATCCATCACCTTCTCTTTCTCCTTGCAAGAGTTTCAATCAACTCTGATGCTCACTGTTTGTTTCGATTATCCAGTTGGTTATAGAAAACATATCTTTAGAATCTGTTTTTGAAGCAGCAGGTGAGGTTTAGGAAGAGACAGCTGATGCTGATGAAAAGAGAGGAGAGAGAGAGGACGGGACAATTTACAAAAAGCAGCCATGATCCTGTGTCATTCTCATTTAATGATCTCATCATAACCTATATATAATTATAAATCGTAAACATTATAGAATTATTACATCTAGAAAAATAAATGTAAAGAATATTGTTATGTCCCTGAGGAGACGGGCCACAGGGCAATCAGAACAAGCAAATCAAGGTGTGGGTGAAGAACACAAAAGCCATTTATTACAAGCCAGACAAACCAAAGTTACAACCAAAACACAGGTATAGGGTACTGACTACAACTTCTCTGATTAAACCAAACAAAAGAAAGAACCTCTCTAAATGAGCTACAAAATGGCTGAACAAATCTACAATGGAGGCATCAACCAATAAAATAGTGTGTCCAGACAAATAAATCCGTAGGTGAGCAAAAATGTAGAGGGTACCCAATCTTACCTGTCCCAACCTCCCCACCACAGCACAAAACAAGCAGCTTCACACTGTTCATGTAGTGCACAGTGTAGAGGCTAAAAAAACAAGCCCTAATGGCAGCCAAAAGACTAAAGGCAGGCAGAGAAAGAGAGATGCACTGAAGGCGGGTCCTTTTCAAGTGTCCTCACAACACTGCGTAACCTAAATAAAGGAACAACACAGCAGCATGGTAACAATTCTAAATGTGCAGTTGAGAAGGTGGAACACAGTACTCTGAGATAGACTGTATGTTTGAAGGTTTTCTCTATGCATTATTTAGGAAGCAACCTATGAGGCTGAGAAATGAAGCGCTAAAATATGTAGTTCTGAGTTACCGCGGGAGGCTCACCCCAAAAGCTAGTCAAGTCCCACCAGTTTTCTCTCATTTCATCCAATTTCACAATACATACAAAAAACAGTTGTAAAGGGAGGAAAATAACAAATGGGCCTAACAACAGCAGGATTTCCGGCCTGTGGGCTTGTACTTTTACAAGAAATTATGCTGGAGAAAATTACATTTCCTCACCTCCTGAAGTGAAATAACAGTGAACCTGTCCATTGCGAGCTGCAGTATTAATACCTCCTACTGCCTTAAAATACTGCTCTAGTCTCCAACATATAATGAGATCCATTATCTGAAAAATGTGTGATCACTATATAAACTGATGAGAAATGGTGCTGAGGACATTTCAAGCATTACAATAAAATGGGGCTAATATTGATGCTGCTGTGGAACTACAAGGGCCTGACTATAAAGAAATGACTCATATGATTTCTTACTGTTGTGTTTTTTAACACATCTTCACAAACACATTTACTGCTGGGGATGTTGACAGAATGCTGTTTAATGGCCTGCTGTCTGAGGAAATTTACAAATAATCTGATATATTCATTACTCCCTGTGGGCGGCTTAAACAGTTAAGTTCCTTTACATATTTAAGATGTTTTTATTAGTTTAGCCTGTGATTGGGGGAAAAAGTTATAAAAAATTTATAAAAAAAAAAGTTTTAAACAGCTTTCAAGAGATGCTTTTTTGTAAAGGATTCTTAAGGAATTAAGGAAAACAAATATGTTTTTATGGCTCGAAAATAACTTTTTTTTACTAGGGGCACAGTGGCCCCTAATGCGTAACCAAACAATTTAGGGGTGCACATGTTAAAATAGCAGGCAATGCAAATTTCACATTTTGACTTATTTCCAGTGTTACTAAAAAGTAATCTTATAATATAAGCAGGAGTTACCATGAGCTGTTAAAAATAGCCATTTATCCAAAAACTCTTTTTTTCTGAGTTTTTTCGGCATAGTTAAGTCAGCATGTGCCTCGTCCTCTAGTAGGCCAGTATCTGGCTCTAACCCACAAGACAGGGTAGGGAGAAAGAACTGATTAATTATTTGCAAACAAGCAAATCTTCCTCCTCCACTTCAAACATGTTCACCTAAACTGCCGGTTCTGCCGATGTTTAGGAGGACACACAACCCACAACACCTCACTAACATTGGCAAGCCACCTGTAGCCTCAGAATCCACAAAATTTGCCCCTTTCACTTAAAAAAAGAAAGAAAATATAGGCTACTAATCAGATGTGCGTGTGTCATGTGAGTTTGAGTTTGCAACTGCACATCTGATCTTTTGATCTAAGCAGATTATCATCTGTTGTACCGTTTTCACAGTTTTCCTACTGAAGGCAGCCATGTTGCTGCTTGTTTTGATACTCAGTCCAAGTGAGGAGAGTGGGTGTCTACACATATAAAAAAACTGCTAATTATGCTGATTTATGATGCACATCACTGATTACAAAGAGCTCTACAGAAGACACCATATGATAATAATGCAGACACATGCACATCTTTCAGAATAGAAAGCCCTCCATTCACAAAGTCATGATAACCTCCTTCTCCTCTTTAGAGCTGTGGACACCAAGTCACAATCCCAGCCATGCAGTGAATGGCAAATAACATGGATGGATGCACTTTAGTCTGCTAATTTAATGACAAACTAACTCATTAAAATCTCTCTGCTTAAACCCAATCCCGACATCAACCGTCATAACAGAGAGAAGGCAGTGCAAAGTCATATTTCGCCAGACTAATTGGAAGAGATGGATGCGGGCAGAGCTTAGAGGAGGCACTTCTGAGGGCATAAAAGTAAATACCAAGACAAAATGATTCCCATGACTGCACTAAGTCTTCCTGTTTAATACTTAGTGCCTGTGCTTTATTCATTACTGTGTGTGTGGGTCTCACGCAGTTTACTTGCAGTCCAACTTTGTTGCAACATCAGCTGATAACATTTCTTCAGATTGGAATTAGGGCCTCTGTTCTCATGTCTTTCTTCTTACTGCTTGTTGGAATTAGTTTCATTTACCAGCACCTCATCTGGTGATCCTTAGGATTAAATGTTACGGGGCTGTAGGGATAGTTGTTGTTTACTCGTATTCATCTCGCAGTATGCAGATAATAAAATGCTGCACAAACAACTGTGCGCTTGCATTTTAGGATTCCTCAAATTGAATCAGTGAGCTTTTAAAAAGCCCTTTGTATCCCGCTTCAGGCACAACAGTCAATACCCTCCGCTTTCCATCTAATGGTCCACGTCTTAAGGAAATACAAAGCTCCAAGATGAGGCCTTATACCTTATTGGCTGCTTTGTAACTATCACTTTAGGCTCCTTTTTCTAGATTAGCTGACAAGAAAGTTTTTATAAAGCGGAGATTTCGAAATTAAACTTAGAGCTACTTAATGCTAAGAGCCGGAGACTATTATCCCTGAACGCCCTTTTTTCTTAACCAAATAGGATGCACAACAAACGGATGTCGGATCGCACTTTATTTCCTCCATTCAATTATAGCCCATTACACAAATAAGGACATAACAATAAAAGAAAGCCTAATGCTTTAGTTCCGTATTTGTTTCATTTTTCTCCAATTGGAAATGTCACTGGGGTCAGCAGCTAATGGAGTTTCAACTTAGTTTTTCTCATCTTTTGTGCCACTACAGCAACACCAGATATGTACAGGATATACTGCTTGTCATCATGATGTTATGAGCACCAGAATCTAATCTGAGTCAGTACAACATCACCTTGTACATAAATATAAAAACACATTCTCAAACCAATCTTGCAACATGTTGGATGTCCGTGCAGCATTATTTATACTGTGTTACAGGTAATCAATATGCAAGGTCGTCTGAATTGCTCTATAAAGTTAACGACAGGAGACATTGAACTTGCCATTTCAGATTATTTTGACTCCTAGTGGGCCAAGCATGAAGCCCATGCTGGCTTCTAGGGGCTGGCCCCAAAAGTGTATCAAGCCCTATACACTCCCATGTTGTATACAGGTGTATGTTTATATCAGAAATAAATATGTTTACAACCTAGTACAAAACAATTATTCTGTTCTATGATCCATTTTCAAAACAACTGTATGGGGGTTGGTTGAATGATTGATTTATTGATTGATTGATTGATTGATTGAAATAACTCACTATTACACATACGTATTGGTTAGCTGCTTTGAATGATGCCACCCTAAGACCTGAAGGACTCACTGCAAGGCACATTTACACCGATCAGGCATAACACTACGCCCACTGACAGGTGAAGTGAATAACACTGATTATCTCCTCATCATGGCACCTGTGAGTTCTTGGGATATATCAGGCAGCAAAACAAACATTTTGTGCTCAAAGTTGATGTATTAGAAGAAGGAAAAATGGGCGAGCATATAAATTTATACAAGGCTCGACACCTGGGTCAGAGCATCTCCAAAACTGCAGCTTTTAAGGGGTCTTATTCCTGGTCTGCTGTGGGCAGTATATATCAAAAGTAGTCCAAGTAAGAAACAGTGGAAGGAACTAGTAACAGGGTCATGGGTGTCAACAAACTCGAAGAAGGAAGACAAAGAGGAAGAAGTAAGCAAATGAATGGATGACAATCCAGAGAGAGAAAAAATATAGGGGGAAAAACACTTGTTTTAATATTCCTGCTTCTTTCCATTCTCTTCTGACACTATTGACCAACTGGGAATTGTAAAAACATATTTTAGTGTGTCCTCAGTTTTAGTTAGGATGTCCTCTATCTTTAGATTATTTTACACTTAATTTGTATAACTAGTGTGGTGAATGAATTAAACACCACAGTTAAAGCAGTTGCAGGTGTTGTATGCCAGTTCATTTAAGTCTCTTTTTTTGCCTGGTGTCTTTGGTTTAATTTTAGTGAGTATAATCAATCAGAAATGATGGTTTCTATTCCTTTACTTTATGAATAACAGCTTTTTAAAATAGGTTTTAAACTCAGAGACCTGGAATTAGTCATTCTGAAGAAAGGGAAAGCAAATAGACAATGAGAATAAGAATAAGAACAGCTGCAACAAAAGGCACATACCAATTCTGCTTTATGTTGAGTGTAACAATGTGAAGCAGAAGTGGCTGGCAAAGTATTGTCCCTGAGAGGCCATAACTACGCCTGGACGACAAGCAGAAGGACAGAGCGGAATTCTAAATGTCTGAATTAAGGCCAGTTGATGGCAAGCAAGAAAGACTTTCTATAATCGTATTTGGCACACAGAGGTCTTAGGTGGTTGAATGTGAGACAAAAGACAAGTTGATCCCAAATAACCTTAAAGCAGTGGATTATAAACACAAAGTAACACTAAAATCACCAAGTGACACTAGATAAGAGATCATTTCAAACAATTTCAAAAGGACAGAAACAGCATAGTTATTCATAAAACGTGTAAATGCCGTAAAACAACAAAAAAAACTACCTTAAAGTAGCGCAAAACAACCACAAAATGTCACAAAGTGTCATGCGTTTAATGAAGAAACAAAAGACAACCACAGCTTATATATACAAAATGACATCTGAGAAGCCAAACTACAGCCCAGAGAGACAGAATAACCCAGGGGCACCAAGTCGGACAAGATGATGCCTCGGAATACTAAACATCCAAACACCCAATGCCAACTAACAGCTCATAGCAGATAGCAATCTCAGATCCAGCCAGATCCCTGGTGTTTTATCAGCATCCGGATGCAACAGAGATTCATTTGGATGTTTGTAGGCATGAAAACCTTGCATTTAAACGCGGTTTTGCATAAAGATTTTATACAGGATGCATGTGTCACTCTCATTCAGCAGACTGAGGGCTTGTAAGAAAAGAGAAAGATATGTTCCTTTTGGGGTTGTCTGGCAGCATACTGATGAGAACACCAGCAAAACAAACACCACCATATGAACTTTTCAACCCATGGGGTCCCAGAATAAAGGTCATGTAAAGTGAAGCAAGTAATAAAAAAACGGGGGGAAAAACTAATCTTTAGATTTAATGTGGGTGTTATATAACAGTAGATAGGTGTTTGAAGCACCACAATTGAAATGCCCATAGTTAGGAAATTTGATTACAAAAGATGTATTCATTTTTAAAGCCAATAAATGAACAGACATTAATAAATAAGACCTTTTCTATCAATCAGCCTGTGAACTTTTTTCTATTGAAACTTAAACTGTTTCTCCTCCAAATTGCATGTGACGACAATAAATTGACTTAGACACCAGCCGGCAAACTCAGTTGTAAACTGAAGTAATCATTAGAAAGGAAAATGGAGGTGCAGTTTCCCCCACGCACGGCTGCCTCGTCAAATAACACAGGTGGATCAACACGTAATAAAGGAATAAATCCATGTCTGTGCAACATCGTCACTCAAGCAGTCACTATTAAAATCCATTAACTTGCTTGTGCCCTTTTCACAACCACTTTTAATAATCAAACTACACACACTACATTAAGTAAATTGATGACAAATGAATAATCTAGCGTGCTCCGACACTCCTCCCACTTTAGAGAAGCCACACAGTGACTGGCGGGATCATGTCTCACAAAGTATTTGTCCAGCTGACATATTGAACAGCTGGGAATGAAACGGTATTGATGTCAGCCTCCCACGCTCCTTCATGAGCATCAGACAGACCGTTGATGAGATTGATTCATGTGGAAGGAGACTCAGAGAGGGGAATTACAGGGTCAAAAGATCCAAGGGCATGCTGATGTTTTTATTTATTCTTCAGTTTGCATTATCATCAAAAAGTTGAGTGCTTTGTATTTATTGTAGAAAATGTAACCCTGCTGTGTTTTCAGATTTCACCCTAAATTTTATTGGTTAATTGGTTCTTTGTAGCAACAAAATACATTGCATTCTGGGTTTTAAAGATCTACCTCCTTTCAGGACTAAGAGAAACTGCCATCAGGTTGCATCACACATTTAAGTCAGTATAACATAATAGCATTACAGCAATAACAATTCACAGAACAAAACTGTCAGATGGGAAGCAAGCAGTATGCAAAAAAATGCTAATGTTCATGAATGCACCATCAGGAGAACACGGAACAACCACAGTATGCATGTCAGAGCAGCAAGTAGAAAGTCACAGCTCTCTCTAGAGCAAAATTATTTGGCTTATATGTGAATCCAAATAATGTGACAAATACTGCAACTTATTGTTATTTCTTGTTTTCCTGAATAGCCTAAATAAATGCCTGCATGAAATATAAATCTTTAATTTGTTTGATTGGGGTCTCAATCAGCTGATGTTTTGGATCATATTTGTGCAGAAATAGAGTACATTCAAGCAACTTTCAAGCAACACTGTATTTTCCTTTAGTCACTAATTGAAGTGGCATTGAAACATCTTAATCCTCTTGGTCTAAAGATGGCTCCAATTTCTGAGTCTGGATACTGAGGGGTCTGAAACATTATTCTGGCTTCAGAAACAGGCCGACATACTTAAAAGTTCTAGATTGCATTTGACTTTCTAATTGCTTGCAATTCTATTTATTTGCTTGTGAACACAATTTGCTTTGTTACATTTTAAATCATTTCACCTTGCTTTATTCTACTGGATACTTACTGATAATGAATAAATACCAACAAAAAAGGTAACTTTTTTTTAATGTGTGTAGATTTATTAAAAACGTTAATTAAATCTGTCATTTACAAGCACACTCACACATTGGATGTTTTAGGACCTTCTCTGAGGAGAAGGACTTGTTTTTAACAGTGAAATTATTCCAAAAACTTGTAAACATCATCTACATGTCATTTTTTAATTAATCACTAGAGCACTGTGAATTATTACATTTTCATGATTTCACTGTAGAGCTGAGTGGGCAACACTGCATTCAATTATATTTTAAAAGAGATGGAATGTGTAATCATGATCATTGTTTATTTATTTATTTTTTATGGCTATGTTCAATATTATATATAGTCCTTTATGAACTTTAAAAGGTTGGAATGAGAACAGTGTGTAAACTACTGTATGCATAACTTGGCAGTTATTCATCCCAAAGAAACGGCCTAGCACAGTGGTAAACATGTGGAGTGTTTGGCTTTACATCACGTTCTTGTACATGTGGGTGGGGGGTGTATTGTCCAAGCAGTTTCTAGGGATGCCACAAGAGATAAAATGGGGATCAGGGGAAATCGCAGGTGCAGCTGGATGGATTATAAGTGCCATAACGGATTTTGTTTTTGTTTGTTTGTTAAATTTGAAATGACAACACAGGATGAATTAATATCACATGTTGCTCACAATCTCCAAACTGAGCAGCCTTGTACAAGAAAACAACAGTTTCAGTGACTTTAAACTGTACTGTAATGTAATATTACTATCAGTAGTATGTATAGGTCAGGGGTCGGTAACCTGCGGCTCTGGAGCCGCATGAGGCTCTTTCATCCCTCTGTTGTTGCTCCCAGGCGGCCAGCTCATTTTTGGAAAAAAATAATAATAATGTGAATAAATAATGGCTGTTTAATTTAAATGTATTTTATTTTATTCATTTAGTTTTTTCATAGTAATAGTTGTTTCTTTGGAGATTGAGATGCTCTTGTGACATTAAAATAAAACTTTTTGTCAAAATATGCGTCATGGTCGCGTCTTACACGCACCAGACAAACTCGTGTTCGACAGCCTACATGGAATGACATTCCCGACACTTATATGAACATGGAAAAGTATGCATTTGGAGTCCTGTTGATCTTTGGATCCTCATACTTGTGCGAGCTGGTGTTTTCCATCATGAACTCAAAAAACATCGCTCCAGCCTCGCAGATCAGAGCTCAATCCTTCGTGAAAATCAAAGCGACGTCTTACAGCCCTGAAATGGATACGATACGCTGTGCAGTGAAGTTCCAGAGCAGAACTTACATTAACGATGTGAAAGAAATAATTACACAAGCCGTTATTCTGAAAATACATATCGGTGGAGGAAATTAATGACGGTACACTGAAATCAAAATAACATATAAACTGGCATTTTTTTTCAGATAAATATGATATCTATCTATATTAGGCCTATATATAGATTAAAATTATTATCTTCAATTTAGTGGTCAGATAGGTGTAGATTAGTAGTTAGGGGTTTGTGGCTCCGAATGTGCTTTATTCAGTGGGAAACCGGCCCAAATGGCTCTTTTAATGCTGAAAAAAAACTAAAAGTTTTCTGCAAAGATACGCAATCCCCTCCTCCATCCCTATGCTAAAAAAATGTGAAAATTACATTTTAGTGAGTTTTCACTGATACATCATATGCACTTAAGAACAGTGGGGGGCTTATCATTTTCCACACTTCAAGTTGAGGTTATGGTAAATAGTTGAAGTGTCTCAGTATTTCAGATAAATAAAGCCATGCCAAAGAGTAGCTATATTTGCCAGTGTGTTTATTTTTGTTGTTGTTGATGTGGCCTGGGGTTCTCTGTGGACAGTCGACCAGCAGCTGAGCCTCTCAGATAAGCTCCCAGCCAGAGAGAAACAGAGGGAACAAAAAAAAGACGAGTGAAATAAAGAGCAGGCCAACAGCGCTGTGTGATTGAGAAGGGCTCCATTTCAGTGTAAAAAAGCAGGCGGAAGAGAGAGGGGGTCGCAGTCAAAAGAATGGGAATGGGAGAGTGGTGGTGGGGGGGCGGGGATAAAAGGCACAACATAGTATTAGGATACAGCCTGTGGGAGCTCTTTTTGGGGGGGGGGGGGGGGGGGGGGGGTGGAAAGTTGCGAGAGCATGTCGGTGACTGCAACCTTCAGTGCCGCACTGCAGGGAAGGCAAGTTTGGTCGGTGACAGCAAGCAGTGAATGCTGAGATGCTCTCTGTCTCTTTGACTCTCTGAACCACTGTGAGCCACTGCCTGTGTGTTTACTGATGCATTGCTGGTGGAAACACATAAGGCATCCCTTCTGTTTGAAAGTAGCAAAGTGGAACATAATAGACCTCACTAATCGCTTTGCGACAAAAGCAATAATATACATTTTATTATGCTTAGTAGTTACTACCTGGTGGCATTTCAATATAAGTTCTTCTTCTATCTTATGAAACAAATTACTTTAGATGTGACACAACAGGTCAATAAGAAGTTAGAAGAACAATAAAATGTGATGTATTTGCAGGGTATCTAAACTGTAATGTGCGTGGATTATTATGGGATGTCATGAGTGACTGCACTGTCTGCAGGAACTGCAGTTGTTGTAGGGTGGTCAGCACTGTCACAGTAGATGTTTAAAAATGAAAAGCAATGGGACAAGCAACTGTCCACAAGCCAGACAATGAGAAGTAGTAAAAAAAACAACAAAAAAAACAATATAGGGAATGCGGAAGTTAAAATAGCTTTGATAGCTTATTCTACTATGCATGAGAAATTAAGTCTCCCTACACAGGGTAAATACTACAAGTGTCTGCCAACATCTGCCATTTGCTTTATCTTAAAAATAAAACAGACCTGTTAATTCCAGCAGTGGAAAAACACAACACATCCTTAGAAAAATAAACCACATTTGATCAATAATATATCCCCAAGGTCACGCAACATGACCCAATTGCGGGACTGGTACTGTCACAGAAGTCTGTGTTGTGTGACGTAGGGTGGCGACACCATGGCAGACTCTTTAGGAGTCCTGAGTTTGTCCCCCCCGACACAGCCACTCTATACATTGCTTGCTGTATTGTATTTACTCACTGTTAGATTTCACTGTCACTTACACTTAGTTTAGGTATTAAAAAACTGCTGGTTAAGGCTGGAGCAATACACACATATGTTCAGTTTTTGGAAAAACAACTACTGATTAAGAACAGAGTTTACAATAATAAAAATGTATAGAAAAAGGTAACAAAAAACAGCAAAAGATCAAAGATAGTATTTTTGCCTCTGGAATTCTGTATCAATTTGTAGGAAATGTTTTTTTATATATAGTTTAAAATTGCATTTCATTTACAGACATGATAAAAGCACAAGGGTTGTGCAGAGCTGCAATAATTAATAACACATTCGTAAGAAGATCACAACTTTCCCTTCCCTGTAAATGGAGAAAAAACTATCCCACTGTATCAAAATTATAAATAAGGAACAAAGATTTTTTTCGGTATGTGTGCGTATGTGACTATATCTGCACTGTCATCATGCATCGTAAGGTCAGTTCTTCAAAAGCCCTTTAAATTCTTAACACTGAATTCAGCCTTACTTGTCGCAGATCAATAAGCGATTCCTTTTTCAAAGACAAAACAAGTTGCAGAGAGCTGAAGTAATCAGGAGCGACTGTCTGGAGACAGTCGAGCCTCCAGGCATGTTGACTGAATCATAATGGAAGCCTTTGCTGCATCATTACACAATCTAAGAAAAACTAATAAGAGTCCAATATGTGGGTACTTCACAGGGACGGGACCTGTATAAATGATATAGAATGACTCTAAATGAACAGATGGGATCTAATGCATGCTCAGATGTGTGCTTTAGCTGAGGCAAATGAGGGAGGCAGAGGGTAGTGATTCTGCTTTTGAAAAGACAGAAAGAGCTTCAGCTTTTTTTTTTTGCACCCTCTTCCTGTTCTTTCTTGGCTTTGACGGTGAAGTTGGGGAATTGTTGGTGCACAGAAGGATTATGAATCTGCTGCAAAGCAAACACATTTCTCATGAGTTGCTTTGTTGATCTGAATGCAAATGAGGAGGTCTATGTGCTTTCCTGAAATATACTGCCACCTGTGATATCGGTTTCACACAGACCTCTGTCCCAAAAGTGTTTCCGAATTAAAAAAAAATTCAACTGGAAAAAAAAAGTTAGAACAAATGGTACATTAGATCCAAGATTAACAAAAACAGCCTTGTGAATTTTAAAGCTGCTCACAGCAGAACCTAATGAATGCTTAGCAGAATTTGCCACAAACATTAACCTGTTTATCTTCAAGACACCATTTGACTATCTCTTTGTCACTCACTCACAGTAAAAACAAACATTATTATGTGCCAATTCACATAATGCTGTAATAGTGTGTGTACCCAGAAACAAAAGAACAGACTAATTTTTATCACCACATGTGAATAGGTTTTAAAAAAAAATCATCAACTGCTGGTTGCAGATAAATGTGAAAACATGAATATTTCTTCACAGCCCAGACCTATGTGTAGCAATGTTTCGCACAAACAATGGCAACTTTAATTATCTGTTATCAGCCCTTAATTGCAAAAGGAACTTGTGTCGGAGCTGCTCTGCAAACATGAGATACTGCAGCAGCCAAGGAAATTAGAATTTTTACTAAAGCACGCCAGGAATGTTGAGGCCTACAGCAACACAAACTAATACAATGTCTTATCAGTTAGATAGCAAAAAAGATTGGGAAACTGTTGGTGAAGTCATGATTTAGATTTTTTTTTGAAGATGAAAAAACACAATTAGTGGACAAAGGAGAAATGTAGCTTTGACATAAGTGAAGGTGAAGGTAGAAAGGTAATGTAAAGGAAAAGAGTGTACAAAGCATTTCAGTTCCCTCCATGGAGAGTGTTGATTAACTCCTAAAAGTAAATAGTTTTTTTAAACCACAAACTCAGCATTTCCACTTGTTAACTGCTTCTGACCTGGTTTAACTTCAACCTCAGATCTGCTTTTACTGAAAATGTTGGTTCTCCTTACAATACACCATTTCTCGGCATTTGTCACAGGAATTAGCTCACTGTTCCATTGTGCAAAGGAACTACTAAATTTACCATTCTCTAAATAACAACATAATCACACATGCAGAGTGAAAAAAACAAAAAGGAGAAACAAAGCTGGCTGCTACTGTTCAAGACACAGCTGATATTCCAATTTAACACTTGTTTTCAAAAGGAGGCTTCACAGGCTTTAAACATATAGCTTTGTTTCCATTTGAAGGGAAACATGGACAGATTATATAAAACATTTTGGACATTGGACCTATTTGATACGTGATATATTGTCCATGAAGATTCTCAGTCATCCAGGTCATTTTAATTCAAGGTTAATGCGATGCAACTAGACTTGCAGAGTTTTCGTGGACACGTTTCGCTGCTCCTTTAAGCAGCTTAATCAGTTCTTGAACTGAACTCTACAAGTTCAGTTGCATTGCTTCAAACTTTTGAACATGTGACACAGCACAGTGATGTTCTGACCCTTCCAGATGGCCTCAGTGATGTCATACACACCATAGATGAGTCATTTGCGATGGTTTTCCAGGCTAAATAATTGTAGTGCAAATTAATTGCATATGTATTGTATTGTACTTATATTGTATATTTCTATTTAGTCTTTTTAAGGTTAAATTTGACACAATATTACAACAGTGGGCCTCTCGGGATTATTTATGGCAGCTTCTAGAAGATGAGATGTAAAATAATGAGGTAAGACTACTTCACTACTGTACTTACGTATTAAAAAGCCACTGTTAATTCACTACATATGTTTGATGAATTAAATTGTTTTACTCCGACACATTTTCTATGAGCAGCATCGTTACTGGTTACAATTATAAATATTTGATCTCTTCTGCGCACAGACACACCTGACAACGGACTTTTCAGAGGTAAATGAGCACCGACCTGCCCACGATGGAGGAGACCGAGAGAAGGTGGATGTTTCTTGCTGACCCACGAGTAATGGCAGTGTTTGTGCTGTTATTCAATGAGACAGATGTCTCAGTTAATTTGTTCCTCTTCGCCCTGTGCACTTCTATAATAACTCGCTAATGTGCTACTTAGGTTAATTAGCAATGCTAACAGTGCTGTTTTGCTATATTGTTAATTTCATGTTCATTCTATAGTGATACATTTTAGAGGATGTTTAGTAATAAGAAAGACTGCTCTGCTGTGTGCGCTGAAATACTTCAGTCCACAGTGCCTTGTGGCTATTTGACTATAGTAACTATTATGCTTACTTCAAAAAATTTGTTTAGGTTAAAGTACTGACTGTTCTGTTGTTCCACTTACTCCATCTACATAGGTAAAGAGACTGAGAATCCATCCCTGTATCCTCTTTATTCATATTGGGAATTGACCCTAACCAGTGACACATTGGAGCAGTACCTCCATTACAATTACAGTATCACTGTCAGAGCAGCATGGCTCTACAACTGACTACAAGCAGTTTTGGTGAACAGAACCACTGAACAATATCAACAAGATTATCGGCTGTGCTCTCCCCTCCATGAAGGACATTTAACTGTCAAGCTGCCTCAACAGAATGACTAGTATCACCAGCGACTGCACCAATCCTGCCTTCCCTCTGTTTGACACCCTGGTAGGCGGTACAGGACCTCCAGAACCAGGACAAACAGACTCAGGAACAGTTTCTTTCCAGAAGCAGTCACCATACTGAGAACAGGCATATACTAACCACACCCCACTCTGACTCGACATACACCTCTGCATACTGGACAACTTCTGTGTGCAATAACTGCAATGTGTTTTCTACTTACTTGCACCTTTTTTTTACTTTACAAGGTTGATTTTATTCTTTTTTATAGTATAATTTTGATTTTGATCTTGTCTATATGTACATACTTAGTTTGAGATTTAGAGTAACAGTACTCCAAGGCTGCTTCAATGCCACTGTATTCCTTGTACAATGACAATAAAGGCTTCTGATTCTGATTTATACATCTCTGCTGGTGAGTTGTGAGAATTATCTTACTAATTGCTTTATCAGTAGCACCTGTTGAATTGCTCTTTAGCACAAAGACTAATCAGCCCATCGCATAGCAGCACCTGCGTGCATTTGTTGATGTAGGCATGATGGGGACAACCTGCTGAATTTCAAAACATTAGATGCAAGCCGACAGATCTGCAGCAACTGTGTGATTATATGTCACAATCAAGAAATCTCAGAGGAATGCTTCAGTACAGTTTTTAAGGCAAAAGTGGGTCTGAATCAGTTTTTCCAAAGTGAATGCATTAAAGTGGCAGGTGAGCCAGACGTAGAGTGTATAATCCTTTTCTACCACATACTCCAATGCAATTAAGTGATTTGAATGTTTACAATAAAACTCCTTAATCGACAAGCCAACCAACACACACGTGTACACCTGCTCTGTTGAAATTTTAGTTAGGAAAAATGGATGATGTTGTCTCAACTAATATGATTCCTTAGTGGAACTAAATCCATTATCAATGCTGCATTAAGTCATCAGTGTTGTGGCTGACAATCTCAGTAACTGTGTACACTGCACAAGTCACAATCATTCACTCATATTGATTACCTGTGCAATAATATGGAAACAGCCAAATTACACTGATCACGACACCAGATGAAATAGGCAGCTTCAGAGCCGCTAATAATTCATTGTGGCAGCACGCAGTTTTACGTGTGCTCAAATTGTTGAATAAAAACCTGATCCTTTACAAGCATGTGGTTTACTGAAATAGGTGAAGTGCAAGTGGAGCTGAGGTGTCCTTCTCTTAATATTAGGCAAATACATCTTGTGACAACATATAACTTTTATTCACTGTGCCATTATTAATTTAGAATTAATATTATTTAATTAGTTGAGCTGCAGCAGGTGCTGCTGATCATCCGTCCTTGATAAATTGATCATCAGCAGGTGTGCAGACCTCTATAAAACAGATGTGTTGCTGCTCTGGAACATTCAGGTGTGTGTTAATCACAAATGGGAAAGGATAAAACAATGGTGTTAGAGAAGCAACTGTTGCTGCACATCAATCTGGAAAGACTTGTAAAACCATGTCAAACTATTCGGAGTGAATGTTTTCCACTATAATCTTATGACAATCGAATAATCTTTCTGATCATTCACATGTGGAAAACATGTAAGACAGCTGTTAATCTTCACGGGAGTGGACATCCCAGCAAATTCATCACAAGATCAGAGAAATAAAAATACCCTCAAGGCTACGTCAGAGCCTACAGACCTCACAGTGTTAAAGTGACTCAATTAGAAGAAGACTGAACAAGTACAGTTTGTTTGAAGGTTTACCAGGAGAAAGACTGTCTGTCTACAAAGCATTTTAAGGCATGACTGAGGTTCACTAAACTGCATCTACACAAAGAACAACCCTTGTGGAACAATGTCCTATGGACACATGAGACCAAAGTTAAGTTGTTTGGTCTTAATGTTCACCACCATGTCTGCTGAAAACCAAACACAGGTGATTTAGCCTTGTTTTACAGCCACAGGACCTGGACATCTTGCAGTCATTGAACTCCTCTGAATACAAAAGTATTCTAGAGCAAATGTGAGGCCATCTGTCTGACAGTTAAAGATGGTCCAAACTGGGCCATGCATGCAACAAGACAACCACCCAAAGCACAGTAGCAAATCTACATCAGAATGGCTATAACATAAAAGAATCACGGTTTGGGAATGACCCATTTAAAGTCCAGACTTCAACCCAATTGAAATACTGTGCCTGGACCTAAAAAGGGCTGCACATAAGTGAATTTCCAAAAACATTGGAAAACAGTTGTGTTTTTGTCTGTCTGAGGCTGTATAGGCCTTATACTAAGCCCGCTTTAATCAGATGATTTCATGTTATGTTTAAAAAGAAAACTACAGAATTAAAAGGGGTACTAATTTAGAAACATGACTATATTTATTTATTTATTAATATTCATCTTTCTACAGGGAAATTACTTGAAAAAGTGACAAAAAATGTTGTTGTACCAGGCTGTAAGTGTTTTTTTTTATTTTGTTTTTCAATCTGCTGGTTTATTAACACAAAGATCTAAAGGAATTTATTCACTACTGAAAAGAATTCCTCAAGTGAGCACTTTAAGATAGAAGAACTTGAAAATTATGTATATATATGTATATATATATATATATATATATATATATATATGTATATATATATGTATATGTATATATATATGTATATGTGTGTATATTTGCTGGCCTTGGTGGCAGAAGAAAGGTATGCTTGTCCCTCAACGTTAGTGGGATATTGGTGTTTTGTTTGCTTTTCTTTCTGAAGTATTGATTCTCCTGCTGCTTTCATCAGTATGTATAAGAGTTACAGTGAAGATTTTTATACATCCTGATACATTTTCTGATCTAGTCTAAAAGTGAATATTCTCCTTTTGTCCCTACTACAAGAGAATGATGAATATTTATGAAGGTCATATATCTGAGCAGGGGTCGCAGAGCGTGAAATACAGATATGCCCACTATATACAGAAGCTGTACAACAAAGTAAGGCATGAATATTAAGTATGCACTTGCTATTAAGGTCATTGTAACAGAAGACTGACAAGCAAATCACTGAGAAATAACTGCCACTTGATTTAGCCAGAGATGAAGCCATAGTCTGGTCGCATCACCTATGACCTTCGTTCTTTAAAAAGTCTAAATTTACTCTTTTCAAGAGTTGTTTAAAGCATGTGGGCCATGCATGGTGCGGCATCCAATTTAATTAACATTTGGGCATATAAAAAGAGCCATTAGATTTCCTGCCTGAAAATGAAGTTCAACTTTTGACCCACCAAGCCTCGAGGGTGTGCAGAATCCCTCCTGCGCTAAATCCCAACGCGTCAATTAACAGAGGAGACATCCATCAAACGCAGTGCTCCCACGCTGCAGCTACTACACTGCCAGCTGTTAATGAACACCTGCAATTATGAACATGAATCCAGATGCAGTGCAAGTCTATAAACACGCTATGAATGTGGTGATTATGTTCAAACAAGCCCTGTATAGAATGTGTACAGTATGTATAGTGGTGGTAATGCCTCAAGTTATGAAATTATTTCATAAAAAAAGTCAGAGGGGAAAAAAAAGCCAAGTGGAAAATTGATATATTTGCTACGGCTGTCAGGAAATGTGGGCTTGCACCGTTATCTCTGCTTCATATGATGTGTGTGTGCACGTGGGAAATTATTTCAGAGCTCATGCCGACACTGTGCACTGACTGTAAAGAAAAGGAAAATAGATTTTTGTTCTGTTTTGTACATGTTTTTTTTCAGAGTGTGGTCTTTAGTTAATCTATAGCTCATTAAGAGCTTAATGTGAGTGAAATCTATGGCAGAACAGGGTCCTGAAAGGTGTCACACAAATGTTAGAAGTAAGTATGAAATGGCAAGTGAGGATACTTGATGCCATTCCAGAGAAATCCCATGAAAGCGAGTGGATTTGGTGTTTGAATAAATGTCAAAGAAATGACTTTGTTCTGACATTTTGAGAGCTTTCACTCGCATGCTGTTTTGTTGTTCAGGCCTCTTATTCTTACAGTGACACACAATTTTGTTTTCTGCTACTCGAGGGATATACTTCTGTGTCCTTGTACAAAATAATGCAGATCTCAGACAAGCATAAAAACACAAATCTAGCCCTTCCACATAAAAAAGACACTTCTCATAATTGTATTTTTAAACAACCGATGAAGGGATGCAATGCAGTGTGCAAGCACTGCCAATCTCCTCAGCTACCATCATAGCTGTCACCCAGGACACCTTCAATACAGTTAATAAACAGTAATTGTTTATCGTTGCTCTGTTTACTCAGCCGTTACATCATAGCTGGACGGGTTGCTGTGAATTTAAATATACTCAAGTGCTGCAAATTCAGTAGACTGTCTCATGTTTTTTTTTATTACTGACAGCTGAGGACAGGGGTGTCATTTAAAGAATAGGTACAATTTGTGTTCTTAAAACACATATTACTTCTGCTGTGTGAAATTCAGCTGTTTATTAACTAAATGACTATGGGACAAGTCACAGCTCTGGCACAAATTACAAGTGTTATTATTGACCACATGATTATGTGTAGTCTATATTAAACCAGAACTACTATGTCTGTTCTCACAAAGCAAAGCTTTTATGGAAAAAGGTGCAAAAGGACCAAGACAGGGTCACAAATGTGGCTCTAACTGGAATAAGTCTCCATAGTAACTACAAACTTAACCTGCTCTTAGTCAGTTTATGCTCCTGGCAGCCATAGAAGATCTTGCTCTTTCAATGACCACTGACGTGTGATATAGTTTTTTTATATCATGATGTATGTCAATGATGTACGATGTATGTCAATTATGCTGTGTAATTATTACAGATGCCCCCTGGAGCTTGTGAATTCATGTGTTGGTAATGGCACTAAAAATAACCAATCCGACTGATGCATGACAGATACTTGTTGGAATACTGACACTGTCTTTTTTAAATTTAAAATGTCTTCTATGACAAATGAGTAGTGTCTCACAGCCTAATTATACCTAATTCATACTTATGTTTAAGCCAAAAACTACAAATTACACTTCTTTATTTTAAGTAGTCAGACCTACATACAGTAGCTGCTAACTAAGTGTAGCTACACACAATTTCTAGAGGCAGCCAGCGAGAGCACAATTAACATTACATCATCTTTACCTGCCATAGCTCTCTGGCCTTGTTTGCTGCAGATATGCTGCTTATTTGTCATGTTGATAGTTTTGTATTCTCCATATCTCTCTGTGATGACAACCTGTTCCTCCCAAATAGTGTGACTCACAAACACAATTTATTCATTAAAATTACTCATTAAAATAAGTCAGATTATGCATTTTAATCTAAATTATTGATGGCGAAAATTCAGTTGTTGCTTTATACTTGACTCTGCACCCTTGACAGAAATGGCTCCAATAAAGCCATCAGCTCCACAGCTCTAACTTAACACCACATTTGAGGGATGACTTCAGACGAAATATTGTGACCTGTGTGAGTATCCATGAATATATTATGGGAATTTTCATATGAACATATAATAATATGGTAAACTGACACCTCAATTTACTGGACCCTACAGCACCAGGGGCACTAAAAAGCTTGGGTTGGGGACCATCTTTAATACAATCACAAACATCACAGAGCTTTATATTGTGGACAACCCTGAGGGACCTGACTGCACTGAATGCAGATTCTCTCATTAAATCTGTAATAAGCAGCCTAAACATCACCTGCCTCAGCTGTAGTGGAGTAGCCCATCTTCTTTAGGTCCAGACTGAATGTTTTCTCAAAGGTTCACAAATATTGCTACCTGGGATTATATCACACGTTTCCCCAGGTTTCCTCACTGTCACACAAATTTGATATTAAAACTGAGAACCATGGATCATTCCATACTTTTGTAGCCACTGTCTCAGAAAGATGAGTCATATCCATGAATTAAATACTCCTGTTGACTAATAAGCAATGTTTGGATATAAATTTAAATGGATGGGCAGATGGTTTGATTTATAGCGGTGATAGTGGAGGATTTGTTTTTATGTTCTGCACCTGCTGCTCTATCTTTTGCAGTGCAAACTCAGAAAATGTATGCAAATAGACACAAAGAAATCTTGACAACACCATATAATACAACACAGACATACAGATATGTAATAATGCTGCACATTGCACAAACACAGGTACTGCTTCCACAGGATTCCAAAAAAGTGAGTTGAGAAACTCTGTTGAGCTGAAATGCTGATGATAAAAAAACAAAAAAAAAACAAATGAGTGATGAAATTAGGATGTTAAAATGAGTCTCATTTCTGACCACATTTAGGAGTAGGAGACTTCAAACGCTTTAACAGGAGTGTCGTAAGCAGGTCAACATGTCACTTCCTTCACTTGTTATGTGGTGTTCTGTATTGTTTTCACAGATTTCACAAAACCGAGTATCTGTCTATCTCTATATACTCAGATCTTTTCTCAAAGCATCTCAGCATCTCTTCTGCCCTCTTCTGAGAAACAAGTTAAAGAACGTCTAGCAGTTTCAAACTTATTACAGTGTCTCCAGCTGTAAATCAGTGTCTTTAAGTTATACTTCACACCCTTGACAAATTGAGCTTTATTGTAAAATGACTGCAGTAGAAAAAAGCAATGCTTCTAAAACTTTATGGATTGTGACTTCTTTAAATGAAGCAATGCTTTATAGCAGTCTCCCATTGAGGCATGCATAATTGTAAAGTTCAATCAAAAGAGGATTTCCTCCTTACAGATTGTTTCATTCAGTTAATTATCAGGGGAGGCCTGGAGGCAGAAAACATTTTTTTATTGTTTTTCCCCATATAGGCTTGCTGGTTCTTTTCTATTAATGATGTATGTCTCCTCTATCACACAAATAATCTTATGGCTCCTCCGAAAGTCATCTTTCAGCTTCACAGGAGGTTCTATTGTCTAGGATTGTCTAGCATTGTCTAATAAGCAAGTGCCACTGATGCAAGGCATACATGTCACTTTCTGCTGAAAAAATCCTTTCAACAAAAAAATTCAATCCACAGGTTGTTATAGTCAGCAAAATGCTGCAATGCATTGTGGTAAAGAAACTATTGAAAAATAGTTTGTTTTTTTTGTTGTTGCTTTTTCACATCTTGACAAAAATAATAACTCTTATAGATATCTACTAAAATATAATCACTGTTTCATCTTGCAACATCAACAACTTGTCATGTTTGTTCTCTGTAATGTATGATGTTTGTGCATGTTTTAACCTCTCTCTATCCTTCATCCACTCTGTCCTGTCTCTCTCTTCTCTTCTTTCTCTCCTTCATCCTCTCTGTCCTGTATACCTCTCCTTCTCATCATCTACCTGGCCGACTGTCAGCAGGAAGGTTCTCCCTTATGAGTCGGGTCCTGCTCAAAGTTTCTTCCTGTTAAAAGGGAGTTTTTTCCTTGACACTGTTGTTCTTAAGGGGGTTCAGGCCCTGGGTCTCTGTCAAGTGTTTTGAGACAATTCTGATTGTAAAATGTGCTACACAAATAAAAAATTGAATTGAAAATGCTTTTTAAAATTGTTACGTATTTGTTCATTTACAGTTGGGTTTTGGACCACTCTTCTTTTGCTTAGATCTCAGGGTTCTTGATGTTGGTTCTTGATGAAGGCTTCCTTGCCATTACTCTGGTCATCAGTTGTTTCCATAAATTTTCAGCTGGGTTCAGGCCTGCAAAGTTTTTCTGCAGATTGGTTTGCTTGTGAAACTTGATGTAGTTATCTTTTTCCGTGATGTCATTGACTCTAACAAGGTTGCTTGGCCCACTGGCTGAAAAGCATTTTGCTCCCACCACCAAACATGACTGCAGGGAGGGTGTTTGAAAAGCTTTACTCTCTATAATAATTTTTTGTTTGTTTTTTATTAAATCATATAAGTGCAAATTAGAATCAAATTGCAATCAATCAATCCCACTTAATTTGTTACCCCAATGGACAACATTAATTTGTGCGATGTTCATTTATGTGCACATTGGCACTGATTCCCAATTGATTAGAACAACATGCTCTGGACAAATAAGTAAAAAACCCGTGGACTAACAATGTGCAGTAAATGAGGTTTTAAATTGCCTGCATGCTAGCTCCATAGATTCATGTGGGACAAATACTTCCAAGCACCACTAAGCGATTTAAAGTTGATTGGAACTGTCCCTGCTGTGATGAATGATCCTGGGTAATGAATTGATCACAAACCACGTGCAGCGCCAGGCGTAGGTGACAACTGGGTGTCGTTGGCCCTACTGGAATACCATACTGCCTGTGCATCCATCAGATGAAGTGTAAAGTGATTGGTTACCCTGTGTGCTGTCCCATCAATCATGACTGGGTCAAGTGTTGGAGGCTGCAGAGTGTGAACCTTACAGGGGCTCTGATGGAATCTGAGCATATCAAACGCATCAAGAGCCTCAGAGCTATGGTCACTGAAGGTGTACCATAGCATGTCTTTATTTGACTTCACAGCCTGAGCTAACAACTATGTTCCTGAACTTCTTTTCTCGCAGCTTGGACAAACATGAAACACGAGCCATACAGTCTGCTGCAGGCCCTTTTTTTAAAAGCACTGACCAAAATGGAAATAAACGGAAGGTCACGAAATGCTCGCCTCATGCAGGCAAAACAAAGTTATCAGTTTATTTCAGCTGTGACAAATGCTGAGTGCTACATTGACATTAGCTCTCTCTGTGTACCTACAGTGCCACTGCGGTTAGACACAATCTAATGCCATCAGTACCCTTAACCTCACATTATGTATTAGGATTATACTGTTCATACAATTTTTGCAATATGTCTGTCAAGCTAAATTATTCATTTATTACTCATACATACATACAGTGAGTTTAATCAACATCAAAGCAACCCATTACCACGTAAAGAGGATGCTGTGCAATGATGATGACTTGAGTTTTGAGTAACAGAGCTATTAGATGTGAAATATAGATGAGCATACATCTGTTCAGTGTGAGTGATATGACTCATATTATTTGGAAATATTTTGCAGAAAATGACAGAGCAGATGGTGCAGATGATAATAAGCAGGGCTGGGTGATATAGACCAGAAGTGTGGGAAGATGCATAACAATACACATCACTCTTTTGTATAAGCCCTAACAGTTTGAAGTCAAAAGCTAAGTGAGTGCTGACAAAATTTGTTAATAGTAGAGAAATGTTTTTGCGCTATGCTATAAAGTTGGACATTTTAATATGAAGGTCTAAGGGGATTCACTTGCTTTCAGAGTGTGCCTATATGTAAATATGTTACAAAAAAAGAAAAATAAAGAAGAAGGATTTCTGTATGTGTTCATATAAAAGATTTGATTTTTAAAAATAACATTATTTACATTGTTAAACAACTGGACATGCAAAAACATTTTAATCCCAGTATGGTAATCTACAAATATTAAGATAGAAGATAATATTTCCTGCTGTAACACCAAATTTCTAATAAAGGATTATCTTATCTTATTATTATCTCCCTGATAAGACATGTGACACAATAGATGACTCCACATAAAGGCATTTATGTTTTTTGTGGCCTTGTGGAAGCAGAACTCCAGCCTCAATCTGGTTTTAATGTAGACCACGTCTGCAATCTGTCTCTACGAGTGAAGTAGATCGCTGATTTAGCTTCTCCTATCAAAACGTTGGCTAGCTAACCTTTTCCTTTAGTTCTTTTGTCGTACTGAACTCCACAAATAAAAACAGGGCCAGTAAACATTTCTAAGAACAGACACAAAGGGATTGGTGGCTATGGCACCATGTAGAATTCTCCATTGGAGATCACCAGTTTTTTTAATGGGAGACTTCTAAAGGAAAGTCCACTGTGGACACTGTCCACTCAGTCTGTCTGGCCTGTTACACAGGCTATTCATGTTGATAGTCTTAATACACATTCTATACATTGTGTTTTTGTCTGTTTCATGCAGATGTAACTTTTTGTTGACATTAGTTGCCAGGAGGGGCAGGATTTGAGAACCTGGGACACAGGTAAAGGTCAGGATCCATGGTATCAGGTTTAATGTCATTCCTACCATATTGTAAGAGGAGGTGTTTCTCTCGTATGCAGGGTATACACTGTGTGATTTTAGGCTGTCCCAGATTATCATTGTAGGAGAATAGTGGAGATATCTTTGGTTGTGGCTCTGAATCGGTGGTTTTACGTCACACTGTGAGACATGTTCAATGACGGCCATTGACAGCATCTTGCGACCAAAGATAACCCAAGATAAAATTCTAGCGGTGTCAGAAACTTAGGATGACTGTCTCACAGTGTGACAGCTGCTACAACCTGTCACTCCACGTCCACATCCCCCTCCTCCTTGCACATTGACGTACGTCATAACCTGCAATCGCCTGCGATTCAGTAAACGGTCATCATACTGTCTGCATGCATCATACTTGACGCTCTACCAAAGTTTATTAGATTCATGCCACGTAGTGTGTCATGCAATGGTCTTCTAAAAATCACACAGTGTAAAGAGGACATTAAGAGAGAGTTTTTGTCTTCACTGTTCCAATCCCCTCTGTGCCAGCTAAACAGAACTTCGTGCATCCAGCACAGAGCACACAGCCTGAGCATCTGTGAGCTTGGGCTTTGCTATATCAACCAACTGTTTTAAAATCACTATTTCTTTATAACACAGAGCTTGTAAAAGGCCAAGACCAGGACTTTTACTTATATCAAGCCTAAAACCAGAGATTAAAGGCTCCTCCAACAGCCAGTGCAGAGAGTTACCTTTTGAGTTTGTTTTTCAGTAAAAGACTCCACATAACAGACCTAAAAACACCTTGATTAAATAATCAAGGTAATCAAATAATTCTACAAGAGCAGAGAGCATCACATTGTAAAACAAAGATAAATATCTTTGAGTGTAACTTGTCATTTACTGACCATTTGGGCTAACTCAATTTAGCCCACAGGCCGAGCGGTTTTGACCAATCGGCAATGGGCTGGTGATGGGTAAATGATCGTTTCACAGCCCCATGATTTACTTGTCATTTGGGCTGATTTCTTTTAGCCCCACACTGAAGAAGAAGACGAAAAACAGCGGACGCTAACATTAATGAGTTGGATCATCTTAATAAGTCGATTTACTCATATGGGACAGGGCAGACCAAACGCCTCTTTATGGAGTGGGAGTTCAGACTTTAACGACATGGTCATTAACATAATATATACATAAAAAGGGAACACTTCAAGAACACAGTGTAACTCCAAGTCAGTCACACTTCTGTGAAATCAGCCTGTCCAGTTAGGATCAACTCTGATTGTGAATCAATTTCAGTTGCTGTTGTGCAAATGGAACAGACAACAGGTGGAAATGAGAGGCAGTTATCAAGACAAGCCCTATAAAGGAGAGGTTCTGCAGGTGCTGACCACAGACCATTTCTCTGCTCTCATCCTTTCTGCCTGATGTTTTGCTCACTTTTGCATTTGTCAGTGCTCTCACCCCTAGAGGTAGCATGAGGTGGTGTCTACAACCCACACAAATTGCTCAGGCAGTGCAGTTCATCCAGGATGGAACATCAATGTGAGCTGTGGCAAGAAGGTTTGCTGTGTCTGTCAGCAGTGTCCAGAACATGGAGGAGATACCAGGAGACAGGTCAGTACACCAGGAGACGTGGAGGGGGCCGCAGGAGGGCAACAACCCAGCAGCAGGACCGCTACCTCCTCCTTTGTGCAAGGAGGACCAGGAGGAGCACTGCCAGAACCCTGCAACATGACCTCCGGGCCACTAATATGCATGTTTCTGCTCAAACTGAGGCATTTCTTTGCAGGGCTGCACAGCCCTCCATATGCTAGCCAGAGGTACTGACTGAGACTGAGACTAAGAGAGAATGAGAATGTTAGTTCTACTTTAACTAGCTAGTAGCTATTCTATGGCTATAATTTATTTGTTAGTCCATCCATTCAATTTCACCACCAGCCACCACTGCATTTAACCACTGCATATAATCCCTTCCTGCAAAATGCATGCATCATTGTGAGATCATTGTGAGTATCTTTGACATTTATTTTAACATTTTGGTATTACTTTGATCCATTAACTTTAGCAAACTGAATTATTTAGGATCCATGGTTCATTTATGTCACAGACTAAATGAGACTGACCAGTTAGCTGTCCCTCAATGATTATACAGAGGAACGCTAACTATAGCTGCATTCACACTGCTACAAATTAATAATTGGTCTATGGTACTCAGCACTTAAGTTACATCCTTTATTCTAGTAGTTCTTTCTCATTTGTAGTCCAGATTAGCTTTATTTTCATTCTCTGTGGCCTGGGATACTTAATTGCTAAAGAAATCAAATACATTTAAAGCTGTAAAATTAAATCACAAAAACAGAAAAAAGAAAAAAAACCTCTTTGATGGTCTTGTGAGTGAGTGGAGTTGGTCCTTCCCTGTCCTGTAATCTGGTTAATTTGTTGTGCGGAGCTGTCCATGGTGCTGACGAACAATGTATCATGGCTGTCTTTTGCCCTATTAATCAGGACTTGTGCGTGATCTTAATTGTATACAACTTTTTGTATATGACATTTGAAATTATTTTTTGTTATAGTTATTGTGAGAGAGCTGCAGGCATTCACTCATTGAAATGTGTGTTATATACTTGATAATGTTAATGTGTTAATCAGCTTGAGTGGGTTCTACTTAGCTGATCGATGCAATAGTTTAGTAGGGTTTGGTGGGTGATGTCAGTTTTAAACAGTGGGTGGTACTCTAGAGGATTGAACAGAACTTGCTAGAAAATAATTACATACAGAGCTTCACAGAAGTATGCATGCCACGCTTAATCAGTATATCACTTGCAAAAAACAAATTGAAATTAGCTGTGTGTGTTGGTAGTGATGGTGGTATGTCAAATGCAATTGACTGGGTTTTCTTTTGCCCACTGAGCTGCAATACTGTATCCAATCGAAAGCAGCCTCAACTGTCAAAACGCACACCATAATGTGTATAAGCCATTTGCTAAGCACAACTAGCATAACGATAAGGACTCTCTTCTCCATGAACACATGTAGATTAGAATGGTGTTCAACTTTGTTCAGTCTGATGAACTATAAAGTAATAAGACCAAAACAACTAGACACAGATCGCTATAATTGAGTTATGCACCACCTGACATGCACACCACTGACTACATTTTAATAGCAAAGTCACACCATGCAAAATGCACAACACAGCAAACTGAATTTCACTTCCAGCGCAGTTATAAGAGGTGCACCATATGCTTCACCTTCACACTCTTTGGAGATAGGCCCTTCAAACTGCTCCTTTGACTGCTACATAATTTTTGTCCCAGTCAAACCTCTCGCCAGTGAACACTAGGTATGTCAGAGTGAGACTACACTTCAAAAGTCAGCCACTCAGAGGATTGGGTCTTAAAACAGTATATGTTATATATATAAAAATATACAATAATAACCTTGATGAATTTACATTAACTATTCAACATATAGGGGTTCATAGTTTGAAGTGAGTCTTGAAAAGTGGCTGAAAAATGATCATAAGTGTAAGAGGATGATGAATTCTAATTCATTTCACCTATTACCTTGTGACTGGTTTCCTTTTCTTGAGCTCGCTCTCACATCCCCCTCGTTACCTGGTTTAATGCGTGTCAGAAGGAGAAGCCTCTGCACTTTACAAATGCTTATTTGAATGCATAGCTGAATGCTGAAAATGTACTCCACCACTCAGTGCCAGAAAATAATTACCCTGTGCCAAATCTCTTTTCTTCTGTGAGCGATTTCATCATTTCGAGTTTCAGAGCTATTCCTTCTCATTCTTACGCTCAGTTAAAAAGGCAATGATGCACGTTTTCCGAGAACACATATAGTGTTACATCCTCCCATAAAACTGGAGATTTTGTGTCTTGACTCTGCCACTTACGCTACACTTTTTTGGCCACTTTTCCAAGCATGAAAAGTGTCATATCACTTGATAGCTGAATAGCTACCATCAACTTTTAATTAAAGAGACGAGGGGAAACTATGATGTATATTTTAGACCAAATTAGCAAGGCGACTCGAGGGAAAGAAGTGATTAGATGAGTAAAGACTCTCCACGGATGCTGCAGACAAGCATACACACAAACCTACACACTTGCAAGAGCTGTAACGGAGAACTCCCCTCACACTAATTCATGTCTAGAACACAACACACATGCATGCACACACACACACACACTACTTGTATTCTAATGTTGTCCATCAAAACTATTTCCCCCAAAGTAGGCATCTGCTCAAATCCAATAGTAATCAATCCAAATTGAAAATGTATTAACCAGCATGTGAAAATCCATGTTATGCTATATTAATACAATGCATCATGTTAATTTTACTTCTTTAACTGTAATACTAAAAATGTACTTAATCTACTTTGATCCAGATGATGATGGCAAAATATATTCACAGACTCTGAATGCTCTGAGTGCTGTTAAAGCAACAAGAGCGGAAGGTAAAGATGTACAACCATGCACACAGCTAGCATACATATGCATTTTTTAAATACACTTATGTGTATATGCCTTTCCACTCCAGCGGCTTTAAAGCTGGGGGAAAAAATACAAAAAATAAAAATCAGTGCTGCACGAGAAAATCTGGCTCCTCTACTCCATGAGTTTGGAAAATAAATAATGAACTCTGATCTATAAAGCCAACAACCAGAAGATACAGCACCATGTAGAAAAAGTGTAATTGGCAGTCAGCTTTATTTTATAAAGCAGCACATACCATGAGCACTGAACCTAGTAAATGAAGGAACAGGATAACACCTCTTGGTACTTTCTCCAAAAATGGTGGTTACTAGATAATCGAATGTATGTTGTAATGTATTTTAGTATATTATTTACAAAATATTATTTCAACTTGCCTGAAAAAAACTGCACTTGTTAGAGCATGCAAGGAAATATATAATGAAATTATAGTTAGATTGAAAGATGTAAAACTTGTGAGACATAAACAATGACACACATGCATTATTGTATCTTATTTATTTAGATACTGTATTAATCCCAGAGGGATTAGCAGTGCTCACGATACCTTTGTGCAGGGCTACAAAATGATAACATTAGTTGTTATGAAATAACTTTTCCTAAATAGAAATGTGAGATGGTCAATAGAGCTCATTCATCATGTGTTGACAGACACCATGAAAAGCCAAAGATAATGAGAACAGCACTGCAGCCAACCAATTATGTGGTTATAATAGAGTTACAGGCACGTCATGTTAGATTGACGCACATGGCACGGAGGAGTAGCTGCCAATAGTAACACACATGCTAATGTTTGGATTTGTGCTAGGAGTATTTTGGCTATTTGAAGTCAGACAAGTGTTTTGTGAACTGCAAATTGTGTTGAAAGCATGTTCTTTCAAAACCAAAGGGGATATGCAAACTAGGGGCACAGATGTAGAAGGTATTGCAGTGTCATTTATCATTATATTTCTACTGCTCCTGTGTCCATACTATTAACAATTAATTAAGTTACTGCTGCAAGCAAGTGCTGATGGTGCCACCTAAGCAACCACTGTCCACAACAACAGACCACAGTTTCTACATTTTGTTGCTCAGTGACTTAAAATATGGTTCTAAGATTTTTTTCCATATCAGGAAATACCATCCCTACTTTAGGCTGTGGAAGCCCCTAATGAATTGCCTTCCCTGAGCTGTGCTCTCACAACATATGTTTCAACGAAAATCTCCTACTGAGACATCACTATATTAAGTTCACAGATCAGCATCCCCCAGCTCTTCTCCTGCTGGAGTGATGCTGCCTGCATAGATTATCACTTAGAAGACAACTTCACACCCCGACAGGCACATTTCTTGATTACTATAAACTATAACTATAAACCATATCAACCTCGCAACAAATATCGCATACTCTGAGTCACACTTCTCTGCTAAATAGGATGTCCATATTACCTTGATTCAAGTTGCTCAGATTGAGCTCATGCAGCCTGTCTCCACCAGGACCACCAGCTCCACAGGTTTGTCAGGAAAGTGTCCACTCATTTGACTAAAATGTCTCAACCCAGCAACATTTCATTTAAACCAGTCATAATCCACTCAGTGTTAAGCTCCACCTGTACATTTAATTTTCCAGCCTTCATACTATCAGTACAACTCAGCTCCAATAATAATGAGTCACTAAGTCAAAGTCAAAGTCAGTCAAAGTCAAATCTGCTATATGTGCTGGACATACAGAGAATTGAAATTGCGTTACTCTTCACTCCGCATCATACAACTAAAAACTCAAGATAAATATAAACACAAACACAAAATACAAGGCACAAAATGAAGGCACAATGCAGTGAGAGTGCAAAAGATGTAATAGTGCAAGACAGTGCAGCTGGAATAATGTCCAGTAACTTATAGCAGCTTATATGAGACTGGTATGACATGACTAAGGTGGAAGAGAATGCACAGGGTAAAGTGGCTGGTACACAGAGTTCCTATTTTGGGGGTCAGGGTTCTTTTGTAGAGGGAAGGGGGAGAAAGTGGGGCGCAGCAGGGAGAGAGTTCAGCTTCCTGACAGCCTGGTGGATGAAGCTGTCCCTCAGTCTGCTGGTCCTGGCCCGGAGGCTGCGCAGCGTCTTTCCTGATGGCAGCAGACTGAAGAAGTGGTGTGAGGGGTGGGTGGGGTCTCCTGTGATGCGGAGAGCCTTTCGGGTGAGACAGCTGTCGTAGAGGTGGGAGGGGGAGGGGAGAGGGACGCCAATGATCCTCTCAGCTGCTCTCACTATGCGACGAAGTGTCTTCCTGCAGGTGGCGGTGCAGGCTCCGCACCACACAGTGATGCAGCTGGACTGGATGCTCTTAACAGCCCCTCTGTAGAAGGTGCACAGGATGGAGGGAGGGGCTCTGGCTCTTTTGAGCTTGCGGAGGAACCAGTCTTCTTGTATTTATGTCTCAATTGTAAGATACCCTTCCAACTACAATATAAATATTCAATAGCTGGTATCAACTTGCCAAGCGAACACATACTGTGTAGAATTAAAAAGCTATTTTTAGAGTTTAGTTACTCTTTAATCTAAGATTTTAATTTTCCCAGACAAATTTAATTGAATGGGTCTGTAATGCACGATGTATCTTTCATAATTGTCTAGCTTTTTTTACATAGCTGGTAGGCACAAATATTTAGTTTCAAGTCTACAACGTAATTTCACGGGATTCTGAGTGCACCATTCATTCTTGGATGTATTCCTTCAAGAGTCTTAGAGCCCTTAAGACCAAATGCGGTCAGAGACAAACATAATGACACCCATCAAATATTCCATTTATATCAGCTGTATGAAAAGATTTTAGAGCCTCATCTTTTCAGGAAATTGCTAGAAAAAGTGTCGTGTGAGACTTTCCCTTATATCACTTAGTGTTGGAGGGGGGAGCACCTGCTCACATCTGCTCATCTCCTGCTGAGAGGCACAGGCGTGAGCAAAATAAAAATCTGAATTCTTTCCCTGAGGATAGTTTTGTTTGCTGGGGAAGGCTCTGTTTTTTTTTTCTTTTTATAAGAGCCTGACGTAAACTCTTCAACCCCGACCTACCGCTGGGCCCATCAATACAAATGCACACTGCATGAGCAAGCATTGTTGCAACTCTTACAACTTCATTTAACATTCTGGTCAACATCTGAAAGTTTCCAGCAAAGTCTAATAAGCGAGGGCAAATCTGACAAACTAGGAAAGATCTGGAACAAGTATATATACTCAGCATGAGGTATTGTCATTTTGCTCTTGTGTCAGAGTCATTTAATGTAAGCCTTAAGGGGAAAATCTATGAGCCTGTTTTCTTATCTTTACAGTCAACGAAACTTGAACAGAACTGGAACCTCACTGCACAGTTCAAAGCTTGTGCTTATTATGAAGAGTGACAATGCAGAGACTGGAGGGAAACGTGAAAAAAAGACTCATGACTCATTCTGAGAAGTCACATTCAAAAGTGACAAATGTAAATTCAATTCAATGTAAATTTTAGGCTAGAGGAAAATGGTGGAACCACGATGTCAGGTGATTAAATTGTGCATCATATTGACACTTTTTTCTTTGTCATTAAATTGGAGAGCAGTGACTGTCAACCTAAAGATCCCACGTGGGAAAGAAAAAAAATACAGTATTTTGGACTATGGCCTGTGTTAGTGATATACTGTAATTAGTGTAGGTTTAACTGATTGTGTTTGTGTTTAACATGACTTCCTAATGAAATTTTTTTGGTGAGAAAAATATGTACTTTGTTTCTCACATAATCTCACACATACACTACTATGATCAGGTTTTCTGTTATTTGCCGCCCACACTCATAGAAAGCAGTAATCTCTTTTACACAGAGAACTGCACTTAGACACATTATTTGCTTGCCTGACAGTTTGCCCTTTAAAACTGTACAAATAAATGACTATGTGAAAGGCACGGGGGCACCTGAGCCAGCATCAGAGGTGTGTCAGTGTGAGCCAGCGTGGCAGAGCACTCCAAAGGACAGACAGAAAAGCACACCACTATTTGCGTAATGCTGGCAAGGGCCCACCAAGGCAGCAGTGCACTGGCTTCATTTTAAGTTTGTGAACGAGCAAAGTCAGAATAAAGACAAGGTCTTTAGATCAATACTAAAGCGCAACTCTTTGTGGAATCTGGATGGACACACTGACACACAATAAAGCTTCTTAGGCCACAGTTACTTTTGTAACAGAAATCTAGCCAGCTTGTCCCAAATATTTGTGCTAAATTTGATTCTTCACTGTGCAAGACATGTTCACAAAAATAATGTAAAATTGTTTTATTAGCCGATTGCTTCAATTATAATGCTGTATCTGTAGAAAGAAAAGACAGACTGGAAGGTTTACACACTCGGTAACTATCACAACAAACAAAGAATTGAGTGAAGATTCTAATCACGAACCTCATTTCAGCAGGTACAAAGAGACAACAATCCTTTAATCATTTAACACTGGTCCCGCTTTTGTCTTGTTCTCTACCTGAATTTGTTTGTGTAGCTATGACTTATGACCAGAATGTACAAACAGTTGGAATTCAGTTTAAGAGGGTTTCTTGAAGTAATCATAAAATGTACATAAAAATACAACATTTCTGTCTGGGCACAAAAATCACAAGATTTAGGTTTTTGTTTGCCTCTACCATAATGAATTAATCATTTCACTATACACTGCTCACAGCCTCATTTAATATCCTGTGGATTTTCTGATAATAAAAAAGGCTGCTGTGAGAGAATTACTTTTAAAAGTGGATTACTGTTTAAAATGTATTACTACTGTATGTGTATACACAATGTTTTTCTGTTGTACTGTTCAAAAGCAAGTGGCAGTAACACAATATATACAATAAACGCAAATAAATACTTGGAGTTTGGGCAAAATGAATACATTTTGAATACAACACTGGGGGAAACAAAAACAACTGGGTTATGGACTCAGTGGTGTCAAGAGGATTGACAAAATGAATGTTTCAGATAACTGTAAACCTCTGACACTGTATATGCACCAGTGGCAAGTCTTCTTAACCATGCTAATCTTACAGGGAACAGAAGGCAGCATTGTCCAAAAACACATTGCAGCTTTCTGTGTGGAAAATTTCAAGTGAACTGAGGTTGATGCAAAAAAAAAAATATCATTAAATGTAAATGTCTAGAAATGTTGATTCCTAGCGACATGTCAATGTCCATGTCCATGGACTAGTGGTTCTCTGGTAAGTTTTGAGGGTCACTGTCCGGTCCAACGGCCATTCATTTTAGGAGATGACCCTCTGTTTTTCTCCTGTTTTTGTTGGTTTCCCTGTTTAGGACTTAACGTCTGAGTAAAGGGGAGTGCAGGGAATGTGACGTTATGTGCATAACCTTTATAGAGCCTCACATACTACCAAAGTCAAATTCTACCCCATTTTTACTTGATAGCCAGAGACTCAGCTGGACATAGAGGATTGTCTTTTAGCGCTTTGCGTGATACACTAAACTCCCTATGGATTTCAGTCAAAGAGCATCCTGGCCTTTGCACTCCACACACACAAAAACAAGTGCAACTATGTTTTTAAATAAATTATATTATTATCTTATAGGTAATGAAAAACAACACAAGTAAGTAAAGATAATACAAGCATATGGCAATTTCATACAGTATCATTATATTTTTGTGTGTGGCTGAGGCAGATAACAGAGTGGAGGCAAGAGAGAGGTGTTTTTTTTCTGCAGAAACAGAAAATGTCAAATGTTCAAATGTCATGCATTATCTATGGTTATCAAGAAATGCAGGCCAGGGCTGCAAATAAGTAGTTGACATTCATAATGTAATGATTAATTGATACTGTTGAGGCAGCAGCTTTACAAAATACTAGATTTACATAGTTCATAAAGTAAAATAAACATGTGCAAAACATATCTGATAGCTCTTGAATCCATCATGGGTAAGGTACAATTGTGGGAAGATATATGATGACCAAATGTAAGCACTGTATTATTTTATGACTTGTTTTTGATTTTGCAAAACCAAGTTCTGCAGAGCATAACTAGAAAGCCATAAATGACACATTTCCAACCAGCAGCTACATGGGAAAAAAAAAAAATTCACCTCTATCTCCATAACTGTAAAACAAAACTGTTTGAGTTCTACTTGTATTTGATTGCTTCTTGATTTTCTCGTAATTAAAGATGGAAATATGATGTAATAACATAAAGAAGAACTTATTGTTGGATTCATTCAATCCAAGAATTAGCAAAAAATGTTTATACACATCATGTACTATGAATTCTGATGTGCAACTGATGTGACAAGGCATGGCAAACATTTACCCAGAATGAATGGTGAGAATACGCAATAAAGGGAATGACTCCTTTTTTCAGTGGTGCATAATAGCACTCAGTTTCTGTGTTTGGCAACAAACAAGTGTTTGTATATTTGCGTGGATTTAGGACAAAAAATGAACATACTGTCACGCCAACCTCCAGCAACATGACTGGAGATGGGCCCATGCAAATGAATGCTATCAGAGACAAAGTGTGATAAATGTGCTGTCAATAGAGATAGCGCACTGCCACATCACACTCCCCATCGCAGCTCGGCAGAGCCAAAAGAAATCTCAGCGGCCCTCACAGGCAGCGTCACACATCATCCGAGGAGCGCATAAAATGTTGCGCTGCTGCAGCTCTCTGATAAACTGTATTATTTCTAGGTTTTGCCTGTTAGCTTTTTGAATAGCTTTTCCTCTGCATCAAAGATTTTGGCCCATGTCGTTGTGGTCAGTCTGCTGTTGCATCCAGTTTTAAGACCCACTTTTAAAACTGCAAGATAAAACTAGGGCTTTAAAATCACAGAGTACAAAGGCCTGTGGCAGACTCCTAAATTATTAGTGAAATAGTCTGTCATCTTTTCTGAATAGGCCGTGATGGCAGACAATAACATATCTATCGCTCAAGTGCTGCAATGTGCTATTAATTTTCTTGCCAAATCGATCCCACTTAAGCCTGCATAATGTCCCATTCTCAGCCACAGTCTGTGGAGATCTAAGGGAATGAGAAGGCGCTGCATCTGCCCGTCTAGAGTTATTACTTGAGCCTTTTGTCATTCTCTTCAGTTTCCTCATCACGCTGGGTATAGGATCCATCAAATGTTCCATACCTGCAGAGTTATTTTCCCCACAGCTCCCTGAGGACTAAGATTATTTCTCATCTTTGACGTGATAACTATTTTTGACCAGCTTGACAAGATGAGATTGCTTACATTCCCTGGGTTGCTGTGACAATAAGAGCCTGCTGTTGCAAAAAAAAATGCAAACAGATTTAAGTGGTTTAAGGCTTTACTGGAATCTTTTGTCAGTGATGTACAATCGAAAAAATCTCTTTCTAAAAAAAAAAAAAAAAAAAAAAAACTACTTAGTTTTAGGCAAATATACCAACTATACCAGAGCATTCTAGATGCACGTGTGAGGTCACCTGTCCGACAGTTAAAGCTTGGCCAAATTTGGCTCATGCAGGACATTGATGCAAACACAGCACATCTACACAATGTGTCCCCTGATCTGTATGAGTGGCTAGAATAGTATAGCAATATCAATTCACTACAGCCTGTTCTTACCAGCAGAATATTAAAAGAGCCTTTTATTTAGGAATTTAGCCAAGTCAGAGGTGAACTTGTAAAGCCATCCAACATGCCAACCACACATTTGTCCATATTATTATATAACCTTCATGGACAGAAGTGGGAGTGCCCAGCAATCAAATATAGATAAACTGGTATCTGGTAACTTAATCAACTTTATTAAATCTTTCCAAATCCAGCTTTATGGTGACAATCCTGTAACTTCCTATAGGTTTGTATGTCATTTAAGAAAGAGAGAGACATCCCTGCCTGAAAAAAGCAGTATTATTTAGCATTTGACCTCCTCAATTATTTCTCCACCATTTCCCTTACGTGCTTTTTCTTACAGTATGCTGAATATTGTCTGAAGCCTTAATTCTTCCAGTCAGCAGAGAAAATTGGCGATGCAAGGCACTCGTGGCACTTCTTGACTTGTGAAGGGAATTATATGTAAATCACTTGACATATTACCTCCCATCTCACCTTTACAATGCAGAGCACATTTCTGCAATCCAAATGCAGTGGAAAGAAGATTTGTCACAGAGGAGAGCAATGTGCAATTTTTAGGACCAATTGGCTCCATTTCTGAGTGAAATGCTTATTAGTGTGAACAGTACAGACTCGGTGATTTAACTGATAATGTAAGCAAAAAAAAAAGAATGTATCAATGTATCAAGAAATGCACTTTCTCCTACTATCTATGTTAATCTTTTCAGTACAAACCAAGACACATAAGTTATTATAATACATACGTTATGCTGAGAGAAGGAGGCCTTGGGTAACAATTGGACAATTCAATCGTCACGTCACAGCTGTTACCCTGACTTCCCTAGTCAGGGTAACAGCTGTGACGTGACGATTGAATTGATACTAGGGGTGGGACGGTTCAGGAAAAAAATCCGAACCGTTCGGTACATGTGTTTGCGTTTCTGTTCAGTTCTGGACATGCACATCAAGTAATACAGGGAGGCGTTTTTACCACAGCATGGAGATGAATGTTGGCAACTTGACGTCTCTCGCTACATTTGGCGGCTTTCCAAAACTTTTTTTAATCAAAAAAAGCAACTAGTGACTCTCTCTGGTGACTTTTGGAGACTGACGTGAAATCATTCTGCAGTCAGGCTACTGTCCTCGTTAAGCAGCGGCCGTTAGCTCCTCCCCCGCCTCAAAACACTCACAGCCGGTCAGTCTCACTGTAGCTTCACGCAGCAGGTTCAGCTGCAGGCAGAGCCGAACCGAAAACCGTGACCTCAGAACCGTGATACGAACCGAACCGTGGATTTAGTGAACCGTTCCACCCCTAATTGATACAGATGATTCATCATTTCCTTTTAGATTATGCTGTCAGATCCTTAGCCCAAAGCCCCCTATTATTTTCCCAAGACACGATTAGTATCCATTTGTTTTCTGTCCAATGTGTCCACTGTGCTCTCATGAAGTAAAAACTGAAGCAATTCACCCCCACCTCCATTAGAAGAGGTCAGAGCTGCTAAATGATACCCTTCCAACTGACTCGCTCTCTCCACTGATTTACCTCTTCTACTGCAAAACACAACTGGCCGCTTTCAAAAAATCTCACTCTTACTGGCTGGCTGACACCACTACATGTCTGACTGGTGGCTCGTCTGCTATGTGACAGAGCTGCATCTGAGGCCAATTGTCACACTTCAAAAAGCTTCGAGCTTCATTCCAGCATCTCTCCACACCACCTCAGTAACCACAGCCAATGCTCTGTCTATCTACTTCCATTTATGGATCAAAAGGCACAAGAAGCAGCTGATAGGAAATGTATACTAGGGTTGGGCGGTATTAACACACGCATTAAGCACAGCGCAAGGCACGGTATTCATGTACACCGGGGTAAAATGTGGATAATTTGGATACCGCCCAACCCTAATGTATACACACAAAATGACACTCAAAACAACAATCAAGGTAGTACAGGAAAAGTAGTAGCAGCAAAACTAGTGATGTTAATCAATGTTTAGATCACAACGTCCAGTCATTCAATATAACTATCAAAACTCTAAAAACTGAATCGCAACCCCACTTAACAGTCATTTACCCTTTATCTTATAGTAGCTTCTGTAGGAACAAAAATGCATTTTACTTTGTTCTTGTACCATTATAATGTATGCCTTTTTGTTGTTGTTGCTGTTCAATGAGAATAAATAACGCAGATAAAAATATTATGTACTGATTCATTTCAGTACTGTAACATCACAGTTTCCTGGCCTGGAATGAGGTGGAAGGAGTAGCATCCAGAGTACGTGCAGATCTGTACAAGTGTACCACTTGAAACACATCAAATGTTTATGTACAGTAAGAATACAAATAGCAACGATCCCTCTCAGGTTTATAATGGCATGTTCACAGCTATACTGACTGCAGTGTAACAGAAAAGCCACATAATGAAAAATCATTACACTGACATAACAATAGCTGGCCAACTGTATCAAACAAGTAAAATTAAATACAATTATGCCCAACATGTCATTTCACTAAATTTGTAACTTTAGTTACAACTCCATGAAAAACAAGTTATAATTGATGCCCTCTTCAGTTGACTGTTTTGTTAAATGGTCTGAAAAATATCTGAGAATAAGTTTGGGAAAAGCACCAGAGATAAACTGTGGGCAATTGTATTAGGACATTACAATTGCACTGGCCCACTAACAAGAGTATGTCTATCTCCTATTAATTGAGACTTTTACACCACAGGGACCTAATGTTGTTATGCAAGGGTTTTCCCATGTAGATAATTATGAGGCAGATGCCAAATTTCATGTCACCTCTGCCCCTTGACAAAAATCAGACTGCTATCTTCACAAACACATTTTTTTTAATTACACTTGGTGTGTTTCTGTCATGGTAACTGTGGCAGGTGTGACTTATCTCCGTTCAGCCTTAGTTTGGAGGCTTAAAGGTGGGGCAGGATATTGTTTTCTGAAACATTTTTCTTGTATTACCTGAACTTCTATAGCACATCTATAGCACCCAACTAATCAAAGTTCCAGTTAGTGACCGACATCACAAAGGTCAATTACATGTGGTTGTGCATGTGTGAACATCAACTGATCAGAGTGTGATGGCAGAGAAACTACAGAGAAACTGTAAAAGGATCATCTTTGCCATATGATCTGCAGTCTTTGCTTTTTTCACTTTTACTAGTACTCTCTTTATGTCCTGCTGTAATTACTGTACATTAAGTAATTGTGATATTCTTTCCATTTCATTTGTCAAAAGAACAAGTGTCTGAAAAAGCTTCCATTATAAGTTTGTCATAATTAACTTGTAGCTAGGGCTGTGCGATTTGACGATAAATGATCCTGAAGGATTTGAACGTATCAGCGATCAACCAGAACGGACAGATCGTTTTATCGTCCATAGAGCACGTTCTATTAATTGCAGTTCTATGTTCGCGCAGACGCATTCGTTTTTTTTCACTCGTCCAACTCTCAGTACGCTTAATGTGAACACGACCAACCAATGACAGCCTCCCTGTTAGGAAGCTATGGCTGAAAACGAAAAGAGAACGGAGCAACTGGTCCCTAAAACGAACTCCACCTTTATGTTTGGTGCTGTTTCTGCCGGCAGCGCCGGCACGTCTTCTAAGCCTGTGTCTGTGTGTGCGTGACGTGTGTCGCAGTGGAAGGGCCGCGTGTATACGAATGTATTATAATGCTACGAGCGCGTACGCCCCCACCTCTCTGAACATTACCAGCTCCTTATATTCAGGTTCGCTGCTGTTGTGCCGTCAGCAGCTCTTCTACGTGTGTGTAGGTGTGTGTGTGTGTGTGTGCACATCAGATGCAGACAGAGGCAACAGCTAATGACGTCACCAAAACAATAACGCAGGCATTTGATGAAGAGGCTTCATATGAGGACTCTAGTAAACGGTGGACAGAGCTGACAGCAGCAGCTCCGTTTGTCCTTAGATATGATTCCCATTAAAGTTTGATCATTTGTTCATTGTTCATTCATCACATTGAACTTTAAGAGTTACTTAAGTCTCAATACTGTATTTATTGTTTAACCTTAGGAGGCACACTTCAGTCTGTTTCAATGACTGTTGAATAATACTTTACAAAATTACATTAGTCTTCTTTTTAACCTATTTGAAATAAAACTTTATTTTGTTCTGTAATTGTTATTTAAATTTTCATGTTTATTGAAAACTAATACTGAGTGCACGTTATCAGAGTTTTTGTTTGCCATTAAAATCTACTAACAGTTTTTGAGAAGTGACTACCTTAAGGCTACCTTAAGTCATTTACACGGAAACATGCAAATTAGTGTCAATGTAAAAACAAATCGTGATAAAATCGAGATCGTGATTTTATCATTAAAGAATCGTGATATAAAATTTTTGCCATATCGCCCACCCCTACATATTAATTAATTTACATCGAAAAGGACACTTCTAGCACTTGCTAGACACATGCTAGGACATCATAATTTTGTGCATCCGACCGGAACAGTGTCCTAAAATCAGTTCCCATACAGTCCTACTAGGGCTGAACGATCTATCATTTTAGACCGAAAATTGCGATCTCAGACAACGTGATTTTGAGATCGTTAAAGCCACGTTTTTTTTGCACTGCTCCTAACTGAATCAGGTTTTGTTTTGTCAAATGCTATGGAGGAACTGGTCCCTAAAACGAACTCCACCTTTATGTTCGGTGCTGTTTTTGCCGGCAGCAGCGGCGCGTCTTCTAAGCCTGTGTGTGTGTGCGCGCAACGTGTGTCGCAGTGGAAGGGCCGCATGTATACGAATGTATTATAATGCTACGAGCACGTACGCGCCCACCTCTCTGAACATTACCAGCTCGTTATATTCAGGTTCCTGTTGTTTTAACCTATTTGAAATAAAACTTTATTTTGTTCTGTAATTGTTATTTAAATTTTCATGTTTATTGAAAACTAAGACTGAGTGCACGTTAGCACGTTTACTTTTAGATCTACTGACAGTTATTGAGAAGTGACAGAGTAGGCTACCTGAAGTCATTTACACAGAAAAATGCAAATTACTGTCAATGTAAAAACAAATCATGATAAAATCGTGATCTCATTCACGATTTTATCATTCAAAAAATCGTGATATAAAATGTTTGCCATATCACCCACCCCTAGGTATGATGTAAGTTTCTGTGATCTTTGCAAACGCTCATGTGCACTAAAACTTGATTTGAAAAAAATCGTGGATGAATTCGAAATCGCAATTCAATTTATTCTTAAAATTGTTCAGCCCCAATTCCTACCATTTTATAACAACAGGAAGGTTTGACAGTTTTTTCAGTGTTGGAGTTGAGGTTAGCCTGACTGCAGTACTGCTCTACCCCAGTTTTGACAGCATCTCACACGGACATGTGTACGTGATTAGGACGGTAGTTTTGTTTCATTTTTAACTAGGTAAAACCCTGCAACTGGACAAAAAGCAAAGACAAGATCAAAAGTACTTTGCAAATACATTTCTGGTGCCTCAGATTTACCTCATCTTATTATGAAATAAGGCGATCTATTTTGCAGACACTGTTAAATAGAAAGCCAGATGCTTCCATACACACTGCTTCCCAAACACTGAGTGCAAACAACTTCAAACAGTTGTCTCACTGAGTACATTTTGGAGTGAAGACATTAAAATATGACATTTTTCATTGCGGTTGAAAAAATAAAACCAATCCTGGTCCTCATAGTTGTACCCATTAAAAATCTGAGACACGGAGATATTGCACAAGAACTGACTACATGCCTTTCAACAATTACCCTGTCTCTCTCACTCGCAAGCAATGTGAAGGACAGTACATGTATTGTTTGCATGTCTTTTTTGGCTTCAAAATAACTGTATCAAATCCATTCACTTTGACCCTACAAAGTGATGGAAGCACATGAAATACATGTTGATAGGCTCCAGGGAGCCTTTTATTTAACTCTTCAGACATAAGACACCTTCAGCAGAAAGAAACGATAAGGGACATATGAGTGGGCTGAAGCTGGGGGTGGCATAAAATGATTCACCATGGCCTAATTCACTCTATGGTCACTCTTACTACTAATGTTTCAGAGCAATTTTACACCATCCCTTGACATGCTGGCAGTCAGCTTCAGCTTCACTCTTGGGAGTCAAAAAGGCAAAGGCACCACTGACTCACTCTCAGAGCACGCACACGGCAGCCCAGTATTCCCGCAGAGATGCCTCACAATCACAGAAGGCCCAGACAAACATGTGCCCAGCAGAATCAGTACAACAGATGAGTCCAAAATCATGCCCCAGGGCAGCTTTCATGTACTAAGGCAAACCTGGTTTTGCCAGATGACTACTGGCTGCTCCAGCTGAGAGCTGGTGCTTTGATAAAGTGATGCGGAGCAGAGGGATGTCTGCAGATATGGGTTCTGCAATATGATAAATATTGAAGGTAAAAGTTCAACTCGGTTCACTGCTCAGTGGTGATGGCTGATTCTAAAGCAGGATTGTTTGGGTTGGATGCTGGACGGCTCATTCCACCTGGATAGAGATGAAAAATCCAAGTTCATAACAGTGGGCTTCTTAATACTGCACACTTCTCCCTCAATGCTGGTTTCCACAGAAACAGATACAACATTTATCTATCTTCTCTGTGTCTCAGTTTATCTCTCTGAGAGAAGTTCTGCTTAACCATAGTTCACCCCCAATGAGCTAAACTGCTGGTGTTTCAGCTAAAAAATAAAAATCATCACTTCAGTCCTCTGTCATTTTTTGTGTGACCAAATTGCCAAACACTGTTTGACAGAATGAGGCTGGAGAATTGCCTATAGCACCATTGAGAGATGTCAAAAGGCTGTGCAGAAAGAGAGATTTTCATTTGACAGTCACCAAATCCTGGGCTTCAACTCTCCTTGACTTCTTTTCACTGCACAGGTCAGCCTACCACATTAAGGAGATGCCAGCACACCTAGGTCAGGCAAGAATATCACAGATTGGGAGCATGGCACAATATGCCCACCTAGGATTAAAACAAAAAATTGTTTGCAAAGACGGCTGCTCTGCTCTGAGCTTTAGCTTTACAAATCAAGAAAGTTACCCAGCTGGGTTTAGTGCGCTGAGAGCAGTGGAAGGAAACAAGGCTTAACAGTGAAATGAAGCCCCTGAGGGTAAATGAGCTCTGTGCTCCAAACGAGAGGAGGAAGGGTGAAGATGAAATCCTTCCACCTACACTCCCAACTCCGAGCTGAGCAGACTGGATGAAGGAAAAAGCTAATAGAACTCTTTGGTGAAATTCAGAATTATTATCTTATTTCCAGGCCAAAGATGCATTGCCCACAACATTAAATGCAATATCATGTGCATTTAGTCTATCTGTAACATAAATATTTGACCCAATATCTACAGCCTCCCAGCAGGATCCCAAGTCTACAAGAGCAGCCTGAAAATAAAATCAGCACTAACCGCAACACTCTTTAAATATATTGTCAGATTTTGCAATATTATTCAGCTATTGCTATTTTCTTGCAGATGCTAGCTCACCTGAGATTTGACATTCAGCCACAAAAACACATTCAAGCTCGAGTCACACTTGTAGAAGTACAAGGCTTCTTTACACTTTCAAAAACAGACAGTGCAGTAGTAGAAAAAAATAATGAAAATAAATAATACTTTGTATTGCAGATGACAAAGTCTCTGAGCTTTGTAAACACATCTGTAATCCATTTCAGACAGATTATCAAAAGGGCCAAAGTGCCGTCCTTTTAAACACAAAATTTACAGAAAAAAAAATCTAAATAAAGATAAAAAATTTATACAGTGGCTATGACAGAATGTGTGCAGAAACTGACTGTTTAAGCAAATGAAGAGTTTGGCTTTCTTTTGCCTATCCACTTACTCACTGGGAGACAGCTTATGACAATGCTCTCTGCAGGTGATTGGAGCCAAAATCCTGAGCAAATGTGCGCAGAACAAAACAGAGCCACTAAGTGTGCACCCTTGGCAGCACTATTAAGATGATTAACAAAAGAAGGATAATAACCACAGTCAAAAATACAAAACAAACACCAGCAAGTGCTAGAAGAGACCTACATACTGTTACAAAGTCAGGACACAAAGCATGATTGCCAATTAGTACATTAACCATAACATTTTGAAATAAACAAATGTCAGGCAATACATGTGGACACTGGTAAAATGAGTGTGACCTCTCTAAAGCATTACTACCAAGATTACTACTACTAAAACTAGTACTAAGTTTTTTTTTAGTTTTGAAGAGAACACTAATAAACTATTATACACTCAACAAAAATATAAACGCAACACTTTTGTTTTTGCTCCCATGTTTCATGAGATGGACTTGAAGATCTAAACTTCATTCCATATACACAATATTACCATTCCTCTCAAACATTGTTCACAAATCTGTCTAAATGTGTGATAGTGAGCACTTCTGCTTTGCTGAGATAATCCATCCCACCTCACAGGTGTGCCACATCAAGATGCTGATCTGACATCATGATTAGTGCACAGGTGTACCTTAAACTGCCCACAATAAAAGGCCACCCTGAAATGTGCATTTTGTTTCTGCTTTATTGGCGGTCTGGGGACTCAGAACCAGTCAGTATCTGGTGTGACCACCATTTGCCTCATGCAGTGCAACACATCTTCTACGCATAGAGTTTATCAGATTGTCTATTGTGGCCTGTGGAATGTTGGTCCACTCCTCTTCAATGGCTGTGCGAAGTTGCTGGATATTAGTGGGAACTGGTGCACGCTGTCGTATATGCCGGTCAAGCGCATCCCAAACATGTTCAATGGGTGACATGTCCGGTGAGTATGCTGGCCATGCAAGAACTGGGACATTTTCAGCTTCCAAGAATTGTGTACAGATCCTTGCAACATGGGGCCGTGCATTATCTTGCTGAAACATGAGGTGATGTTCATGGATGTATGGCACAACAATGGGCCTCAGGATCTCATCACGGTATCTCTGTGCATTCAAAATGCCATCAATAAAATGCACCTGTGTTCTTCGTCCATAACAGATGCCTGCCCATACCATGACCCCACCACCACCATGGGCCACTCGATCCACAACATTGACATCAGCAAATCAGTTTGTGCAGAAATTGTTTGGTTATGCAAACCAATTGTTTCAGCAGCTGTCTGAGTGGCTGGTCTCAGATGATCTCGGAGGTGAACCTGCTGGATGTGGAGGTCCTGGGCTGGTGTGGTTACTCGTGGTCTGCGGTTGTGAGGCCGGTTGGATGTACTGCCATATTCTCTGAAACGCCTTTGTAGACGGCTTATGGTGGAGAAATGAACATTCAATGCACGAGCAACAGATCTGGTTGACATTCCTGCTGTCAGCATGCCAATTGCACGCTCCCTCAATGCTTGTGGCATCTGTGGCATTTTGCTGTGAGACAAAACTGCACATTTCAGGGTGGCCTTTTATTGTGGGCAGTTTGAGGTACACCTGTGCACTAATCATGATGTCAGATCAGCATCTTGATGTGGCACACCTGTGAGGTGGGATGGATTATCTCAGCAAAGCAGAAGTGCTCACTATCACACATTTAGACAGATTTGTGAACAATGTTTGAGAGGAATGGTAATATTGTGTATCTGGAATGAAGTTTAGATGTTCAAGTCCATCTCATGAAACATGGGAGCAAAAACAAAAGTGTTGCGTTTATATTTTTGTTGAGTGTATTATTATAGTGCAGTAAGACATATAAATTACATAATTTTATTTAATAGCTGTATGTATTATTGAGTTAAGTGAGCATGTGTCTTCCTTTTAAGTCCAAAGATGTCCACATTTCGAAACAAAACACATCCACTTTTGCACAAGAGGATTTTTACATGACCAGAATAATAATTTGACATGTATTTTGTTGGAGCCTTTTGCTACAGTTATTCATTTGCTCTGCTTGAAGCCTTGGTAGTGGTAAACAACTTTTTAGAATTTAGGAAGACACAATTATACTAGATATAAATAAATAAAAATAACACCCTCACCACCACTGGTATGCTACAGAATGTGAATGTTATTCCAGGATTCTGCAGTGCACACTGAGAAAAGCTAACATGCACTGTCTGGCATCCTTTCTGACAGCTGTTTACATTTTCTGCAGACTGTATGAAACCATGCTACACACATTAGCCACTGTAGCTTAAGGCAACAGTGGCGCAGTGGTATAGCAGGGTTGTCTAGTAACCGGAAAGTTCGATCCCAATTGTTTGTTGATTGTGTGTTCTTGGGCAAGACACTTCACCCTAGCCTGTGGCGCGCCTTGCTAGTCACTGTGTGACACTGCTTGGCAGCAGCCGTAAAGAATTTCCCTCTGGGATTAATACAGTATCTAAAATAAAAAAAAAAAATACAGTGTAGCATAAATATACAGTAGCTCTGCTACACTTACAACCATAAATAAATATAAATGCAAAGAATAACACACCACGCAAATGTTTTTCTGTACGCTTCTTTACAGATTAAATATTGATGATGGGCTTGACGATAAAAAGGCAAGTTATTTTAAATAGTGTTTTACATTGGTTATGGTTTTAAATATTTTTGTTCTGTCTGTGTTGTTTTTGGTGGGCATTTTGTAGGGAATGCTACAGTGCAGGAATATAAAAAGATGGAAGAGACCGATCCTGCAACATTAATATGAATGTGTATTCATCATGCACAGTAATACAGACCTGCTCAGCTCTAAATGGCCAGAGACTGGAACTGGCCAATTTTCAGCATTCTTACCCAGGCAGATTTAAAAGATGTTTAATTTAATTATTTAAAATTGGAATAAAATATAAAAAGTTTAAAACAGTCTTTATGTCAGAAAAGTTGACCAATTAGAGCTTTAAAAGAGAACAATAGACTATTATACATTCTGATAATGCATACAGCTACAAGCTGACAATTGTAAAACCTTACCAGCTCACATTTATGTTTGTGTATGCTGTGATATATAGCTTTTAAACAAAAATAATAGAAACATTAAATAAATCAAGAGCCATGCTCAAACCTGCATTATGGGAAGTGTAGAATCCAATGTGTTTGAGCTTACCTAGGGATTTCTTGCATCTATTGTGACTGTCCAAGAAACTGACTAAACTAGCATTCTGTGAACTTCTGTTTCCTGCTTTGTGTGAATAAACTTTACATACTTGAAACCAGCCTCAGGAACACTATAACTGGCCAAAACAGAAACTAATTGGTGTTTCTGAGGGCAAGTCCGCAGCGCATGTCTCATTAAGTTTAGTTTTAATGAACTAGTGTAGTGCATGATTAGGAGTGCAGGACAAAGACCCTGCACCCTGACGCATTAGTGTGTTTTATGGTCTGACAAGTAGGGTCCTTTAGAGTCGGGGGGAGATGTTAAGTGCCTTCTGATGCCATGCATTTGTTTTGAGAGAATCCTTTAAGGCAAAGTGAGGGAGAAAGCAAAACAGCATCTAAATCCACAACACAAGCACAAGGCTGCTCCACTTCAAATGTACCACCAGCTGAGGGTATCCAAATAATGATGCCATGTATGAAGGATTTATAACAAAGAAACAGTCAGAATATCCTGGAACATTATCCATCACTTAATCTGCTGCAGTCCAAACAGCTGTCTTTTATCATGTTGTGCTCTGGTTGATGTCCTGGGGCTGTATGCTCTGTGTGTTCTGCTATCATCAGACTGACAGACATGCATGGTTTCACTCAGATCACTTGAGCACACCAACATTTTACTTCCTGGTTGCTGCAGCGTGATTGCTGAGACACAGCTTTGATCGCAATGAGAAAACTGAGCTCTACTGGCAATTAGTTTGAAATGAACATGCTGGCATTGATTTTCCTTCCAAATCTGCTTTAATTACTGACTGTAATGTTAACCTTACAGATCTCTTAAAAGATACAGCAGGACTGATCCCCTGTCAGTGCATCTTGAAGATACTTTCATTAGTGGTTCCACACCAAAACCTCAGTCGGGCAAATTAAAGCACTCAGACGTGCAGCATTGGAGAAGATTGCTGGGAAAACGGGCTAAACTAGATCGCCAATGGCATCTCAAGTTCAGCATTCGAGGTGAAGATTCACAAACCCCCTGATAACACTTCTTAATCTCCATCTCTCTTCTCCCCTATCTCTCACTTAGTGCACATCTGCTTTTTCCATCTTTCTGTTCCTCTGCAGGGAGGATAGACACTCTGAGCTCTCTCCTTCAGGGAATGTAGGTTGTGGCTTCTGAATGCATCTCTGCTTTAGCAGGATAAAGAAGATGAAACAGAACAAGGCTGATGAAAAGAGTGAAACAAAGTGGCAACCTCCAGGGCCAAGAAATGAAGCTGATCAATAAGTGCCAAAACACTTCCTTAAATGACCACTTGAGGCTGGCTTCAAAAGTGAGTCATGTGTCTAACTTTAGAGTAGAAGCAAACAGCCTGGTATGCCTAAAAAGCAAGTAACAGTACTGCAAGAATTTAGCTGTGGCTCATGAAGAAAAGCTACTGCTCTAAAACAATAGTTTCATTGGTACCACGCGCATGTTATTGTTTATTTCAGGTCCTGTAGCATTACCCAGAAGCTAAATGTCTATGGTCTGGCAACAGTTTACAGATGAAACAGCAGCATGGACAAAACGCAAGGCAGTCAGTGGGGAGCAGTCTATTATAAAGTTTGTGAAGATGACTCATTTCACTTTCTGAACCTGCTTTGTCCTGTACTATATGGTCACAGAAAGCTGGAGCCTTTCCATGCTGTCAATGAGTGAGAGGCAGGGTACATCCTGGACAGGTTTCTAGTCTACCGCAGTGATAACACAAAGAAACACAGACCAACACTCAGCTGTTTTACAAATGCTTTACAACTGTTCCAACTCCATACAAGTAAACTGCTATTATACTCCGTGTCAGTACCATAAGCAGGATTCTTTCTTAGTACGTTAAAATGACAGCAAGCACAACTTCCAACTACCATTACGAGGAGCTATCTAGCGACATGATGACCACACGCTACATCATGGCAACATCAAGAGTTACTCTGTGGTAGGGCTGAACGATCTATCGTTTTAGACCGAAAATTGCGATCTCAGACAACGCGATTTTGAGATCGTCAAAGCCACGTTTTTTTGCACTGCTCCTAACTGAATCAGGTTTTGTTTTGTCAAATGCTACGGTGGAACTGGTCCCTAAAACGAACTCCACCTTTATGTTCGGTACTGTTTCTGCCGGCAGCAGCGGCGCGTCTTTTAAGCCTGTGTGTGTGCCAGTGGAATGGCCGCGTGTATACGAATGTATTATAATGCTACGGGCACGTACGCGCCCACCTATCTGAACATTACCAGCTCGTCATATTCAGGTTCGCTGCTGTTGTGCCGTCAGCAGCTCTTCTACACCTGTGTGTGTGTGTGTTTGTGTTGGAGGGCCGCCTGTGTACATCAGAGGCAAGAGCTAATGACGTCACAAAAACAATAACGCAGGCATTTGATGAAGAGGTTCCATATGAGGACTCTAGTAAACGGTGGACAGAGCTGACAGCAGCAGCTCCGTTTTTCCTTAGATATGATTCCCATTAAGGTTTGATCACTTGTTCTAAATCACATTGAATCACAACACTGTATTTTTTGTTTAACCTTAGGAGGCACACTTCAGTCTGTTTAAATGACTGTTGAATAATACTTTACAGAATTACATTAGTCTTCTTTTTAACCTATTTGAAACTTGAACTTTATTTTGTTCTGTAATTGTTATTTAAATGTTCATGTTTATTGAAAACTAATACTGAGTGCACGTTATCAGAGTTTACTTTTAGATCTACTCATAGTTTTTCAGAAGTGACAGAGTAGGCTACCTTAAGTCATTTACACAGAAACATGCAAATTAGTGTCAATGTAAAAACAAATCGTGATTGTGATTTTATCATTAAAGAATCGTGATCAAATTTTTGCCATATCACCCACCCCTACTCTGTGGCCATATTGTTCTCTCAGAATGCCAAAAAATAATACTTTAAGTTGAGACCCACAGAGCCATGTACTTGACATAAGTGAGTCACATGTTTACAGTATACATAGCAGATGTGTAATCTTACCCTCTATGCATCTGATAGTATGAACAAAAGCCAAAATCATTTGTTTTGCTTGTCCTTAATAACATTATCTCATGCTTGTGATTCATTTTTATAGGCAGCAAGCAGTCAGGTGGTGTTTGTATTTAAATTCATTATTCTCATTGAGGCGAGAGACTGTTAGTTGCGTCCAAATGAATGCAAAATTTCCCATTACACCTATTATTTTTCTTAAAAAAAAAAAAAAAAAAAAAAAAAAAAATGGACCAAGTCACCATAACCTGGCCCTGCTCCATGCAGTGTACAACATGCTGTGCGAGGGCTAACAATAGTTAGTGGGCTTTTTTTGGTTTTTAATCTCCATGCTAACCCTAGTCCAGAGTTTCAAAGTGAGGCCTAAAGCTGTAAAGACTGGCATAAAACTTTAAAAATAAAAACCATTGATCATCCTCCTGTGTGCTCACAGAGCCCAGATATTATTCACTGCATACCCCTCAGGTCCATCTCATGGGCACAGCAATTTCTTTGATATGACAACACAATCTCTCTCTCTCTCACACACACACACACACACTGAAACCTTAAACATGGCTAATAATAATATAACATTTACACTAAAAGGTTGGTGTTTTTTGGATTTTAATCCGATTGGAAACATTTGCCCCAAGGGTTAACTACGTCTTTACACCAATTTATGTCTCAGCTAGGTGATTGGTTATCGATTTTCCATTTGTGTGGTAGATTGGTCCATAGCTTTCGCCCAGCAGAGACAAAGGAGAGAACTATGGTTCTTTGCCATTTCATTTCCAGGGCCATTAGCGCTAAGCAACTGCAGTTCGTGGACTGTCTGTCATGCTCAAACATGACATGGTGTCATCGTGGAAAATTCGTGGAAGAGCTCAAGCTCAATAATCAATTCAGAGGTGTAATGATATGTAGCACATTACAGTGGCGGTATCACCTGGGCTCAGTAATATAGTCGTCCAACTGCGCCTGGGTTTACTCGGCTTCCTTAACTAAAGTAAGACTGGAGTCCAACATGTCTAATGAATAGTGATGCCGTATTAGTATTCACAGTCTGGGGTCTTTGCAGGCTCTCTTCCCTTTCCATTTGAATGACACAGAGAAATCAAAAGAGCGCCGGAGAGGCACAGAGGCCTTTCATCTGCCACCAAGCAAAAGTAAGGGAAAGAACACGGCGCAGAGTTAGTGGAAGTGAGTCACTGCTTCCTCTGTATATTATCTCTTTTTGCTTGGTGTGCCATCCAAAAATGTTCTTCTTCTTCAGGTTTGCTCTTGGGTTCTGTGCACCAGCTGCTCTTCACTTACCCTGTGAATGTCAGGCCTCCAGTGGTGGAAGACATCAATCTGAATTAAGATAAATATTTTATATAGGCTATTTTATAAAAGTCATGTACTTCTAAGAATGTACTTTGACGAGGGTTTCTGAAGTGAACTTAAGTGCTTTTCAAATAATGTATCTGTGACAAACAAACACTGTGTATACATTCTGTAGCCACTGGTGATGCTATGAATACATGTTATGTTTGATCATCTTGTGAACAAAGAGCAAATTTCTCCTGAATGTTAGAAACTATCCACTGAAAATCGCTGCATTGTTGCAGTCATCCTCCAGCAAAGTAAAGGGGAGGTTCTCATTCTCTGCTTCCAATGTTTCTCCACTGACCAATACTGAACAAATACTAAAAGGCCGAAAATCTTTATGAAGCTGTCTTCAAAAACAAAATTTCTAATTTACAGTGGCAAGAGAAAGTATATCAATATTTTGCAATTTGTTCATAAAATGTGCTTTTTAATAAAGACATGAAATATTGTAAGTGTTATAGTATTAGCTAAAGTACATTGTGTTTGTCTGTTCTTGTGATTTGGATGTAGATTGGATCACATTTTTCCTGCCACTGTATGAAGTAGGTCCCATATTAATTCACAGTTGGCCACATTCACATCACTACATTACTAAATACTACAGCAAATGTGAAAGTAAATGGAGGCTACTTATCCTAGCCAGTTATATTAATGTTGGAGTTCAGCAAGCCTCTGCTGCACTTTCAAGTATAGCTCACCAGTGTGCACAAATAGATTTTTACACACTAATTACCAATCTATCAGTGAGATGCTTACAGTGCGAAGCCCAGATATGCTGAAAAAAATAGAAAGACTGAAGATGCTGCAACACCATGGGCTAAAAACAAAACACAGTAAGTGAAAGGTCAGATATTTCAATCCCACACTCCTCCAAAAAAGGTCCGATTTATAATTATAATAAATCTAGTTTTGAAAAATGAACTAATGTAAGAGTATTTTTTCACTAGAAGGAAATACTGTATTGTAATGGCATGAGCAGTAATACAACAGCATTCTATAAGATGTGTCATTTGGAACTTGTACTCACCTAAACATATCAAAGATCTGCATGTTCTATTACAATATGATAAAGAATATAAGTAAAGAGGAGTCAGCATGCAGTTCATATGAGAGACCCAACAAATGAAAAGCGTTAATAGAAATGATCACTGATGAGTTTGTCTTATGTCTTATGCGCCTGGCCCACATATAGCCTGTCATGGTAGTTGACAATGACAAACTTCCCCACAGTGTAGCTGGTGTCATCATCAGAACTGGTGTCTACTTCTGCTTCAACAATCCTTTAGACGCAGTGACCTGCAGTTTCTTTAGCTAAAAGCAGGGGCACATGTCTGGGTAGTGGCAAAAGCTGCTAAGACGCCTATTTCGCCAGGAAAAAAGAAGAGCACTTGCTGTATATGTCCCTCTGCCACTGATGCTGTGCGATGCTCACAGCATTCTGTGCATTCTGTGCATTGTTGTCTTGATTTTCTGAGCTGTAGCATATGGATGATAATGATGTCGAAAGACTTGTTTTTGAACAAGCTACATGTTTCCATGTTGATGGGACGCACAGGTGTTGCAATCACATAATTTTGGTTCAGTGATGTAGAATGGTTTGTATCTGATAAATTGCTGGTAAGACATCCTGTGCATTTCATCACCGTTATCATTATAGCCTTTGTGAAGGTCTTGCAGAGTGCTTGCAAGGATTCTTTCCTGATTTTTTCCTGGAAGCAAAATGCTGTTCTCATCTAAAAGCAGGAACACTTAACCCTTCTTTCCCCTCTCACTAGCCAGTTTTTGGGTGCTCTGGGTCGAAAAGCATCACCAATGGTGTGAACAGGATTCTGCTGTGTTTTCTAGTTAGATTTTCTGATTTTTCTGCTTACAGTTTCATACAGAGTCATGTGAAGAGACAGAAGGCTCTGGGGGTGTGGAGCTGTATAGGAGCTGTATATTGGTGGCACAATGTCATCTTCATTTAGTCAAACCTCGAGAGATGGCAGCGTCATGGACGTCACTAGGGTTGACAGGTAGGGGGGGTTAATCAAGTTGTGTGGCAAAAGTTGAAAAATGAAGCTGCGCTACATGAAAGAAGCACTGTTTACTGTGAGCGTCTGAGAGCGAGCTCCCCTGTTCATTCCGTAACTTCCGGGTTACGGAATGTTGATCATCTTCAGAGAGCAGCATCTCCTAGGAAGCTAGCAAAAGAAGTCGATCATAACTGCCAACTCAAAATAACCAGCCAAAGTGACAACCAAGAGAAAAATAAAAATGTAATTCGACTCAATATTATAGAAAAAATGCAAATGAAACATTGTAGTTAATAACATGTTTTTTGCAAAGGGTATTAACAAATTGATGAGCAAATTAATGTGAGATCTGGCTGCCATCATGAACCAAATGCATTAATTTAGAATAGGCAGTTTAGAGTGCTGTTGTTTTAGAGATAAATAAAGTATTAATTAAGTGCAATTTGACAAATGTATGCATCATAATTGAAGACAAATAAAAATTAAAAGCCTTGAGTCCAGTGTGTGTCATTACTGTTTGAACATTTTGTTTGGGAATATGCCTCACTTAAGTACTTTTAACCTTTAACCCACATGAAGACCTAAAGGTGGGCCCTCCTTAAAGCTCATCATTGTTTGAGTTTTATTCACATATTTTGCATTTCTCCAAAAAATACATTTTCTCTCACTCGTTATTATACATATAGCTCTCACTCTATTGTTATTAATATCACTTTATGTATCCTGTTGTCTTTCTTCTTTAATATCCCTTTTTATTTTCCTTCCTTTTACTATTTTATATCCTTTCTCCCCCTTATAGGAAACAGACAGTAGAGACAATACAGATGTTGTATATCAAACTTGTTTACAATGTATCGAGTCGGACTAGCCCGACCTGGAAACATGCATTTTGCTCCTGCAAAGCCCTAACATTGATAATATGATTAAGTGAATTTCTTTTATAAACAGATAATTCAGAGCCTGCAGATACGAGAGTTTTTAAAGGAATACTGAATTTCTAAACAGCTGAATAAGTGAGAAGTACCTAATTAAATTTGGTTTTATTCATAGCTTTTTTTTTTAATTTGTGCTTTGAGTGAGTGGCTAAATATTTATACTCATGCACTAGTGATTTTTCTCCCAGCTACTTTAACATATAGGTCCTGCTCTCTATTTGCAGACATTGATCAATGTCATCGTTATTACTGTCTCAGCAGCACAAAATCAGTGAAAATATTTTATCACTATCATCTGGATTAAGGCAGCAAACCTTTAGCATCGCAGTTAGAAAAGTATGTATTCACTGTCATTGCACTGAGAGCAATACAATATAATTTCAAGAAGTAACACTAATTAAATAAGATTCATGTGCACAAGCAATCATATTAATTAGCATCTGTGTGCAGCATAATAGCAATTTACAACCGAGCTATATTATGTTGCTTTTCACATGCTTCATAACCAGTGATTGCTACTCGAGAGTTTAAGCAGACATCTTTATTGTATGTGTATTGTATTTGCTGTAGCCAAGGCAGACATGAGTGTTCCATCCCCACATAGAGTTTCAGTAGCCTAATCAGGACATGTAAACACATTAACTACTTTCTCAAAGTCTGTGAAGAAAAATAAATAAGTAAATATGGAATAAATTAATGCTTGTTTACTGCCAAATTTATATACCATATATATTTATGACACATGGTGGCCAACTTTAAAAATAAATCATGGCCAGTCTAAAAAAAAGGGGCAAGGGAAAAAAGACTGCAAACGCCAGTATTACAATGACTCTGATGAGTCCCCATTTCTGCTGCCACATTCAGATGGTCGGCGCAGAATTTGGCGTAAACAACATGAAAGCATGAATCCAGTATCAGGCGTAATATTGCAAGGGAGATTTGCTTTGCACATTTTGGGGCCTAAGCTTCACTCAAGGCCAAAGCACACCTGACTATGCCCTTCACTTTATGAGCACAGTGTAGCATATTCTGATGGGATAACACAGCATGTCAAAATGTTTAAGTGATTTAGAAAATGCTTTTATGAAGATGACAAGTTTATTCTAATCCACTGTTGCCAGATTTTAATCCAACAAAGCACCTTAAGGATGTGGTGGAACAGGACACATCATGATGATGTGCACCTAACAAATCTATAGAAAATGTGCAATGTTTATGTCATAGCTGTTAATTCTGCTATTCATTTCATTAGTCACTCCTGTATGTTAAAGAGCAAGCTGTGCACAGCAAAAAAATAAAAAGCATAAACTGACAGCTCATACTACTCATAAAAAATAGTCATTATACAATCATATAATACTAAATAGTCCAATATTTCTAAAAGTCATTAAGTCAATTATTGAAAACCAGGACTAGCCACCCACCAGCACAAGCATGAAGCGTCACGTGCACGTGTACATGTACCCCACACAGCACCCAGCTGGACAGCTGTCCACGGGAGCACGCACTTAAATGTATTACGCATTTTACTCGTATTGGGTGCAGCTGTGCAGCAGACAACACAATAGCATGCTACCCACCTAGCTTCCACTTCCAACAATAAAAAAACAACACACAATTACAACGCTAAACTATTACTACTAAACCCAAAGATACTTTGCCCTGCGAAGCTTGTACTAGCATGCTAGCAACATACACAGCGTGGGTAAGAAGCACGTTAGTATGAGCAGCACCAGCAAAAAAAAAAGAATAAACACTCTCTTACCTTTGCCGCTCCCTGGTTATAAATTGTATTCCAGTCCCAAAACATCATATCTTCTGCTAGTCCATCGTTTTGTATCCAACTTTCGGATGTTTTTAGAGCCGTGGAGAATAATAGTAAACATTTCCGTCTTGATTGTGGAAGCCGTTCTTCAAATCTGTTTATTCTGACGGCTCAACCGACATGCCAATCATCCCGACTGACCAATGAGAAAGCAAAATATCGCGCATGGTGTATACGTGTGGCTGCACCTGAGTTGAGTCGCAGCAGGTGACGTTTAAAGAGACGCAAGCTGTATATTTCCGGTCGCGTGTCTGAACCCAAACCAACCTGCACATGTGACACAAATGTGAAAACAAACAAACAAAACCCTACTGCTACCAATAAAATCGTAAATATTACTGAAATGGCCGATACTGTCAGGAGTGTGTAAATAAATGTAAATAATTAACACTAAAAAAATATTATCAGTGTTTAAAATCACACCTACTTCTGAACAGAAAAAACACACATTTAATTTCTTGGAGCTAAGATAGTACTGTTATATAAACAACACCAACAACAAAACACACTCATTCATATATCTTTGCTGTGTGTACGCCCGGTAGCTGCACAACTCGACCCTTGCCTCCTCCAGAACATGCAGACAACAAAACAAAAGTGAGGTTGAAAAACTTTACTTTGCGTATTATTCTAGAAATAACTAAATGGCTACACTCACACACAACAATCTCAAAATTTAGATGATCTAACAGGCGTTCATTGTTACACAAGACAACACTAGATACAGGAGTCACTTGCTGTTTACTTCAAGACGAGGCACGTCTCCTGAGGAATCCTCTCCTGGCATAGATCTAGGTCTTTAGTCCACTACGCAGAGTCAGATTAAAGTCAGGGGTTTGTGCAAGCCAGTCAATAACATTCTCTTTGCTCTCCTGAAGGTAGTTTATCAGTATGCCTCGGTTCGTTGTCATGTTGAAGGAGAAAACCACACCAAAGACCCTGTTTTGATGTTGACTGCTGTAGGTTTCTTTGAGGATATGTTTTTTTTCATTCTTTGATTTCAATCCCAATTCCAGAACACAACAAACCATCCTCACAGCATTATACTGCCACCACCGTGTTTGACTGTGGCTCTAGTTTGGTTTCATCTGACCAAATGACACATTTCCAGTCTGTGTAGTTTGTCTCTAGGTTGAAGTGGGGTCTGCAGCCTGGCAGTCCATTCTTGTGCAGCACTCTAGTAACTAGTGTCTTCTCTGACACTTCATTGCAGACTTGGCTAAATCATCCGCTAGTGTCTTAGCAGTTGCTCTGGGCTCATCTCTTACTAGTTTGCTTTAAAGAGTCCTCCACATTTTCCACCTTCTACCTCTGCCAGTCTTGTTCTGCAAAGGGATGTGCTGGTTACAAAAGCACAAAGGGGAGATCTGGGCGGTTGAATAGGTTAACAAAGCATCACATTTATCTCATTGTCATATTACATTGAAATGAGCATGAGTCAATGATGGAAAACATCTAACCAAGCGTCTATTTATGTGAAGATCCCACTCACTTCCTGTATTTTACAGTGTAGGGCATGGAGCTCTGACAGCTGTGGGTTTATCAGCAGTGAGAAATGTGTGTGTGTGTGTGTGTGTGTGTGTGAGGGGTGCATAGAATCACTCATACTAGTCAGGTCAAGCCACCTCAGACCCCCCTCTGCCTCCCTTGGAAGGTATTGTGTGGCACAAGATGGAGATGCACTGCAAGCCACTGGGATAAAGCCAGGTCATTATTGACTCGCCCCTGGCCATCGCCTCGCATCGTCCCTCCCACCTACATAGATTATGCTGTGGGTGGGAGAGCACTCTCATCACTTCTTTTTTTTTTCTCCCACTCCTGCTCCTCAGCCACAGGCAAACCCCCGTCACCGAATGACACATTTGCCATTAACAGCCGCCTTCATGGATGTTCTATCATCCAGGCCTGACATAATCAATGATGATTGCCATACTGAAAGACATTCTCTTTATATATAAAAAAAAAAAAATAAAAAACAGAGGCTTTTATCAGTGCTGGTGCTGCCATTTTAAAACCGGTTCTGCAGACCTTATTCGATTTAAGCATGTAAAGAGATGAGAGGAGCTTCCGGTTCACATACCCGCTAAGAGCATTTTAATTTAATGCGATGTAAAAGTCGTGTCAGAGATAAGATGAGTGCGTATGGAGCTCAAATTGAATATGCCATCAAGCAAGAGTTGGGCCGCAGCCGCCAAGCACGGATGAAAAGAAAGAGGGACCTGCCCGCCGCTGTTTATCGTCTGCACAAACGTCTCAGCATGTCTCCCCTTTGAATATGGATATTAATAACTCACAATCTTAACAATCAAAAGGAATGCAGGAGTGTGCGACAATGAAAAATGAAATAAAAAGAGCGAATAATAAACTATTGATAATGTGAGAACGGTTACTGCAGGTAGTCAGGGACACACTGAGCTACCTCAGACCCCTATAATGCTGTGTATGTGTAGATATATGTGTGTGTGTGCCGTTAATGAAAGATAGGCAGGTACCCACAGGATCCTCCGTTTCCAAAGAAAAGTCTGTTGAATGCAGCCCTTTCAGTGCGAAAACAATGGCTCCTACAGTAATTACAGACACTCCAGCGGCAAACAATGAGACTTTGCCAAAGCATTCAAATCAGCCACAGAAAGGCAAATCTGAAGACCCGTGTTTTCTTTCTAGTAACACGTAAAAAAAAGGGGGGGGCATTGCAGGTTTGTATAATCTGACAGATGAACAGATGCTTTGAGAAAAGAACATCGTCCCCTTTTGTGTGCGACACACAATAGCAATATATATATTGTTTCATCCAATGACTGTTATTCATCATGTGTTTTTGAAATGAAGTAAAAGAAGAAACACGAGAGAGAATGCAACTGAACATGGGAGGCGCCGCCGTCAGCCAAATGATGCGACCTTTGACCTTCATCGCAATGACATTCATTTGTCCCTCTGTCTGCACGCGATCATCCACCCACAGTAGGAAAAGCGCAGGGGGCAGGACCAGGTCGCACATTGAAGCTTATCAGGCGCTCATAAAACACAGTAACTAAATGTGACATCGCTTGTTTAAAGCGTCACATGCTGGATTAAAAGCGTCGAGCCCTCGATCGATGGATCATCAAGACTCTCCAATTAAAGAGGTGGCTGAATACTTGAGGCTGTGTTTGGTGGTAATGATAAAAAAGTCCATTAAAGTTGCTAATTAAATGATAAGCGTAAATTAAAACACAGGTCAAGTGAGTTAACGGTGGGCTATTTAAGCTGGTTTGCGTGAGGCTCGGAGGAGCGCCAACAAATCTTCCATCACAAATTCATAAGAGCAGCAAGGGCCACACATCCATCTAGAGCTCTGTGAGGGTGGTGGGAGAGGGGCACATTTGTATAAATAGTGCTAATACTCATGGAAGAGAGACTGCTTCTGAGCAATAAGAAATCATTAATTAATAGTGTAATGTAACAAATATTAAATTAAGCCATTAACTGGCTAGAATAGTTTTTTTCTTGTTTAGTGTCTTGTGGTTATTAGCAGCTCTCTTTTTTTCACCAGTATGTATTCATTTTGCTGATAATTGCAGTGATTTTGCATGTTTTTTTATGGTTGTTTTTTACCTCTTTGTAGTTGGCTTACATATATTTTAATTACTTCACTTGCTTATTCTGATTATTTTTTAATCTGGTTGTTCTGCATCTCTTTTAGGTTGTTTACATCACTTTGTTGTCATATTGCAGCTAATTGTGGTTGTTTTGGAGCTTGTATGATTCTTTTTGTTGTTTTACATGTATTTTTGGGTTTTTACTTTTGACTGTTTTTACATCACTTCGTGGTTGTTGTGTATCTCAGTTCGGTAGTTTTGCTCCTCTGAGGTTGTTTTGGATTTTTTTATGCACGTCTTGGATTTCTGTTTGGTTATTTTGCAGCTGTTTGTGGTTTTTTTGTATGTCTTCGTTGTAGTTGTAAACTTCTTTGTAGTTGTTTGGATGGAAAGTCAAACTAACAACCAATACTAATGCTCTGCTCAAAAATCCGAGTGATCCATCTTGAATGCTAACAAGCCAACGATTAACTTCTGGTTGAGTAACCTTGTCCGAGATACACATAAATAATATTGTCAAGAAAAGCGTGGCTGTTAGGCAACAGCATATTTTATTTATTTTCATGTTTTATACACTATTTAGAAAATAAAACACATTGAATAAATACAAATTTAGAAAGCGACATAGTTTCGCCGTATTCTCACAGCAACACGTGGTTATGCTTAATGGAGCTCTCTCAGGACTAGCGGAGGGATTCACATCACAGAATCCACCCTGAAGCAGACTTGGGCCACACACTGCAATGAAACACTTAAGACTGGGCATGCAGATGCTGAACCCTAACCCATTTACAGACACAGAGAGAATGGATTGGCACACTGATAAGACATTGAGAACATCTAGAAACACCCGAGGGGAGGAGGAGGAGGAAAAAACATCTATATACACGAAGAATAAATAAAGAGAAATTAGGTCCAAGACAACTCCACTGTACAGATATGTCCATCGGAAGTGACCGACCTCTCTCCTTTTCCGCCCTTCAGTTGTCAGCTTTCAGTCACGTAATGTTCAAATATAGTACAGTACAACATAAGGATGGTCACCAACAGCAGATTGCACCATTTACAGTGTTACAAACAAACACAAATTTCACCCAGTGGTTGGCATCAACCTTTCAGTGTTTGTTCATAGTAAGGCAGGATACAGTGGAGCTCTCTGAATCCCGTTGGCGAGGTGTAGAACAGGTAGTCCAGCTGCCTTGACAGGGGGTGTGGGGGTCTTATAAAATGACTTCCACGCCTGTTAAGAGTGTCCTCTGGTTTGGCAGATGTAAAGTGGACAAAAGAGCACAGGTTGGATTAGCGCGCCGAGGAAAAGCAAATACAAAGAAGAATAAAGGAAAAAAAAGGTGTCAGTAGTATGTTACAAGTTTTCCAGTGAGCTTTCTTGATCAATGTTTCAATCCAGGCATCGCAAAAAAGACAACCAGAGCTGTGTACACTGTGGACTAAGGAGGCAGGAGTAAAGAGCCAGGATGCAGGATCCGGGATCCAGACCGTCTCCTTGAAGAGGGACGAGAAGAGAGGGATGGATGCTATCTGACTTCTAAGCAGTCCAGGTACTCCTGGGCCAGGTCGTAGCAGAACCGGTACTGCTCCTGAGGACACAAAGGGGTTACATTTTCAATATGTGAGCAGGGTTATTTGGTTTGGAAGGATCATCAAGCAAAAAACATTTTCTACTGCAATGTGAACACAGATCTCAAAACATTTAATTGTGTGTGTGGCAGTAAAGATGCACACAGACACACACACACTTCCTGTTTGCTCACCATCGTCTCCACCATGTTTGGCTTAGAGTTGCGCAACGTCTTGGCAGCGAAGAACACGTCCACTATGCTGTGGTGACGAATCATTTCCAGGATCATGGTGCAGGCGCAGAAAGTACCGCTCCGACCGCCGCCATTCCTGCCGAACAAAGGACACACGGACGGACACAAACAGCATTAAGACATAAGCAACCCGATAAAGATGTGGTACAGCAACTCTGGCGTGGGGGTGTGGGGAAGGGGATAACAGAGTGAAATGTCATGGTTTGACTGAGCGCAGATCAAGCAGTCTGCCAGAAAAAGGCCAGCTGGCAGGCTTTCAAGATGAATATCGAAGTAAAGTTCTCATTAAAATACAGGAGCTGGGATTTAATCAGACATGGGATGTCTTACATACAGACTGACCTCCGGGGAACAAAGGGCTCTGACATGGAGGAGGAGGAGGCGGGGCGCGGGTGAGTGCAAAGACACTTAGTGGGTAACTCTTGAAAAAAGTCCAACCTTCTGTGGAGAGACTGAAAGCTTTTTCAAAAGCTTCTCAGGCAAGAAAAAATTCATGAGGAGCTGCTGAATTCATAACTTGTCAATGTCACTTTAGAAAATGTTGGACATTGCATATATGCTGCGCAAATTTGAAAGGCGTCAGTTATGAACACCAATAAAACACATATAGAGCCTCACACAGATGCAATGGGTTTGTCTTTGTTAATGCTAAATTCTATATTATGAAATGTCATTTTTCCTTGAGTCATATGACTCTATAAAATAATAATATTTGGCAGTAAGGAAAAACTCCCTGTGACTCCAAGAACAGCGTCCCCACCAACAAACATGGAGGGTGTGTTTTTCTGCCAAGGGGACAGGACAACTGCAGTCATGTACCGTCAAATCTTGTGTGAAAACCTCCTTCCCTCAGCCAGGGCATTGAAAATGTTAATGTTAATTTATAACTATATAGATTGATCATTTCTTTGTTAGTGGGCAAACTTACAAAATCAGCAGGGGTTCAAATCATTTTCCCTAACTGTACATGAATATCTGTAGCATGTGGATCTCACTGTTTCATGATGTGTTTTTCCTTCTGTATGTATTTCTGTCTTTCTGTGTTATACAGCACAAAGACATGTTTGCATTCTGTATACTTTTAGCCGTGATTGTGCTGTTTACATAAAGGGAGAGTGAAAATAAGCCCACAGTGACCACAGGAGGGGAAAATGCCGTACAAAACGGATTGGGGTTCAGACAATCAAATCAAAATAGACGTGCAATAGACGCAGAAATTTTAGTTAGATTGTTGATATGGTCATTCTTTTCTTGCTACAGCTGTCCTTACATGTGTATTAACACTACTGGAATTACAATACAGTGTATAGTAGAGAGTGACCCAATGTCTTAGGCTTAAAAAAGTATTTTCATAATATAAATTAATTATAATTCATACATTGGTCAAGTCTTTTTTTCTACATATTTTATTTGAAGATGATGAATAATGATTAAATCTGGACCTTTTTTTCTCCCCTTTTTGGTTGCTCCACACACAGACACTGTAACACCTTGTATAGACGTGCATCTAAAACCCTCACCTCAACAGGCTTGACCAAGCTTTTTACATGTTGGCAGTAAAACCTCTGCATTGATCGAGGATATGGGATTAGTGACAGGAGCATTCACTCCTCCTGTTATACACTCAAGCAATGACAGCAGAGATTAATGCAGCAACTTCCATTATATGCACTTCAAAAGCAATACCAAGGTAAGACACCAGGATAGCAATGGTCATGAGCAGCAACAAAGTCACATTGTTATTGGTCTATACCCCTAGTAGTGCTGGTGAAGGTTATGCTGGATTGGCCACCCATATTGTTATGAGTGGATATGCATTGACATGATTTTGTAAGCATTATTTTTAAGGCAAAACTTTCATGTTATTACTTGTTACATATTTACCATATGCCACTGTTGCTTGCTGACATCTTTTCAACTTCTGCAGTAATGTATTTTATGGCAGTTAAACACATTTTGTGTGTGTGGTAGAAGTGGACTCACAGGCAGTGGACAACGGTGCGTCCCTCCCCGCACTCCCTCTGCCAGTTGTGAACCTGAGCCAAAAGGCTGAGGAAGGCCTTCTTGGAGTCGGGCACATCGCGGTATGGAGACCAGCGCAGGAACTGGAAGTGACGCACCACAAGCTGGCCTTCTTGAAGCTGCAGAAAGTTAAGAGGGAAGAAAACAAGGAGATAGTTTTAAAGCTTTCCACTATTGCTTCATTGTTCACTGTCATCACTGATCTTCATTCATACAATAGAATTTCTATCAGTTTGCTTCATAGTTTTAATTGGCCATCATTCTTTCTGTTCAAGATAAAATATTTCAGTGCCAAGAACTGCTTCATAACCCAAACCCATACTTCAAAATGTCAGTTTCTCTGCAGTCCATGGGTAAAGAACTGCAGAACTGCAGAAGAGTGTTTCTGGGTCAGCTTGTTTGCATCTGGGAGGGGGGGGGTGTACAACCTGGACAGCCAATGTAATCATTGAAAGGAATTAGCAAACTCTATGGGGTACCTTAATTTAGAAAAAAACAAGTGAGGAGAGGAATCACAGCTTTTGCTACATCTACTGGACAACAGAATACCTTCTTGGGTAAGAGTCTATCGGTGTCCTGCTCTGTAGTGTCTGTCTCCTCTGGATCCTGCAGAGATGCCGTGTGTAAACAGTTTTGGAGATAATTGAGTGGGCTGAGTGGGAGTGGGAGCACTGACAAGGGGCGGTCGGTTTAGGTCAGGTAAAAGGGAAAGGCTCGGGAGCTAGGAGCTAAAGGGAGGTTTAATAACATGGAGCTACTCAGCTAGCTGTTGGAAATCTACTGAGGTTGAAGGGTAAGAGCTGCATCTACACCACAAATACTCACAAACACAGTCAAACTTGAATATTAAATATGTTCAAAATGTTTCTGAGCACATTAGACAGGTCTTTGGAACAACGTGTGGTTAACGACGTTATCACGTTGTTGATACAGTTAGCTTATGTTGAGAGCGGTATTATTACGCCGCAAATTATGCTTGGCCACTGGGAAGAACAAATGCCGGCAGGGACCGAGGTCATCGTTCAGAACCATTATACTAGTATCAGGGCTTCATTAACCCTCTTAAAAAAATGAATTGATTCGGTGCCAGGAAATGCCTCCCACAGCAGTGGAGAGCTGGAGCAGAGCTGCAGCCAGTGTTTTTGTCCACATCCCATATTAAAGTGTCAATTGATAAGAGCATTTAAACAGCATTTTTTCCATCAGGCTGACATGCAGATGCAGAGTTTACACATATTTCTATAGAAATAATGGAGGCAATTACACCCTTTATTTTGCCGCTGAGAGGTTACCAGGCTGTGTTATTTTCTATTTTTTAATATATTTTCTGGAATTAATAATAGGTCACACATTGATATTTGAGACAGAAGTGAAGTAAAAAAAAAAAAAAACATGTACTGCCGTCAATTATTAAAAATTGTTTAAGCTGGCACACCATTAGCATAGCGATAACACCAGCAGTCTGCTCTAGGAAGGGTTTTCTCTTTACCCGACGTGGTTAAATCCTGTCGCACAGTGACGCAAAATAGCATTTAAAAGTCTACTCTTGGCTGTTAGTGTTCTGTTTTTAATGGTTCATCACAAGATCCAATGAATCTTGGGATATGTTGGATCTACTCATGCATCCCTCGCACGCAGGGCAGACATGGATGCACTGTGATAATAAATTCTAAAACAATACTTGTCCTTAACTGGATAAATGGACTTCCCATTTACAACAGGTCAAGCCTGTTAAAAGTTCAACTTTGCTGATTTTGAACTAGCACCAGCACCTCTTTACTTTGTTTTCTTTGGTCTTGTTGGAGATAGGTAATAATAATTCTCATGATTAACTCTTACTTGAGTCCACCTGGACCAGAAGTGCAAAATATCATTGGTATGACGCCATAGTTAAATTAGGGCATGATAATAATGTGAAATTGGAAATACAAATGAATAGACTGTGTATGCACTAAACTTTAGGTTTCTATCTCAAACAGAGAGAAATCTCATTTATAGGTTGGGGGCAGTGGACAAAATATTTTCTTCACATAGATGATCAATAAGCTTATACTAGAGCTAAATATTAGCATGATATTAGCTACCTTTTTACAGTGTTTTTTTTTAGCTAAGATGCTATAGAAATGCTTGTCTTACTATAGGACCATGGGAAATTTTGACGGTTTTTCCACCTACCCGGGTGATGTTCTGAACCCGGAAGAGACGGATGATGACATCATCATCGGCCGTCCTGGACAGCAGCTCCACCGTCATGGGCCCAAACTGCTGCAGGCCTGGTTCCGGCCAGTACTGCAGACATGGCTGTGAAGGAGAAGAGAAGGAAGGAGGAGGAAGGAGCAGGGGAGAGAGGAGGGAATAGGTCATTAGCCCACACTTGCTCCAGGCAGAGCAAATCATTATGTCAGCAGTCAGTGATGGTGAAGGCGGTAACAAGACACCTGAGTATTGACAGCAGAGACAATTAACCTAAATGATAATGATTACCTACAAATAGCAAGCGTAAATTAAATGGGCAAAAAAAAACAACAACCAGCTCGTCACCAGGAACAATCTTTCACATAAACAGTGGTCATCTCACCTGAATTATTTATGAGTCCAAATCATTAACATTAGTGCATTATAAATTAATGGAGTAAAAGATCTTGGCTGTGCCCAGAAGAGATAAACAGGAAGTTAAGAGTTTGGACACATCACCGCTGTTTCATAGAAAGGCACACAGGGGAGCAGTGCTGACATGCTCACGTGTTGAGCAGACACCCTGGAGAAAGGAAGTGATAACACTGACAGAAAGGTATTAACAGGTAAGATAAATATTTATACATCCAGACAGGAGGAGTGTGTGTGTGTGTGTGTGTGTGCATGTGTGTGTCAGAGTGCTAATTCACTAGTGAGAGATGAGAAGGAGGGGGAAAAAAAGACAGAGAAGAGAGTGACAGAGGAAAGAAGGACAGGTTGGAGCTGACAGGCATGTGGAAATGTAGAGCTGGAATGAGATATGACACGGTGACTGAGCGGCGACAGCAGAACAAACCCACGCATGATCAAACACGGACAGGGAAGAAACGATAAGAAAGCATTATTGCCGTGACAGATCGTGCAAATTAAATGAACGGCCTGAATACGGGATTGAATCTTTGTGGCAGAGGACACAGTTGTCCAGGCCGGACATATGATGACCCCCCCCACCTCATCAGGGAGGATATTGTGTCTTAGTTTTTGAAGGAAACGGGATGAAGATGACATGTTTGCAGACACAAAACTGCCATCATCTATACTTTATACTGAGCCAGCTTCCAGCTGTGACTGCCATTAGTGCTGAAGCTATTTTCTCTTTTCCTTTATTCATCAGCGTCAACATTTTCTGCCCACAGCTCCTCAAATATATGAAGCTACCAATTATGTGCTTTACGTCATCAACTTATATCTTTAGGAAGTGAATTCAATCCTGAAGACAAGGGCATGATGGGAGTTTTTACCAACAATGACTGATATTATGAAAACAAGATTTCATACACAGCCGTTGAACCTTCCTAGAAACAAAAAAAAAACAAAAATCAACTCATCACACGAACAAGACAATGTAAAAAAACAATAAATTCTGCACTTCATAGTGCAACTTAGAAGCCATGTTTGTCTCATATGTGACCAGCAGTCATTTGGTAAAAAATCTGCAAATGTTTGGCTAATCTGCAGACTTGTTATAGTTGGTATGGAGAGTAAAGTGAAAAAATGGACGCTGTAAAAATTCAAGCACCGTAATCATGGCCCTTTGGCTCACAAGGTCAAACAAATAAGACACATATGTCATTCTTGCTCATGAATAGGAAGATATTTGGCAGCCAGATAATTAAGAGTTAAACAGCTAATTAGCAAATAATTTGACTAAAGATTCATTAATCATCCAATAAAAAACACTCTTCAGAATTTAAACCAGACTTTTGTTAGTATTTCTGTTCGTTTAGAGGAGTGCGGTTTGGAGTGCAGTCCGACCAGGTCCGTGTCAGCCTCTTGTTGTCTTGTTCATGCTGGGATAAAAAAATGAGTTTTGCCATCTTTACCCAGCAATGAAATAGCTCCTCATCCTCCAAAACAGACTTACAAGGCAGCTGTTTTCATGGACAAAGAATTGCTCCGTGCGAGGGAGAGACTGCTGGCTATGTGTGTGGAACCTGTGAGGGGGAGCCTGACAGCTGTTGGAATTACATTGCTTTTTTTGTCTCTATATTTTTTTTTCCTGTGGTATTTAACTGAGTGCTGGCCTTGCAGTGGCTTTGTAACAGGCAGGAGATGGGCCCGGACCCCTTATCTTCTTTTGATAATAAATACATTTCTCAGGGGGAACAAAAAAGCTGCACTGGTGGCAGGAAGGAAGCCGAGTATATCCAGTAAAAGGAAGAATAAAATACATAGATATAAAATGATACTTTTGGAAGAGTTTGTTCTTTGCTAGTTAAAACTCTCTGATGTGATTGGCTCCTTCAAAATTGCTTTAGTTCTAATAGAGTGTATGTAAATGCACGGTATGGAGCTAATCAAACTCATGCTGTTATGCAGATGTTGTCACACACAGTGATTTAAGGTCACCCGTGGCTAAATCACAAGCTGATACGTTAAATATTAGCTCAATCTAATTGCATTAGTACTTTTGTTTTGCTCTTACCCAGGCAGAGTTGGACTGGTTGAGCTGGTTGAGCATCACTACCGACGTGCAGCCATAGTCGTAGACGAGCCTCCAGAAATCTGTAGTGGTTCCGGGCAGCGGGTGAGGCGTCACCACGAAGGCGGCTGGCCGGAGAAAGCTGTCAGCGAGAGCAGCGTTGATGTAGTTGCTGCTCTCACCTTCGGTGGTGACAAGGAAGGCGAGGGAGCGGTCTGGTGGGAGGACATCCATGCTGCGGTTCTTCTCGCGGTTTCTTGGCATCAGGGAGATGCTGCACTCCTCCACGTCCAGGTGAGGGGTCACGGAGTTCAGAGTCTGAGGGAGGAGAAGTGCAAGAGGTAAAGTCAAAAAGAAGATGGACAGACACACTATCCAATCATCTCCCAGAAACTTTAAAGCACATTTATCATCAGCCAAAAACCTAATGGATAAAAACACATTTAACTGGATCTCCTACATTATGAATAAGCATATTACCAAGCAATAAAAATTTGAAATGAACTGATTATCTAACTAGTCTCTGATTGTGAATGAGTCCCCATTGGTTTAGACAAAATGAATAGAACTGGAATATTGCCTCTAGACAACAAGTCGAACAGCAGTGAGGAAAAAAAGGAGTGCTTCTAATTATTCTACTTAAAAGTCACAAATCAATAACAACATGCTGGCATTAGCTGGAAATATAAATAAATTAATCCTGCATAACATATGATACAATAATGTGATTGAAAAAGCTCAGGGTCATGCTAACTATTCATTTCTAAATTCTAACACACCCAAAGGAACCATCCCCTCCGCCCCCGCCTTCAGGAAAAAGGCCATTCAAACAGCATGCGTCTAAGAAGGGCAGATGTAAAGGCTCTCGTGGTGAGATGGATGTAGACAAAAATCACAGTTGTGTCTGAGCAATCAACAAGCAGACGTTTATTTAACCCCCTGAACAAAAAAAAAGTCAAGTAGTGGTAAGGCCTGTGCAGAATAAGAAACAGAGCTCGAGTGGGAGGAGGGGGGGCATGGACATTTCATTATTTGTTGTGTGACTTTTGAGCATGTGGCACTGTGATTTTCAAGATGTATGGAGTCATGGTTAAAAAAAAAATGAAACATGGTGGAATGTCAGACATTAAAGGAAAACAGGCTCATAATCAGTGTAGTTAATTCAGCGCATAATTACTAATAATTCAACTGGATGCAAAGCTCCACAACAGGAAGTGGAGGATGTGACATTCATGTAGTTGCATCATCAAGTCATAATGTTACTGATTTATGGTCAAATAGAAGCACACCGAGGGACTTTATGAAGCTGAGACCCAGACAAGACTCCAACAAGGACCATTTCTCCTGAAATACACTGTGGGTGTTAGAATGTGTTTAGATGTGTGTCAAATGGATCCAGTAATTAGTTTGGCGATTATGGAGCAAAATGACTTCTGAGAGCAACAGCAATTAGAATCAATAGACTTGGGACACATGCATATCTCTTAAAGGGGCAGGACAGCGGGGGAAGGCATGTGACATGCCGTACTACATACGTACAGGAAGTGATTGCTAGATGCACCTCATCACATGTCTTTAATTATTCCTATAAATACCAGCATTATTGTTTACAAACAAGCTCATTCTAGCACACTAGCGAGCTGCTATGATGCCAGTAGACCAGACCTGGGCAAAGTACAGCCCACAGGCCAGACCCAGCCTGCTTGCAGCTTCAGTGCAGCCCGTTCTAGCCTGCAAACGACCATGCATCCAATATTAAACAAAGGCAGCTAAAGTCAGCTGTTGAGCACGGCATTACCGCTAACGTCTTCACAACCCTCCTTGTCTCTTCTAGCTGCTTTATTGTATTATCTCATCTACTCTTTGGAGAGCTGTCTACACTTTAAAAAGCATGACTATGCTGAAATGTACGGTAAAGCGGTGCAGAAACTCCACAAGCAGCACATACTTAAAGTAGATATGGACACACACACAAAGAGAGGACAGAGGAGTGAGCAGTAAATGACAACAAAAGACTCTTACAATGATGAAAATGTAACAAGAGCATATTTATAAAGGTAGATACTGTGCCAGTGGTCTTTGATTTATATTATTATTTATGAAAAAATGTGGCCCTTTGTGCAGATTAAACACATGACAGATTTACGTGGGATTAAGATCACAGACATTGTCTGCAATTATTACAAACCACAAAACAGTGCCTTTGAACACCTGCTTGTTTACATTCTCTCACACCGGGGGCAGTCAGAAGCTGGCTAATTACCTATTAGCACTTCTAATGTACACAGGAACCATCAGTGGATTACTTTGATGTGAAAATGTGATGATGCGGTGAGATAAATTCTAAAAATGGTGTGGATGGTTACCTGAAACTCCTCTCTGAGCTGCGAGGTGTTGCTCTGAGAGTCGACCTTGAGCATCTCCTTGTAGGTGAGGGCGAACTCAGACACAGGAATGGCGGTCTCTCCGCAGAGGCAGGCCTCAAGGATGGCATCGTGGATGAACACGTACTGCTCCTGAGAGACGGACAACAAACGTCAACACAAAGCTCTCACTGCCAGCATCCTAACTGTTAATTGCCCACTTGTGAAGAACAATGGCCAACTTAATTACTGCTGTTGACTAATAGTCAGAGCTGTCAAAAACGTTCTCCACATTTGCTGTGGGCCCACTCTCGTGCATTGTTTTCTGAGCAGACTGTAAAAAAAGGGGGTAAAAAGTGCAGAAAACACACATGAGAGGAGCCAAACGCTGCCCACACACCGCATTGGAAATAACGTCACAAGCGCCGCAATTAACGGGGAAATTTGTTTTGACGATCGACCAAACTAAACATCAAAGAGACGAGGACTCGTTTTTAAATTGCTGTCCCTCTTCCAACTTATTTATCATATTTAATGTGCTCTGTAATTACTGAAATATGCATTCGAGTGGTAGATGGCTCCAGCTGAAAGGTGAAAAGATGAAATTGAAAGAGAGATAAATGCTGTTGCTTTACTGGAACATCTTCAATTCCATTCTTGGTAAGGAGATTTTCCACCTACTAATAGTTTCATTTATTCTTCTAATTAATAATTTTTCTCTCTGGTTTGTTTCTTTAAACAGAAAAACATACAGTATCGCTGCACATTTATTTACAAAATGAAGCTTATTGTATGAACTGGGCTTCAAATAAGCAAATAATTCAGGGCTTATAAAGTATTCCATGATTGACAGGTGCCTCCTCCAATCAATTTGCCATGTCTGATTATAATACTTCACTATCAGAGCTGTTAACCAAATTAAATAAAGCAGCTTCAAGCTTCATGTTACTGTTGAACTATCAGTACAGGGGCATTAGTAATGGATTAGCTTGACACGTCTTTTACTCAGTCATTGCTAATTTGTTACAAATGAATGCTCTTTCTGAGACTTTCCCTGTCTGAAAAGAAGAAAAATCCAACTGCAAACATGCATTGTAATGGTAAAAATGTAACAATGATGAAATACATGGGCCACCGGCAGCTTCCCACTGCGAAGATCAAACCAAGTAAGGTTTAACAGCAGCCTCTCTTAACCACATTTCCTCCTTCCCACTCACTTCAGTCTGGATCATGTTGATGCGGCGGGAACAGAGGGTCTTAACGCAGTTGTAGATGTCCACCACCCCTTCGCACTCGGCCATATCCAGCATGACATCCAGCACGATGTAGCAGCCGGTCCTGCCTGCCCCCATACTGTTGCAAGAGGAGACGGGAGAAAGACAAAGGGAAGTGACAAGCCTCAATGTACAGCTAGAATGAAAGGCGTCTCAGAGGGGCGTCTTTGGTAATGATGGAGATACGCTGCTCAGAGTCAAGTCTAACAAGAGGTTTTGTTCCGGAAATAAAGAAAAGGAAAATGATTTTTGGCAGCATAAAAAAATTCTAATTCTTCTTCTGGAGGCGCTTTTGGACTTTTTTATGCTTTACTTTAACAGGCACAAAAGGGAACTTAAGTTGAATGCTAAACCTTCAGAACGACAAAGAGACTAACCATTAAGTCTAGGAGATACTTTGCAACTTGCCATTACATCATCTTAGTGATTGCACACAGAAAGCTAGGGGGGTACCCAGTGATACCCTCAGGCAGTCCCCAGAGCTGTTTGGTCCAACAGCTCCTATCATTGCTATACTATGTATGTGTGAGTGTCAATGCCTTAAAAAACTGCTTGTGCTGGTGTGTTTTATTCCTCAAGAACACTGCCTTCTTCAAAGGGAGAAGTCTCATTTGTATTGTTTAACAGTTGCATCATTATGT